>NC_136930.1:37981890-38654058 GCF_949752795.1 Hyperoodon ampullatus
AGTTGCCACTCTTGGGAGATATCGGCTTATACCTGCGGTTCTCAACCTGGGCTGGGTTTTACCCACCTGGGGACATTTGACAATGTCTGGGGACATTTTTTTTTTTTTTTTTTTGCGGTACGCGGGCCTATCACTGTTGGCCCGTTGCGGAGCACAGGCTCCGGACGCACAGGCTCAGCGGCCATGGCTCACGGGCCCAGGTGCTCCGCGGTATGTGGGATCTTCCCGGACCGGGGCACGAACCCGTGTCCCCTGCATCGGCGCATCGGCAGGCGGACTCTCAACCACTGCGCCACCAGGGAAGCCCAGGAGACATTTTAAATTGTTATTACTGGAGATAGGTAGGGGTCAGCATGCTACTAAAAATCCTATAGTACACAGGACACTGCCCCACCCCCCCCAACAAAGAATTATCTGCCCTATGTGCTGCTAATGCTGAGGTTGAGGAACACTGGCTTATACAATGGCATTGGTCTCCATTTGTTGGATATGTTTCTCTTTACTTCATTGTACGCCCTTACGAGGCTGAAAGTGTTATTAGAATTGCAGGGTTCCAGACATTTGGTGGCAGAGTTTACATGATAAACTATAGCTAGTCACAGCTCTTCTTTCTTAGTTCTGTAAGGATCCATAAAGTCCCTCCCATCTCCCCAGAAAACTTAGGGCTGTTGTCTCCCTAAAGCATCTTCATCCTTTGGCTCCAGTGTTTCTGTCCTATCATTATGTCCTTTGAAAATGGCACTGAATTAATAAATACTTTATAGTACAGCTTCCCAAGGAAAATCATTTTAATGACCCCAGTCAGTGGTCATTGCTCTGTTGCTTGAACATCTCCTGGGATTGATTTTCTAATCCCTCAGTGGGCAGCACATTTATTTCATCTCTAGATGATTGATGTAAAGGGTGGGATTGCAGGGGGAAATGCAGAAATTATCCACCATTTTAGCTTGATGATTATCCTGTGAGCATACAAATAGGCATCTGGTGAGTTCAGATTTTTTAGTCATAAATGTGACCCTGTTAAAGTGTGATTATCATAAGTTATGAAAGTTGGTCACCTGAGGGTTCTAGGAAGAGCGGGGAGAGCATCACGTATTAAATGCCTGCGTTGTGTCCTGGGCTTGTTTTACCTCATTTAATCTTCACAAGAGCCCAGGGAGGCAAAGATTATCACAGCTTTGGCTTTACAGATAAGCTGAAGTTTAGTGGGGTTAAGTAATTTGCCAAGGAACATATGGCTGCCTTTCTACATGTAGCATATTTAACTACAGAGAAATGTAACCGGTTGAGAGACGACCCACAAATGAATTTGCTTAGCATGTCTCTTTACTGGAGAAAGACAAGAGGAAGCTGTGGGGATGAAATAGAAAGGAATTTTGAATTGAGAATAGAATAGAATATTACTCATTCAGAAGACTGGCTATAATTCTTGGTGGGGAGAAATCTCTGAGTTGTTTTTACATTGTATCCTCTTTGTTTGCAGTAAAATAGTACCTACCGACTTTTTCTTAATATTTGTCTTCATTTTTTACCCTTATTTTACAAAATACCAGTCAGGAAACATTGTTATAAAATAAGGCAAACATCTTAATAACCACCACTCAGATGGCTGTTTTCATTTTAAACTCGAGAAAAGATAGAGTCCCATAGTATTATTTGTTATTTGCATTGTACTACATTATAAAACTTATGCAAAACTTGATGGAAATCTCTTCTGGTTGCACCCTCAATCCCAACTTGAGCCATGCATTTCTTTAAAAGCCATGTTTCCTGGCTTACCCAAACAGTGTACTTACTTAATCAGAAGCTACATTGGCCATTGTTGGCTCTGAGTGTTTGAACCGTTCCTACACATGTACTCTAAAAGGACAAGTATTTGCTGTCATCCAAGATGGCTGTGTTATGGGGTTCCAAAAATCTTCTAGAAGGGAGTTCTGGATAAAAATGGAGTCATAGATATGTCTTCAGTAATCTGAAGTGTTTTGAACATTAGGCTTAAAAAAGTCATTTAATACCTTGTGATCTTGAAGGATGTAACTGTATCTTTAAGTCAGCATGCTCATTGCCTTGTGTGTGTTGTAAAGACGGGATAGGAATTCTGTTAACTTTGTTGTATGCTTCATGGTTTGACGCTAAAGTGCTCAATATTCATGCATTTGCTCAATAAACATTTTATTCCTGGTGTTATTATTATTATTCCTGGTAATCCTCAGGACAGGATTGATTTGGCCGTCTTAGCCCAATAGGGCAATTGGACACTTCAGGAAGCCTGGGTGAAGTCCAGACTGATGGGAAGCAGCTATTCTGAGATTTCAAAGAATTGTCAACCTAGATGCATTTTACTTGGCTTCTTGGCTCCATGAGAGTTTAATTTTAGGTAAAAGCAACCTCATTTTACCTCCCCAAAATGTTTCCTTAACTTAATCTCCCAGGTTTAAATTTTGAGAAGAATAGTTCAGCCTCCCGGTATGGAGCCTGTCAAGTTGAAGATATGGGAAATATAATTTTAGCAATGATTTCAGACCCTTATAGTAAGTATTGGTGTTGTAACAATGCATGCTTAGTATCTGATCCCATCCACTTTCCCTCGCCTATACTTCTGAATCGCCACCACCCGCCCCCTCGGCTTTGTCTCCCTGATAGCTAAAATGATGACTTGTATGTTCTTATTTTAGATCACAGGTTTTCAGATCCAGAAAGAGTAAATTACAAATTTGAAAGTGGCACTTGGTAAGTACTTGAATACTATTCCATTTGAGCCTTTTAATGTGTTTTTATTCATATTGTGATATTTAACTCCCGTTATTTTTTAGTAACTTTACTAAACCTTTTGGGTATCCATTTTTAAATATTAGGTCATTTGTTAAAGAAGATTGTATTTTATTTTATTTATTTATTTTTACAACTTTATTGGAGTATAGTTGCTTCACAATGATGTGTTAGTTTCTGCTTTATAACAAAATGAATCAGTTATACATATACATCTGTTCCCATATCCCTTCCCTCTTGCGTCTCCCACCCTCCCTGTCCCACCCCTCCAGGCGGTCACAAAGTACCGATCTGATCTGCCGGTGCTATGCGGCTGCTTCCCACTAGCTAGAAGATTGTATTTTAAAGTAAGCTTGGATGTTGGGATTTACATTTAATGAAATATTTGTATCCTTAGTCACTATGACTTTAGGCACATCATATGTTTGTGTTGTTTGTGTCTGCGATTCTGATTTTAGCCTCTCTGAACTGTCCATCCTCACTGGAAAACTTCCAAAGGAAAAAATCATAGGCTTTAAAAGAGTTCACAAGGTTTTTACTGAGATTATTTTAAGTATGTTCTATCAGCTCCTACTCTAAAGCAAAGGAAATAACTGGGGAGAAGTGTGAAATGGTGGTATCTCTGTTTGTGATCACAAGTAGACCTATAGTTTGTAAATCACCGCAGTGAATTGCATGAGATTGCTTGGTGCCTGAAGTGAACAGAAACTTCTGACATGTTTGCCCATAAGAGAGATGTTGAGGCCTATTTAGCTGTGGAGAAAGTGACTCATTAGGAAATGTCCTAGGAGTACTGAAAATATAAATATGGGAGGATTAGAACATCAGAAGGTATCAAAATATAGAATAGGTGATATACAAATGACTCATTAAGGTGTGGGAACTCGCAAGCATTTCCATAAACGCTCTCTGTGATGCCTCCCTGTTTGATAGGGGAGATATTTTAATGCCAGACTTCTGACCATGTGCACACATTACCCATGTGGGTTAATTACCAGCTTTAGGTGGATCTTAAGTTTTGCTGTCAAACTGGATTTAAACCCCACTGGTGTACTAGCCAGATCAGAGAATGAATTTAAACCTATCCTTCTCGGCTGTAGGCACTTACCGGCCATGAGAGTATTGGGAGAACTTTACTTCCTCTGAATTGTTGCTGCGTTCTTTTCAGAACAAGGAAGCAGCACCTCAGCTGATAGGTGGTTTGCTGGGTGAGCAAGCTGTGCTGAACTGGCATGGGCGGTTGCCTCTGTATAGTAAACCACCTAAAGAATACTTTCAACTGTGCCCAGATAATGTTTGAGGTTATGAAGTAAGTTGGGCAGTACTACAAGTCTGTCTGAACTCCAAATAAATAATACCTCAAGTGTAAATAGGCCAGTTGTCTTCTGGGAGTAATAGGTCAGACTGCCTAGCATTAATCATGCAACCTGACATTTTGCTTGAATCCGCAGCAGCAAGATGGAACTTATTGATGACAACACGGTAGTCAGGGCACGAGGTTTGCCATGGCAGTCTTCGGATCAAGATATTGCAAGATTCTTCAAAGGACTCAATATTGCCAAGTTGGTTTTCCTTAATCTCTATTTTATTTAACAATCCCAAAGAGATAATAGATTTTCTGTCATTTTCTCCTCACTGTTTGTTTGGTTTTTTTTCCTATTGCTTCCTGTTCTGTTAATTTCAAAGGGGAGGTGCAGCACTTTGTCTGAATGCCCAGGGTCGAAGGAACGGAGAAGCTCTGGTTAGGTTTGTGAGTGAGGAGCACAGAGACCTAGCGCTCCAGAGGCACAAACATCACATGGGGACCCGGTACATTGAGGTATGTCCTCACAACCTGACATGTGACACCCTGACAACCCTGGCATCTTTTTCTTTTTTTTTTGCAGTACGCAGGCCTCTCACTGTTGTGGCCTCTCCCGTTGCGGAGCACAGGCTCCGGACGTGCGGGCTCAGCGGCCATGGCCCACGGGCCCAGCCGCTCCGCGGCATGTGGGATCTTCCCGGACCGGGGCACGAACCCGTGTCCCCTGCATTGGCAGGCAGACTCTCAACCACTGCGCCACCAGGGAAGCCCAACCCTGGCATCTTGAATGAGTGTTCACATCAGAAGGCTCAGAAACTGTATTTAATTTCCCTTTCTTTTCTTAGGTTTACAAAGCAACAGGTGAAGATTTTCTTAAAATTGCTGGCGGTGAGTACCTTTTACATAACGTGGCAATAATAAGAAGAATCTAAAACTTTACTTACATAGCAAAGGTAGATAAATAGGGTCATGAATGGTAGATAAGTAAGGTCATTTTATTCCCAATGAAACATAAAAGTTGACTTTTTTTTTTAATAGGAGGAAGAAATATCCAGTAGTGTCAGTGTAGTGTGTAGTGCTTGCCCTAAGGCTTGAGTCAACCAACTGTAGTTAAATAGCCATTAAAAATAGTGCTATACAAAAGTCAAAGGGTCATATAAAGTCGTGTACAAAGGGAAAGAGTAGTTCATGAAAGAAATTAAATGGTCTGAAAACTACTTTCAAACGGCCATATCAGAATATATGGAATTGTTGCATATCTGCTTCCAGTTTTTCTCTTCACTTCCTTTACTCATCAGTGGCTGGGAGCATGGTAGCATTCTGGCTTCTAGTATTTTAGAATATATGGTGTTTGTAGTAATATGGTCAGAAAGAAGTGGGAACAGATAAAGTCATTATCTAATTCTTGAGTGATTCTAACTTTAAAACCTAAAAATAACAGATGCATAAAAAATGTTAACTGTGGTTTGTCCAACAGATGTTTTTCTATATGTGTACCTACTCTGTAAGTTCCTATTTTTCTGCTCATATTGCTTTAATTTCCTTTCTCCTTTTAGTATATTATGAATATCTTCTTATGCTACTCAAATTTCTTAAATGCTGTACAGTATTATATGTACCATAATTTTTTAAAAAAACAATCCTATTGGGCATTTAGAGCTTACATCCATTTCACTCTATGTTGCAGTGAATATTTTTGTATCTCTGTATGTGCCACTCATTAGGATAAATCTCTAAAAATAGGATAGCTAATTCAAAGAATGTGGGTGGACCTTTTAAGGGGCTTTTGACACCTATTGCAGAAATATACTAGGGTGATTTTCACTTAAATACAGAGAACATTTATATCCCTTCATTATATAGTCCTGATAAAAATCTTTGCAACTGTAAAACTTGCAGTAACAATATCCTGTTTATACAATGTGCTGGTATATTTCTTGCACTTTTTTCTTGAGATAAACCAAGGCTTCCCAATTCAGAGCTTCAAGGTTAATAGTGTTTCCATTGTTTGATATTGGTTGGGGATAAAGTATATTTGGAGGTGCTGTGGTCCTGAGGTTCCATGGCAGATAACATTGCAGATGGCAAAGTTAACGTCCACATCAGTGCCTGGGACTTCATGGTATATGGGCAGTATGATAAGAATTTGCGCTTAGGGAAAATGTTACTAGTAAAGGATGTATATTTGAGTACTTGTGCAGCACTGTACAAAATGCTTTATGTCTGGCAGAGTGTTGATAAATGTTGAAACTGGCTGCTAAGTATATTCATTATTCTCTCTACTCGAGTATGTTTGGACCTTTCTTAATAAAAAGTAATCAGGAAAATAATACCAAAAATCACTAAAGAGCTTTCTATGTAATAACTTATTCCAGTAATTTATGAGGTAGGTAATTTTACTCCCATTTTACAGATGAGGAAACTGAGATACAGAGGTTAAACTTGGCTGAGGTCATAGCTTGGTAAATGGTAAAGCCACAGTTGCACCCAGCCATTTCTAGTTCCAGGGCCTGTGCCCTTAACCACCATGATGACTAGTTGCCTCTCCTTGAGAAGAATATGGTGGTTGGTCCATGATGTAACTGTATGGTTACCTTCCTATATTAACAGGAGTATCTTATGAAAATGGTAGGGGGAAAGTTTTAAATTTATGGGAAGAGAATTCTGATTCCTGGGATGTTATTATGAATTCATATGGGAGTGTGGGACTTATGAATTAAAGACATTGCCAAAAATTTTACTTTTTTAAATTTGGTAAAGTTGATGTCTTAACCATTTCTCCCTGTGTTTCCTGATATTTGTGTTCCCTAGGTACGTCCAATGAGGTAGCCCAATTTCTCTCCAAGGAAAACCAAGTCATTGTCCGCATGCGGGGGCTCCCGTTCACAGCCACAGCTGATGAAGTGGTGGCTTTCTTTGGACAGCATTGCCCCATCACTGGGGGGAAGGAAGGCATCCTCTTTGTTACCTACCCAGATGGTAGGCCAACAGGGGATGCTTTTGTCCTCTTTGCTTGTGAGGAATATGCACAGAACGCATTGAGGAAGCATAAGGACTTGTTGGGTAAAAGATACATTGAACTCTTCAGGAGCACAGCAGCTGAAGTTCAGCAGGTTGGTTTTTAAGAGCACGTTGGTGGCTTTGCGTTATTTCTATTCTTTCTTTTTTTTTAATTAATTTATTCTTTAATTGAAGTATAGTTGATTTACAATGTTTCAGGTATACAGCAATGATTCAGTTATACACACATATATATATTCTTTTTCAGATTCTTTTCCATTATAAGTTATTACAAGATATTGAATACAGTTCCTAGTCTTTATTTCTGAAAATAATACATTATTCATTGTGTTAAAATAAAACTTGGAAATTACAGAAAGTATAAATGCATGAAAAATATCTATTCTGTAACCAAATGATAGCCACTGTTATCTTAATATACACACAAAAAAATACTATGTTTTTATATAACTGGAATATTGCTGTAGATATACTTTTGTATTTGGTTTCAAAAGTTTACTCATGTCTGAAAATTTTAATCTTTAAGTTAATACTATGTTACAGGGGCATATAATTTATTTATTAATTCTATTGTACATTTATTTGGGTTGGGTTTTTTTCTATCATAAGAAATTTCTAGGTAAACATGCTTATCTGTCAATTTCTTCTTTTTTTAATTAGTTAATTTTTATTTTTGTCTGCGTTGGTCTTCGTTGCTGTGCGTGGGCTTTCTCTAATTGTGGCAAGCGGGGGCTACTCTTCATCGCAGTGCGCGGGGCCTCTCATTGCGGTGGCTTTTCTTGTTGTGGAGCATGGGCTCTAGGTGCGCAGGCTTCATTAGTTGTGGCTTGCGGGCTCTAGATAGCAGGCTCAGTAGTTGTGGTGCACGGGCTTAGTTGCTCCGCGGCATGTGGGATCTTCCCAGACCAGGGATCAAACCGTGTCCTCTGCATTGGCAGGCGGATTCTTAACCACTATGCCACCAGGGAAGTCCCTATCTGTCAATTTCTCATTGATTTCTTTAGAACTGGATCTAGGCTGTGAGCTTTTAAGGCTTTAATGTCTTGCCAAATTTATTTCCCAAAAGGCTTGATCAGTTCCATATTGCTGGTGACAGTGCAAATTGTCCTTTTGTCCTGTTACTACCTTTCAGAATTCAGCGCTGTTTTTGAGGCACAGATGGGACAGTCAGCTCCTGAAAACACACTAAGATCCAAGCATAAAGCCATCTGTAGGGTGTCAAGCCTTTCAGCTATTCTTCTTGACTTACCAGCTGAACATTTCTCTTCAAGGGTCAGTTAGTATTGCCTTTGCACCTGAGATTCTATAGACTGTTTCACATGGCTCTTCAGCTTATTTTACTTGGCTCCATAGTAGAACATAGTCATTTCAATGATTCCTTTGGTCTTTTTTGCAAGCAGTTCAGACACTGACTCTTATTGCTTTTTCTTTTTTTCTTTTTTTTTGGCTGTGTCGGGTCTTCATCACGGCTTGCGGGATCTTCGTTGATGTCTCACAGGCTCTTGGTTGCAGTGCTTGGGCTTCTCTGTAGTTGTGGCTTGCAGGTTTTCTCTCTCTAGTTATGGCGTGCAGGCTCCAGAATGTGTGGGCTCTGTATTTTGTGGCACATGGGCTCAGTAGTTGTGGCACACAAGCTTAGTTGCTCTGCGGCATGTGGGATCTTAGTTCCCTGACCAGGGATCGAACCCATGTCTCCTGCATTGGAAGGCGGATCCTTTACTACTGGACCACCAGGGAAGTTCCTGTACTGGTACTCTTGAACCCTAAGCTACAAGCATACTTGTAGTTTAAACTACTTGTACTTTGTTGAAAATGAGTATCATGAATTCTGAATCTCTAAAATATGCTGAGCATGCTTAAGACTTCAAACACCCCAAACTAGAGGGGAGGAAATGAGATTTTTATTTTAGATCTTTAATTCGAAGAACAGTTTCATGGAAATCATGCCCTAGAATGGACTACCCCAGAGCCTTGGCTACTGTACCTTAATTGGCTTGGTTGTAGAGTATCCTTTCTCTGTTTGACTCAGCCATAGGTGGTTTTGAGTGTGGGTGAACTTTCGCTTTCCAGCCTCCCGTCTCTAATAATTTATTTAATAAGTGTTGTAGTAGTCATAGACTTTGCACTGTCTTCTTTTCATTATTAATAATCACTTCATTCAGTAACTTTACTGATCTCCTATTTGGCAGGTACTGTAAGTGCTAGACCATTTCCTGTCCCAAGTTTGTTTATAACATTTATTTTCTATTCGTGTTCTTCCCCCTGATGTTTGTACTGTGTCTGAATTGTTCGTATAGTTTCTTAAAGTCTTGCTTTCTCTTTGGCTGTGTTGTGTTTACTCTTTGATTGTTGTCACCTCTTATTCAGATAGCAATTGGACAGGGTGTGAGGGAGGAAATTAGCGCAATTTGGGGGGAGTTCATTGATTGTCTTATATTTTTAGTTATGAGCTGATAAAGGCTGCAGTGGTAAATGGTTCAGAAATCCTGGGGATTCCACACATGGCATTTGCACAAGGACCTCCTCGTATTATCAACTAGTAGGCATATTCTAAACTAAGACAAAAGTAGACAACAACCTTGTAACATGAGTTTTGCCCGGGAGCAATTCTTTCTCCAAAATGTACCTGACCTCGCATCCATTCTCAAGATAGCAGGATTCCATGAATTTAAAAGGTAGTCAAGGGCCTTCTCCGGCGGTCCCGTGGTTAAGACTCCGCCTTCCAATGCAGGGAGGCACGGGTTCGATCCCTGGTCGGGGAATTAAGATCCCACATGCTGTGCAGTGTGGCCAAAAATTAAAAAAAATTAAAAAAAAAAAAAGATAGTCAAGATCCCCTGTTTTGCCACTGTCTCAAATCCACATGATTATTTTTATTTTCACTAATTTATTTTTTTCAGTTTTATGTTACCCAGCCATTCTGCCTTCTGCTTTATACATCATTATAAATGTGACATATTTTAATATAATACAGTCACTGTTTGACTGTGGTTCCTTGCTGGGTTATTTTCTTTATATTTCTTGGGTTTGGAGGTGGAATGTGAAGACAATATTGAGAGAAACACTAGTGAAATGAAATCTAATAGGTTGTACATAAGTCCACAATTTAACAATATGTCCCAATTCTTATAAAAGCAACAGACTTTAAGGATACTTGTCTCAAGGCAGATAGTGAGACATTTGTCCAGGTGGATAAGTCCTTAATCTAAGTGCATTGTGTTGTGTGTGGTGTATACCTCAGCAGGCAGCTCACAAAAGTGGGTATCATGCTTTCCCAGCTGAAAAGCATGAACAACTTTCTCCATGAGTGCTTCTCAAACTTTAACATGCTTGTGGATCACCTGGGGATCTTGTTAAACTGCAGATTCATATAGACTAGGTCAGGGTGGAGCGGAGATTATGCATTTCTAGCAGTTCTCCAGGGATGCCAGGACTGGTCTGCAGACAACATTGGAGTAGCAGGGCTCTAAACCACTTCTATTTTGCTTTGAGTACAGGTGCTGAATCGATTCTCCTCGGCCCCTCTCATTCCACTTCCAACCCCTCCCATTATTCCAGTACTACCTCAGCAATTTGTGCCCCCTACAAACATTAGAGACTGTATACGCCTTCGAGGTCTTCCCTATGCAGCCACAATTGAGGATATCCTGGACTTTCTGGGGGAATTTTCCACCGATATTCGGACTCATGGGGTCCACATGGTATTGAATCATCAGGTAAGAAAGTCACTTACTGGAAAACTGATTTGCTTATTCTTATTAAATACACCCTTCCAATAAAAAGGTAACAAATGTTCATCAGTTGTATAGTAAGTCTTAAAGGAAAGATTTAACTATAAGTGCAAGGGGTCTTTAAGATGAACTCGGGAAAGAATGCTATCGTTGGTATCGTAATTCAAATTCAGCTCTGATTCCATCATCACATATATCCATCAAATTATCAGTAGCATCGGGTAGGAGACAAATACATTACCAGTCTAATACAACATTTTACTGTTGCAGTTACTGAAGTCTGCAGCTCTGCTGCTGTAGTGTGAAAGCAATCATAGACAATATATAAACCAATGAGCATGTCTGTGCTCCCAAGTATTTTGTATCCATAGACTGTTTAGAAATGACTTATTTTATTTCACATATATATAGTAGATATCAAATTACGTTCAGTAGAGTACAAACTCATAAAGAACTTGTATCTATACCACCTAGAACACTATGTGATCTTAAAAGGCGCTCAGATGTATTCGTGAATTAATTGTTGAGAATCCTCTATCAAAATCGAATCAGCTTCTTATAGTATGCAATATATATTCTAAGCATATTAAAAGCAGTTCCTGGCTTGGTATCTCTCGTTTTTTAAATAAAATTAATTATATTAGTTGCTGGGCAATTTGCCAGTATTTTGTGCCATCATAAGCAGGATAGAACTTTAAAAACCCATAAAGCGCGTAGCTCTAATTAACATTTTGGAACTCTTTATTAAAAGTGAAGTTGTATCAATTTTTGAAAATAAGATGTTTTCTGTGCATCATAGTCTGAATATAGGTTTGTATTAAAAATACCATTTTTTTCGAAACTGCTAGTTTCCCACTTTCTCTTTTCGTGTGATGATTTGGTCACATTCATAACCATAATCCTGTCTCACTGGAAAGTGCATGCCACTGGGTACAAGGAATCAGAAAACACTGAGCCTCTGTTTGGTGTTCCACACCAGCACATGCTCATTCTAACTCTCACGTCAATATGAAGCTACGCAGCATTTTATCTGACTAGGAATCCTCTCGGCATGCTTCACTGACGGGATTCGTTTTGAATAAAATTCCCCACAGTTCAGCATCACCAGGGAATTGTTCGGGTTCTCTCCGAGTCACCACTTCTAATAACCTAGGGGCTATTATTACTCTGTGATTAACAACAGTAGACAGATTTGCCTCTCATTGACCCTGTGACCTATTGTGACTACACTTGGGAGAAATGCTTCTTTGATGATGGACAAGCTCTTAGCTGCCTCGAAGATGTTAGTTTTCCATCTTGGACTGGGTTTCCCTGGTGTCCTTAACTTCCCTGGTATGGTAACTCTTATGGTAACTTGCATGGTAATAATTTGCAATAACTAGTCCCTTAGAGACTTTAAAGAAATCCATCAAATAAAAAAGGAGTCTTATAAGCTGGTTGTGCCTTTTTTCTCTCCCATAAAATGTCTATGCTAAATGAAACTAAGGCATTCTGGTTCTGTGGAGCAGAAATCTACCAGCTTTGTTTTAAATAGGATTTTTAGCAAGCTATTAGTAACAGAGGAAACGTCTATAAACATCTGTCGGCCAAGGTTTAAAACAGAGATGCAGGGGAAGAGGTGAGAGAAGGGCTCCCAAGCAACGCTGATGATAGCAGCTCTCACCACCCTTCACTGTGCTTTGCATCTCCCAGTTCCTCTCCTCCTTCCCTATCCACAAGCCACATTCCCAATCTAGGCTTCAGGGAGAAGGGGAAGCGATGTGGCAGGTCAGTGAGAGACAGACTTGAAAGACAAAAGAGAGCACTGGTTTGTTCAGTTTCATGTCGGAGGATGCATAAAGCTCTAATACTGGTTCTGTTACTAGCTTTTCTCAGTTGAGTAAGATTTAATCGGATTTTTCAGAAAGGAAAAACCCAGTATACAAGCCTCTACTTTGAAACTGCAGTCACAAGGAGACGCTTTCAAAAGTCCATAAATCTAATTCTAATTGATAAAAAGCAAAAAGGATCACATTCAGCTATGAGCTCTCAAAACTATTTCTTCAAGGTTTTGTGGGCAATTCTGTTGATTAGGTGATGAAACATAAGTCTGATTTCAGTAGATCATACTGTCACCCAGATGTTATGGCTAAAATGTCTGTACTATGGGTGATTGTCACCGTGCATGTTTTGTAAGCAACCACTTCCTTGTTGAAGGAGACAGTCTCCTTTTGTTTTTATTCTTCCCCCACGTGCTCAGGGACGCCCATCAGGAGATGCCTTTATCCAGATGAAGTCTGCGGACAGAGCATTTATGGCTGCACAGAAGTGTCATAAAAAAACCATGAAGGACAGATATGTTGAAGTCTTTCAGTGTTCAGCTGAGGAGATGAACTTTGTGTTAATGGGGGGCACTTTAAATCGAAATGGCTTATCCCCACCGCCATGTAAGTTACCATGTAAGTTTTTCTTGGGTCTTGGCGCTATTCTACGCTATATGCTGGTAGGTGCTTAAGCTGCTTTCATAACTTTCTGTGCCCCTCGTTCTTTCTAAGGCAGGTGAGGTGGTTACATAAGGCTTTCCCATCTGAAATCGGTAGTATCTGGTAATCATTTAAGACCTTGGTTGTGGACACCCATAATTAGAGATTCTACAAATACCTCCTTTCAAATTATATTCTTGCTTTTCCAGTGATAAGCACTTGATTTCTGAAGCTTAGTGTGCTCAAGATAAGCACTGACTCTGGGAGACAACCTGGCTATATAGATATTTTAATACGTAATAAATATTACATATTAAATACATAACATTTAAAGGTAAAATAAGTATGGACAGATCCTTTTTTTTTTCCTGCAACACATTAAGCTCTTTTGTTTTTTTTTTTTTTTTAAGAAGGGCGAGTTGATGCCCGTTTTGCATTTTTAATTTTTTGAGCAGTAAGTATTTTGGGGGAAGGATGATAACCTGAAGAGCATCCCTCTTGCTCTCCAGGATATCTGGAATGAGCAAGTTAGTAAAAAAAAAAAAAAAAAAAAAGATACAAATGCGTAAATAAACTAGCCAAAGTTACCATTGGATCACAGGATCAGTGCTTAATATCAAGCCATGCTCTTGCTCATTGGCACCTGGGTGCACGCCATCTGGAATCCTGTTTGAGAGGAATAAGCCCTTTAGTCGGGAGACCAAGTTCTGGTTTGTGACTAAGGAACATTTGGGAATCTGATGTTTAAAACTTGAATTTTCTGACCAAGTTTTCACTTTTGAGTAAGACATACCTTGTTAGGAAGCGTGCTGGGTATGTTTAAAGAAAGTAGCACTTGGAATACAGTCCAAAGATAACTGAGAAAATAAACTGGATTATGTGCTTGATTCCAATAAAGTGGGGAGTGTTAAGACATCACTTTCTAGTAAAGAGGGATCTATACCAATAAACCTAGTTGATAAAGTATTATTCATGGGACATTCAGTAGGGCTTAATCCTTTATTTCCCTTGGAATTCCTAATTGCTAATGTTCCATTTATCTGCTGCTTGCTATTGGTGGATATCTAAGAGTTGATCATTAATGAGTATCAAGTTTTAAAAATTCATGATTGGGCTTAAGTGGATATCTTAATGCAATCTTAGTTGTAGGTTTCCTGTCCATAAACCACTGATAATATCAGTAACTTTTACAATTTCCCTTACAATCTGTCAAGCATTATGAGATAAGGGAATTTCTCCATCATGTATAACCCAAATTCTTTTGCTGTGATATCCTTTTACTCCTCTCTTCCTGGTGGAAAAGTCATCATTACAGACTTCGTAAGACTTTTACTTCTTCCCTTTTCCCCCTCACAAGCCCTAAAATAATAATAATTTCCCTGGCGGTCCAGTGGTTAAGACTCTGCACTTCCACTGCAGGGGGCACGGTTTCAGTCCCTCGTTGGAGAAGTAAGATCCCGCATGCTACGCAATGTGCGGCCAAAAAAATAAAAATTAAAAAAAAAATCTAAATGCATTTTTACATAAAATATATTTCCATATCTTAATACTTTCTAAAAATTTTATTTAAAATCTGGCCATTTGTCAATTTAGTGGAAGAGTTCACTCATTAAAAAATCAGAATTCTAATTTATGCATGTTAATATGCTTGTTCTACTGGACTTTTTTTTTCCTGCCAACTCTCTTTAGGTGACAATCTCTTTATGACTTAGGTGCCTTGGTTTGTTCTGTTTGTCCTTTTTTTGGACTCATTTAGGCCAGGGATCATAATTTTAAAATTATCTACATTAGGTATCTACCATGTAGCAATTTTTGATGGGTATGAAGAAGGTACCCAAAAATTGAATATGCAATCAATATCTTGGTCTTGGGGTTTTTTGTTTGTCTGTTTTTGGGTTTTTTCTGGCCGTGCCGCACAGCTTTCAGGACCTCAGTTCCCTGACAGGCGTTGAACCTGGGCCATAGCAGTGAAAGCCCTGGAATCCTAACCACTAGGCCACCAGGGAATTCCCAGGTCTTGGGTTTATGTACCCATGTTCAGCTGACTCACTCATCTCCATAGACATATAGAAGCTCATAAGAAGAGCAAAAGACAGTAGAGATTTTCCTGTGAAAATTATCCAGTGGGCTTCAGCTATTTGCAACATATATTAGGTGGTTCTAGGTTTGAAAATAAAGTCAGGACTTCCAAATTCAGGCAACCTCTCGGTTATCTCTTCTGTTGGGTGCAGATGACTTGGAGAGTTGTGTTCATCCTACACATTAAAGCTAGTGACCAGCAAGTGGCCTGACTTAAGTGAGTTACTGGGCCTTGAAGATGTTGCATAACCAGAAGACAAAGGAATTCCATCCTTTCTATTTTCTATTTAATCTGAATCAGATTTTCATCAGCTGACTCTCAGGAAGACTTGCACATATATTTCTTCAGGGTTATCTCCCAGGTTGGATTTTTTTATTTTTTAGACTAGTCTGAAGATGTAGATTAGTGTCAAAAACCCATCTTCCAGGTTGCCTTGAAGTATACATGATCCAGAATTAATCTACTCCTTTTAGGTCAGTTTACTCTGGCACAGTCTATGCTTTGGCATAATACATGGTCCTGGTGAGTAGTGTTTCATCATAACTGTCTTCATGTCGTACTATAGAGTAGATAACAATATGAACTAGCAGCAAAGTGCTCAAAGGGGGAAAAAAAACCCAGCTTTTGGTTTGAAGTTACACTAAATGTCAGTCTGTCCCATGTTTCTTTCCTCAAAGAGTTAGTTTGTGGTAACTGGCACTTAGGAGTGGGGAAGAAAAAATCACGTGTCATGAAATGGTTGCGAAGACTTGAAAGTCCACTTGATACTGGTTTTTCCAAATTTCAGACTAAGAACCGTTCTTTAGGTTGACGGAGTGTGTGAGATTGCTTCTAGGTGTTATCTATATAACCAAAAGGAAGATGCTTGGGATGGTATACAGAACTGGTCTCTTTCTTTCGAATGTATATATGGAACAGCGACCTTGTAGCCTTAGCGCTAGCACACGTGTCAGGTACTACAAATATATCTCAAGGTCTCTCTCTTTGCTTATTTAGGCCTGTCTCCTCCCTCCTACACATTTCCAGCTCCTGCAGCAGTTATTCCTCCTGAAGCTGCCATTTATCAGCCCTCTGTGCTCTTGAATCCACGAGCACTGCAGCCCTCCACGGCATACTACCCAGCGGGCACCCAGCTCTTCATGAACTACACAGCGTACTATCCCAGGTAAGGCTCTGATGGCAGTGGAAATGAGGGACAGAAACAAAGGACTCCTTTAATAGCCGCTGCCTGAGTTCACAGAAGAATGTTGTCTGCCACGTTGAAGGTTAGCATGACCGGCAACAGTTTCTGGTCATATCTCTGACCAAGAAGGTTGTTTCAAGACAAACCAAAATGTTTATTTTTTAACCATCTATTGACAGCATGATATTTTAGGTTACGTGTGTATACAACTTTCCATCTTTCCTTCTATTTTAGGGTTGTTAGTGAGTAGCACAGTAATCATTCTAATAGGGTGGCAGTATCATGTGAATGAATTACAAAACGAGAAAATCCATGGTGAGGACAATTATATTTTTAAGTACCATGAATTCATGTCAACCCAAAATAAATAATAACTGTTGTTTTAAATTTTATAGGGCTCGTATTCTTTCCTCTCTAAATCTTTACTAACAAGTCCAGGATGAGATTGAGTACTTTATTAGAATCAACATATTTTAAATCTGGTTATTTTTAGTTGTCCTCAGTTTCTTGGAGGCAACTGGATATAATGGAGAGAAATTTGTCAGTCTGGAAATTGGGATACCCGAGTTTTGGTCTCATCTGTTCTGCTACCTGAGGCAATTCACTTGACCTTTCTGGTTGTTACAAAATGATGAGATCAGCCAAGGTTTTGGAGTCCCTCCCAGGTCTGATTGCCTGTGATTCTAACTTGGATATATAATAACCTCTCGTTCTCAATTTTCTTTTCAAAAAACAAAAAAAAATTTTTTTTAAGTCTTTGTTTGGACTTCCCTGGCGGTCCATTGTTTAGGACTCCGCACCTCCACTGGAGGGGGCCCAGGTTCGATCCCTGGTTGGGGAAGATCCCACATGCTGCAAAGCCAAAAAAAAAAAGTCTTTGTTTAACTACTAACCAGTTCACTTTATTAAAATAAAATTTTACTTTGTCACAAGCAGTACTGCTCAAAAAATTTTTGAAGTATACCAGGCCTTGTTTTTTCCTTCTCAAGCTATTTAAAATAAATGTTTTGAGTACATCCATCAATGTGTATGTGAGGTTTTTGATAAGTGGCCTGGAACTTACCTATCTGATCTCTGTGTGGTTTTTTTTTTTTTTGGTTTTTTTTGGCCTTGCTACGTGACTTGCAGGACCTTACTTCCCCGACCAGGGATCGAACCCAGGCTCCCTGCAGTAGAGGTGCGGGGTCCTAACCACTGTACCGCCAGGGGATTCCCTGTCACACTGTATTTTTTATTCCCTCTCCATCTGCAGTTTCCCAATAGGGAGCAAGAACTTTGGAATCTTGGTAGCAGTGAAGCTGGTAGCCACTATTAATTAAATTTGTTTAATTTTTTTAGAAATTTTAAAAACATTCATTAATGCTATTGAAAATGTTCTTTTTGTTTGTTTTGTTTTGTTTTTTGAAAATGTTCTTTATTCTCCTGGGGAAGAAGAATAGGGAGAAAGCCATGATAATCATCAGCTGGCCATCTTTTGAAAGCTTGAAAAAGGGCTCAGAAGCATGAGTAATTGTTCATGGTTGAGTACTATGTCAGACACCCAGCCCAATCCCAATCTGCCACCTTCTCTAGACCCTGTGACAGTCACTTGCTGGTAGTGGCTCTGGTTATAAGAAAGATCTCTGTCTTCCTGTCTTACACCATCAGAATGTCAGGAGTGGAATGCTTTGTGCCACTGGACGCCTGGTGCAATTTCTTGTGCCTATAATACACTTGCAAAGTATCCAGTTCCACCATTGCCTTGCTATCTGGACACTGTTAAAAGAAGGAATCTCTTAGAAATAGTTTTCCATCATAGTGAGATGGGAACTTGAGTCTTGAAGCCCCAAAAGCAAGTGGAACTGACATTTATGGCTTAATAGCTCCTGTAATTTTGGGCCCCTGCTTATGTGTTAATTTTTTTCTACTAGTAGTTTTAAAGTTTGTAATGTCCTCATTGTTAAGTCTAAGAGGATAGAAGTAGTGAGGAAAAGTAGACTCCCATTTTATACAACACCAAGTCCAAAAGTAACCACTACTATCAGTTTGATAATATACACATATCCGTGTGCTTGTAAATAATGTGGCGTACTAACGTACTGCCCACACTGGTTTGTTTTGTCTGTTTGTTTGTTTTAACTTGCCAGTATGTCAGTGACTTCTTCCCTAAGGAATATCTGTATCTTTACCTCACTCTTGTAACTTCCATATGATATCCCAAGAGTGAAAATATATCATAATTTAACAACTCCTTTATTTTTATAGACATTTAATTTTATTTTTCTGTTAAACAAAACTCGTATTGATCTTTAAATACTTCTATTTCTGTAGAACAATTTCACAGAAGTGGGATTTTTAAATCAAAAGTCATGTGTGTTATATTTAAATTAATATTTCCAAATAACTCCTTGTATGGTTCACACTCTTAATTTACATTTCCCTAATTCTAGTGAAATTACTGACACAGAGTGTTCAAACATGGGGATGTGCTGTTAACCATACTTAAAATCTGTAATAATTTAAAAAGCAAATTCCAAAAACGATAAAATATTTTACAGTTTTGGGAGAAAGCCATTAATTTCTAATATCACATGACTGTAAGGCATTTGAGGCTCTGTAATATAAATGTTTAAGTATATTTTGGCCTATTCTCTGATACGTAGGAAAGTGTGAGATAGCATACTTCAGGCTAAAACAAGATATTAAATCAGAAGCTCTGGAGTTTGTCTCTTTTTAAATTAAAAAAATGAAATTCCCTCTTTTTTTAATATTTCATTGAAGTATATTGATTTACAGTATTGTGTTAATTTCTGCTGTACAGCAAAGTGATTCAGTTATATATTCTTTTTCATTATGGTTTATTACACAATATTGTCCCTGCACATTTTTTTTAATTTTTAAAAAATGTTTATTGGAGTATGGTTGATTTAAAATGTGTTATCCACTTTCTAAATGAAATATGTCTGTTTGACTTCAGATTAATGCAACATGCTCATTACTTTAAAACATTAATATGCTAACATTTTGCAGACTTTTAAAAGTATGCCCCTCAAAAAAAGTGACTGGTTTTACTGTTTTTAACTTTGAATTTATCCGGGCAAACTATTATTTAGTACCTCTGTGTGCGACATATTGGGAATATTAGGGTTAATAAAATATGGACCCTTTCTGGTGTAGAGTAGCTGACAGAGTTCATCCTTGTGCAAAGTCTGACTTCAAAGGGCTCCTTCAGCTAGCGGGCACATTTGTTCTTATTTTATTTCCTCTAACTTGGTATATTTGGAGATAGAACCTATGATGGGTATTTCCTCATAAGGATTTGGGTTACCTGAGGAACATTTAAGCAGAAAACAGTGAACCAGTGAATTGCTTTCTTTTTGTTTATTGTTAAATGAGTTTTTAGCAGTCTAAATGTGTGGCTGTAACAACAGCAACTTGAAGAGCAAGTGAAATTAAAGCAAGAGGTTCTATTTTCTGATTATGAACATTGGTTTTTCCTTTCACCCCTTGGAAGAAGATTTCGGTTACCCAGTATCCCAGAGCTTAGCCCAGGGTACAAGAGAATTAGAAGGGACTATCCGTTCGTGCCCACCCTGCTTATTACTCAGAACTCTGTTTTATCACACCTTGTCTCTCCCATTACATAAAGTCCTACCTTTTGTTCCGACCTCTCATTTTTCTTAGAAAAGAATATTATCTTTTGCATCAAAGCTGTAGCACAGGTAAGAAACGTGCTGAGTCTTCAATGAAATGTCATGTAATTTAAAGAAAGATGGATTAACATAAATGTCTTTTGTATATCCATTGCCTCACCTTTTGTAGGACATTATAAATAATAACGTATCACCTTGAACCAAAAGAGAGGGCAAGGGATGTTTGCCATTTTTAATGAGTGATGCTTTATTTGCGTGCCCATGAGAAAGGTTTGGGAGGTGTGGGAGGGGACTTTTATTTTTTTGGATAACCATTACTTGTAAAATCACATTCTTTCTACCCAAGCAATGAATACGTATAATTTAGTAATATTGAGGCATTCTGCAATGCTTGGTGTGTTGTGTGGTGCTTTTGTATTCTATTCTGAAATTCTTTGCACTTGAGTCAAAAAGAATACCAAGCCTCTGAGAGATGCTTGCTTTTCCTATTTTGAATGCTTGGCTTTCTTATTCCAGTTTCCTTTTGTTATTGAGATAAGTATAGGTTCACAAGCGGTTGTAACAAACAGTACAGAGGCATCCCATATACACTTTAACTAGTTTCTCACAATGGTAACATTTGACAACCAAATGTAAAGTTAAATTTACTTTCTAATTTACTCATTGAAAGCTTTCTTTTTTTTTTAGTATATATTTTATTTATTTATTTTTTTGGCTGCATCAGGTCTTAGTTGAAGAACGCGGGCTTCTTCCTTTATGCATGTGGGATCTTCCATTGCAAGGCAGGCTCCAGAGCACATGGGCTCTGTAGTTTGTGGCGTGCAGGCTCTCTCTCTGAGGTGTGGGAGCTCAGTAGTTGTGTCACGCGGGCTTAGCTGCCCCGCCGCATGTGGGATCTTAGTTCCCTGACCAGGGATCGAACTTGCATCCCCTGCATTGAAAGGTGGATTCTTTACCACTGGACCACCAGGGAAGTCCCAAAAGCTTTCTGATAGGATTAAGAAAAAGAAAGAATTCTTATTTTAAAAACATTATTTTTATAACTTAAACATTTAGTGCCACAAATGCAAACTGGAACTCAGCATGCAGTGAAATTATACTAGAACATTGTAACAATGCAATATTAATGCAATATCAGGCAATGTTGTTATAATGGAGAAGCACCAGATAATTTTTGTTGGTGGGAACAACTCTTTTTTTGTTTTTTTGGGTTTTTTTGTTTTTTTAGCTTGAATGACATTGCTAAATGATGTAAGCAGGAACTGCTGTGGGCAATTCAGTCTATACTATCAGTCCCTGAGAATTCAGTGTAGTTTCATGGAATAGTCATTTGTTAGTCATCTAAAGACCTTATTCATATGATGAGCAGTTCAGGGAATTTAAAATATGCTTAAAATTCTTTTTAGCATTGTAGAAAATTATCAAGTGCAGTGAACTTCAAGGAAAAAAATTTTCATTACCCAAAACACTTGATTGATTTCAATGTGTAAGGATTTTTTTCCTTGCAAAATGGGGATGGTATTATATATGTTATTTTCAAGCATAACTTTAAAAGAATCTATTACAGAAAATTTCAAACTAACATAATTTGGGAGAATATCTATTACCCAATTTCAACAATATCAATATTTCCCAATCTTGTATCATCTGTTTCCATGGGTACCCTGCTATACCCTTACCTGCAGAACCTTTCAAAGCACAAAAACCTAGAGATCATTTCTTTCACCTGTTGCTATTTATGTGCCCAATATATCTTTAAATTAAGCACCTTATTCTCAAGCATTAATGACTTTAGTTAAAGCAGAACTTAACTAAAACACATGTGCCAATCTTGATAAACCTATTTTGCCTCCATTGCCCTATTTAAGCATTTCCTTGGTATATCTTTAAGACATTACCTTGAAGTAGGCTTAAAGGAAAAATTGACATTTGTCTATGAATTTTATCTCATAATACAGAGTAATGACTTTTGATTTCCTTTACTGTGTGTTATGTGGTCTTTTAAGCTGCCTTTTTTTTCTTTTGGCTGCTTTGGGTCTTTGTTTCTGCACGGGGGCTACTCTTCGTTGTGGTGTGCGGGCTTCTCATTGTGGTGTCTTCTCTTGTGGAGCTCGGGCTCTAGGCTCACGGGCTTCAGTAGTTGTGGCTTGCTGGCTCTAGAGCGTGGGCTCAGTAGTTGTGGCTCGCTGGCTCTAAAGCGCAGGCTCAGTAGTTGTGGCGCACGGGCTTAGTTGCTCCGTGGCATGTGGGATCTTCCCGGACCAGGGCTGGAAGCCATGTCCCCTGCATTGGCAGGCAGATTCTTAACCACTGTGCCACCAGAGAAGTCCCTAAGCTGCCTTTTTAAAAACCAAGAGCAGGGCTTCCCTGGTGGCGCAGTGGTTGAGAGTCCGCCTGCCGATGCAGGGCACACGGGTTCGTGCCGCGGTCCGGGAAGATCCCACGTGCCGCGGAGCGGCTGGGCCCGTGAGCCATGGCCGCTGAGCCTGCGCGTCCGGAGCCTGTGCTCCGCAACGGGAGAGGCTGCAACAGTGAGAGGCCCGCGTACTGCAAAAAATAAAATAAATAAAAACCAAAAGCAAAATGGCTTTATTAGCAAACATTTTCCATTTAAGTTCAAAATAATCAAACCATAATAACCACGAAGCTAGAATGGGATTGCTTCTAGAGAGGTTCTGATCTGGAGGGGGAGGGGTGTGATGGAGTCATACTGCTGGCTCTGTATTTGTACCCTTCAATGTTGTATGCTATTCCTATTCCAAAACAAGACAAAAGCTCATTTAAAAAACAGAACGCCAAAATAGTTTACAAAATAATAACTTCTGTAAATGTGCCTCTCTGGAAATTGTTGTCTTCTGTTACTTCTGTTACAAATGTCCACGGTTAACAGTGTGTTTTGCTTCCTTCTTCATCTAGATTTTTCATCAAAATATTACTTTTAAAAATGTCACTGTTTTCTAAACATGTAAGAAGATCAGTTATCATTTTATACTTTAAATCAAACAAAAAGATTACTTATAAAATAATTTCTACTATAGGATTCAGTTTTCAAATTTAAAATGAAGCTTTGTGAGGGCAATTCATGTTTTGAATAAGCAGTCTGTAACTTTACTATGTATTTGGAGCATATTATGATAACTGTAGTAGGGGTTTTTTTGTTTGTTTGTTTTTGGTAATCTTTGACGTAATTAGGGTAAGTTAAGTTTAGTTACCAAACTATTTTGACAGTACCTAAATTTGCTTACTATTTCAGTGAAATAGATTCTTAGAAGATTTCTTTATTCCTTCCAAAGTGTTTTTATATTTGTTGGTTACTTAAACTTTCTCCAAGAGATAGATGCACATGCACAGAGCAGCTTGTACAGCCTTTAGGAAGAGCTAACAGAAATTGAGAATCCAGATGTGATCATCAGTCCCTCTGCCTCAGTATTAAACTCAAAAAGAATGTTGAAAAGTCATCCTTCTTGAGATTGTTCATTTCAGATGAACAAGTTAGTTCAGAAATTTCCTGAAAAGTGACTCCAGCTTTTGCACTTGCTAGGATTAAAACATTGTTTCTCCAGTCACTTTCCAAAAATATATGGTCTTTGTAACACTAGGGGTGTTAATAACCTTAATACAAAGGCTCGGTGCAATAATTTTGCAAGAAGTGGAAATCAGATTTCTTTTTGCAAGACTTCTCGGCATGTTTTCTATGTAAATGTGTTTTTATGTGTTTTAATTTTCTATATTAATGTCCTCTCATCCAGAGGAGAGAATATAGTCTTCTATTCTTCTTTTCCCTTAACCTCTTTTTTTTTTTTTTTTTTTTGCGGTACGCGGGCCTCTCACCGCCGCGGCCTCTCCTGTCGCGGAGCACAGGCTCCGGACACGCAGGCTCAGCGGCCATGGCCCACGGGCCCAGCCGCCCTGCGGCACGTGGGATCCTCCCGGACCGGGGCACGAACCCGTATCCCCTGCATCGGCAGGCGGACTCTCAACCACTGTGCCACCAGGGAACCCCAACCGCTTTTTCTAATAGGACAGATAATGCTTTGATCCTCTCTCCTCTAGAGAAATATGGCAGGTCCTCAAAATATGAATATTTATGACTACTTCTATTTTGGAATGCTACCTGATAACATCAGTGTTACCAATATTTAGTAATTTGTAATTATTAGATGAAAGGGTGTTATGAGAATTGTTTCCACTAGAGTATGTATTGTGTTGGTAGACACCCTGGCCTTCAGTATTTTCATATCTTTCCCTGCTCTACAAAGAATTTTCTATGAGTTATTAAGATACATAGAATATTATAAAATTAGATTATGTAAATTAGGATTTGAAAAAATACAAGATAGGAAGAAATATTTGATAGTCTGACAACAGAATCTTAGGCAATTAAATTATATTGGCATAGGGCTTCCCTGGTGGCGCAGTGGTTGAGAGTCCGCCTGCCGATGCAGGGGACACGGGTTCGTGCCCTGGTCCGGGAAGATCCCACGTGCCGAGGAGCAGCTGGGCCCGTGAGCCATGGCCACTGAGCCTGCGCGTCCAGAGCCTGTGCTCCGCAACGGGAGAGGCCACAACAGTGAGAAGCCCGCGTATCGCAAAAAAAAAAAAAAAAAAAATTATATTGGCATAACAATCATAGGCTCTGAGCAGGAGGAAACTTGAATTATGAAACTCATAATTTCAAAGGAAAGAAAGTCATTAATTCTCAGGGAAATACAGTTTTTCTCTACATTGGATTTGAAAGTTTTTACCCAAATACATAGAGAGAACATGGAGTACTGCCATGGAGGAAATCTTCACCAACTTTATAATGTAGTCACTGGTGTGCTTCATTCAGTGGTTTCTTTTTCTTTCTTTCTTTCTTTTTTATAATAAATTTATTTTTTTATTTTTGGCTGCGTTGGGTCTTCGTTGCTGCACGCAAGCTTTATCTAGCCGTGCCGAGGGGGGCTACTCTTTGTTGCTGTGCGTGGGCTTCTCATTGCAGTGGCTTCTCTTTGTTGCAGAGCACGAGCTCTAGGCGTGCAGGCTTCAGTAGTTGTGGTGCGTGGGCTCAGTAGTTGTGGTGTGTGGGCTCAGTAGTTGTGGCGCACGGGCTTAGTTGCTCTGCGGCATGTGGGATCTTCCTGAACCAGGGATCAAACCTGTGTCCCCTGCAGTGTCAGGCGGATTCTTAACCACTGCGCCACCAGGGAAGTCCTCAGTAATTTCTTAATGCAATCTCAGTGTGACTTGCTGAATGAGTCTCAGCAGTAATGTCTTCATAACTGTGATGCTCTAGCAGTTTTCTGAATATAAATCTATGGGGAGACCCCTCTTGTGCTACTTACTTTTTCCCTTCATTTCCTCTCATCTCCCTTCAGTTCTTTGCCCATTCAGGCAACTCCAACAGGGTTTCTTACCCAGCTCAAGTGCAGTCTCCTTGTTAGTTTATGTGATGCGGTACAGTCCCTCCATGCACTGTAGGACCTTGGAGTTCAAGGTTACATTGACTCACTCATTTGGCCCCTAACCCTTGGGTTCCTTTGTAGTTTTATCAATTTTTGAACCTCTGTAGCTTTTGAGTAGCAGTTACATTATTGTTACCATGTACACCTGAGACTGATAAATACTGACACTTGAGAATCTGAAACCTAACTAAAGATATAATGGAGGTAGAAACCCAAAACAATGACTTAAAATGAATGTTAGGATGAGCTACTGGTATAGTCTTGTTTTGATGGACAGCTCTCTTTTTGCCATTATTTAGGGTGTGGTTAAAAAATGCCTTATCTTTCTCTAAACCGTCTCTAAACCGCCACAAAGCAAATGCACATAATTTTTACGTTATCCTTATTCTGTGGCAATGGCATAATCCATTTATACTTTATACTTTGAAGCTATTCTTATGTTTAAAATTGTTTCCCTTATAACATACAGCACTCCCTACCATTCCTTAAATTACATGGGATTTGAAAAAGGCTAAGATTTTCTGATAACTGAGTAACTTTCCATGGAAAGCATTAAATATCTCAAACATTGACTGTAAATTGTATTTAACTGAATTGGATTAGTTGAAAAGTTAATTTATTTACTTATTTTTTAAAATAAATAAATTTATTTATTTTTTGCTGCATTGTGTCTTCGTTGCTGCACACGGGCTTTCTCTAGTTGCGGTGAACAGGGGCTACTCTTTGTTGCTGTGCGCAAGCTTCTCATTGCGGTGGCTTCTCTTGTTGTGGAGCACGGGCTCTAGGCATGCGGGCTTCAGTAGTTGTGGTGTGTGGGCTCAGTAGCTGTGGCTCCTGGGCTCTAGAGCACAGGCTCAGTAGTTGTGGTGCATGGGCTTAGTTGCTCCGCAGCATGTGGGATCTTCCTGGACCAGGGCTCGAACCCATGTCCCCTGCATTGGCAGGAGGATTCCTAACCACTGCACCACCAGGGAAGTCCTAAGAACAACTTTATTAAGGTAGTTTACATATCATAAAATTAACCTATTTTAGGTATACAATTCAGTGGTTTTTAGTGTATTTACAGAGTTGTGCTGCTAATTTTAGAACAATTGTGTAAACTAATTTTTAGATAATATAACAATCTAATTTTAGAGTAACCCATTACCCCCAAAGGAAACCTGGTGTCCATTAGTAGAAACTCCCGTTCACTTCCTTTCTACCCACTTTACTTGCCCCTCCCCCATCCCTAAATAACTATCAATCTATTTTCTGTTTCTATGGATTTGCTTTTTCAGATATTTCATATAAATGGAATCATTCCATATGTGGTCTTCTGTGACTGGCTTTTTTTTTTTGGTGGCATTGGGTCTTCATTGCTACATGTGGGCTTTCTCTAGTTGTAGCAAGCAGGGGCCACTCTATGTTGGGGTGCGCAGGCTTCTCATTGCAGTGGTTTGTCTTTTTGCAGAGCACAGGCTGTAGGCGCACGGGCTTCAGTACTTGTGGCATGCGGGCCCAGTAGTTGTGGCTCGCGGGCTCTAGAGCACAGGCTCAGTAGTTATGACGCAGGGACTTAGTTGCTCCACGGCATGTGGGATCTTCCCAGACCAGCGCTCAAACCCATGTCCCCTGCATTGGCAGGCGGATTCTTAACCACTGTGCCACCAGGGAAGTCTGGCCTGTGAACTCTTAGTTGCAGCATGTGAGATCTAGTTCCCTGACCAGGGATTGAACCTGGACCCCCTGCATTGGGAGAGCAGAGTTTTAGCCACTGGACCACCAGGGAAGTCCCTGCACATTTTTAAATTGAGTCATTTTTCTTACTGTTTTTTAGTTGTAAAATTTCTGTATATATTCTAGGTAGGAGAGCTTATATGACTTACAAATATTTTCTCCCAGTCTGTGGGTTGTCTTTTCATTTTCTTGATGGAGTCCTTTAAAGCACAAAAGTTTTAAGTTTTGATGCAGTCCAGCTTATCTATTTCTTCTTTTCTCACTTATACTTTTGTTGTCAGATATAATGCAAGGTCATGAAAATGTATTACTACATATTCTTTTAAGAGTTGTGTAGTGTTAGCTCTTACACTTAAGTATATTACCATTTTGAATTAATTTTTTATATGGAGTGAGGTAGAGGTCTAAATTCATCCTTTTGCATGTGGATATTTCATTGTTCCAGCACCATTTACTGAAAAGACTATTCTTTCCTCATCAAATTGTCTTGGAAACCTCATCAAAAATCAGTTGACCAGGGAATTCCCTGGCTGTCCAGTGATTGGGACACCATGATTTCACTGCCGAGGGCCTGAGTTTGATCCCTGGGTTGGGGAACTGGGATCACATGGGCTGTGCAGCGTGGCCAAAAAAAAAATTCAATTGACGATAAATGTAAGGGTTTATTTCTCACCTCTCAAATTCTATTCTATTGATCATTGCCTATCCTTATGGGAGTACCACACCATCTTGATTACTGTAGCTTTAGAGTAAGTTTTGCATTTAGGAAATGTAAGTCTCCCTACTTTGTTCTCTTTTAAGAAAGTTTGGCTATTCTGGGTCATTTGTATTTCCATATATGTTTTAGCTTCAGTTTTGTCGTTTTCTGCAAAAAAGCCAGTTGGAATTTTGACAGCTATTGCATCGAATCTGTACAATTTAGAGATAGTATTGCCATTCTAACAAAAATTAAATCTTCTGTTTATGAACATGGGCTGTCTTTCCATTTATTTAGATCTTTTATTTTCTAACAGTGTTTCATAGTTTTTAGTGTACAAGTCTTGCTCTTCCTTTGTCAAATTTTTTTCCTAAATATTTTGTTCTTATTGATGCTGTTGTGAATGGAATTGATTTCCTAATTTCCGTTTTGGATTGTTCATTGTAGTGTATAAAAATGTAGTTAATTTATTTTGTGCATTGATCTTATATCTTGTAACCTTGCCAGACTGGCTTATTCTAGTAATAGTTCAGCAAACTCTATTCGATTTTCTACGTATAAGTTTGCCTTGTCTCTATACTATCATTTTTACTCCACAAGTTACTTTATTTCTTGCTGTCTTTTATTTCAATAATCTGAAAGACCTGGAATTTAGGTTGAGAAAAAATTCTTATTCTCATGCCCTGTCAGGTAGAAACAGATTATTTAATTTTTCTTAAGATATCTTGTCTACAGCAGATAATCCTAGTGCAAAGAATAAATATTGAATCCCAATTGTATTGTGTTTTGGCTTCATTGGAATAGGTGCTACCCTACAGACGCTGAACATAATTGTCATTTATAGCCTTAAATTTCTAGTTAGATAACTTTTATTTTATCTTGGTTGTATTTTGAAGGTATTGAGTTGGCCAAAAAGTTCCTTTGGTTTTTAAGTGAAAATAAAAGACACATTTTTCATTTTCACCAAGACCATTATTGAACAACATATTCACTGTTTTGTTCCACTACCTTCTGCCATTTTTCAGGCAACTTCATAATTCCATCTTCCCAAAAGTTTTTATCTTTTTGAGCAAAGAACTGTTCTGGATGCCTTTTACAGTCTTCCAGGGAATTGAAATTCTTTCCATTAAGAGAGTTTTGTAAAGACCAAAATAAATGGAAATCTGAAGGTGCAATGTCTGATGAATACAGCAGATGAATCAGAACCTCCCAGCCAATCTATAACAGTTTTTGCCTGGTCATCAAAGAAACATGCGGTCTTGTGTTATCCTGGTGGAAGATTATGCATTTTCTGTTGACTAATTCCGGACACTTTTCGTCGGGTGCTGCTTTCAGTTGGTCTAATAGGGAGCAGTACTTATTGGAATTAATCATTTGGTTTTCCGGAAGGAGCTCATAATAGAGGACTCCCTTCCAATCCCACCATGTACACACATCACCTTCTTTGGTTGAAGATTGGCCTTTGGTGTGGTTGGTAGTGGTTCATTTCACTTGCCCCACGATCTCTTCCATTCCACATTATTGTACAGTATCCACTTTTTATCACCTGTCACAAATTTGTTTTAAAATGAAACGTTTTCAGGCTTCCCTGGTGGCACGGTGGTTGAGAGTCCGCCTGCCGATGCAGGGGACACGGGTTCGTGCCCCGGTCCGGGAAGATCCCACATGCAGCGGAGTGGCTAGGCCCATGAGCCATGGCCGCTGAGCCTGCGCATCCGGAGCCTGTGCTCCGCAACGGGAGAGGCCACAACGGTGAGAGACCCGCGTACCGCAAAAAAAAAAAAAAAAAAAGTTTTCGTTATGTTTCAGTAGAGAATTGCATGCACAAATATGGTCAAGAAAGTTTTTATTGCTTAACTTAATGTGGAACCCAAACATTAAAGCAATTAACATAACCAAACTGGTGCAAATGATTTTCAGCAGTGATTTGGATATTTTGAGTATATCGGCTGTCTCCTGCATGGTGTAACATTGATTGTTCTCAATTAACGTCTCGATTTGATCACTATCAACTTCAACTGGTCTTACCCGACCTTGGAGCATCACCCAGCTCGAAATCTCCAGCTCGAAATCTCCAGCACGAAACTTCACAAACCACTTTTGACACGTTTGCTCAGTCACAGCACCTTCTCCATACACTGCACAAATCTTTTTTTGCATTTCAGTTGCGTTTTTCTTGAAATAAGAAAGCATAATATGCCGGAAATGTTGCTTTTTTTTCTCCCATCTTCAATATTAAAATAGCTACACAAAAATCACCAACTTTGATAAGTTTTTTTTTTTTTTTTTTGCGGTACGCGAGCCTCTCACTGTCGCGGCCTCTCCCATTGCGGAGCACAGGACGCGCAGGCTCAGCGGCCATAGCTCACGGGCCCAGCCGCTCCATGGCATGTGGGATCTTCCCAGACCGGGGCACGAACCCGTGTCCCCTGCATTGGCAGGCGGACTCCCAACCACTGCGCCACCAGGGAAGCCCTTTTTTTTTTTTTTTTTTTTAATGCACGCTGATATGACAGCTGTCACAATGCAATCTAACAAAATTGTTTCAAATGAAGTTAAGACAACTAAGTGCTACTAGGGCCATCTTACGGAAAAAACCAAGCGAACTCTTTGGCCAACCCAATACTAGATACCTAGATTTAATTTATAAGAGATCTTTAACCAGAGGCATAGAATATGCCAGGTCAGAGTCATAGAAGTAAGTTGTGTACTATGGAAATGATCTGATTTTCATATCCAATGTGGAAAGTCAGAGTAACTCAGCACAATACACAGAAGTCTTGATAGTCTTTGAGTATTAGTGTTAGTATCTATCAGGCATTTGACATGAGCAAATATGGTCTTTGAATGAGTGGTGCTTGTATAGGGGGGAGACACTGAACTAGAAGTTGAGAAATCTGGGTAGTTCTTCAGTTTTGTGAAGAGCTAACTGGTTGTGTGACCTTTGGGAAATTATTTAACTCTTAGTTTCCATTTCCATCTCTAAAAATGAGGAGGTGTGGCTAAATGATGGCTTAAGTCCTTCTCAGGCCTAAAGTTCAGCATTCCCTCTCTTTGCTCTGACAGTTACACACAGATTGACTCTTGATCTCTAAAGAGACTCTCCTCAGAGAGTTGTAAAAATCTCACCAAGTGACTCTAATATTCAGATAAGTTGAGAATCACTGTTTTAGAGACTTAACAAGTTATGGGCAGCTTGATGTCAAGTAATATTTTCAGGCTCCCATATTTTAGAAATGAAATGGAAGAATGATTATGGAAATAGCAAGAGTGAGAATAATAATAGAACAACACATTACTGCATTTTATGGTTTGTGGAGTAATTTGATATGTTAAATCATTGAAGCTGAAGAACAATTCTGAGAAACTAGGAAGTGTAATCGCCATTTAACAAATGATAAAATTGGAGTTCAGAGACATTAAGTGACTTGCTCAAGGTTACTGTGCTACTAAAATGGAGTCTGGGACTGGATTCACTATCTGGTATCATTCCTATTAACCCATCAGTTAGGATTATGTATGATAGATAATGTCAAAGATTTTTAGTCCCTTCCATTATGTGTTTACTTGTCTTTGAAATGGGATAATTACTTACTTAGAATGATTTATAAGAGTTAATAATCTAAAGCTGTGGGTCTTTATTGCTCTTTAAGCTAATGACTACTTTAAAAAAAAATTTCCCTATGTGTATATATTTTTAAATATGGGTATCTAGCAACTAACTGTGGTGGGAAACAGATTGGTTTAGGGACAGGGTGAAACTAATTTCATAATCTAGTAATTAGTTGAGTTACCACACAAAGAATGCTTGGGGGACTTCCCTGGTGGTCCAGTGGTTAAGACTCTGGGCTCCCAATACAGGGGGCCTGGGTTCGATCCCCAGTCAGGGAACTAGATCCCACCTGCCACAACTAAAGATCCTGCATGTGGAAATGAAGATCCTGAGTGCCACAACTAAGACCCAGTGCGGCCAAATAAATAAACATTTTTTAAAAAAAGAAGAAGAATTATTAGGTATTCGTGTGGCTTTTGTTCCTTGGAGGTAATTGCCCCAGATACACAAAGAGGACCCATCATCAATTTCCCCTCGTGTTAATGGTGGTTGATGTAGTTTGTTATGCATCCCTTCTAATTTACTTGTTCCTTTCCACCCCCCACACATTTTTTTTCAGTCAGGTTGGTAGCAGTAACTCATGGGTGCTATAGTACTTTGCTGTCATATTATGCTGTACTTACTGTGTTGTACATTTTTGTATAGCAGTAAAACAGTCTATTCTTTGGAGCAATCATTTTGTATACTCTTTGGTCTCTGTGGCTATGGTTTCTATTATTCCTTTGTGTTCATGCCTTTTCACGCCTTAATATTCCTGATAACTAGCCAGTAATCATCAGTGAGCTAGGCTTTGGAAGTGGTGCTTTGTGGTTGAGTGGCTGCACAAGTTTCCTTCTCTCCTTCCTTCATTTAGGACTCTCAGACAGAACTGGATCTTTGGGGAAACCCTGTATTTAACTCTGCATTAACCCTTCTATCTTTCAACTTTTGGCTTTTGTGGAACGTGGGACAGAACAGCTATGGTGTACTTGTCTTGGGAGAGATAACTCTGAGAATTCTAAGAAAGATCACCTTGAGAAAGTCTGTTTCCTTAAGTAACTAATGTTTTTAGAGTAAATATTAGACATTGTCTATTTCTATTGGTTCACTGTGCTTTCTCTCCCTTTAGCCCCCCAGGTTCGCCCAATAGTCTTGGCTACTTCCCTACAGCTGCTAATCTTAGCGGTGTCCCTCCACAGCCTGGCACGGTGGTCAGAATGCAGGGCCTGGCCTACAATACTGGAGTTAAGGAAATTCTTAACTTCTTCCAAGGTTACCAGGTCAGTACCTTGAAGAAGAGAAATACTCAGTGCCCTTATTACTTAAGTTGATGTGCCTAAAGAATGCAGCCAGGAAAGAAGCAAATCCTCTGAAACTCGTGTGTACGTGTTAATAAATAGATTTTCTATATGAAGAACCAGAGTCAAAGTCAGGGGGACTAGTTGTCTGAGGGCTAACTTCAAACTCATCCCTTTAATACGACTGTGGCTTTCCATGCTGTTTTAATTACTTGAACTTAATCTATTTTTTGTTTTGTTTTTTGGGGGGGGGGTTTTTGTGGTACATGGGCCTCTCACTGCTGTGGCCTTCTCCCGTTGCGGAGCACAGGCTCCGGACGCGCAGGCTCAGTGGCCATAGCTCACGGGCCCAGCTGCTCCGTGGCATGTGGGATCCTCCCGGACCGGGGCACGAACCCGTGTCCCCTGCATCAGCAGGTGGACTCTCAACCACTGCGCCACCAGGGAAGCCCCAACTTAATCTCTTGATGCTTTCTTTTTTTTCCAATTGGACTGCTTTGAGAAAGCTATTTAGGGCACACAGTGATTTGGGTGTTTCTATCTATAGTAAGATTGGCTAAGAAGGAATTTTCCTCAGACGTGGAGTTGGAATATTTAAAAAGTAGTCTGAGGCCTCTCTGCCTAATCTGGAAAAATAAGGGTGACTCAGTAAATCTTTAGATGGTAACTCCTTAAAATGAGCTATAAGATATTCAGTGAGTCTTTTATGATCTATTAATTCTTCTGAAACTGATATTTACTCTTGTCAGTTTTTCTACGACTGTCTGTGTCCATCAACTGTTCTTTGACTTAAGAACATCTTGGTAAGAGCTCCTTAACAGCAAGCAAAATCTTCTCATTGTCATCTCACCTGAGCGGACATCTTTCCTTCCTTAAATCACATGGTTAGAACCCGAACTCCTTCCTTTCCTGCAACGTCTGAAAATCAGTATCTTGCAGCCTTTTAATTGCACTAAAAGCAAAAATGGTCTTTCCTCCTGGAGCTGAGCTGTGCTTGAGTCTTCAGAGTTGAGAAGCACTTGTAGGCATAATCATCAAATCCTAAAATAACCCTTGAGCATTTACAGTACAGCATGATAAGGGCTGTGCCTGCAGGTGCCATTTCACTCTTAGAACAGGTTTACAAGCTCTTGGTATCCATGGATCATGGAGGGTTGTGGAGCTCAGCTAAAATGATGTCAGTGGGGATGCCCCGAACCTACCAAGTTACCATGATGGGATATTTTTTGACAAATGAAGAAAATCTGTGTCTGATAGTGAAAGACTGAATGAAGGTGGACAAAAGTTATCTTTTTTTACTGCTTGGCTTAGCACATTCTTTCCAGAAGTAAGCTATTTTTCAGAGATCAATAGATACTTTACTTCTTCCCTAAACAATTATGCTGCCTGTTGGAAACCCTTACAGGAATAAAAATGTTACTTTCCGAACTTCGTATCTGATTCACTAGATTATAAAATGAGTAGATAATTTTACTGAAGGCTATTGAAAAGATGATTTAATCTCATGGGGAATACATTTGAGTTTTGTATTTTCTCCCATGGTTTTCCAGTTCTAGAAAGTATAAGCAAAGTTTCAGGTTTTAGTAGTCAGTTGAATTAATTTCTTTTGTTTTGACTAATTAACTTTTATTACATTCACACTGAATAGAATTAAGTGGTCATACACATATATTGATTATGAGAGTAAGCAAAATTGCTCTTACTATGAAGAGTGCCATGGCTGGCTTTTGTGGGTATTTATTATACCACAAACACGTAATAGCAGCTATTTCTAGATTTATGGCTAAAAGATTGACATGCTTCAAAATTAAGACAAACTGCTACAGACTGAAGTTATTTTATTTTATTTAAAATTTTTATTTACTTCTTTAAAAGATTTTTTTGATGTGGACCATTTTTAAAGTCTTTATTGAATTTGTTACAATATTGCTTCTGTTTTATGTTTTGGTTTTTCGTCTGCGAGCCATGTGGGATCTTAGCTCCCCGACCAGGGTTCGAACCCATACACCCTGCATTGGAAGTCTTAACCACCAGGTGGCCAGGGAAGTCCCTGAAGTTATTTTATCTTCTAGTAGCTTCTAGGGAATCATTCAAGGTTGGAGCAGACCTAGTATAATCATAAGCACAAAGATTCTGTGAAATTATTTTGTCTCAGGGCATTTGCCTTCATTTCTGAAGTGCTTGGAATTTATGAACTGGATCAACAAAGTAGGATTACATAGGAACCTGAATTATCTAATTCAGTATATCATATTATTCTTCAGTAGTTTGAGCTTTAAGGTAGTTACAATGCATACTTTCAAAATCTCTGTATATAACCTAATTTCATATCACTCTTACATAAAAGCTTATATTTTCTACTGCCTTTGAGTCCTTCCTTGCCTTATTTATTTTTGCCTATTCTCAGTTATGTTAGTAACAGCCGCTAACCATGAGAGTCTAGATTCTTTTAAATATGGCTTTGTCACAAGACAAAAATCAATGGATGGCTTTAAAAAAAATTTGTTCTCAAGTGTAATCTGTGTCTGTCTTTACCTGTAGTGCATTTATTGCTGTTGCTGATTTCATGGGAGGTTTTCATTTGATTTTTGGTTACTTATGATTCATCCTACATAATTATATAATTTACTTATGTAATTAAGCAAATCCTTGGTAATAATTGGTTGAATGAATGAAATCTCTTAATGGTTTCTGTTTCTGTCTTTTAAAATATATATATTATATATAAAATGGCATGTGCCATCTTTATAAATGTTCTTTTTAATTTTTGGATGTATGTTTCCTCTATCCTCAGCAAAATTCTTTCTATAAAACTACTCCAACTTAATGTTTCCATACTTCATTTGGGGTCGAGGAGGCTGTAAAGTTGGAAAGGGCAAGGATTTACAAAAAGGGAAGAATTCTGATGCTAAAGCAAGATGCAGGACATGGGTTCTGCTATCAAGTCTGCATTCTCGTAAAGTAAAAGTACCCGAGTTAGGCCCATTTTGATAAATGAGATTAATAGAATGAGGATTGAATTTACAAAGGCTAAAAGACTACTATAAAAATATTTGGTGATGAGGATGTCATTCTGGTCATGGAAATAAATCTGTGTCTATATTTTAGTTGGTGGGCCTCTTATTCTGAAATGGGCTGTTAGGTATCCTTATATAAGTCCTTTAACTTTTTCATTTGCTCTTTGCATTAACCTCTACTGTCAATGGCTTTGCATTTTCAGTAGTGCTAGTTTTTGTTTCTCCTCGAAGTACTGATTTTATTCATTATCTCCTTGGGCCTCTCACTGCTTTTTACTTGCTGCACTGCTGAGAGAATTAGGTTGATATTACAAATATATCTAATACTATTTAAAGTTCACCAAGTTATATAGAGATATTGAGCTTATTGTAGAATACCTTGAAAATAGTTGGTGCTCAAATATTTGATATCTAGTCACACTTGTGGTGTGATGGAAACTGTACTATTATCAAGATCTGAAGTGTTTGGTGGCTTTGCAGTACGATGTTCTTTTTCTATCCATGTGCTCAATCTAACTTCCCTCCTAGTAGGGATTTTTATGGTATTTAGACGTGTTAAGTAAGAAATGATGACTTGGGATTAGCAGTTACATATATGGCTTGTATCAGCGTTAACTTGTTTCCTGTGGTCTAAATGTCCTATAATTCCATTGGTAGATCTATTCAGTTGAAATACTAACCATCCATATTGACAGTTTGTCCATCTTTTGATCCTGTTTGTTTTAACTTGAATTTTAGTATGCAACCGAGGATGGACTTGTACACACAAATGACCAGGCCAGGACTCTATCCAAAGAATGGGTTTGTATTTAAGGGCCCCAGCAGTTAGACCATCCTCAGAAAAGAAGGTAAGGTTCTATGATGTGAAAGTTAAATTATAAAGGGCCAAACAAATAGAGGTCAAGAATCTCAAAGTGTGTTTTAGAAGTCAGGTGGCAGTTGCCATCTTCCCTTTATGTGATGTAAGAATGTCAGAAATCTTAGAAGGAATGGAGACTGGAATTAAGGTTGTCATCTAGGGCCTCCCTGGTGGCGCAGTGGTTGAGAGTCCGCCTGCCGATGCAGGGGATACGGGTTCGTGCCCCGGTCTGGGAGGATCCCATATGCCGCGGAGCGGCTGGGCCCGTGAGCCATGGCTGCTGAGCCTGCGCATCTGGAGCCTGTGCTCCGCAACGGGAGAGGCCACAACAGTGAGAGGCCCGCGTACCACCAAAAAAAAAAAAAAAAAAAAGGTTGTCATCTAAGTAGATAGTATCTAGGCAACATATATGGAAATACTTTTCCATTTGGAAATTTATTCATATCATGTGGAATACAGATTGGGTATGCTTTCTTTTGTTTTTCTTTTTAAATGAGGTAAAAATCACATAACATAAAATAAATCATTTTAAAGTATACAATTAAGTGATTTTTATCAACTCTGAAAGAAAATCCTATACCCATTAAGCAGTAGCTCCCAATTTCCCCTCCCCATAGACCCAGGCAACCAATCTGCTTCATTTCACGTTTTTGACGTTTATCCACGTTGTAGTGTGTATCAGTGCTTCATTCCTTTTTGTGACTGAATAATATTCCATTGTATGGCTATACCACATTTTGTTTCTTTCATTTATCTGTTGATGGGCATATGGGCTATTTCTACCTTCTGGATATTGTAAATAGTGCTGATATGGACAATTATGTACAAATATTTGAGTATTTTAAATTATTTTGGGTATATATCTAGGAGTAGAATCACTGAGTCACAGGATAATTCTGTCGAGTTGGTTACACTTTTTTTTCCTAGTTTCATTTTTTTTTAAATGTTGTGGTAAAGTAATATATATTATAATACTATTTTAATCATTTTTAAGTGTATAGTTCAGTGGCATTAAGTAATTCACATTGTTATGCAAACATTACCACCATCAACTTTTTCACCTTCTCATACTGAAACTCTAAATACATTAAACAATCTCCTTTCCCTCTTTCCCCAGCACCCTGGGAACTGTTATTCTCTTTTCTGTTTCTATGCGTTTGACTATTCTAGGTACCTTATAAATGGTATAACACAATATTTGTCCTTTCATAACTGGCTTATTTCACTTAGCATAATGGTTTTAAGCTTCATCTGGGTATACTTTTAAATATGCTCCATTCCAAAATGACTGTGAGGTTTTTGTTGCATGTCTTTCTTCTCTTTTAAACTAAATCCAGAAGAAAGGGATCCTGATAGTTGAGCCACCCCACCCCCACCCCACTAATCTATAAACTTCCCTTGAAGGATACTGACATTGCCTATGAGTCTCCTCAAAAGAGATAGAGTTATAAGGACATGGTCCGGAATTGGTGTGGCTTATTTCTTCATTTTTTAATATTCGGTTTGCAGAAATTGGTTTGCTGGCATGTCATTTTCAAATTTTGTAGCCATTTTCATGGCCAAGGACCATGTGGGCTTCAACCACATGGATTCTAAATTAGAAAAGAGGTTGCCAGTGCAATGTCATCTTTGAGAAATGACAGTTATAGTCTTAGCCTCTCATTCTGAAGTTGTAAAGCCCCCCATTCTGGGTTGGAAGTGTTGATTCTCTGCCATTTTCAGTGAAGTTTCAAGATATCTTGGTACTATCAAAGAGCATGCCCAGATACGAGGTAGTATGAATGGGGTATTTTCTTGTCTAGTTCACAGTGATGAGAGCACATTATTCTAACCTGTTGGTGTTCTTTTTGGTTCATACTTTGTCTTTTCAAATATTCTTTATTTAACCCCTTGATGCTGTCTGTGAACTTGACAAGCATATTGTTCATATTGTAAAATGAGTATTTTGAATAAGAAATGACTAGAATTGGGGAATTCCCTGGCCGTCCAGTGGTTAGAGCTCAGTGCTTTCACTGCCGGGACCAGGGTTCGATCCCTGGTCTGGGAACTAAGACCCTGCATGCCTCGTGGTGCAGCCAAAAGAAAACAAACAAGCAAAAAAATCTGACTAGAAATGGAACCTTTTGAAATTACATTAGAAATGTTAAATTGACTCTGACCGTTACTCAGTACCTCTAATTCTATCTATGTATTGTATATTTGGGGTCATGATAGGATAACATATCAGCTGCTTTGTTACAATCCAGACTTTTGCATGTTCTTATAACATCAGATTAATCTGCCTTTATATTGAGGATTTATAAAAATTCACATCGAGTACTATGTGAAATACTGAACATAAGTTATCTCATTTAGTTAACAACCCTAGGAAGTAAGGATCGTAAACGTATTGTGTGCTTAGTATAAAGAATTTGGAACATATAGACAGGTACAAGGAAATCACGAATAATCCCACCATCCAGAAATAACCACAGTGAATAGTTCCTTTCAGCTCCTTTTTTTGTATGCCCTCAAGGAATTTTAGACCTGTTTCTTTCCCCTTAACCTTATATTGTGACTGTATATTTGTATATTTTTCTCCTCATCCATATGAATATCAAATTCATCATCACCAGTCATCTTTGACACCAATAGAGTGGCTTACGCTCTGAGAGCACTTTTATATCTGCAGTCTCATTCGAGTTTTACCACAGCCCTGTGAGGCATCAGGACAGGTACCCTGACCCCATTTGACAGATGAGATGAAATCCAGAGAGGTTAGACAACTTTCACAGAGTCATACAGCTAGTGACCAAGCTGATAAAAAGACCAATAACTCCTAGCTTCAGTCTTGGTGCTCTTTTCCTTTGGGCAAATAAGAGGACAGCAGAGTAAGTGCTTGCATTGAACTGAACAGTGACCGAAAATATATGTTTACATCCTAATCCCTGGAACCTGTGACTTGCCTTACATGGCAAAAGATATAAATTAAGGATCTTGAGAGGAGGAGTTTATTTTGGATTACCTGTGTGGGCCCTAAGTGCAATTACAAGAAAGAGGCAGAAAGAGATCAGGTAGACACATATAAGAGAGGAGGTGGAAGTGTAACTACAGAGAAAGAGATTGGAATGAAGTGGACACAAGCCAAGGAACACCTGCAGCCACCAGAAGCTGGAAGAAGCCAAGAGTAGATTATTTCCTACAGCCTCTGGAGGGTGTGCAGCCTGGCTGACACCTTGATTTCTAACTTCTGGCCTCCAGAATTGTAAGAATAAATTTCTGCTGTTTTAAGCAACCAATTTGTGGTAATTTGTTATAGCAGCCACAGGAAACTAATACAGTGCTCTAAAAATTTATTGAAAGAACAGTGTCACTGCTGGTTATAGAATCAGATAAAGGTAGCCAAAGCCCATAGTGAGGTCTGGTAAAAAGTCACACTGGGGCTTCCCTGGTGGCGCAGTGGTTAAGAATCCTCCTGCCAATGCAGGGGACACGGGTTTGAGCCCTGGTCGGGGAAGATCCCACATGCCACGGAGCAACTAAGCCTGTGTACCACCACTACTGAGCCTGTGCTCTAGAGCCCACGAGCCACAACTACTGAAACCCATGTGCCTAGAGCCCGTGCTCTGCAACAAGAGAAGCCACTGCAATGAGAAGCCCGCACACTGCAACAAAGAGTAACTCCCGCTACCACAACTAGAGAAAGCCCACGCACAGCAACGAAGACCCAACACAGCCATTAATCAATCAGTCAATCAATCAATCAATAAAAGAAAAAAGTCACACTATCTGTCTTCTCATGTAGCCTAGTCCTCTCAAACCAGCCAATATTTGTTGACTGCCCCAAGAACTACTGTAGATATGCCTCTTTTTTTTGGTCATAAAAGACCCCCAAGGACAGCTCCTAGTCTATTAAAGATGCCCAAGTTTCCCTCCAGAGAAGGAGATTGTGATGGTGGGCTGGAAAGAATGCCTCCTCAGATGGCCAGTGTTCTTGTACCCCCCACTTTCACTGTGAGTTCCAAGTCTCATACTCCTAGGATCTCAAAGGGGCAGGGTCAGCTCATAAATTTAAATCTGTCAACAAGTGCTTCTTAACTATATTTACAACTATATTTTGCATACATATGGAGATGATAATTCTTTAGAGGTGACATTTCCCTTCTCTGTAAAAATTGGGAAAAAATCTCTTCTACATATGTAACAATTTTGGGGGGTGAGAATTAGATGGGTTAATGAGTATACAGTTATACAAACTAAAGTTCTTTTGTATACAAATAACTGTTTTGTTGCTATGATCACAATAATCATTACACAGGCAATGTTTTTGACTACTATCTACATTTCAGACATTTTTCAGATTTCACCAGTATTTCCATTAATGTCCTTTTTCTATTCCAGGATCCAGTCTAGGATTTCACATTTAGTTGGCCTGTCTCCTTAGTGTCCTCTGGCCTGTGTTAGTTTCTCAGTCTTTGCTTATTTTCTAGACCTTGACAATTCTGAGTTATGCTGCTTTTGAAGTCTTATGGGCTGTCCTTTAGTTTGAATTTGTTTAATGTTTTTCTTGTGATTAGGCTGGGGTAATGGGTGTTAGGAAAGAATACATAGAGGTGAAGAGCCCCTCTCATTAGATTTCATGATACATAATATCTGTTGTACTATACCCACATGACCTCCCTGGTGGTATCAATTTGATCATTTGGTAAATGGCTTCATCTATTCAGGCTGTCCTAACGCAATTCGATGGACTTGGGTGGCTTATATGCTTTGTTTGTTTGTTTGTTTGTTTTGTTTTGCGGTACATGGGCCTCTCACTGTTGTGGCCTCTCCCGTTGCGGAGCACAGGCTCCGGACGCACAGGCTCAGCGGCCATGGCTCACGGGCCCCGCCGCTCCGCGGCATATGGGATCTTCCCGGACCGGGGCACGAACCTATGTCTCCTGCATCGGCAGGCGGACTCTCAACCACTGCGCCACCAGGGGAGCCCTGGGTGGCTTATAAACAACAAATATTTACTTTCTCACAGTTCTGAAAGCTGGGAAGTCAAGATAAAGTGCTTATAATTTTCTTTGCCTTTTTGTGAAAACTTTTGACTGTATACTAGGTATTTTTGGAGATTCTTGCAATATGTTAAGCCTGGTATTCTCACAACAGCTAAATTTTATGCAAAAAAGCAAAACAAAACAAAATCTCCATGTAACTCTCATTTGAAGAGTGTTTTTTATACTTGGTCTCTTAGTGTATAGTTTAGATTAATTTTTGGATTGAAAAATCTTTTTTTTGGGATCAATATTTTAGTTTTTGGCCAAAAAAATCAAAAAACCTTTTGTTTGTTTTTGTTTGCTTGATTTTAGAGATTTCAGTTCTGTTTTGTTTTTTAAATATTTATTTATTTATTTATTTGGCTGCACCCGGGTCTTGGGCACCCAGGGTCTTCATTGCAGCATGTGGGATCTTTAGTTGCGACATGCAAACTCTTAGTTGTGGCATGTGGGATCTAGTTCCCTAATCAGGGATTAAACCTGGTCTCCCTGCATTGGGAGCATGGAGTCTTAGCCCCTGGACCACCAGGGAAGTCCTTCAAGGTATCTTTTGGATAAAAAAAGCAGCTTTCAAAATTAGACAAAACTGGGCTTCCCTGGTGGCGCAGTGGTTGAGAGTCCGCCTGCCGATGCAGGGGACGTGGGTTCGTGCCCCGGTCTGGGAAGATCCCACATGCCGCGGAGCGGCTGGGCCCATGAGCCATGGCCGCTGAGCCTGCACGTCCGGAGCCTGTGCTCTGCAACGGGAGAGGCCACAGCAGTGAGGGGCCCGCGTACCACAAAAAAAAAAAAAAAAAAAATTAGACAAAACTTCTGTCTTCCTCCTCCAACTAGTATTATAAAAATGGGTAAGAACAACAGATAAATGCTGATTGTATTGATTTAAATGAGAAACAGGCTTTCTTTGATTAAAGAATCTGAGTTATGGGTTTTATTTTAGCTTTACTATAAGGAAGAAGAAACTGTTCTTCTGTCCTAACAAAAAAATCTCACCTATGGATTATACTTTCAGAAAAGAGATGTCAGAATTACTGGGAGGAAATAAAATATTACAACTAATCAGAATTGCAAGCTTTTTTTTTTAAGAGGTTTAGGTTCATTCCATAGGGCATAACACCAGTTGGTGAAATCCAGATATCTTAAAAGAATTCTTTGTACATAGTACTTTTAATGACAGTTTAATGCAAAATACAACATTGTATGTTTTAACACAGACCTTACTAGAAAGGAAAGACTGATTTGTGGATACTTGCAGTTGTAGCTTCAAAATTGTCTTTGCATAATAGTGTTTGCTTTTCTGCAGCTAAAGGGGAATAGGAAACATTTTCTCCTTATTTGTATGAGATTTTCTATTTTTTGCTGGCAGCTAGCAATGTGCTCATTGCTAAATGCTAAAATTCCATTGGATACCACTGGGATTAAAAGGCAGGTCTGAGAAGGTTAAACTTTTAATTTCTTCTGAACTCTTCCACATTTTGACAAAATATGAAGGTATAATTTTCAGCATCTACAATGGTTTCCTACTAGAATACTAATAGTATGGGCTGAGAATGAGGAAGGTAGAATTCATTGACTCTGATAACAGACAGGTCCAGAGTTGACTGACTTGGCTGGATCCAAGGGCTCACTCTCAGCCAAACTCTCTCCATGACGTACCCCCAGCAACTCCTGCCTTCCCACCCTTCCATTGCAAGTCCAGAGGAAGCCAGGAATTCAGTGTCACTGGCCCCACTTTAAGTCCATCTCTGAAACCACTGTGGCCAAGGATATGCAGGGCTCTTACTGGCTATATCTGAGTCACTTGTTGGGCTCAGCAGTAAAGTTGCCTATTTGTGGCCTTGAGATTGGGTGAGGGGCAGTCATTTAAGGAAAATCTGTTGCTATTGCCAAAAGAAGGACAGAATAGTTATTGGACAATAATGTTGTTGGGTCATTGATAGAGATTTTCTTGTCTGTACCAAGGAGGAGGTTTCAAAGCATAATGTTTAAAGCTAAATGTTAACTATGGTCACTTTGTAAACCACATTTTAAAAATGAGTTCTAGGGCTTCCCTGGTGGCGCAGTGGTTGAGAGTCTGCCTGCCGATGCAGGGGACGCGGGTTCGTGCCCCGGTCCGGGAAGATCCCACATGCCGCGGAGCGGCTGGGCCCCTGATCCGTGGCCGCTGAGCCTGCGCGTCCGGAGCCTGTGCCCCGCAATGGGAGAGGCCACAACAGTGAGAGGCCCGCGTACCGCAAAAAAAAAAAAAAAAAAAAAAAAAATGAGTTCTAACAAATAAAGATTTCTCTGTTCTTAAAGTACCTGAATCTAAATCTCTACCAATTTTGGAATCTGTTCTAAAAGCAAATCTAGTCTTAACCACAGTTACAAACTGGCCATATGAATAAGGCTGAACTCCGAACAGCTATCTTTATTTCTATCTTCATTTCTGTTTCTCATTTACATGTCAAAGTATACACATGCCTAGTTACAGTTTTCATTTTAAAGATTTTGTGTGGCGTATAAGAAAAATAGCACAGTGGAACCAATTTACATTCAAATTCTAGATCTTCCAATTATTGGCTTAATTGCTCTGTGCCTCAGTTTCCCCATCTGTAAAGTGGGGATAACATGGTAATATAATAAGGTGGTTGTAAGGATGAAATAATCCACATGAAGGTGGCTTTTATCGATTAGTCACTGACATGTAGAGCTCATGTTTGCTACAGTGTCAGTGTCATTCCTCAGTGCTTCTTTTTTTTTCTGGCCACCCCACACGGCATGTGCAAACTTAGTACCCAGACCAGGGATCGAACTTGCGCCCCCTGCATTGGAAGTGAGGAATCCTAACGACTGGACCGCCAGGGAAGTCCCCTTTCAGTGCTTCTTACTGATACAAATATTCTTGTTTGAAATTTTTTTTAATTTCTTATACTAGAATTTAATTTAAAATTTTTGTCTTAATGGTTTAATTTATTTTAAAAATGGTATTAAACCTCTAGTATCAGTAAAATGTTCTGATAACTTTGGGACCCAGAATAAGGAATGAGGAGAATAGTCTCTTCACAAAAAAGTTAAGTGGGGAGGTGAAAACACACACGTTATCCCATGCATGATAATACAAAGGGTAGGGTATTGTGGAAATGCCAATTATCACATAAACTTCACTTGTCAGCCCTGTATTCCCTGAGAATTTGCTGTGTAAATCCCAATTATGTCTGTGTAAAATAAAAATTTGGACTACCTAAAGGCTTTTCCAGACCGTTTAGAATTCAGAATCTCTTTTTTTATGGCTACTAAGAATTGTAAAATTTAGAGACTATAATTTTTCCTTTTGTTCATTTTTTTCAGTGTTTGAAAGATGTATGGTGATCCTGAAACCTTCAGACATAAGACAACTTCTAGCAACTTCAGAAGAAGTTTGTCTACACTCAGGCTGCAGTATTTTCAGCAAACATGATTGGACAGTGGGCCTGTGCCCTATCTTTTGGTGGAGTGAAAAATTTGAGCCAGTGAAGCCAAATTCTTATTGCAAGCAGCATGCTTGGCTCCTTGCTGATTGCAAATAGGCATTTAAAATGCGAATTTGAAATCGGGTGTCTCCATTACTACCAGCTAACGTGGCATCATAGGTGTTTCCTAAGTTTTAAGTCTTGGGGGAAAAAGAAAACTCCACTAGTGTCTACTATGTCCATCAGGAACTCTGTTATGGAAGCTTCATTTTTGTGTGTTCCCACTCTTTTCTCCCCATCTTCTGCACAACCACGTGCTCTTCCTAAGTAACTCAAGAATAAGGTCCTGGAATAAAGTCACAAACTTACAAAAAGAAATAAAACTAATATTTTCCCAGTCTCTTGGCCATCACAATGTCTTACAGTTAAAAGCCACCGAAACTATTTTTAAAACACCCTGGAAGAAGTGAGAAGAAATGGCACACCCACCACAAAACATACATAGTTTAAAAAGTTGGATTTTTTCTCAGTAGGTATCAGTTGTAAATAAGAATGAACTAGGGGCCAAAATGTAAAACCAAAAATGAAGCAGCTACGTGTAGTTAGTAATTTCTAGTTTGAATTGTAATTGAATATTATGGCTTCATATGTATTATTTTATATTGTACTATTCCCATTATTGATGGTTTGGACTTTAATAAGGAATTCCATAGTTTTTAATATCACAAAAATGAGATATTTGAACAGTGTATTCTAGAAAGCAATATACTAACGAAAGTGAATGCTTGTATATATTAAGATAGCCTTAAAACTTTTTCTCTAATGCCTTAACTGTCAAATAATTAAAACTTTTAAAAGCATAGGGTTATAGTCAGCATGCTAGACTGAGAGGTAAACACTGATGTGGTGAGAACAGGTACTGATGCTGTCAGTGTTTAGCACTATGTGTTTAGCTGTGTTTATGCTCCAAAAGTGCAATATTAGACACTAGCTAGATAGTACTGCTGCCTCGTGTAACTCCAAAGAGGAAACAGGATTTGATTAATTGAGTGCACATGTTTCTTTAATTTACTCATATTGTCCTTAGCTTGGATGCAATGCCATGCAGATTCATGTGGCTGCTATTTTTATTTACTTTGCATTACTTTAACACCTTGAATGGAGAGCCAAACATTCCCTCTTCACTGACCAGCAATGGCCCTTTAACTGCAGTAGGAGAAATAAAAAGAAAAACCATTTTGTGTGAAAATTGGTGATAACTGGCACTTAAGATCAGAAAAATAGTTCTTTATACTTGGCTACCTTAAGATGCTGTCTGCCCAAAGCTCTGAAAGACTTTAAGATAGGCAGTAATACTACAATACTACTGAGTTTTTGTAGAATTGTTACATTTGATAATAAAACTTGCCTGTTTAATCTCAATGTTTGCATTCTGTTTTGTTATTAGGAGAGTTAAGGGTAATGGTGGAAGGGTGTGGTGGGTAAAGCCTTTTTTTCCTGAGGTGGTAGGATATTTATCTAAGTTACTATAAATATTTGTAAAAGCTATCAATGATTAATGCACTTCAGATACAGGTCAAACAACCATCCTTAGAACATAAATCACTGAGACTTTGATTTTGAAATTCTTAAGTTATGGTAGTGATAGATAGATACTAATATGTGGTCCTTGCATCTTATTACTAGGGCTCTATTTGCTTGACAATTTGAAAACCTATTCAAGCCACATAAGCCATTTTTTTTAAGGATTTTTTAAAATTAATTTATTAATTTATTTATTTTTGGCTGCGTTGGGTCTTTGTTGAACTGCACCCGGGCTTTCTCTAGTTGCAGCGAGCGGGGGCGCTCTTCGTTGCAGTGTGCAGGCTTATTGCAGTGGCTTCTCTTGTTGCGGAGCATGGGCTCTAGTCGCCCAGGCTTCAGTAGTGGTAGCACGTGGGCTCAGTAGTTGTGGCGCACGGGCTTAGTTGCTCTGTGGCATGTGGAATCTTGCCAGACCAGGGCTTGAACCCGTGTCCCCTGCATTGACAGGTGGATTCTTAACCTCTGCGCCACCAGGGAAGTCCAAGCCATTTCTTTTTTTTTTTTTTTTTTTTTTAATAAATTTATTTATTTTTGGCTGTGTTGGTCTTCATTTCTGTGCAAGTGCTTTCTCTAGCTGCTTCGAGCGGGGGCCACTCTTCATTGCGGTGTGCGGGCCTCTCACTATCGCGGCCTCTCTTGTTACAGAGCACAGGCTCCAGTCGTGTAGGCTCAGTAGTTGTGGCTCACGGGCCTAGTTGCTCCGCGGCATGTGGGATCTTCCCAGACCAGGGATCGAACCCGTGTCCCCTGCACTGGCAGGCAGATTCTCAACCACTGCACCACCAGGGAAGCCCCAAGCCATTTCTTAAAAGCCGTAATTTAATAAGAGCTAGAACTTTAGTGTTTCTGAATCCCACATGCTCCTCTATTCCAATTACTCTCTTTGCCAAGGCTGAGTTCTCCGATATTCTCTCTAAGCCAAATTTCTCTAGGACCCTGGTTAAGTCTTGTGTGACTTACACCACTTTAGCGTTACATATATTGTCAGTATCACTTATTTGATGTATATACTCTATAGAGTTCATTTCCAGATTTGGGCTATAACCTCAAGGGCAGGAAGTTCCTGTATTTCCCTCAATGTCTAGTACATTTCTACGTACATGTTCTTGTTAAGCATTCACCAAATGAAGTTTGGTTCACCTAGACAGTTTTTCAGTCTCAGTCCTTGCTAATGTCATTTATAAAAATGATGCAATTTCTTTCAATTTTGTGCTTCAGCTTTGGGCCTCTGTTATCTGCGAGGAGGCAACAGTGCTCTCTAGGCAAGCTGAGGTTCTGCTGCACGTTCCTTTGCGCTTTGATGTCTCTGGCAGGCATTTAACATTGTCCAGGCTATTCCTTGCCTTCAAGAAAAACAGGTTGCGTGGGCTAAGGGGATTTCCTATTTACCTCCTTGAAATAGCACCTCATGTAGCTGCCCTCCTCATGGCAGAAAAGGAACACAGGCAGTCAGGAGGGTATGGAATTGAGTAAAGCTGGTGGGGAAGGAAGAGAGTGAGAATAGAGAGGACTTGAGTATATTAAAAAACCTTAACGGTCCACCTCTTAGGTTTATAGTTGATTTCACAACTTCTCTTCCTCTCTCTGCTTCCCCTAGCTCTTTGGGGAAAAATTTTTTTAACACATACAAAAATAGAATAATGACCACCATGTCTCTTTCCAGCTTCAACAATTATGAACTCAAAACCAGTCATTCCTATAGATTGATTATGTAATCAATTGTATAATCTATTATATATAGGGTTATATGTAATTATATAGATTATCCATATTCCTTTCCACTTTCCCCACTGCTGTATTATTTTGAAGCAAATTCTTTGGGTCATGAGTAAAATGGAGTTCCAGGTTTAAAACTTGGCCACGGGGGCTTCCCTGGTGGTGCAGTGGTTGAGAGTCCGCCTGCTGATGCAGGGGACACGGGTTCATGCCCCGGTCCGAGAAGATCCCACATGCCGCGGAGCGGCTGGGCCCGTGAGCCACGGCCGCTGAGCCTGCACGTCCGGAGCCTGTGCTCCGCAACGGGAGAGGCCACACAGTGAGAGGCCCGCGTACAGCAAAAAAAAAAAAAAAAACCAAAAAACTGGGCCACGGTAGGAAGTGCTCTTATTGAGAAGAGGAAAAGGATAAATAGGACCGAACTGGTGGAAGTAATTCAGTTTCCGGATGTTTCTGTTTGAGGTTGAATCTCTACAGTTCTGCTCAGTACTCCATTCCCTAGCCCATGTGCTAATATGAGCCACAGACTAGACAGGAGGTGATGTAAATTTTGAGGACTGGAAGGCCACCAGGATGAAATTCAGGAGTAAGAGAGCACTGAGTGGGTGCCATAAGGAGAAATTGTTTTTCTACATTTTTGCTGCCTCCTTTGTGTTATGTGAGATCTTGAAGGCCAAGATCCCAAAGTGTGGCCCGAGGGATAAAAGGTTCAGAAACAAACAGCTTGACTTGCCCCTAGCTTAGACCTAAGTTAAAGGGCAAATGTCCTTATTTCAATGTACTTCTCCTCAATTCCTTTACGTGGAAGGTGGAGGGATATTTGGAGCCAAAATCCAAGCTGGTAATCATTACCTTGGCAGAGTATACTATGAGCTACAACCAAAAACACCACCGAGAATATGTGTGATCAACAATAAAAAGCATTGTATTGGTTAAATGAATCTTCACAACAACCTATTACAGTAGGTAACACTATTATTATTATTATTTTTTTTTTTTTTGCGGTACGCGGGCCTCTCACTGTTGTGGCCTCTCCCGTTGCAAAGCACAGGCTCCGGACGCGCAGGCTCAGCGGCCATGGCTCACGGGCCCAGCCGCTCCGCGGCATGTGGGATCTTCATGGACCGGGGCACGAACCCGTGTCCCCTGCATCGGCAGGCAGACTCTCAACCACTGCGCCACCAGGGAAGCCCTATTATTATTTTTATAGACCAGGAAGTGAAGGGTAGGTTAAGTAAAACATATCATGGTTGCACAGAAAGTACAGGAAAGGATCTAGAATATAAAGATCTGGAGACAGGTTGAGGTGATTAGTGCTCTCCTAATTGCTTAGCCGCTCCTCTTTTCCTAGCATTGCACAAATACAGTCCATCGTTACAGAGTCACAGAGTAGTGCTTCATAGTGTTCCTTTGGTCTGCCTTTTTACTTTATTGCCAGTATGCCATTAATTCAGCTGCTGAATTATTCAATAGCTATGTATTGTTGCTGTACTAAAAGTGAATGTTGATAAATGGGTAACAAAGCTGCTTATTACAGACTTGAATTTGAGCCAGTGTTTTATAATGCATATAAAACCAATATGATAGTAAACACTAGAAACATTTTTTAAAAAAAAAAACCAATGTGGAATTCTCAGCTGGTTCTGGACGGTTCTCAGCCTGTGTGTGTGTGTGTGTGTGAGAGAGAGAGAGAGAGATTCATCCTTCCTTACCTGACGGTGTTTCTCATGATTTCTTCCTCAGCCACTTTCTCTATCTGTTCTCTGGGCAAACTCACTAATTTACTTCCACACGCTTCTTTGGAGATACCGGCTTCTAAACCCAACAATGCAACAGATATTTCCATTTGGAGGTCTCTCTGGGCGTTTCAATTTCAACATGTTAAAAAAGAACATACCTTTCTGTGTCCAAAAACCTGCTGGTCCTTGTGTTCTCTTTACTTCAGGAACCAGCACCGCATACCACCAGGTATTAAAGGTAAGAAAGCCATTCTTAACTTCCTTTCCTCACCATCCTAGTCATCAGTAACTCTCACTGGTTCTTTGCCTCAGTATTGGATTCTTTGTATCAAATTCTGCTTTCCTCTCTTGCCAGTATGCTTTTTGAAAAGAACAATCTTTTAAATTAAAAACACAGATCTGATTACATGTTTTTTAAACCACTTTACTGAGGTGTTATTGAGATATAAAAAGCTGTACTTATTTAGCATACACAACTTGGGGAGTCCTTGGAGATAAGGTTATACTAGTGAAACCATCACCACAATCAATGCCACCAATATCTATTACCTCCAAAAATTTCCTCTCACCCTCTTTATTTTTTGTGTGCATGTGTGATAAGAACAAAACAAAGTGATTATGTGCCCTTAAAATCTTTTTATTAAAGGTTTCCATTTGCTGTAGGAAAAAATACCCAAATGTACGACTGCATGCTATTGCATGAGCTGACTCTTGCCTACCTCTTGAGCTTTTTTCAAGGCACTCTTCCTCTCACGCTCTACACTTTGTTGTACTTTTTCCAGTTCTTTGCAGGAATGATGCACTTTTTGTTTCCTCTGCCTGAAACACATTTTTTTCCTGTTATTCCTCTCTTCACTGACTAACTGCTATGCAGAAATCTTACTTTTCTGAGGAAGGCCTTTCCTGACTCACTAGACTCTGTAAGATCTCCGTATAATCTGTTCCCCATGTTGTAACTTCCATCAAGGTAAAATGTGTCTTCTTTCCCCCTGTATCCTTAGTGACTAGCCAGCTCTTGGGATATATACAATAAATACCTATTGAATGAATTAATGTATGTTCATTCCTGCAGGTGAAAACTAATGTGCTTTATACAGTTTCTTTTTAGAGTTGTTTACAAATTTAAATGTTAAAAATCAAAATTTGTTTTTCTTTAGCACCATTTAAAAATGTTTAAAATGTTAGTATTAATCTAGTTATTAATAGTATGCTTTTTACACTGAGGTACAAATTCAGAGAGTTGCCTTTCACATTAATATACACATCCAAAGAGAGAGCTTGGTGTGAAATTTACCTAAACATGATTTCGGCTGCTTCTGCCATCTCCAGGACTCATAGTACTACTGGCTTTTCAGGGTCCTATTCTCAACCAGAGTGCCTATCTAGGATTCTAACAAGATTTTAAAAATATATCTGTATTTAAATCATGTCATAATTGATGAACAGGTTTTTGTTTTTTTACTGTATTAAAAAAATATCATGGCTATTACTCTGTTACACACAAATTGTTATGGTGATAAGTCATAATTGGTGGGAAATATTCCCCACCCCCCAACAATCACTGTATGCTTTTGGTTTTAAGATACCTATACTCTGGAAGTGTGATTAGTCCTCCAAACAGCAGGTCTAGATATGCCCAGTCAATCATCTGCACTGGCTGGTTGACTAAGAAGTAGTTCAATGGCAGCTCCAGGACTGCACTAGACCCATCCAGTTCTAGCTGCAGCCCTTTTTAGGGTGGGAAGACAGCCGAAGCAATTTCATGTATCAGGGCATTAGGAATGGCAGATTCTTTCCTGAATTAATAATTGAGGTACTCAGAATCCATCTGCTATCTAACTACCTTTCCTCTATCATGAGAAAGAATTCAATCTATTATTTACATGTGCCCAGAAGGCCTAAGAGTAATCAATGCTAGGGAGCTCCTAGCATTGAGGGAGCAGTATCAATCCATAAATAGGGTCAACAGAGGAACAAAAAATCAAACCAAAAGCAGGATACTCAATTAAATGGAAATTTCAATACACAACAAATAATTTTTAGCTTAAGTCTGGCCCAAGTATTGCATGGAACATATTATACTAAAGTGTCCTATATTACCTGGCAATTCTAATAGTCAATTCAACTAAATTTCACAAATATTTGGAGAGCTTACTTATCTGAAAGAAGAGAGGATGGAAACTTGGTCCAAAGACAGCAACCTTTGTCTACTAAAATAGCTTTGCCTGGGAAAATCTTGATAATAGGCCGCTTAGTACCAACAATGTTTTTCTTTATTTATGAATATTATTTCATATGATCAATTTGGTAAAAAAAATCTCTTCCTGGAGGAGTTTTAACTGTAGAAAAAAAACATACTTTATAAAATGTCCTAAGATGCTTAATATGTTAATTCAAAAATATCTAAATAGAACACACATTGTTCAATGTGTCCCACTAGGGAGGATTATATGGTTCCCAGTTTGACTCTGTTGGTTTGTATGATTGTAGTTCTCCCAGTCAGTGGAAAAGGAAGACAGCAGATCCTTATGAGTGATAATAGAGCAAATATACTCAGGAGGCACTGATGCATAGCTTCAGACAATGAGGAAGAAGTGAGGCCTGCTTGAGAAATAACTGCAGGAGCAACTGACAGCGTAGCCCCTCATCCCCTTTTTTACAGAAAAGGCATAGAAAAAAATTAATCCATAGTCACAAGTAGAACTAGTGACAAGCTAAGACAAAACGGCTTCAAATCATAATTCTTGTTGATCGTGCAAAATATACAGCTTATCATGTTGGTCTTCTAAGACACCCACAGCTAATACTATTGTCGACAACTTTTAAGTCAATTACCAAAATATTTGTCTACAATGTGTTTCAAAGAGTTGAAACAACGGTATAAAACATGACCAAAATACAAGCCTGGATATAATGGTGGTAAGAGTGTTATGTGCTTTCAAAGATGAATTGATCATATTTGGTTCAGACTTCACAAAGGAGATGGTGTTTGAAAATAATTTAAATATGTTAATCAATGGATAATTACAAATTTATGACAAAATAAAGATGAAACAGAGTTCCATATCTTTAACAGAAGAAGAGCTGAACTAATGCAAAGATTTCACACTAATTATTCTGTTACTAGTAATAAGATGACGCATTGGACAGAAGAATGTTTTTGAAATAGACTTTGCCTGTATTTTTTTGGTTTCAAGTAGGTTAGTCTTCAGGGGCTTTTGTTTTATATTTGTCTCATATCCTGGTAACAAACTACTTGGCACACAGAAGGCACATAATTAATTTTAAGATATAAACCTTAGGAATCATTTCAACTCATCATTTATCACATCCAATTTGTCACTAGGCCCTGTAAGTTTACCTCCAGCATCCTTTTTTTTTTTTTTTTTTTTTCTGTACGCGGGCCTCTCACTGTTGTGGCCTCACCCGTTGCGGAGCACAGGCTCCGGACGCGCAGGCTCAGCGGCCATGGCTCACGGGCCTAGCCGCTCCGCGGCATGTGGGATCTTCCCGGACCGGGGCATGAACCCGCATCCCCTGCATCGGCAGGCGGACTCTCAACCACTGCGCCACCAGGGAAGCCCTCCAGCATCTTTTGAATCCCTTCTCTTTGAACATTTTTATTTCCATTGCCTTATTTCAAGACTTTACTTTTTTAACCCAGTTTGCTACAATAGCTTCCTAATCTACATTTTCTTAAAAGACTTACAACAAAGCATTTCACATCAATCTCTAAAAATATCTACTGCATACTAAAGGGGTCCTCAAACTTCTAGAGAGGAGGCAGAAAATCAGATTGTTCTTTGAGAGTGGACTGTAAATAAAAGACCATTTGAGAAAATTTGAGGTGTTTAGGATTGGTCAAGATGAGGCAAAGGATAATGAAATGACCCTTCAAATTCTGGATGGGAAACTAGCAGCCCATGGTTTGCAGTTGTAAAATGGTCAATCAAATTCGAATCGGAAGTTATCTTAGGACCATGTGTCCACTAGCTATGTGCATTACTATCTGGGAGCAGCTGGTCTTATCGAGTTATGGAATGACTTACTGAGCGCTCAGCTATACGGCCAGCTGCAAGGCAACATCTTGAGCAGTTAGGGGTACATCTTTTTGGATGAGTTGATATTTTGAACAAAAAATGCCTTATTTTTCTCATAGCAAAATTACACTGGTTCAGGGATAAAATGACCCATTCTCATTATTCTTATGTGGAGGTTTAGGGTTCAAGAGAAGAATGTTTCTACTAAGGAACACAATCACAATTCCACTGATTAGTATCTAAAGACTGAATATTTATCTCTCTTCTTTCATGTTTCCATTTGATTTTGAGAAGCTATTTTTTTCTCTGTCTCCACTACTGTATAGAGCATGCAGTATAATTTAAATTATACTTAAATTTACAATTAAGTCCTTGAGGTGATCATGAAGGAACTATGGGAGGAATGGTCATCACCTCAAGACCCTAGAAAACAGTGGCCCTCAGTGGCCACTGTATTGTTCTCACATGAGGTGGAGCTCTGCCTGCTTATCATCTGATAAGCTGGGCACTGAATTCTGCTGCTGTGTACGTGGGCTCTTGTGGTTTTCAAAGACCAACAGTTTTGTTCTCTCTGCTTTGACCCAGGCCTTTTCTGGGCAACTGGTATCTTCCACCTGTGTTTCTAACTCCTGGTCCAGTGCTGTTTGACAGGCAAGACATATTTACAAGCAACCAAAAGGCATAAAAAGAGTTCCTGGAACTGTTTTTGCACAGCACTGAAAACTGATAGCTTCTCCCCAAATACCCTAACTTGATAAAGGAAGGAGACTCTTGCTGCCTGCTAAGAATGGGACAACCTTAATAACCCCATGACTTCAGTGAGTTCTTGTGCTTTTTTCCTCTCGTTCTATAATGGCATTTTGTCAGTTCCTAAATTACTTCTTAGTACTGTTGAGGGAGATAGATCCTGGTATATTTGGAGAATGCCAGATACAATTAAAGTGAAGACAAACAGTATAACAAGTTAAAACTATGTTCCATTGTTGTGGAATATCTAAACGCACCCCTCCCCCGCACTGACCATAAGTATTACTGTCTTCAAAATAATATCATGCAAATACATTTGTTTAACCAGTTTGGGTGGTTAAAAACACTAAGTTCCGGGCTTCCCTGGTGGCGCAGTGGTTGGGAGTCCGCCTGCCGATGCAGGGGACACGGGTTCGTGTCCCGGTCTGGGAAGATCCCACGTGCCGTGGAGTGGCTGGGTCCGTGAGCCATGGCCGCTGAGCCTTGCGCGTCCGGAGCCTGTGCTCCGCAACGGGAGAGGCCGCAGCGGTGAGAGGCCCGCGTACCACAAAAAAAATAAAAAATAAATAAAAAAAAATAAAAAAAAAAAAACACTAAGTTCCAAGTACAAGCTTCTTTCCTGTAGATGTCTAGCAGCTTACTAAACCAACGCGTCAACCCAGAGGGTCCTGCCTCGCTCTGAAAGCACCCGGAGGACGCAGGAGCCCTGGGTTCCAGTTCTGGCTCCGACTAGCTTTGTGACTTACACTCGCTGCACCTCAGTTTCCTCTCTGTAAAATGGGGCGGGTATGCGGGATGGATCTGGATATTCTCTGACTACCTGAGTCCACCCACAAAGGCCCCAGAAAGCCCGCTCGAGCGCCCACCTTTACGGTGAGGACGGGCGAGGGAACGGACTGCAGCGGGACGCCCGGACTCGCCTCCGGTGGGGGGCGGGGGAGGCGGGAGAGAGGGCTCGGAGCACCAGCGGTGGGCGGTGCCACTCCGCGTAGAACCGCCTTCCGGCCCGCGCAGGACCAGGCGCGCCCGCCAAACCCTCCGGCCGCCCTCCGCTCCCGGCACTCTGGTTCCAGGGCCGCCCGGGGGGACGCGGTTGGCCGCGACACCGGAGGGGGGCGGGTCAGGAAGTGGGGGCGCGGCGGCCGGGAGCGGGCTTGGGGAGGCCGAGGGGTTCCGCAACACGGAGGGCGGGAGACTCTGGGCCGCGCGGGAGCCGGAGGGGCGCCCCGGCCTCCGCGGGGACGATGGCGGAGGAAGAAGGTGACCTCCCCGGGGTCCAGCGCGCCTACTGTCGCCCGAGGTCTCGGGAAAGAGGGGCGGGGGCTCGAGGGCCCCGTAGGCCGGGGCTGTGGGCGGCCGCGGCGGTCCGGCGGGAAAGAGCGGGGCGGCAGGGGGAGGTGTGTGGAGAAATTCAGAAGGAGTGGAGTAAATAGCCCGAAGTTGTGTCGGTTCTAGTGGGAAGCGAAAGTGGAGCTTGAAGTTGGGAATCGTGTAGGAAGAGAGAAACCCGTGGCGGGGAGTGGTGGAGAGGGAGGGCTGTGAGCAGATGACTAATGGGGTGGGGGACATACTTTGGTTTAGAAGATGTAGGTTTAGGTACTGAGTGCATTTTTGAGAGGGATAGCTGTTTAACCAAATGCCCCTCAGTCTGAGTGCGCCCTTTAGAGGTCTGTGGATTCTGACAAATACAAAGTCACCACCGGTGAGAGGAGCCGCAGGCCAAGGGGACAAAAAGAGGCAAGGGTTTGGGGTAGACGTGGTAAGGTGGATTGGGAGGGGATGAGCAAGCAGAAACTGAAGAAGGTCAAGTTCAGTTACAGGTTAGGGCGAGATGGCAAAGGGAGAAGGGATGTAAGTGGTTTTGGGGGGATCCAGAAGCCAGGAGTGCTTTCAGGGTGAAAGTGGGTGGGCTAGAGAAAGCTTTTCATGCCCCTTCAGGGCCAATGCCAAGAAAATTAATTCATAGAAATCGATAGGCATGGGAGAAGAATGGGGAGTTGGGAGGAACTTAGCTAGTGAGAGATGTTATAGGAAACATTCGTGTCATGATATCTTCATGATAGGCATGCTACTTTCAGGCATAGGTATAATGGTGTCTCTTGACTGAGCAGTTAGATTTTTCATCCTTTTGGAAAACATGACTTTTTACCTTATTGAGGGGGGTTGTGAATGTGATCTATTTAGACTGAAGCCTTACTGAACCAAGAGTGCAAGAAGGGAGTTTCAAGAATTCAGTGGAAAACAATTAAAAAAAATTAATCGTAAGAATTTTTTGCTGCTCTGTGTCTTGCTGCTCTGTTCCTGTGCTCCCTCTTGCTTCATATTTGCCTCCTCTTCCTTAAGTTTTCTGTGTTAAAACTGATCTAAATTTAAGACACTCTACCTAAAAACAGCTTCAAAACCAAAACTCTTTGTAGTTGGTAAGGAGGAATGTAATTCTGTTTGTTGCCTTGGTTTTTGGTTGCAGTATATGTAATACATTTTTTGATGTTTTTTCCTTTTCTGAGTACAAATCTCTAGGGGTAGGTTGATGACCTAGCTTGTATGTTTCCATGAGCACTTAAGTTAAAGCATAAAAAAATTAATACTGCAGTACTAAAAGTCTTTAATATTATATATCATGCAAATGAGAAATTGTTTTAAGATGTTATAGTTACACCTAACCAAATAGGTATGATGTAGAACCAGTTATGGTTTCACAATCCATACAAGTTTGTGAAATTTAATTCTGTGATATAAAATGAAAAATGATTTTTGTTTGTAGAATTACAGATAATCCAAAGCAATGAAATACATCTTGGAACAATTAATGGATTGCAGTTTTGTTAAAATTTATTCAACAAATTTTTTAATTCCATAAATATTTGACTGTCTAATGTGTTAGGTACTGGGATATAATAGTCAACAATGAGTGAGTAATTCTCATTTATTGTAATCTAGTAATGATATTTATAGTAAACATGTCTATGTCCTAGGCATTTTTCTGAGTACTTTCCATTTATTAGGCACTCTATACTGTTTTTCAAAATGCATGTTACTTGTATTAACTGTGTTAAAATTAGACAAAATAGTCTATTTTACTTGTATCCAGATGTTCTCTATATCGCTTTTTGCTTATCGTTCACATTCACTTTGATCCTCTTCATTGTCCCACTTTTCTCTAAGTAAATACTCTTTGGGAAATCTCATCTTCTCTTGATGCTGTAGAGGGTCATGGTATTTATATTTATGTTTCCTGGAAGATATGTTAGAGCAAAGAAAGAAGTGATAGCCTTGAGCAGAGCAATGTTCACAATTCACTTGGAAGTTGCTATGTATAGTCTAGATGGACATTTGCAAGCCTATTTGTAACCCTGTTAACTATCTTATGTGAAGATCACTGAGCCAGAGACTGAAATAGCAGGTTATTTTTGTGGCTATGTTATCATTTTTATTTATTTGACTTTTTCTTTTATTCTTTATTTTTTGATATGGACAGATTCTTTTTTTTTTCTTCCTTTATTTTGGCTGTTGTGTCTTAATTGCGGCACGTGGGGTCTTCGTTGAGGCATGCGGGATCTTTCTTTGTAGTGTGTGGGCTTCTCTCTAGTTGTGGCGTGTGGGTTTTCTCTCTAGTTGTCTCACGGGCTCCAGGGTGCGTGGGCTCAGTAGTTGTGGCACGCGGGCTTAGTTGCCCGTGGCATGTGGGATCCTAGTTTCCCGATCAGGGGTGGAACCCGCTTCCCCTGCGTTGGAAGGCGGATTCTTTAGCACTGTACCACCAGGGAGGTCACTCTTTTTTTCTTTTTTTAATTGAAATATAGTTGATTTACTACTTTGACTTTTTCTTTACAATGCTAAAAGTATAAGATAGTGAAAAGGAAACCTGAATTCTATCCCAGAGCTTTCCTATCAGGATTAATAATCTAGTTTGTCCACAGCTTTGGCCTTTGTTACTTATCCACCTAAAGATTCTGGACTTTGTTTATCAATTATTAAGTTAAAAGATCAATACAAAGGAAATGAGGTAAAGTTTGCATCCAGTCAGTTTTGATTTATGGTCACAGGCAAAAAATTTAGGGACAAGATTGAAGAGATTGGTTAAAAAGTTTACTGTATTTCCCAAGTAGTACTTTTTGCTCCCACAATTTAATGCCACTGAAATTGCCATGTCTTAAAACCAATGCACATATTTAACATGGTAGTGCCAATTTTCCCCTTGAAAAACTTATCAAATAGTATCTTAAAATATATTGCTTCTTAGAATCAAGAAAATATAGTATTGGAATTTCCTGGCAGCCCAGTGGTTAGGACTCTGCGCTTTCACTTTGGAGGGCCTGGGTTCAGTCCCTGGTCAGGGAACTAAGATCCCACAAGCAGTGCAGCACGGCCAAAAAAATAATAATAAAGAAAATACAGTATTATAGATCCTTTACAGATTATTTATTTGTATGATAAACATTGCTAATATAGATTCCTGAGAGATGACTGATTAAGATTTATATACTTCATAAATAATGGGGTTCTGTGCAAAATTTTTGTTAAATTCCCTGGTGGTCCAATGGTTAAGGCTCTGTGCTTCCACTTCAGGGGCCACAGGTTCCATCCCTGGTCAGAGGACTAAGATCCTGCATGCTGCGCAGTGCAGCCAAAAACAAAAACAAAACAAAACAAAAACACCATTTATGTGCACAGAGAACACTCTATTAAAATCCTTGTAAAGTGATTGATTTTATAGAGAAATTTTTTTAAAAAGAAAATAATAGCTTTTTGTAAAGAACACTTTTTTATGTGAATATCCCCTTCCTTCCCAAATTATCTTTATCTTTAATGTGTGCTTTTAGACTGTCTAATAAAGCCCTATCTAACCCATTGATCACATAATTTGTTAACTTCCTCAGTAGATTTGTTAACTTGATTTCTGAAATTACCCAATTAAATTTTTTTTAATCCAGTACTGTTAATGTGTTTAATCATGCACGTGTATCTACTAAGTATATGCCCTGTGGTTATATTTTTTCCATGTATTCTTTTTAAATAAAATTTAAAATAATAACTTGCATTTGAAGACTTCATTTGGCTTTACATAAATTTTCATTCTTGTTGAATGCTTCTAACTTTTGCTTTAACCCATAGCGGGGGAAAATTAAAAGGAAATCATGAAGAAGGAATATAATAATATTTACTAGTTGTCTCAGATTTGTATGCAAAAATACTCTATCCATGGTATGGCTTTTCTAATAATGTCATTTTCTAATGTATTCACTGACTTTACTACTTAACATGATTATAAAATAAATGATAAACAGTGTAGAAATGGTTAAAAATTAACTAGTCAGACAGAATCCACTAAATATACAGTATTTTTTCCCTCAGTGTGTCAGTGTTTAAAGATATTTTAGCAAACGTGAATTTGCTTTGAAGCTACTTTAAAATCCATTTTTCTCATTTTCCACAGTAAAGTTAGAGAATCAGCCATCTGATCATCAGCAACAGTAGCTGACTCATTTCTCTTTTTTTAACTCCTCTTTTTAGGCTCATTTTTCCTAGCCTTAAGCCATTACTAAGAGAAAAGAAAAAACTCTTCTCTGCTTCTATTAGAAGGAGATAAGTTATTGTACCACCTGAAACCTTGACAGCCCATCATAGTATCCTATATCTACATGACATAGTCTACCTCATAATTAACTCTAGGGAGGAAAAGTAGTTAAGTTGAATATCATAAATTCCTGTTTAATTTGGAATTTAGTTTACTGATTTGGAGGTACTTTCTGCATTACATTTTTTTAATCGGGTATAGAAAGAGTAGATACTCTAATTTTGGGAAAATTTCTGAGAGTTTCCCAAATATAGGGATTTTTATTGGTTCAGCCTATTATCCAATACCTAAATCTCTAAGACTGTTGAATGATAATGATACCACAGCACTGTGAAATTCTCCAGAACCTTCAGGATTATTTTTAAAAATGAAGTATAGGACTTCCCTGGTGGCGCAGTCGTTAAGAATCCGCCTGCCAATGCAGGGGACACGGGTTCGAGCCCTGGTCCGGGAAGATCCCACATGCTGCGGAGCAACTAAGCCTGTGAGCCAAAACTGCTGAGGCTGCGCTCTAGAGCCCACGAACCACAACTACTGAGCCCATGTGCTACAACTACTGAAGCCCTCGTCCCTAGAGCCTGTGCTCCGCAACAAAAGAAGCCATTGCAATGAGAGTAGCCCCTGCTCCCACAACTAGAGAAAACCCACGTGCAGCAATGAAGACCCAATGCAGACAAAAATAAATAAGTAAATAAAATTTATTTTAAATAAATGAAATATAGTTTTATGATCAATGTATTTTATTTTTATTTAAAAAAATTGTTAGCTCATGAATGATACATGTTATACTCTCAGGTAACTAGAATAATAAGCTAATTTATTAAATAACACTTTGTTCTCCAGTCATTCTGGAAAAGAGCTTACTTATTTTGGGATATTTTGAAAATAGCATCATCTCAGGAGAAGAGCTCAGTTTATCAGTAGGACTCTGAAAGCACGAGTTGGAGGCAGAACTTATATTGTCTTTTTGTTTGTAGGAAAGGAAAGTTTTGCGGGGAGTGCTAAAATAATTATGAAGAAAGTTATCTTTGGTACAAATAGTTCTTCATGGGACTTTTACCTAAGTATAATAAAAGTAAATCAGTTTGAGATATAGACAGAATAATTTGATACATACATTGCAATAACTTTTCAAATATTTTAAGGACCAACTATAGAACTGCGCCAAAGAAAAAAGCCAAAGTCTTCAGAAAGTAAAGAATCTGCCAAAGAAGAGAAAATCAACAATACTGCAATTCCGGAAAGAGTTCCAAAACGTAAGTTAGAGAGATTTGGAGTTTTTGTGCTATTACAAAAATAGTTGTGTTAGGTAATATATTTTACATTAATATTTCAAATGTATAAACATTTTATCTTAAGTATGTGGTGATATTGGTCAACTTTCATTAGGTTTTGCTGTAGAACAATTCCTAAGTCTCACTGGCTTACAAAAAACATTTATTTCTGATCAACATTACATGTTGTGGCTGTAGGTTGGCTGATGTAGCTTCATGTCATGAAGGCATAATCCCTATTTGGGATGTGTTTTTCTTGTGGCAGAGAAAAAGAGCAGGAGAACAGACAGAGTCATGCAGTACCTCTTAAAGTTTCTGCTGAACTGGCACACTGTCACTTGTACTCACATTCTGTTGGCTCAACCAAGTCATATAATCAATCTAGACAGTGGAATAGAGAAGTTTAGTCTGACTACAGGGAAGCATGGCAAGTCACATGGTAATAGGCAGGGATGAAAAATCTTTCTATAGGAAATGACAAAATAGTTGGGAATAAGAATAAGTCTACCACATTCTGGCCTTTTGGTCATAAATATTTACTTGTCTCCCTCAGACAAAATATACTTGGTACCTCCCCAACCCCAAGGAAGACACTCAGTGTTATCCAGTCCGGGCATCAGTCTTGAAGCCCAAGGTCTTGTTATCTTCATCAGCGTCAGCTATGACTCCTTCAATCCAGAGACATATGAATTAAAAAGACAAGTTATCTGCTGTGTGTCAGGGGTCCCCAAGAACACCCCCATGTTCAGAGATTAGAAGGAGTCACAGGTCTCAGAATTTAGTCATATTCACAGCTGTAATTTATTACAGTGAACAATACAAAACAAAATCAGCAAAGGGAAAGGACCTATGGGCTGAAGACTGCAAGAAACTAGGCAGAAGCTTCCAAGTCACATAGGACATGCATAATTCCTTCAGCATCAAATTGTGACATTTGTAGGTTTGTCTACCTGGGAAGCTTATTAGCAACTCTGCTCAGGGTTTTTACTGGTGGCTGGTCATGTAGCCTCTGCTTAATGCACAGGAAAATTCTAGATTTCCAGAAGGAAAGCAGTAGGTATGAACCACACTGTTTGCACAAATAAGTTAGGCACAGTAAACCACTCATTAGAAAATGGTGGGAACCCTTTTGAAATCCAGGCTCCCAGATGCCTGCCAAGAGCCTACCTTGTAAGCAGGCTTTTTTTAGCAAAGCCCATGCCCCCTCTCCTATTATACAGATTTGGATGAGGTTAGGATATCAAAATAAATGCTTCCATTCAGAAGGAGGAAGAGTGAGAGACACATTAACCACTGGTCCATAGCAATTTTGAAATCCTACTCGGTAAACATGAGGTCTTCCTCCTCTGGGGAATGTTTCTTGATTAGGCCCTAGTTGTTTTCCTTGGAAGTAGTTTCCCAGTTCATTGTTCTTTGTCGTCCTTGGCTTCATCCTCTGGAGGTCCTTCCGTTTCTGTTATCCTTCTGAACCATATCTGAAAGTGGCTTTGGAGAATATGCCATCCTTAGGAGCTGAACAGCTTTCGTAAATAGATTCTTTCCCATAGGGAGCTCAGGGGCCATTTATATAAATTTGCTCACATAAGATAAAGGCAGTGAGTCACCTACAGATCTAGTTCAGAGGTTAGCAGCAAGAAAACTTTTTGGGAGCTGGAAAATAATAATCCATCTATGTGTGACAAAACATTTTATAAAACTGTTTCCTGTGAATAGTTGCAATTTTAATACTAATTTTTAAATTATTTTAAGTAACAAGATCACAAACAGAATATTACTAGAGTACCTTGATTATCAGCAGCTTTTTTTTGACATTTTTATTTTAGACTGCAAAAAACAAAAACGAGCAAACAAACAAACAACAAAAAACTTGAAATAGGCTTGTCAAATGATGTAAATTCATCCTTTCCAGGGAAGCAGAAGGTAGACCAGTGCAGGTTATCCTCAGGGCCCCATATATCCTGCTTCACTGCTGCTTGCACTCTGCTGGGTTTTGATCCTCCTTTGGGTCATAGTCTGGATTATTTTCCTCATCTCCCTCTTCTTCCCCTTCCTCATCTGCTTCTTCACCTTCTTCATCATAATCGTCATCATCATCTTCAATAGCTTCTCCAGTAAAGTATAACACTGATCATGGGATTATATGCTCACGCAAAACCAATTTCAAAGTCCACAGCAAGGATAGCTTCAGCCATCATCCAGATCTCCACTCTCAGGAACTTCAGGAGGGGCAAAAAAATTAAAGAGTCATTAGAAACTTTTTTGGTCACAGTACAAACTGTCCCACATCCCTTGTGTTTCTGTTTCTTCGTAATGGTTTTCAAAGTGACATTCCTCCCTTTTCTCCAGTCTGTCTGGCACACTGTACAACCCATAATTTCTGGTCCATCAAAAGAAAAAGGATCAGAATCATCTGGTTCTGGCCTCTTTGTCAACCCTTCATTTGTGAAATATTCATTGGGTTCAAAGTGAAATTCTAAGACAAAACTCATAGGCTGACCAGCATCTGAGAACTTCACTTTAACATCTTTCAAGTGCTTCAGAATAGGTTCATCAGGTTCCTGAACCATATCACTGAGCAAGTCAACATTCTTAAACATGGTCAGCCAAAATTCAGGAATTCCCTTGGGGTCTTCTTTTTCTTCATCCTTTTTCTCATCTACAATCTTGGCCTTTTATTTTAGCTCCTCCGAAGTTTTATCTTCCTCATCTGGTTTCCATTCACATTCTTCTTCTATAGGTTCATAAATGGCATTAACGATCTCAAATCGCTTATCAAATAGAGGCTGATAGAGAACAGCATACTTTCTTTCAAGATCATGAACTTCCTCGTAGAACTTGGCTTCTATCTGTGCACATTTAACTTGAAGGTTTTTGAGAGCATTCACACATCTTCTAACTACCCTAGACAAGTTGTTGATGTCTGCCATGTTGTATGAATGCCAAATATCAGTGACTAGCAGGGGGAGCCAGGCGGCCAGAGCTGCACAGGCAGTGACTCAGGGCGGCGGTGGGAGGAGCAGAAGCTATCAGCTACTTTTGATTACGGGAAAGAGACACATTAGAACAGAATTGGCCCATTTGCAGTCAGGAATGAAGAGGAAAATAGGAATCCAAAATGTCTGGGGCTTGTAGTGTTGAAATTAGTATTGTTTGTCTTTTCAACTAGCAAAAAATATTCAATAAAATTGAGAAATACTTTAAGTAACAAAGACTGATTAAGATGAATCCTTAGGGCAATGCCCAAATCAAGGGCATGACTGTCACATAGTTTGTTAAAATGTATGAATGGATTAAAGTAGCTCCTACTAACTCCTTTTAGTTGAATAAAGCACTCAGGGAAAAAGAACAAAGGGTGTGGCTTTATGTGACAAATAAACAAAGCTTTATAAGCTCAGAATACTTGTAGTTAGATCTTTGAGAGAGGCATATCTAGAAGAATTGTGGGTATAGTTATTGGAGTATGGGGTTGACTGGAATCAAGTAGGTAAAAAGCAAACAAAATTGTTCTTTTCTTTGCAAAAATGAATAATTTTTAAAAATTAAGGTATAACTAACATATCATAAAATGCACAGAATCAGGGCTTCCTGGGTGGCTCAGTGGTTAAGAATCAGCCTGCCAATTCAGGGGACACGGGTTCAAGCCCTGGTCCGGGAAGATACCACATGCCGCGGAGCAGCCAAGCCCGTGCGCCACAACTACTGAGCCTGTGCTCTAGAGCCCATGAGTCACAACTACTGAGCCCATGCACCACAACTACTGAACCCTGCACGCCTAGAGCCCATGCTCCACAACAAGAGAAGCCACCACAATGAGAAGCCCGTGCACCGCAACAAAGAGTAGCCCCTGCTTGCCACAACTAGAGAAAGCTTGTGTGCAGCAACGAAGACCCAATGCAGAAATAAATAAATAAATAAATAAATAAAAAGAAAACCCTGCTTAAAAAAAAAATGCACAGAATCATAAGTATTTAATTAAATGAGTTTTGGTACTTGACTACAACTAAGATACGTAACATTTCCCTTATCCCAGAAAGTTCTTCTGTGTCCTTTTCCAGGAGATTTTACCTGTACCCCCCCAAAACAACCACTCTTCTGATATTTTTCAATATTGATTAACTTTGCATGTTCTAGAATTTCATATAAATGGAGTCATACAACATGTATGTCCTTGTGCCTGGATTCTTTCACTTAGCTCAATATGTTATTCTTTAAAAATATAATCATTTTGAGATTCATTCGTCTTGCTGTAAGTGTTCCTGCTTTTCCTGTTGGACATTTGAGTAATTTCCAGTATTCTGCTATTATGAATAAGGCTGCTGTGAATACTTGTACGAATCTTTTTGTGGACATCTATTTTTATTTCTCTTAGGTAAAAACCTAGGAGAATTGCTGGCTAAGCTTTGAGAGAGACATACTGTCAAAAGAACTGCCAGCCTAGATTAAGGACACAACTATTCATGTCTTAAAATGATGTATGAGTCCCTAACTTTCTACATGCAGAAAGCAGGCTGAGTAAGCTGCTCTAAGGGTATCTTTTTTGAGAAGGAGTGAGTGTGTTTTGCCTTTGGGAGGGAAGTAGACATTTGTGACTAATGGGGCAAACCCTGGTGGATCCTTCTACTGTTCCCAAATGTTTTCTCCGTGCCCTGAAAGTGGATTATACATTCCTTCCCATTACCATGTGATTTGGATTCCCTCTCTGAAGTGGAGTATACTTCGCTACCCTGTTGTCAGGTTTATCCATGTGACTTGCCTGGGCCAATGGAATGTGAGTGGAAGTAGCAGTGTACTAGTTCTGACCAGAAATTGTAAGAGGAATTGTATGTTTTTGCCTGTTCTCCAGCTCTTTTCCTCTGTAATGAGAACAGCATGTCCCAAATAGGGACTGATCCCATTCTGGAATTCTGAAGATACAAGAAGAGCCACAGCTAATCTGAAGTCTGGAATTGAGTGGAGAGTGGCTGCTGACCCAAAACCCACAGTAACATGAATGAGAATTAAATATTTGTTCTGTAAGCCACTGGTAATATGGGGGGTCACCTTTTTTTTTTTTTTTTTTTTTTGTGGTACGCGGGCCTCTCACTGTTGTGGCCTCTCCCGTTGCGGAGCACAGGCTCCGGACACGCAGGCTCAGTGGCCATGGCTCACAGGCCCAGCCGCTCCGCGGCATGTGGGATCTTCCCAGACCAGGGCACGAACCTGTGTCCCCTGCATCAGCAAGCGGACTCTCAACTACTGCGCCACCAGGGAAGCCCGGGGGTCACTTCTTTACTACAGCAAAACTGACTAATAAGAGTGATCATTTAAAACGTTTTGGAAAATACAGTGTAAGAAAGGTATTTAAACAATTTAGAGATAGCTCCTATAAAATAGTATTTTCCCCTGATTACAAAAATATATTTTTAGGGTAGAAAATGTGAAAATAGAGATAAGTATAATAAAAATATATGCATAATTCCAGTAGATAGTAACTATTCTTAAAATTTTGTCAAATACTGCTTATATTTTTTTCAATCTATTTATACTTTTTTCTTTTCTTTTTTTTACTTTTTGTGAAATAGAATCCTACAATTTTTTTTTTCTTTTGGCCACGTGGCTTGCCGGATCTCAGTTCCCCGACCAGGGATTGAATGCTGGTTGGGCCACGGCAGTGAAAGCCTGGAATCCTAACCACTTGGCCACGAGGGAATGCCCATGATAATTTTTAAAATGAATTGACTTATTATTTATTTATTTATTTTTGGCTGCGTTGGATCTTCATTGCTACATGCGGGCTTCCTCTAGTTGCAGCGAGCAGGGGCTACTCTTCCTTGTGGTGCATGGGCTTCTCATTGTGGTGGCTTCTCTTGTTGAGCACGGGCTCTAGGTGTGTGGGCTTTAGTAGTTGTGGCACGTGGGCTCAGTAGTTGTGGCATGTGGGCTTAGTTGCTCCGCAGCATGTGGGATCTTCCCAGACCAGGGATCGAACCCATGTCCCCTACATTGGCAGACGGGTTCTTAACCACTGTGCCACCAGGGAAGTCCCCATGATAATTTTTTTTTTTTTTTGCGGTACGTGGGCCTCTCACTGTTGTGGCCTCTCCCGTTGCGGAGCACAGGCTCTGGATGCACAGCCTCAGCGGCCATGGCTCACGGGCTCAGCCACTCCGCGGCATGTGGGATCTTCCCGGACCAGGGCATGAACCCGTGTCCCCTGCATCGGCAGGCGGACCCTCAACCACTGCGCCACCAGGGAAGCCCCCCCGTGATAATTTTTTTAATAAATAATTTCCAGGGCCCAGAGCTCTTTATTTTCTCTAAAATATATACACTTATACCAAACACTGATACCTTGATTCCAGCTTTGACTCTTTACGAAATCTTTCAAAAACAAAATAGCACTAAGGTAAGGCATTTATATATAAGATTTGGTTGAATATATTTTTTGTAATAGCCCTTGATAATTAGGATTAATTTGTCATTGTCCAAGACTTAATTTAAAAAAAAACAGGAAAAGATACATATTTAGAAACTTTGTAGCACTTTTACCAAATTGCCATGGTAGGTAAGTTTTTTTATTAGTCTGTTTATAGTTTACATTGTGTCAACATTGCTTTAATTAACTGTCATATATTTTTGCAAGTATGCATCTGTAGCCCAATAATAATACCTATTGATAGTATTTACTGATCTCTTACTATGTGCCAGGCCAAATGCTTTACACGTACTGTTGGAAGCAGTGATTTTACTTTATTTATTTATTTATTTATTTAACATCTTTATTGGAGTATAATTGCTTTGCAATGTTGTGTTAGTTTCTGCTGTATAACAAAGTGAATCAGCTATATGTACACATATATCCCCATATCCCCTCCCTCTTGCGTCTCCCTCCCACTCTCCCTATCCCACCCCTCTAGGTGGTCACAAAGCACTGAGCTGATCTCCCTGTGCTATGTGGCTGCTTCCCACTAGCTATCTATTTTACATTTGGTAGTGTATATATGTCCATGCCACTCTCTCAGTTCGTCCCAGCTTACCCTTCCCCCTCCCCATGTCCTCAAGTTCATTCTCTATGTCTGCATCTTTATTCCTGTCCTGCCCTTGGGTTCTTCAGAACCATTTTTTTTTTAGATTCCATATATATGTGTTAGCATATGGTATTTGTTTTTCTCTTTCTGACTTACTTCACTCTGTATGACAGTCTCTAGGTCCATCCACCTCACTGCAAATAACTCAATTTCATTTCTTTTTATGGCTGAGTAATATTCCACTGTATATATGTGCCACATCTTCTTTATCCATTCATCTGTCGATGGACACTTAGGTTGCTTCCATGTCTTGGTTATTGTAAATGGAGCTGCAGTGAACATTTTGGTACATGTCTCTTTTTGAATTATGGTTTTCTCAGGGTATATGCCCAGTAGTGGGATTGCTGGGTCACATGGTAGTTCTATTTTTAGTTTTTTAGGAATGGTTTTCTCAGGGTATATGCCCAGTAGTGGGGTTGCTGGGTCACATAGTAGTTCTATTTTTAGTTTTTTAAGGAAACTCCATACTGTTTTCCATAGTGATTCTATCAATTTACATTCCCACCAGCAGTGCAGGAGGGTTCCCTTTTCTCCACACCCTCTCCAGCATTTACTGTTGGTAGATTTTTTTGATGATGGCCATTCTGACCCGTGTGAGGTGATACCTCATTGTAGTTTTGATTTTCATTTCTCTAATGATTGGTGATGTTGAGCATCCTTTAATGTGTTTGTTGGCAATCTGTATATCTTCTTTGGAAAAATGTCTATTTAGGTCTTCTGCCCATTTTTGGATTGGGTTGTTTGTTTTTTTTTGATACTGAGCTGCATGAGCTGCTTGTATATTTTGGAGATTAATCCTTTTTCAGTTGGAAAGCAGTAATTTTAAAGCAATTGTGTCATGCTGATTATTATTATTATTTTTTGTTTGTTTATTTATTTATTTTTATTTTTTGGCTGCACTGCAAGGCTTGTGGGATCTTAGTTCCCTGACCAGGGATTGAATCCGCACCCTTGGCAGTGAAAGCGCAGAGTCCTAACCACTGGACCTCCATTGAATTCCCTGATTCTAATGTTTGATTTATTGGGTAGTGTCTTTCAAGCACTTTGAATATAAGTCTTATTAATTTAGTGATATCTAGCTAGTTATTCTATTTAATGTCTCTGGTATACTATACAAATTAATATTTATTGAATAATGTTTTGAAAATAGCTAAGTTAATAAGTCAACCAGTTTGTTTTTACAAACCTCTCAGTCATTTAATAACGTAACACTGGGCTTTGGGCCTTTAGGCCTGGGCTTAATTTAGTGAATCTTTTTTTTCCCCTATAGTTTTATTGAGATATAATTGACATACAGCACTGTATAAGCATAATGATTTGACTTGCATACATAATGAAATGATTATCACAAAAGTTTAGTGAACACCTCGTATAGATACAAACTTAAAGAAATAGAAAAAAATTTTTTTCCTTGTGATGACAACTCTTAAGATTTTACTTTCTTAACAATTTTCATATGTAACACATAACAGTGTTAATTATATTTATCATGTTGTACATTATATCCCTAGTACTTATTTATCTTACAGCTGGAAGTTTGTACATTTTGACTGCCTTCATTCAGTTCCCTCTCCCCCACTTCTCACCTCTGGTAACCACAAGTCTGATCTTTTTCTCTATGAGTTTGTTTGTTTTTGAAGTATAATTGACCTACAATGCTGTGTTAGTTCCTGGTACACAACATAGTGATTCGCTATTTCTGTAGATTTCAAAATGATCACCACCGTAAGTCAGGTTGTCATCTGTCACTATAATTATTGACTATATTCCCCACACTGTACATTTCATACCTGTGATTCATTTATTTTGCAACTGGAAGTTTGTACCTCTTAATCTCCCTCACCTATTTCTCTCCTCCCCCCACCTCTCTGCTCTTTGGCAACCACCTGTTTGTTCTCTGTATCTATGACACTGTTTCTGTTTTGTTATGTTTGTTCATTTGTTTTGTTTTTTAGATTCCACATATAAGTGAAATCATATAGTATTTGTTATTATTATACTGAATTATGGTTAATAGCTGTAGCAGGACTAAATCATCCTGTGTGTATAAAATTCAAATGTGTTTTATGTTTTTGTCAAAAAGTATTTACATAGGGGCTTCCCTGGGGGCGCAGTGGTTAAGAATCCGCTTGCCAATGCAGGGGACACGGGTTCAAGCCCTGGTCCGGGAAGATCCCACATGCTGCGGAGCAACTAAGCCTGTGTGCCACAACTACTGACCCTGCGCTCTAGAGCCCGTGTGCCACAACTACTGGCCCACGCGCCTAGAGCCCGTGCTCCGCAACAAGAGAAGCCACCGCAATGAGAAGCCCGTGCACCGCAACAAAGAGTAGCCCCGCTTGCTGCAACTAGAGAAAGCCTGCGTGCTGCAATGAAGACCCAACACAGCCAAAAAATAAATAAATAATTTAAAAATATATATATATTTACATATATATAATGTGAATACTTTGTATATGATGTTGTATATGATGTTTTAAATACATAATCATCAAAAGTCATTGAATTGTACAATTTAAAGAGCTGTATGTAATTTATAGTATGTAAATTATTCCTCAATAAAAATATTTCTTGATAAGGAAAAAAATAACAATAGTAATTCTGAATGAACCTGTTTTTTTTTCTCTAGATATTTGGTAGTATGTTCCTTTTATTCCTTTTTTAAATTAATAGACTTTAATTTTAAATTTATAGAAAAATTGAGCAGACAGTATAGTACAGAGTCCCCAGTTTACATGCCCCCCCACAGAATTTTCCCTGTTATTAATATTTTATATTAGTATGGTACATTTGTTACAATTAATGAACTAATATTGATACATTATTTTTAACTAAGGTCCATACTTTATTCATATTTCCTTAGTGTTTATCTAATGTCCTTTTCTGTTCCAGGATCACATCCAGGATATCACATTACATATAGTTATCATGTCTCCTTAGACTTCTCTTGGCTGTGACAGTTTCTCAGACTTTCCTTGTTTTTGATGACCTTGACAGTTTTGAGGAGTACTGGTCAGATATATTGTAGGATTCCCTTGGAATTTGTCTGCTGTTTTTCTAATGATTAGACTGGGATTATGGGTTTTGGGGAGGAAGACCACAGAGTTAGAATGCCATTTTTGTCTCATCATATCAAGGATACATACAACCTTTGATTACTTTTTCTTTTTAATAGAAGTCCATAAATATAAATATCATACACAACTGATTACTTTTAATATGCTTTTTCAGATATATTATTTCAGCGCTTTGCAAAGATATTCATTGGCTGTCTTGCAGCAGTTACTAGTGGTATGATGTATGCTCTCTATTTATCAGCATACCATGAACGGAAATTCTGGTTTTCCAACAGGCAGGTAAGAAGAAAAAATTTTGAGCATATGAACATTTATTTTAATATTTAATGTTAATTTAAGTAATGTGTTTTCCAGGGAGCCAAAACATATGCATGAGTATGACAAGTGCTTTCTTAATGTTATGGCTCTAAGCCAGTAGGAACAAAATGGTATAGAAGCTGTTTTGAGTCACAGTATCAACCTTGAAAAATTTAATAGCATGTATTTCAAGGTGGTAGAACAGAAATTATGAGGGGGCTTTCCTTCATGCAAGTGATTTATCAGGACTTTGATGACAGTGAAATGTTATGAAGTTTAGTCAGCTTTTTCGTAGTTTTGGTAGTTTACATTTAAGAAACAGTCTGTGGAAGTTTCAGCATCAAAATATTTTAATTTTTAGATTAGAATGTTTTGAGGTGCTGAAAATGATTAACAGACATAACAGTATTTATTAAAATGTTGCCTCATATTAGTATGTTTAACGTTTGGTTTTAAATCATGTGTTAATCACAGACTCTTTACTCACTATAGTTATCTTCATAATTCATTTGGCCTTTGAATAAGTTTGTTTTCAGACTTACCTTCGCAATCAGGTATACCTGTAATATGCATTGGCAAAGTTCGTGGTGTTACCACTTGACTCTAAAGTTTCTTTGTTTTTGTTTTAGCCCAAACTCTTTTTTGTTGTTATTCTTATTTTTGAGCAAGTAGTCAAGCTGACTAAATGTTTTTAAGCCATTGATTTATCTAACACCACCAAAACATTTATCTGAATAATTACTCACCTGTATTGATTTGACCAAGGATTTTGTATAGCCTATTTCCTTGAAAATGTTATGAAGATTAAGTATTAGTTGTTCTCAACACTGGATGTACAATAGAAAAATCTGGGATGATTTAAAAAATAACTTCCCTCACAGATTCTTAGGTGGGGTGGGGGGAGTGTCTTGGGGTCAATACTGCACAAAATCTTTCCATGTGATTCTGTTTTCTAGGCAGAATTGAGAACAATAAGGTTTAAAAATCTAGAAGACATTCATGAAGAGCACTGTGATGAGCCAGGAGCATTGGCATCATCTGGGAGCTTTTTCAGAATTGCAGATTCTCAGGCCACACTTTAGAATCAGAATCTATGTTTGAATAAGATCTCTAGAAGTTTTATATGCACATTAACTTTGAGAAGCACTGATTAAGAGTTCACATCTTTGAAATTTTAGAAAGAAAAATCAGTACCCATTCATAAAAAATGATTTTGAGGAAATTTATTTAGACTAATAAGCTGTAGATGAGAAAAAAAAAGGGTTCACTGGTCAAATAGATCTAGGAAAGATTCTCAGTGCATAATGAATAGTGAAACTCTGAAAAGTTGCAATGAAAAAACTCATTTAATTTTCTCTAATCCAGCCTTTACATAGTTTATTTAACTCTGTTTAGGTAACACCCATTAATACCTTAGGAAGTTCTGTTGATCAAACATTGGGGAAACTGATATCTTTTGTATTGATTGATAAAATTATGCATGAAAATAAACATGTTTCCTTTTAAAAGATTATAGATTTATGAAAGTTTGATTCAGCATGAAAAGCACAGGTTTCAATGTTTTTGACTACCTATATTCTTGGTTCTGTACAGCCTAATTTTAGGAATTTTAAGATTTACTTACATTTCTGGGAGTTCATTTGAAAAGAACTGGTTCGTTATCTGTTGCTCTTGGAAAGCCCTAATTAAGGGCTTGCTGTTCTGGATACCTAGGGAAGTGGAATAGCAATAGAAAAATAATACTTTCTTTTTAAACTTATATTTTTATTATGGACTTCTAACACCACAACCATCATTTTTTATTTCCTGCTATACTGTTCTTGCTCTCCTTATGGTACTACTTCGGGTTTTCCTTCCAGATTTTTCTTATATATAGTAGGCAAATAACTCACGAGTTACCATCTAGTTTAAACCTTAAGTATTTCATTAAAGTGATTGCCAGATTATTGAAAAGTTTAATCTTATTAATATGGCCACTAGTGGTTAAAGGAAAATTCAAACATGTCTTTGAATAAAAGGATAAGTAAATAGCATTAATTTGGAATATGAGGAGAGAAAAAGATTGCAGTTGAAATTTAAGGCACTGGTATTAAAATAATCATTTCATTTTCTTTTAGGAGCTTGAGCGGGAAATCACATTTCAGGGTGATAGTGCCATTTATTATTCTTACTATAAGGATATGTTAAGGGCACCTTCATTTGAAAGAGGTATGATAACTGTATCTGTATATTTAGTAACAATACTTTCCTAAAATAAAACATTGTTCTTATATGTGGGAGCCCTTGAATGTGGAGATTTGTCTCAGACTATAGGTATTGGTCTTTCTTGTAGTTAATTTAAAAATTGGAAAAATGAAGTACAGAGTATTATATTTTGAGATCCTTCTTGATAAAGTATTTAATGACCTCTGAATAACATGTTCAATTGTTGTAAAAGCAGAATAAATAATCTGGAGAAAAATTTTTCTGGCTTTAGGTGTATACGAACTGACACACAATAACAAAACTGTATCTCTGAAGACTATAAATGCAGTGCAGCAAATGTCTCTATATCCAGAACTTATTGCCAGCGTTTTATATCAAGCAACTGGTAGCAATGTATGTGTTTCTTTTGACTTTAATATTTATTTTCTCACATATTTATGAATCCTCAAAATTATATATTGTCATCCTATTATCTCCTTCTCTCTTTTTTTTTTTTTCCCAATTAGGAGATTATTGAGCCAGTATATTTCTATATTGGCATTGTTTTTGGATTGCAAGGAATATATGTCACTGCTTTATTTGTTACAAGTTGGCTTATGAGTGGAACTTGGCTAGCAGGAATGCTAACTGTTGCATGGTTCATTATTAACAGGTAAGAAAGGTGTTTTTAATTAAGTTTTACAATTTTTTGTGACTGTGGTAGAGTTCTAAAAATGGCTCCCCCCTCCAAGCCTTCCATGCCCTGATTCCTGCCTGTGAATATGATGAATTTTCATCCCTGTGATTATGTTGTGTTGTACGGCAGTGGTCCCCAACCTTTTTGGCACCAGGGACAGGTTTCCTTGAAGACAGTTTTTCCACGGAAGTGGGGTGGATGGGTCAGGCAGTAATGCAAGCGGCAGATGAAGCATCGCTCGCTCGCCCACCAGTCACCTCTTGCCGTGCAGCCCAGTTCCTAACAGGCCGTGGACCAGTACTGGTCCGTGCCCCGGGGGTTGGGGACCCCGGTTATATGGCATAGTTGACCTTAAGGTAGGAAGGTTAGCTGGTGGGCCTGATCTAATCGTATGAGCCCCTAAAAGTGAGCAGCTTTCTGCAGCTGGTACAGAAGGGAAGTCAGAGATATTTGAAGCATGAGAAGGATTTGGTGCCTTGTTGCTGGATTGAAGTGAGGAGGAAATGAATTCTGCCAACAACCAGTGAGCTTGTAAAAACTCTACAAGCCCTGGATAAGAACTACAGCCCCAGTTGATGCTTTGATTTTAGCTTAAGGAGACCCTGAACAGAGAATCCAGCCATACTATGCTGGGTTTGTGAGCCAATGAATCTGTGTTATCTTAAGCCACTACATTTGTGGTCATTTGTCATGCAACAGTTGAAAAATAATACACCCGCCTCTATCTCTCTATTTTCAACCATAGCAACATTGGCATACGTCTTTCCTCATTTATTTAAAATTGATGACATAGCTTCATGAAAAGAAGGAAGAGGCATCAGATGTATCAGTTTTAAGTTAACCACTTTATTAATCTATGACAGTGTGCTTTGAATAATAAATCCATTCCTTTTGGTGATTAAAGGAGCCTCAGTTCTTTAATAATGAGTACAAAGAGAGTAGGGGATGGGACTTCTTTGAAATGGAGAGCTAAAATTTTCTTGGCATTGGTCAGTGTCAAAAGTTTATTTTTTGAATGATCCTTTTTTGGCTTTTGAAAGTGCTTCCTCTCCATAGCACTTTCCCCTCATAACACTTAACGTGAGTAAATTTTAGAAAATGAGACCTTTCTTCTGTTATACATTTTCTTTTGGCAACTGCCAAATGAAAAATATGGTACTTCAAAGACACTGAGTTTCAGATTTAGGGCTATATCTCTTACTGGGCTTTGTTTAGGGTCACATGCTGGCAACAATTTGAAGTAAGCGATTTTAAAAATCTTCCTTAGAAGTTTTCAAGTATAGCTGTCCAGCTTTATGAGTTATCAGTATATTTCTTCTTAACTCTTAAAGGGAGTACAGGGATGAACCAAACTTTATTATTATAAAAGCAACATATGTACATCATAAAAAAATTGAAACCAGCAAAAATAAAATAAGTTTACATTCCCACCACCTGGAAATCACTCGGCATTGTTTATATCTTGGTGCATATTCTTTTGGACCTTTTTCTATTGTGAATATGTGTGTGTATACATGTATGTATTTGTGGTATATGTATGTATAGATATGTATATATTTTTTAACCAAGATGAGATATATTGCACATACTGTTTTATATGCTGCTTTCCTTATTTAGAAGCCTCTGCTTTTCTATTTCAATAACTTTTTAATCTTTTCTAATACCCAGCCCATATTAGAATTTCCTGTGTTGACCCCAAAATACCCTCTATAGCTGGTTTATCCAAACCAGTATTTAATCCAGGACTACGTATTGCATCTGGTTGTTATGTTCCTTAACTCTATTTAAATCTAACATAGTCCCTTTTTTTAATGACAGCTGGCTTGTTGAAGGGGCCAAGTCAGTTGTCCTACAGAATGTCCCAACTTCTGGATTTCTCCTATTGCTTCCTTGTGGTGTTATTTAACTTTTCTCTCTGTCTTCTGTGTTTATGTAATCTGGAAGATACCTCTAAAGGCTTGATGGATTCAAGATAAACAATTTTGGTTAGAATATATTGTCGATGATGTAGTTTTCATGTTCTGTGACCTTACAAGTTACAGGGTATTTAGTTGGCCTAACCCTAGTGAAGCTGAAATTGACGCTGGTTTGAAGGATGACAGTCTGATCTCTCCATTGAATAATTATGTTTTCCTCTTATGACTATAACACAATCTGTGTGGTGTTCTGGGGCATCAAAGGAACGTCCTTTTCACCATTAACAATATACCCAAGGGTTATAACTCTAGTTGACAGTCTTTGCCTAATTTAGGGTTTATAAAATTAGGTTTTTCTATTTTCATTACTTCATTCTTCAAAAGTAGAATCTTTCTTTATTAACCAGGTTCTTTGGTTACCTTTAAATTCAGTTACTATTAGAAAGTTAGGACAAATGCTTAATTCCACTTTAATTACCAATTTCTTTGTAAGAGATTGTTTTAATAGCTGTCTCACACAGTGATAAAAAGCATTTTCTGGTGTTCTCCTTTTTAAGCATCTTTCTGTACTTAGAGTTTTTCATTGATTCAATAGGGCTAAAATACATTACCATCATTATTCTTTTTCTTGCTTAAATTTTTACAGCATTGGTCTATAGGAGTGCTTTCAGACTGGCTCCCGAGTTCTTCTGACACATCTTCATTAATCTCTGAAAGTGTCTTGTTTTCTGGCTCAACAGGAAGAGCAGGCTCACCTTGTATATTCCAATGAAAGATTTGCAATTAACCTTTTCTCTCTGGAGCTTTGATTCCTTTTAGTATAAAATAGTATTAGAGAATCTGGTGTGGATGCTAGGGGTATAGGTGACTTCTTGTTAAGTCAGAAAGTGCCTGTTAGAGAATATTTTAAGTTCCCATGTACTCTTCTAAAATTTCATTAGGATTCATTGTTAGAAATTTAATAGCACACTCACAGAATTTATTTCAGTGCTAATAGACTATGTCTAGAAAATTCTTGCTTTTTAGAGTGAAAGTGTGTTTCATATACAGCATTATTTAAAATAGAGACCTTCTAAAAGGATTGCTTTCTTGATTATGTGATGCATTAGTTATTGCTGTGTAACAGATCAACCCAAAACTTAACAGCTTAAAACAACAAACATTATCTCTCACAATTTCTGAGGGTCAGGAATCCAGAGTGGCTTATCTGTGTGCTTCTAGCTAAGGGTTTCTTGTGAGGTTGAGTCAGTAGTTGGTTGGGGCTACAGTCATCTGAAGGCTTGACTGGCCTGGATCATTTTTACTTAGTACACTTCATGTGGCTTTTGCAAGAAGCCTCAGTTCCTCGCTGGCTGTTGGTCTAGAAGGCCTTAGTTTCTCATCACATAGACCTCTGCAGAGGGCTGCTCACAACTTGGTTGCTGGCTTCCTTTAGAGTGAATGATCCAAGAGAGACTGGAGTGAACGTGTCATAGTGGAAGCCAGCTATCTTTAATAACCTAATATCAGAAATGATAGAACATCACTCTGCCACATTCTATTGGTCATGCAGACTAATCGTGGCACAACATGGGAAGTGGCTACACAGGGTGTTAACACCAGGAGGCAGGGACTGCTATGAACCATCTTGGAGGCTGGCTGTCACCTACAATGAACTTTAATATTCATTTCATTTAATCCCTAGATCTTTCTTCATCAGAAGTTCAAAGAGAAAGACTAGGCAACTTTATCATGTAAAAATAACAGCAATTAAAGAATAAGACGACTCCCTGTCAAATAAATTATTTTAAAGATCTTAGTGAGAATTGTAAGGAAATTGCCTTATTTAATTATAATTCAATTGCCTTATTAACTTGCCTTGTTTAATGACAATATATCCTGGGTAGCTGGAGCAGGAGTTAGGTAGAAATATTAATATGATATATTCTGTTAAAGTGTATCTTTTAGCAATTGAAACATCTTAGCAAGTAGCTTTTTCTTTATGTGTTTGTTTTGTATTGTTTATTTTTTATTGGTTATTGGTATATATTTTCCTTTTCTTTTTTTTTTTTTGGCCGTGTGTTGTGCGGCATGTGGGATCTTAGTTGCCCACCAGGGATTGAACCCGTGCCCCCTGCAGTGGAAGCACTGAGTCTTAACCATTGGACCTTAAGGAAGTCCCATATTGGTATATATTTTATACTGCAAAATATATTTGAATGCCATGAAAGCGTATGCTGTCTTTTTTATTTATCAGCTTTGGTTTATATATGATTGCCTAGAAAAGTGCAAAAAGATATTAGTCATTCCATTATATTATGATTATTAGTTGTGTTCTTAATGACATTTTGTGATACTCGTTCCTGAATATTAGAAGTAGAAAGCAGGATTATAAAATGGCTCCTATTTGTTCAAACTAAAGGATGTAGGTATACTAGAAAATTCAAGAAAATTTCAGGAAATAGCCCTGTGCATATAGTAGTGGGGGGAAATCAGAGGCAGATGACTCCCTTTGATCAGACTTATCACCAAAATGGGCTAACCCGAGTCCAGTCTTCAAGTATAAACAATATAGAAATTGCTCTTGGTCCCCACTGATCTTCTCATCTACAAATATATCCCTGAGAATCACTTTCAGTGGACACATGTTTATATTTGAAGAGCAAAGAAAATATATCTGATTAAAAGTCTATATTAAGTTTAATCTTTGGCCAAAAAAGGGTAACTGTGCACATCGGTGATTCATAAAAGGGTAAGATGCAAGGAATGCACATGTCCCAGAGTTAACAAAAAATAATGATAACACATGGTGCTGGGTCTTTAATAATGATATTGGTATACTCTGGATGCTTGTGGAAGTATAAAGTTTTTCAATTTTAGATGCCAGTTTTTCCCAGGAATTTCATTGTATTCCAAGGAAGTAATTCAAAAAAGAAGGAAAGAGTTCACTCCTTCAACTTATTTATTATAGTATTATTTGTAATAATATGAAAAATTAGAAAACAACCTAAATTTAAGGGAATGGTTAGGTAAATTGTAATATGTCAATGCAAGGGAACATATAGCCATTAGAAGTTATACTGATATTGCATAGGTGTTTTTCAACTTTCACGCATTATACATTGGATTGACATGCCAAGCTGTTTTTCACATCTAATCTAAATCAATGTTTCTCAAACTTCAGTTACATATATTTAAAACCTAATAATCATGGATTCCGTGTGTTGATTTAAATAATTTGAATGATAATTCTACTTAAATATAAAGCATTAAACTATGTTTTTAAGCTCCTTATGTATTGAAACCAATTTACTAATGAAGTAACAAACCAGTAAAATATTAACTAAAAACTTTAATGTGAAAAATTATATTTTGCTAACACCAAATTTCTACTCTGTGTATGACAAACCTACACAGTTAGGTACCGTGAGATGACTCATTTCTCATCATGTTGCTCTGTTCAGTCCATTATGAAATCTCTTTTTTTTTTTCTTTTAGCACAGTGATCAGTACATCATTCTGTTTTTACTTGGCAATACATCATTTAGTACTAAGACCATCTCATTTATTTTCTGATTAGCCCAAGCTAATTGAAGTAGTACTGTGTTACCAACTGGATTGTTAACACACACATGGAAGTGAGTCCTGAAATCTTTTTGGCAGTAGTGAGTTACAAAGTGGTCATCCAAGTGATTCAGGTTATGTTTATACTATGATGTGTTTAAAATGAAAACACAAAAACTCAGAGTTAGCTGATCTCTGGGAATGTATCCATAGATGCAACTGATAAAAGTAGTTATTATTTGAATTGCTGGTTTGTGCTGCTGTCTGCGAGACTCTGCCGCTGGGGAGAAAAAGTGAGTCTCATTGGATTTTGTCACATCCCAGTATTAGCCTTCTGGTTCTCACTACCACCAGGCATGGAAGGTGTGGGGAAGAGCAAGAGTAGCACAGGTGCTCAGGACTGTGGCCGTGAGGAGGCTTGTTCACGTGTAGAGAATAACTGGCAGAGACCCTACTCAGTTTTTGCTGCAACGACTAGAGGTTTCCTTCATCCCTTCTCCAGACAGTGCTTCTGGTGCAGAGTTTTATAGGTTTCACTGCACTAAGCTGTGTGTTGGGTAGGGGTAGTGAGTGAGTCTTTGGAATGAGGATTGCCAGGTTCACCTTCCCAATTCTAGGCTGTTAGAGTGGTTGGCAGAGTCCTGACTTGAGAATAGACATCTTCTCCTTCGTACTTCCTGACTTATGACATGTGAATATCTTGTTTTGTCTTTTAGAAAGCTAACTTTCACAACAATTTTTCATAAATAATATTGTATGAAAGTAGGTGGCTTTTAGAATACATGATGTTCACTAAATGGTATTGCAGCAATCAAATCTGGAAAAGAAATACTTATTGCACACATAGTAAAATAAATTCCAATTGGATTAAAGAATTAAAAGTTAACAATGAAACCAATGATCACTATACAAAAACATTGGTTCCTGGGTTTTCTTTTTTTTTTTTTTTTTTTGCGGTACGCGGGCCTCTCACTGTTGTGGCCTCTCCCGTTGTGGGGCACAGGCTCCGGATGCACAGGCTCAGCAGCCATGGCTCAGGGGCCCAGCCGCTCCGCAGCACGTGGGATCTTCCCGGACTGGGGCACAAACCCGTGTCCCCTGCATTGGCAGGCGGACTCTCAACCACTGCGCCACCAGCGAAGCCCTGGTTCCTGTTTTTAAAAACCATTTTTAATAGGTAAAGCCAGAAACAATGTAAGTGTATAACAATAGGAACTGGTTAGATTATGATAAACCTGTACAGTTATGTGCCATGACCATTCAATATGCTTGATGTATATTGACATATATACTATGGAAAGATGCTCATAATATATTGTTAAATAAAAATAGTTCATTACAGAGTTATAAAAGAGATAAGATCTCATACTGTTCACTAGGTTCTGGACACTGCACTAAGTTTTTTCCAGCTTTTATTTCATTGGATCTTCATGTTTTTAATTTATGTATATATATTCAATTACATATACATTCATAGAGCACAGGTTATTTTCTAATACTTTTTAGAAGTTTTATTGAGATGTAATTGGCATAGAATAAACTTGTACATATTTAAAATGTAGAAGTTGATGATTTTAGACATTTAGACACGCTTGTGAAACCATCAACAAAATCAGTATAATACACATTATCACACCCAAAAGTTTTGTTGTGCTTCTTGGTAATCTCTCCCTCTTTCCTCTTCTTACCCCACCTCCACTGCTATAGAAAATCAGGAAAGATCAGGAAACCAGTGATCTGCTTTCTGTCACTATAAACTAGTTTGCATTTTCTAGAATTTTATATAAATGGAGTCATATAGCATATACTTTTTCCATTTTTTTTCCTCCACTCAGCATAATTATTTTGAGATTCATGTATGTTGGGTGTATCAATAGTTCATTTCTTTTTATTGCTGAGTAGTATCCTATTGTATGGCTATACCACATTAAAAAATTTTTTTTTAATTTATTAAATTTATTTTTTTGGCCATGCCGCGTGGCTTGTGGGATCCTAGTTCCCCAGCCAGGCATTGAGCCCGCGCCCTCGGCAATGAAAGCACGGAGTCCCAAACCACTGGACCATCAGGGAATTCCCTATACCACAATTTGACTGAACTAAATTACACGCAAGAATGTTTGTCTCCATTAGGAGAATTATGCAGCAATTTTCATGAAGTTTTTTAAGCAATAACACCTTTGTTTTTTGTGTGGGAAATAGCCATTGGGTTTATGAGATCCAGATTTAATTATTTTGGGGAAGGGAGTCCATTGTGGTGTGAGGATATGCGTGGGAGACAACAGGCTCTCAATGAAAACTGATAGAGGAGAAACTTAGGAGGAGCCTGCAAAGACATTGTGTTTGATTCTGGAGATTTTCAAAGCTCTCTGGATCTATCACATAAAGGACTACTGTAATGTTAATTCTGGGTAACCTGCTGATTGAAAAGAGTATTAAACTAGATATCAGAATATATGCATTGTAATCCTAGTTGTATCACCTACTAGCTATATGACTTCATTAAGTCATCACCTCTTTGAACTTCATATTCCTTTTAAATAAGGGTTAGTATAAGAACTGTGGATCTGCCAGCCCTGCTAGTTATGTAGTGCACATTGTGCTCTAGAGAGGGATAGCCATCTTGTTAAGGGAAGGGAGGGTGGGGGGCTGAACTCCAGCGTACTCTGCAGCAAGCTGTGTGTTGTAGCATGAGGCTGTATCTGCCCAGAGCAGGGATGCCTTTTTCAGCTTCTCACAGAGGCCCATCTATTCATCAGGCAGACACAGTAGCACTAAGTCTTCCTGGGTAGGAGGTAAGGTAAGGGTGAAACACTATTAATTTGTTCAAAGATGCTGTATAGGTAATGGTGGCTTCCTCACAGGAATGCCTACCTCACAGGATATGGAGAACAACAGTGTGTGAAAGTGCCTTGAAAAGTATAGTGTTACACAAATATAATGTCTTGCTGTTTTGCTGTTCATCTGTGGTTTATTTTAGGGTAGATACGACAAGAATTGAATACTCCATTCCTTTAAGAGAAAACTGGGCACTACCATATTTTGCATGCCAAGTTGCTGCACTTACAGGCTATTTAAAAAGCAACTTAAATTCTTATGGAGAGGTAAGATACAAATCTATTTGTCACAATTCTGATGTATTGCAAATGTGGTACATTATTTTAAAGCTATTCATATTAAGAATTAAATTATATTCAGTGAAACCTGGTTACTACACAGTAAAGGATATAGTTAGGTAGTCTTGTTATAACTGTTATTCTGTAATCTGATTGACAGTAAATTATATTTATGAGAAAGGAGATGTTATATTGTTTTAGTGCAGTTACTTGACAAATATATGAAGAATATCTTATTTTGAAAATTAATCTGTCTCATTATTTTACCATTTCTCTCACTTCTGGAACATTGATGGCCTTTATTCATCACAAGTTGAAGAATATTAATGAAGATATAAAGAGTGACTACAAGGGACAACAATGGTAGCACTGCATATTTTGTTTGCCCGTATGTTTTCTGTGACTGAGGTGTAGGTAAGCTAGTGAGCTTCAGGAGACTATCCTGGATAGTTTAGATTCTTATTCTTGTTCTGCTGTTGTTGTTGTTGCCATAAGCACTTTCAGCAGTCAAGTGAAGCTTAGAGACTCTGTCTCAGAATAATGATTTTAAATGCATAAAATAAATGTAATTATAAAAGGCAACCAGTTACACTGAAATTGACTTAAATGTAGCAATCCTTTGACAGTCTGTCTTCCTGTCTTAGGTTAAGAATTCCTGGCTAGATGTGCCACATCTTCTTTATCCATTCATCCGATGATGGACACTTAGGTTGTTTCCATCTCCAGGCTATTGTAAATAGAGCTGCAATGAACATTTTGGTACATGACTCTCTTTGAATTATGGTTTTCTCAGGGTATATGCCCAGTAGTGGGATTGCTGGGTCATATGGTAGTTCTATTTGTAGTTTTTTAAGGAACCTCCATACTGTTTTACTGTAGTAAAAAAAAAAAAGCAAGTTTACTGTATTCTTAACCCTTCAGCTTAAAACTCAGTTTTTTAAAAAGCAAAACTGCTCTTTCTGCCTATGCTGCTGCCATGGTGCCCGTTAAAAATCTTGTGGCACAGGGTGGACAAAGAAAAGAAGTAGGTCCTAAAGTTTACTCTTGACTGTACCCATTCTGTAGAAGATGAAGTCACGGATGCTGCCAATTTTGAGCAGTTTCTTCAGGGGAGAAAGTGAATGGAAAAGCTAGGAATCTTGGTGGAGATGTTGTAACAATTGAAAGAAGCAAAAGCAAGATTACTGTAACTTCTGAGGTGCCTTTTTCCAAAAGGTATTTGAAATATCTCACCAAAAAATATTTGAAGAAGAATAATCTGTGATTGGTTATGCGTAGTTGCTAACAGCAAAGAAAGTTATAAATTGCGTTACTTCCAGATTAATCAAGATGAAGAAGAGGAGGAAGACGAGGAATAAAACTCAATTATCTGGTATATTTTGTCTGAGTTCTTGAATAAAACTTAGGAACCAAAAAATATATCTATATAAAAAGCAAAACTGTCCAATCCTTCAATTATGTTTGCTTCCCCTTGAACTTACCCTATACACACATGCCTTTGTGTGTGTGTGTGTGTTGAAATCTAAAGAAGGTTTGTACCTGAATTAATAGTATTGTATCAGTGGTTTTGACAGTGTATAATGGTCGTGTACGATATTGTCATTGAGGGAAGCTGGGTGAGACAGTCCATGGGAATTCTTTTTCTTTTTTTCTTTTTTGGCTGTGTTGGGTCTTTGTTGCTGTGTGCAGGCTTTCTCTAGTTGAGGCGAGAGGGGGCTACTCTTTTTTTTTTTTTTTTTTTTAGTTTCTGCTTTATAACAAAGTGAATCAGTCATACATATACATCTGTTGAGAGTGGGCTACTCTTGATTGTGGTGTGCCGGCTTCTCATTGCGGTGGCTTCTCTTGTTATGGAGCACGGGCTCAGGGCGTGCGGGTTTCAGTAGTTGTGGCACACTGGCTCAGTAGTTGTGGCTCGCGGGCTCTAGAGCGCAGGCTCAGTAGTTGTGGCGCATGGGCTTAGTCGCTCCGTGGCATGTGGGATATTCCCAGACCAGGGATCGAACTTGTGTCTCCTGCACTGGCAGGCGGATTCTTAACCACCTCACCACCAGGGAAGTCTCATGGGAATTCTTTGTACTGTTTTTGCAACTTCATGTGAACTAATTCAAACTAAATATATATGTGTATTTTTTATTATAACTTTTACATGCTTTTCTGGGGGGAAGGGTGTATAACTATGAATTTATATCATGTATAGTTTCAAGTAACCATTACCATAATCAAGATGTGTATGTATATATACACACACACTATACGTCACTTATGTTACCCCTTAATAGTCATATCTTTCCCTCAACCCTAACCTCTGGCAACCATAGATTTGTTCTCTATCACTGTAATTTTGTCACTTTGAAAGGTTATGTAAATGGAATTCTGTAGTATGTTATCCTTCAAGATTGACTTTTTTCATAAAGCCTAATGCCATAAACATCTATCCAAGTTGATGTTGCATGTACCATAGTTTGATCCTTTTCGTTACTGAGTAGTAGTATAGGAACATGGATATTTTAATCATATATTTTGTACTTTGCTTTCCACTCTTGAGACTAGATCTCATGGTCCCAGTTGCATCAGGATATCCAAGCTCAGATCTTTTGTGCAGTTACCTGGAGCCATCCAGAGATATCTGTGGTTGATTACTGAAACCCATTTAATGTTACTTAAGTAATGTATATAAAAAAGCTGACAATAAAGGCATAGCTGAAAATGAAGTGAGAAAGGTAAGGGGTAGACAAGAGTGCATAGAATTTTGAAAATGTCCAGAGAAAGGAGAAACTTAGGTCATTCTCCAGATTGTGTTTGACATGTGTTCCTATTATTATTATTATTTTTAATTTGGCAGCACCACACGGCATGCGGGATCTTAGTTCCCTGACCAGGGCTCCAGCCTGGGCCCTGCCAGTGAAAGCGCCGAGTCCTAACCACTGGACCGCCAGGGAATTCCCTCTGTCATATTTTCACTGCATGTTCTTAGAGTAGTTTGAGAATAAACCTTTGGAATTGGCAATTTCTTTCATTATACTGTAGCTTTTCCCTAGCATCCCCAAAGTAATCTCTAAGTGGCCAGTAGGTTACTTAAGCTGAATCTAGATCTGACCCTTCATTGATTTCTGGAGCTGGTTTTTCTGAGGATAATGGTTTTAGGCCTGGTTATTACAGTTCTGTTGTTCCACATTAGAAGATTTCCAGAACACTTTCTCTTACAGCTATGGTGATACATAGAGCAGAAGCTTATGTATTCTATTAGTGCTGAGCCCTTCTGGGCCTTGCCCTTGATATTTGATCAACTGGTGGAATTTTTCCATCTCTTTCATTTTGTTATCTGGTCTTAATCTTATTCAGGATGCTGAAAAATTCTTACATCTGCTGATGGTCTGAGGTATCTCTGACTCTGGAATTTATCATTGAGTATAGTCAGCTGAGTCTGAAAGATTTAGTTTTAGAGAACACAGTTCTTAGGTTTCTTGACTTGACTCTTATTGTCCTTTCATTGTTCTTATCAGAACCAATTCTTTTGACACTATGGCTGATGGAGGAATTAGGAATAAAAAGGTAGGTCCCTAGAAGAAGTTGAGAGTGTTGCTAGAAATATGCTAAGACTTGGTTTCTCACTAAGGGATCACTTGGGAGATGACATTTAGAAGGACAGAATAGATGTTAGCCAGGCATATTTCAGGCAAGGGCAGTGAAATCCTTGTGTTTAGTACTTTAGCAGATGAAAACAGCTGAGAGTTTTATATGGTTGACAGTATAAACTTTGGGAAAAGGTAAGGCCACACTGTGCTGAAAGGAAATGAAAAAAGAAATGGACTTTTTTCCATGGGGTGTGGAATGGGCTGAGACATAAATAGACTAATCACATGGAAGCTCTTAGGAAAATATGAAGCACCAGGGAAGTGAAAATATTATAGAGTGAAAGGAGTTACTTCCACTGTAACTAAAGCCCAGCAGTCAAGTCTAGTAAAAGCCACCATTTAAAAATATTTATTCCTTTATCTCTTTTGGGGTGAAAGAAAATTGTACTGAATTTTCTTTTTTTCTTTGTCTTCCTGAAGTTCTCAGTGTAATGTTGAACATTGAAGGGCAAGTGGTTGATTTCTCTCTAGAGTGCTTGATTTAAGATCTTATTGTTTATGTAAGGATTTAATAATTATGTGATTTAAAAACAAAGTTTCAAAAATTGTATAACCTTAAAGTGGTACCAGTAACAGAGCTGCAAAATTTGAGGTAACAACCTCATAGATTTTTATAGTAATGAAGCTGTTGATATTTAGTTTCTTTCTTTGTTTTCCCTAGAGGTTTTGCTACTTGTTGATGAGTGCTTCAACTTACACATTTATGATGATGTGGGAGTACAGCCACTATCTCTTGTTTCTTCAAGCAATATCTCTCTTCTTGCTAGATAGTTTTTCACTGGAGCAAAGTGACAAGGTATTATGGCATTTCAAAATTATGATTTTAAATCTAGAGAATAAATGTCTTTATAGGGTTGTATTAAACCATTTAGCTTTTAAGCTTAATTTGAAATGTTTTACTAGGCTCTGATTTATTCTTCTACTCAAAAGGTTGCTAAACTTATTCTCCCCTAGTCCTTTTAGAAGCACTTTGAAATTCCCTTAAACATGGTCTCCTTAACCAAAGTCACCCCTGTGCTTCCTCTCTATTTCTAGCCATTTCTCCATCTTCCCTTTCTGTTTCTTTAAAAAAAGAAAAAGGTGAAATATAGGAATGTACAAAAGAGTATACGTATACTATATATACAGTGTATAGAAAAAATATGAGTATTTGAACACCCAGGCCAAAATATGGAGCATATGAATACTAGAAGCCCCTTTTTCTCAGTCACATCCTGCTCTCTCCCCATCAGAGGCTAACTATCCTGAATTTTGTTAATCCTTTCCTTCTTTTTCTTTATGTTTTTTTTTTACCACTTATCTATGTATTCCTAAAACTATGTTGTCAAATAATGTATTGTTTACTTTTGCCTGATTTGCTTCTGAGATTCATCCCTGGTGATGTACAGAGCTCTATTTCATTCATTTTTATTTATTGATGTATTCTATTGCTGATGAACATTTCAGGGTTTTCCCAGTTTATTGTTCATATGACCAGTGCTGCTATAACCATTTTTATACATGTCACCTGGCACAGAAGTGCAAGATTTTTCTAGAATATATAGTGGAATTACAAGTCAAATTCGTAGTGGAATTACAAGTCAAAGGATGTGTACATATTCAGTCTAACTAAAGATATTGAGCCTTTCCCCAGAATGGTTATATCAATTTATACTTCAGTCAGCAGTAAAGGTTCCCATAAACATTTTGTTCCTTTGTTTCTTTATCTTTTTCTCTTTTGCCCTCTCTTATCTTTTTTCTTCTTTATTTATAAACATGTATTAAGTATTTAATATGTTGTCTAAGCCAGAAATTTGGGAATCTTCTCGCTCTTCTCTTCCTTTTCTTCAGATGGTCCAGAATTCTGATGTGTACCAACATTTAGGTTATTTCAATAGAGATAATTTAATATAAACAATCATTAACCAAGTATAAAGTTGTTAACTTGTTAAATGAAAAGGTAATAAGTACCTGAAAGTATTATAGAGGTAGCAACTTCAGGAAGCAGCTACCACTCCTAGAGCTGAGGGCTGAAAGGAAGAATTTGGAATTATTAAAACGTAGAAGCTTAGAGGAGGGAACCCTGTGGAGCTGAAACAGACTTCTGAGGAAGGGCCACTACTCAGCTTTGCTGGTGTCTCTGAACTGGGAAGAAGGGCTCTGTGGAAATGGGACCCAGACTTCTGAGAATGGTACTCTGGCCAGCTGATTCTGCCATCTCTGGGGTAAGAAGATGTGATAAAGCTCGTTCTTCAAGTGTTAGGGAAACTGCAGCTGCATCTAGCTGCCTTAACAGGAAGGAATTCCTCTGTTGGAGTGAAGAAGCATTGCTGAGGTGATCCTCCCAGGAACTGCAGGCTGCAGTAAGGAACACGCCCCTGCTCTCTCCTCCAACCTTATTACCTCTCGCTGGCATGGATTGGCAGAGATTAATAGGGAGCCAAATGCAAAAGCAGAAATGTGGACTGAAGAAGCTGGCCCCAGCATTACGAGGCCAGAATAGAGGGATAGGTTTGGAGCTAAGAGAACCAGCAGCCAAAATGAAAAAATAGAACATTACCAGCACCCAGAAGATCCCATAATGCCCTCTCTTGTCATTGCTTCAGCCTCCCGACAGTGAGGTATCTTTTTTAAAAATGGCTCCGGCCTTTTAGGGATTTTTTTTTTTTTTTTTAACTTTTAACACTCTGCCTTTTGATTCCTCCCCCTCCCCCCAACTAGTGTCTATATTTTGTCTTAGTTCTCCCCTTTCTAAAAGGAATTTATTTTATGGTAGATTAAATTATTATACTATTGAATTTTAGAAAAGAAATGTAGTAAGACATAACTTTCCTGGGAGATCTTCTATTAGGAAATTGAATTTAACTTTCTTATTGTCACTGTTAAATGGACCAAGTGCAAAATACTTTTCTCTGGTGCTACATTTCATGGGAGTATATTTTCACCGGATAGGTTTTGGGAACTGCTGCTAACGGTTATGATTTTTGATTTATGCAGCTTGATGTTGCATAGATGGACAAGACAAACCAAGTGAAATTAAGTCAGAGCCTGGGATTAAAGAAGGTTCTTCCAGTCTGATTTAGACATCCATGGTTTCAAGGCTTTTTACTTTGCAGAGAGTTCTTTCTAAAAAGGAAGTGATAAATTAGTTGCATCCCATGGCATTAAAACTATGAATTGAATGGTTGTAAATATAATACAGTCCAAAATTATAGTAGAGCATTTACTTTATAATTGTAGTCAAATCTTATCTAATGAAAAGATGTACAATAAAATTCATTTAATTCTCATTCATTTTATTTTTGTCCCAACAGGTTCATGAAGTTTATAAAATCTATATATTTTCTCTCTTTGTGGGATATTTACTGCAGTTTGAGAATTCAGCTTTATTGGTATCTCCTTTATTAAGTTTTGTAATAGCCTTAATGCTTGCTAAGTGCCTTCAGGTAATTAGAATTGCCTTTTTATCATTCTTGGGGTGAATTTTTAAATTGTTAATTTTTTTAAACCTCACTTCTTTGTTCATATAATTTTCCTCCCTGCATAGCTGAATGTGAAGAAAGGAACTTTTGTGGCTAAAATAATGAAAGTGATTAATTTTTACTTGGTGTGTACTCTGACAGTGACATTGAATATTGTAATGAAGGTAAGTAACTCTGTGTTTGAGATTCATGTGGTAGAGCAAATTGAATAATGAAATATACTGGGCTAAATTTTAATGAGAATAATGGGGTAGCAAAGTAAGAGTTTGTACAGTAACATGTTTAGTTGAACAATAATCATACCTAGTATATTAGGTGAGAAAATAGGATTCTGAGTCTTTCCTATAGAAGTACTTTTAAAAAATTACACTTTATTTTTCATTTAATTTAAAATGTCATCATTACCCAATTAACACTAAGTAATATATGGAATAAATTCAGATGAGTAAAAGTCATTCAAAAGAGTGGGTAAGTTATTTAAGCCAGGTGGGATAGGGTTAAAATCTTCTTACTACCACATTATAGTTTTATGCTTAACTATAAGGTAAAGTGATTGACTGTGCCAATAAGTCTCCTTGCTTCATAGTTACATCATGTATTTTTAATTCATATTTTTTGTTTTGTAGTCTTGCTATGTTTTCTAGTTCTAGTATTGGGCTAAAGCATATTGCTATAAACTTAGCTAATAGTTCTTTGTTGTAACTAGTGTTTTTCTCCTTCAGATGTTTGTCCCACACAAAGAAAATGGCCATATGCTGAAATTCCTTGAAGTAAAATTTGGACTAAATATGACTAAGTAAGTTTTAGATTATGTAAGTTTACCTAACTCTATACCACTTAGAAGATAAAGAGCAAAAATAATCAAAGGAGGGAGTATACACCTAATTACATACCACTTAGAAAATAATTTGGGATATTATAGTATCTAGAAGAAATAAGACATTAATACTTCTCTCATTTAAAAAAAATCTCATTTAGATCTTTTAAAATTAGATATACTTAAACCTCAGTAGCATCACAGTATGTTGAGGCTACTTTCCTTGATGAGGAGTGATGATACAATCTAAGGTCAGAATAAAGTAAAGATTTAAAATGAATAAAGAACCAAGGAAATTTTAACCACTAACTGCAAAATGTTATATTACAAAGAGTATGGGTGTAAATCAACTATAGTTCAATTAAAAAAAAAAAAGTTCATGATATACTCCAAATCTATACTTTAAAAAAAAAAGGGCATAGGCATTAAAAATGGGGTGGTCAGTAAGATATTTATTTCATAGCAAAGAATCTTATCTCTGGTCATAATAGTGGATTGGACCAGAAGCTGACTTTTTAAATTCAAAAATAATGTTGTACCTTTTGTTTGTTATTTAAATGCATTTTTAAAATCTAAAATGAAATAAATGATTTTATGTACTGATAGAGTCCATTTGCATAACAGAAAATATATATTTACCTATACATATCTCTAGTTCATATAGTAGACCATAGAATCTTACAATCGTTTGTTGGGATTACATGGGATTTTAGATACTGTGAATGAAATTTTATGTTGTGATATATCAGTTAACCAAGTGTTTGACATGGCTTAAACACTGGAGAAGTCTTCTGAAGGGTAAATCGTATATGGCTATCTAGTAAGATAAAAGGATCCTTTAAGAGGCCATGTGCTTCATAAAGGTAGGGACCATGTCTTTTTCAGGTGTATTTGTAGGCCTGACACTCAGCAGGCAACTAGTAAAAGTTGGTTGCAGACCTCCATAATTGACTGGCCTTTTCACTGACTTTCTCTTTAACCTTGGAAGACTCTAGAATGAGCCTAGCATTAAGGTCTGCTTTTGTCCAGTGTTTCTTAGTTGATGTTTTATAGTGCGCCTTTGTTCCTCATGTCAGGTACTAGGCTTCACAAGGTAATATACTGGGTATTTTAAGATTAAGACTTATTAATCTTGTCCTTAAGAATATTGTTGGCTCATTAGATAGTTTTTATACAATTAATGGCATGGGTGGTATAAATAATAAGTGCCTTACGTGCAAATGTGCCAATTGGATATCAGGATTTGTAATTCACCAGAATTTCAGGAGACATTTCTGTTGAGACGGAATTTTAAGAATCAGTAAAGAAGTGTTAATAAATATTTATTTAATGTGCAAGATACTGGGCCAGGTACTCTGGGGGATACAAAAATGACTACAATCTAACGCATAGCAGATTGCATTAAGCACTATAATAAAGGGATAATTAAAGTGCCATGGGAATATGGGGAAGGAAGGATTGAGACTGGGGTTATGGAAAGAGTATCATTCAATTGGAATTTGAATTAGACCCTATTGAATTAGTTACTTTAGTAGGCAGATTTTTTTAAAAAGTGCCTTCGTCCTAGGTACAAAATATTTTGATGGCAGCCTCTTTGATACAGTTGTATAGCTGTTTGGCACATTGTGAAACTTTAACCTTTTAGTTTAAACCCAGTGATTTGTGAAGCATTCTCAATCTATCCGTGAGCACTCTGAAGATCATTCCATCGCTTACCTCCTCCCCCAGGGCTAGGAATTTGAGGATTAAATGGAGGTTGAAGATGGATTGGGAGTGAGAATGCAGATAAATCTATGTATAACTAGCAGGCTTGTTGATTATATTTAGTGTGGGTTAAAAAAAAAAAGTTTATCCTGACTCGTATAGCTCAAAAAACTTACATTTCAAATTTTATGATTTCTGTCTTAATAATTAGATACCTCTTTTTAAAATGGGTCCTAGGGCTTCCCTGGTGGCGCAGTGGTTGAGAGTCCGCCTGCCGATGCAGGGGACACGGATTCGTGCCCCAGTCCGGGAAGATCCCACGTGCCGTGGAGCGGCTGGGCCTGTGAGCCATGGCCGCTGAGCCTGCGCATCCGGAGCCTGTGCTCCGCAACGGGAGAGGCCACAACAGTGAGAGGCCCGTGTACCGCAAAAAAAAAAAAAAGAAAAAAGAAAAAAAAAAAAAAAGGGTCCTAGTCGAGTTACATTTATCAATATAAAACAGGGCTGTCCAATAACAATATGACATTAGTTGCATACATAATTTTCTAGTAGTTGCATTAAAAAAAAGTAAAAAGAAACAAGTGAATTTAATTTCAATAACGTACTTTATTTAATTTCAATAACGTACTTTATTTAATTTAATGTACTTTATTTAATTTAAAAATTATTTTAATGTGTAAACAATATAAAATTATTGAGATATATTTTGTGTTTTTTAAATTCCTTTTTTCTTGCTTTTTTTATCTTTGAAGTCCAGGGTGTATTTTGTGCTTAAAGACTATCTCCATTTGCACTGGCCACATTTCATGTGCTATTAGCTACATGTAACTAGTGGCTATCATACTGGCCAGTGCTGTTAGAGGTTAGACAGTTGAATTCTTTTGTTATCTTCCAGGTAAAAATAGAAAGTAAAACTCCCCTAAAACTGTATTGGGTTCTAGAGATGGTCACATTGCTGGATCATAAAAAAGTAGTAGTTTTAAATTTATTAGGGCAGTTTGTTGAGGAGGGTTACTAATGCTATTATTTTCATTTATAAAGGGTATGACCTTGCTGTTGTAAGTTAACGGATTTAGGAAATGCGTTTAGTTTTGTCTTAGTTTTTACTGAGATGGAAAAAATAATTTTAAGTTCAGTACTTTAAAACATCTGTGATTTTAATATCATGCTTTTGTTTTCTGTAGGAATTTTACAATGAATTGGCTCCTATGTCAAGAATCCCTTCAGGCACCATCTCAAGAATTTTTTTTGCGATTGACACAGTCTTCTTTATTACCTTTCTATATTTTAGTGTTAATTACTTGTTTTCTTTCTGTGATTCAAGTTATTTTTAGGAGAATTAAGTAAGTATCTAGGAAAACCAATCATATTACTAACAAATTATGGAAATATATAAAACTTATTTTTAATATCCTTCCAATATTTGTGTGTTTTAGAGTTTCTAATTGAATTCTCTCTTTATCAGTGTGTAAAATATCATTATAAGTTAAGTAGATAAAATTCAAATTTAAGCTTATACATCTAAATATGTAATATTCATATTTATTTATTTAGGCAGTGCCGGGTTTTAGTTGCGGCACATGGAATCTTTAGTTGCGGTATGCAGACTTCTTAGTTGCGGCATGCATGCGGGATCTAGTTCCCCGAGCGGGGATCGAACCCAGCCCTCCAGCATTGGGAGTGTGGAGTCTTACCCACTGGACCACCAGGGAAGTCCCTGTAATGTCCATTTTTAATGCAGGAATAATATTTAAATAATCAGTTAAACTTTTACAGACTCATTCACTAATTTACTCAGATTTTTTACTTACTGTAAGCATAATTTTTTCTACTTACATGAAACTAGTAGTAGAAGTGATTTTAAATTATAAAGTTTGACTGTTTAAAAATATTTTTATCAAGCTTGAAAAGAGGCTGTGTGTAGTAACTTAATTTTGAGAACTTAGTAATTCAAATTATTATTTAACTATATTGATTTAGCAATCACTAGTTTAGTGATAATTCATCTTGGAAAAGGAACCTATGTATCTTTTTTATTATATTTCCTGAACTTTCGTATTTAGTCTTTATTAAGGCAGTTGTCTTCAAGCTTCAAAAGCCATTTTCAAAGACTTGGAGAGGGCTTCCCTGGTGGCGCAGTGGTTGAGAGTCTGCCTGCCAATGCAGGGGACACGGGTTCGTGCCCCGGTCCGGGAAGGTCCCACATGCTGCGGAGCGGCTGGACCCATGAGCTATGGCCGCTGAGCCTGGGCGTCCGGAGCCTGTGCTCCGCAGCGGGAGAGGCCACAACAGTGAGAGGCTCGCGTACCGCAAAAAAAAAAAAAAAAAAAAAAAGACTTGGAAATACGTAAGTTAGGTATTTGACCAGCAGAATATACTTTCAAATTTTAAGAACTACCTATATATTTTTTATGAAGATATTAAAGATCTTTGATTTTTCAAATAAATATTTTCAAAGTAGTAAAAAACACATTTCTTTCAGTAGTGGTAAGTCCCTGAAAGAAACTATTACGCTTGAAGATGGACAAATTGGAGAAAGGCCAGAAATAATTTATCACGTGATTCACACTATTTTATTGGGCTCTCTTGCAATGATTATAGAAGGGTAAGTGTATATTTGAGCCATTTGTTTTTACAAAGAATTGTCCTTTCTAACGGTAGTTAGTGGATACTTTCAAGAACACATTTATAAAACACTATAAAAACTCAAAAAAACCTTCATCTAACTGGAGTTTAGAGAGGTGTTTATAGTACAGTGAACCGATATTTACTTATTAATTTATTTGTTCAAAAACTATTGAATGTTTTCCAAGGGCAGGCATTGTGCCAGGTGCTGGGGGTACAGTGGTGGACAAGAATCTCTAACCTTATGTGACTTACGGTCTAATGAAGGTGACAGATGCTAACCACACAAAAATAAAATTATAACTTTGATAAGCGAAGGAGAGGTAAATGGTGTTATGAGGGTGAGGGTTCAATATACCCTTTTCTTTGAAGTTTGACTCAGATGAGAAATAAGACATAGGAGTATAAAATGGTTCCGAGCACCCAATTTCAAAGTGGGGAGGAGGTTTCTTCATACCAACAAACAATTCTCTGGACACCAGCTGGGTATCCTACAATTCAACTCAATTTTGACTATCTGCCAGAAGTACCATCAGAATCTACAGGCTTGTGTTCAGTCCAACAAGACTCCCCTGCTACCTCTTCAGACACCAGTTACAAGTCCAGGATGTCACCTGTGTTTCTGGTGAGCTGGCTGTAGATCAGAGGTTCCCAAGACCCCCTCCTCAGGTTTGATTAATTTGATAGAGCAGCTCACAGAATTCAGAGAAACATTTTACTTACTAGATTACTGGTTTATTATCAAAGGATATAATAAATCAGGAACAGCCACATGGAAGAGGTTCATAGGGCAGGGTATGGGGAAAGGGCTGGAGCTCCCATGCTCTCTCCAGGAGAGAGAAATCCCTACATGTTCACCAGCCGGGAAGCTCTCTGAACCCTGTACTTTTGGGTTTTTATGGAGGCTTTATTACATAGGCACGATTGATTAAATCATTGGCCATTGGTGATTGATAGGACTGAAAGTTCCAACCCTCTCATCACCTGGTTGGCTCCACTGGCAACCAGTCCCCATCCTTAGCTGCTTTCCAGAAGTCACCTCATTAACATAATAAAAGATACATTTAAGCTCTCAGCACTTAGGAAATTCCAAGGGTTTTGGGAGTTGTGAGCCAGAAACCCGTGGTCAAAAACCAAATATATATGAGAAATATATTTTGGTCATCTGAATGATTCTGATTCTGATAAAAGTTTCATTGGAGAACTCTTTTTCATGTGTGACCAAAAGACCTTCGAATATCTTCCACCCCAAACTGAGTTTAGTCCTTAAATTTCAGGCCTTCCCTCTTGAATGGCCAGAGCCTTGGTAAGCCTGCTGCACCTATATACACCCATACTGCAAAAGGAAGATCCAAAATGTAAAAGCCTAGAAGTGTTCGTTGAGTATGCTCAACTGTTTGTCACCTCACACTCACAAATCAGATAAATTGCTGCCACGAGGAGGAGCAGTTAGGGTTCTGAAGTATAGGGAGGAGAATAAAAGCAGGGAGAGGTGAAGAATATTGATGTAGTATAAGATTTAAGTTTCCTTTAATTATGAATACAGATACAGAATCACAGTCATTTTAGCAGTACCTGTGGTGCTTTCACCAACAGAAAGCATAGTTATTTTCTCATTGTATTGGTTTTTTACAGGTATCTTGAATATTGTTTATATACATCACAACTTCAAAATTATAGTAATTATTAGACCTGCATTTAATGTATTAATAAACAGGTACAAATATTGCTGAATTACAAATACAAATTTTATTATTTGATATCAATATTTCAGTATAATTGGTTTCCTTTGTAAGCCCATGTATTTTATGCATTTAGAAATGTTTTCTTATAAGGGGTCCACAAACTTTATCAGACTGCCAAACCCATGACTAGGGGAGATCTCTTTATGGAAACTTGAAGTGAGAATAAGTTTCACTCTAATAGTTAGCAATCCATAGTGCCTAAGTAGGATGAAGAAGTGTACTAAGCCATGAATATTTTAAGTGATTCAGGGTTTGAGTCTCATCTTGTTGCCTTGTAGTACTAGAATTTTGGAGCATGGTTTACCTTTTTCCCCTCCTTCTTCTCCTTCCTCAGTTTTATTTCTCTCTGAAAAAGAACTTTTTGTTATTCCCACCATTCTTCATTGTTGGATCTGTCATTTTAAGTTCAAGATCCCTTTTTTGAAAATGTAATCTGCATTATTCTATCATTGGTCCGTAATTCTCTAATTTACTCACTAGACCTCTAAGACATGATCATCTATTCATGCAGATAACTTGCGTGGTCCCCTAGGAGGTGCCAGGCACTCTACCTGGTAGGCAGTAGGGATTAGAGAGATATGAAATCTAGTCTTTTTGAATCTTTTCAAAGAGTTCCTATTCTAGATAAGTAAACCAAGAGCTAGAACAAAGTAAAATACTATGAGAAAGGTATACAGAGGGTGCTCTGGTCATCCAGGGGAGAGGTACTAACTCACTTGTGGAAGGTATGTAGGGGAAATCAGCTTAAGGGAGATTTTCTAAACAGGGCCACAGTCTTGAGAGATAGACATTGGCCAGGCTGTCAGTTTTCTCATGTGCGTGTGTGTGTGTGTATAATAATCTGGGAAAAAGAAGTATTCTTTGGGAACCAATACTATGGAATGAATGTGAGGGAAATAGCGAGATATGTCCAGAAAAATAAGCAGGGAACAGATCCAAGTGTTTTAAGCAGAAATTTGACATGATCAACTTTACTCTTTTAGGGAAAATCTCTCTGGCAGCAATGATTGAGAAAGATTCGAGGAAAACAAGATTAGAGGAAGATAAACCAGTTAAGAAGGTATCATAGTAGAATCCAGAAGTGAGTAGCAATGGAGATGGAGTAAAGGGGCCAAAACTAAGATATTTGGGAATTGGAAACTAAATAAGGAGTTGCAGGGACTGAGGTGGAGGGATCCTAGGAAGAGTTGCAATTCATAAGCCAAAGGAGGAGTTTTTAAAGGATATGATCAGAGAGAAAAGAAGGTGAGGAAAGAGATGAGTGTAGACTTCAAGAAGTCTGGCTATAAAGGGAATCAGAGGCTAAGGCAGCAACTAGAGAGGGGTGCAGTTTTACCAGGAGGGAGAAACTTGTGTGCACTATGGGATGGAAACACTGAGATTGTTCTGCAAACTCTGGCTGGAACTCTAATCATTTAGGGAAGTAGTAGGAGAAAAAACTGAAGGTATGTCAGGACCATATTTTAGAGGGCCCTGAAAACCATTTGGGTGAGTTTTCATTTATTTCTGTAGGTATTGGGAAACTAAAGATTTTTGAACAAAACATGTCTTCTCATAGTTATGTTTGAAAAGGATTCATCTGGCATTTGGTTGAATTGGAAGAGAATTTAAAAGTTGAGATGTTAATTAGCTGACTATTGAAATAAAATGGTAAGGAGGGGTTGTATACGAAGAAACCAGTAGATTGGCACAATGGTCCAATGTCTAGAGCAGAGAGTTTGTGTTCCAAGGGATGTCATATACATGTAATTCAATGTGAGTAGTCTCTCCTGGAGCCAGACTCTTGTATTGATTCTAGCTGACTGGAAAAATAGGTTTGGTATTTTCTGAAATGGGGAAGTTATTGGTTGGAGGAGATACTGGTTAACCAGAGGAAACGAATGCAGTTCCTCTGTCTTAGCAACATGTATTCTAATACATCCAGCTACTTCTCTCAAAGCCTGATTCAGTATTCATTGTTTTAAACCTTAAGTACATTCTCAAATTGTTCCTTTTGCTTTCATATCACCCTAGACCTTATATAAATTTTTTATACTTATTTTCTAATTGTTTCCCATGTGTTGAGTTTTATTCCATCTTAATAAAGCCCTCCCTGAGGGCTGTAGCCATGTCTTGTTTTTCTTTTTTTCTCTCTAGTACTTTGGTCACCCTGAAGTGTATGATCAATAAATTTTTATTTGGTGAATGTTACTTCGTTTTCCCCATTTCATAGCTTTGCTGTTTTATAAAACCAAAATAGTTCACCTTTATACTCTGGCCTCATGTCTTCTAGTCTCTTTTGAGTTTGTCATCAAAGAATGTATCTTAGAAGGATCTTATTGTTTCCTTAGTCTTAACTACAAAAGTTATCTGAGATGTTATTTTTCCTTGATAATCTGTGTGAATCAATGACATCCACAAATTTTTCTAAACTCTTCCTCTTCTGTCTTCAGCTTTTGCCATCACCTACGGTGATGGGTTTCTTTTGTTTCCTGTACAAGTTACAACTTAAAGTAAGGTACTGCCTTTTATTTGCACAAGTTCATTTTTCTGTACACCTGGATTTTTTATCTTTTTAAGTTAGGGGCCCAATTTTTCAATCCTGTTTAAAAAAATTAATCTCAAATGTAATAATGCAGATTGTGTAACAAACCCAAATAATATAGATATGTATGAAGTAAAAAATGAAAATCCTTCCATCCCAGTCCTCAGAGGTCACAACTGTCAGCAATATCTTTTCAGATGTTATTTTTTGGCTATACTGCATATAGGTACATTAGAAAAAAAATCACCAAAAAACTAGGGTAACAGTATACATAAAATTTTGCAGTTTGCTTTTTTGTTTTTCATAGGGATCTATTATTTAATCAGTACCTGTTGAAGGATAGTTAGGTTTCTTTTTTTTTTTTTTGCAATTAAAATAACATACTGCAGTTAAAACCCCACATGTATACATTTATGCTAATATATCTGTAGGCTAGATTACTAGAAATGGGATTGCCTTGGGGTATTTAGAATTTTTATAGATTCTGCCAAATTGCCTTCTGAAAAAGTATAACAGTTTATTTTCTCTCCAAGAGTACAGTTTTACTACACCTCATCTATATCAATGTCTTATTTCATCCTCATTTTAGTAACCCACATGTCTCTTGATTATTTAAGAAGTGAGTAACAATATGTTGCTAAAAGTTAGAGGCTAAGCTTTTTCATTCTCCTTCAACATTGTGGTATTTTCATGAGTATGAGGAAAACTCAGAAAAGAGAAATCACATAATAATGATGTTTATAGGATAGCTCATGTATGACTCTGTCTTTTCCAGCTTGAAATACCTCTGGACTCCTTATGTGTGCATGTTAGCAGCATTTGGTGTATGTTCTCCTGAACTTTGGATGACACTTTTCAAGTGGCTTCGATTACGAACTGTACACCCAGTATTGTTGGTGAGTCATTGTTATTTTGTGTTAAGTTCTTGTTTCTCTTTCAATTATATAAATGGAAACCACATGAATACAATTAAAATAGCATGAGTAGGGCTTCCCTGGTGGTGCAGTGGTTAAGAATCCTCCTGCCAATGCAGGGGACACGGGTTCGAGCCCTGGTCCAGGAAGATCCCACATGCTGTGGAGCAACTAAGCCCGTGCACCACAACTACTGAGCCTGTACTCTAGAGCCCATGAGCCACAACTACTGAGCCCACATGCCACAACTACTGAAACACACAAGCCACAACTACTGAGCCCGCCTGCTGTAACTACTGAAGCCTGTGTGCCTAGAGTCCGTGCTCCGCAACTGGAGAAGCCACTGCAATGAGAAGCCCGCACACCGCAACGAAGAGTAGCCCCCACTCACCCGCGTGAGAGAAAGAGAAAGCCCGCATGCACCAATGAAGACCCAACACAGCCAAAAATAAATAAATAAATAAAATAAATTTATAAAAAATAATAGTATGAGTAAATCGTATTATGATTTATAGGTAGAAAAAAAGAAAAAGATTCAATGGCAAACATTTTTTAATAATTTCTGATTACAAAAGTAGGGTGTTTCAATGCAGACTACTTAAAAAATAGAAGGTAAAAATGTAAGTGAATCAATGTGAGAGGCTTTCAAAAATTAATTTTGATAATATTTTTCTCAGTTTGATTTAGAACTATGGTATGTTTTCAGTGAGAATACAACATTTACACTGTGCCTGCTATGTGTAATGTGCTTGCAATAAAAAGATAAATAACACATGATTAGGGGAATTCCCTGGCAGTCCAGTGGTTGGGACTCCACATTTCCACTGCAGGGGGCACAGGTTCGATCCCTGGCTGGGGAACTAAGATCCTGCATGCCCTTCGGTGTGGCCAAAAAAAAAAACAGAGATTAATTTCATCAAGTGGATTACAGTCTCCCAGTCATAAAAACAGATAAGAAGTGTTGATAGGGTGCTGTTGGAACAGAGAAGGGCTAATTAATTCAGTTTTTTTAGGGATTCCCTGTTATTCCCTTTGATGTATTCAAAGGGAATAAAAACAGAGGTAAAGAAAAAGCACGATATATTTAGTTTTGTTGGCACATAAAATGTGAGGTAAGAGTGGTCAAGAAATGAGACTGGAGAAGTCTAAGAGGGTAAGGTCATCGAGGTCTTTGAGTGTCCTGTCGTGCTTGGTGTTATCCCACAGGCAGTAGGAAGACATTGACATGTTTATGCAAGGGCAGGAGAGAGTCAGCCTTACGTTTTCTCTCAGCTCACCCTTATAGTTCTGTGAAGGATAGGCTTAAGGGTGAAAGACTGGAATCAGGAAGGAGGCTGTCACCCAGGTACAGGCCATGGAGAATGGAAACGATAAAAACTTCAATTGTTTTGAGAGCTCACTATGGGTCAGATACTGTTTGAAGCATTTCACATGCTATTCAAAGCTTACAAAGACCCTGTTAGTTAAGTTTTATTATCTGTATTTTATAGACAAAGAAGCTAAGGCATAAAGTGGTTAAATAACTCACCCAAGATCACATAACTTGTAAGTGTAAGAAAGATGATTCACTCCCAGGTTCTTCTAGCTCCAAAGCCCATGTAATTAATACTGTACTACACTGAAGTGAAAAAAAATAGAAGAGTAATAAGATTTGGTGCCTCAGTAAGTATGGGAGAATAAAGAATAGGGAGAAATCATAGATGTTTCTTAGGTTTTGGGTTTGTGTGACTGGATTGTGGGGTCACCAATAGACATGGGACAATAGGAAGAGAACAGGTTTTGGTAGGAAGATGATAAATTATCTCTAATAATAGTCATGTTGTATTTTGCCAGTCTTTTTCCAGAGGAATTTATGCATTCTTATCTTAGCATAGTAGTATATTGATGTATATTGGCTATTTTTCCTGTGTTAATTCATTGTCTTTTTGTTGTTGTTAGCTATTTTCATAGCAGTTCAATGTTTTTTGTAAGCTCTTCATAAGTTAAATTCCTGGAAAAATTGCCAAAAATTGGCTTACTATTTGAAATATTGCGATGTGCATTATCCTTTTTATGTTCTGCCTTAAATTTATATTGCAGATATGTATTTCTCACTTTGTCTCCAGCTTGATATAAAATTTATTATTCTTCACCCATCTCACTCTGTGAACTGGGTTCCATGCTGACTCCAGTTTCTCTGACTGAAATTGTTATAACTGTAAGAATATTTGACTGGCCATAGAGTCAGTGTCTAGTACCTCTATAGTACATTCTGAAATGTATTTATCCATAACCCTTTTTGCTTTATCATTTTAGGCTCTCATTCTGAGCATGGCTGTCCCTACTATAATAGGTCTCAGCTTATGGAAAGAGGTAAGAAAATTAGATTTTTTCATAAGATGAAAATATATGTTATCTATAGGTAGTGATAAATTTATATGTGTATGTAGGACACTTATATTGGAACAGTATTTAACAAAATAAAGCGTGATATACTTAATAATATGTAATTTTCTACCAATAGGAACATGATAGAAGAAGTAAAACATTTTTACTCTGATGCAATTTTCTGTAGTCTAATACTGGTATTAATTCAGTTTATAATTGACAAAGGAAATGGCTGAATAAATTGTATTTATTAGTAAATAGTAAAAAGTATTTTGGCAATCCCCAAATTTAAATATTTATAAAATAATGTAAACTCTTTGGCTTATCATAATGTAATATGAAATTAGATTTTATTAGAAATTAGATTTTGCCAGTAAACCTGTGAATTATTTGACTTGATCTGAAATTTATTTGTTTGCTTACTTATTTATTCAGTGTGCATGTGCATGAAAGATACAACTGATGATTAATTGTTTGGTTGATAAAATTATGTATTGAGCATAGGCAGTGAATTAACCATACAGTAGATTATTTGGGCTGAGAAGAACTAGCAAGAAACTGAAGGAGAGTAAAGCAATTCATGCCATTTTTTCTGTGAGAACAGTGTTGTAATATTGTTTGTCATAAGTTGGCCTCTTAGTCTTTGGAAGTACTCTGAAACAGTTTTAAACTTTCTAAATACTTACACACAGGTTTTGGGGATTTTGTTTTGTATTTTAGTTTTTTCCAAGATTAATGACAGAATTAATGGAACTACAAGAATTTTATGACCCAGATACGGTGGAACTTATGACCTGGATAAAGTAAGAACTGAACTGCCCAAGACTGTTGTTAAGCTATTAATTAATCATTGAATGCTATTTAATGGATTCAGGGGAAATAATAAATTAATCCTTTTCCAAGTTCTTCTCATAAATCTCAGGGATTTTACCCTGTATTTCTAGGGATATTTAGTTTTCATTTAGACATATAATTCTAATTTTCTAATTGAACGCATTTCCATCAAAATATAGTATTGATACGTTTTAGATATGAAACTCTAGCTGTTAAACATCTAGAAATGTGGAATAAAAAGGAACCAATGTTCTTTTATTTAGATAGTCAAGAGATGCTTCTTTTAACCAGAGTTGGAGGTGAATGAGCAGTGGATTTCTAGTCTTGATAACCAAGGTTAACAAGATTTTTAATTTTAACACTCATGCAGATTTTAATACGACAGATGTGCTCTTGGGCCTATAGAAGCTGGGAATTTTAATTGAAACACCTTGTTCCCTCCCCTAACATACATATATAACTAAGGGACCTTCAGAGGGCTACACTATCAGTGAAAGGATGGACTATCACAAAATAGCCATCAAGTGGTAGAGAAAGATTATAAGAAAGCACATCTTCCTTGGTTTCAGCTCTTGGTCAGAAATAAAGTGTCTCCTCTGAATTTGTAGCAATGCATCTGAATTCACATGTTTGTAGTTTGAAATTATACTTGTCTAATCCAGGAAACCCTATATCAAGAGATTAGCATAAAAAGTGGTTCTGGGATGGTCTGGAGTGCCTGATATAATCCTCAACCCAGGCTACCCAGGATTTCACAAATAAAGCTTCATGAAGATAAGCTCTAAAGTTACAAAACACATGAAGAAACAGTTCAACACAGCAAGAATCAGTTGTTGGTTGTGATACGCAATAGAAGTAGACTTCTAGCAATTTCTGATAATAAAATTTGTTTGTGTCAGTTTTTGCTGCACAGTGGACTACCACAAAACTTAGTGGCGTACAAACAATAAACATTTGTTATTTTGCACCATTTCAGTGGCCAGCTGAGTAGAAGCAATTGGTAGGATTCTTCTGGCCTGGGCCAGCTCATCTGGGACTGGATAGTCTGGCATGGCCTTTCTCACATGTCTAGACTGGGTAGGTGTCAGCTGAAGTCATGGAGTTGACTTAGCCACATGCTTCTCATTATCCAGCCCAGGTGAGACTGGGCTCATTCACAAGGTGGTGGTTGTAGAGTTTCCAAGAGCAGCAAGAGAGGACAAGTCGCAAGGTCAAGCATGTTTTAAGTCTCTGCTCAAATTATGTTTGCTGCTGTCCTATTGGCCAAAACAAGTCACATGACGAAGACCAGCGTTTCCTCCAAGAGCATACCTATAGAAAAGAATCATTGTAACCATTTTTCCAACCGGTCTACCCTATGGATAGAGACTATGAAATAGTATGAAAAATTTTAAACACATAGAAGAAGAAACTAAAACTTGAAAAAGGAATGAAACACTCTCAGAAAAGGCCAGGATAATAGGGGTAAAAAGGCAAAAAATGTTTCTAGAAATGAGGAATAGGTTTATAGAATATAAATATATATATTCTAGGGATATTTATATCCCTATATATATATTTATATATATATATATAAATATATATATTCTATATATAGAATATATATAGAAATGAGAATAATAGGTCTTATTATAAGGTCTTGTTATTATAGTGACACCTCTTGTATGTATAAAAATTATTATTTTTTTAGATCATCCTTAACTACTGCCTATTAATACTTTTTTGTGAATTGTATTTACCTTTTGGAACACTGACTGTATAGCCTTGTGTTGTCATTAACAAAAGAGAAAGTCACATCTATGTGTGTGATTTACCACAGTAGTTTCAAAAACAGCAAAGGCCTGAACATTGGACCTTTTACATCAAATGATTGGACATTTATGTCACTGTGTTGTGATTTTTCTCTTTCATTTTTGTTTCCCCATTACTGGGAGCTCCTTGAGGACAGTGGCTGTGTGCTGTCTCTTTATTTTCGGAGCTTGACAGTATCACTAGCACATAGTAGGTAGATGCTGAATGTTGAATACAGGAAGGTAATAAATAAGTCTGAACATAAGAGCAGCCCTTTGGGACCTGTCTTGTGAGTGGCATCTATCTGGACTTTGGATTATGATTTAGAGTAGAGAAGTCCTTCATGTGTTATCTGGAGATAGACATATGGGTAAAGGTAGGGAAGGAGCAGGAGGATAGATGGATCTGGAAGGAGTTGGGTTCTGGTGGTTAATATTTGCCAAAGACGAATTTGAGAATTCACAGTATCAGCATTGAATTGTCACTCCCATTACCCTGCATTATTTTTTAATAGCATTATTACCACCTGACCTATATGTTTATCCTCTCCCCCTGCTCCCTCTTGAAAGCAGGGACCTTGTCCTCCCACCTCTCTTTTTTAAATATTTACTTATCTTTAGCAGTCTGAACAGTTTCTGGCACATAATAGGTGCTCAGTTTTTTTTTAATAAATCCAAAAATTAAATGAAACGAAAACTGACATTGAAACTTAAGTGTTCAATACATTTTAAGTTGCTTGGTATTTCAGAATTGATATAAATCAGTGATCTAAATAGTATACTTACCTTTTCAGTGTGTGAATCTTTATGGTTCTTTGCAGAAGGCAAGCTCCAGTTGCAGCTGTTTTTGCAGGAAGTCCACAGTTAATGGGTGTGATTAAATTATGCACTGGATGGATGGTGACAAGTTTGCCTCTTTACAATGATGATGATCTTCTCAAGAGAAATGAAAATGTAAGGCATTTTAGATTCTACATTTGGATCATTTTTACTTGACTCCTTAGTATAGTTCTGTAATGATGCATATGTTCCTGGTTAGCTAGGAAAATCCAGACAATTTTAGAAGAATTAATTAGCTTTAGTTTTTAAAAAGCTGTATAATACATTTAATCAAGAGAGGCCAGCATTAGAATATGAAGTTCTTTGTTTTATGGAAAGTATGGATATGTTTCTAGGAGAAACATTTCATTTCCCATAAGGTTTCAAGGGACTGATGTGTAATATTTTATAAAGGGAAGCATTCTTTTGAGAATATCATTGTTCTCAATCACATTATTGAAGGAAGGCTTTCAGTTACTGTCTTTATACACTTTGTATTTCCAAGCCAAAATTCTATTATTGCTTATAAAACACTGATTTATTTTTCATTATGGGCTATTATTAATAACTTAGTTTAACATTAGTATGGTATCTAATTGCTTCTTCTTCAGAGAATATATTATTTTGAATGTTTGGTATGGATTTAAATAGTAACTTCATATCTGAAGGTAATGACCAACTGAACCTGAGTTCTAAATATTCTATTTTTCAGTTGGAGAGAATTTCATACAGTTTTTAAGTATACTCTAAGCTAAGGAGGAAGTATAGCAATATAGAAGTTAGACTCTAATACAAAGGTTAGACTTTAAGCTTTGTGACCTTGAGCAAGTTTCTGAATCTGGAAGTAATAATAATTCTTACCTCCTAGTTGTGAGAATTAAATAAGATAATGCACTATGCCTGGAACAGTAAAATTTAAATGTTAGCTCGTATTAATATGTACTATTAAATTATAATTGTACGTGCGCACACACATTCACATATAATCACAGAAAGTAGAGAGGAGTTCGGAAGCAGGGGCAGTCAGTTCTGCCTACAAAAATCCAAGTCTTCATAAAGGGCATTTGCTTGATCTGGGCTTTGAAGGATGACTAGAAACTTGTTTGGAAAAAGAATACAGTGATTCCAGGTTTAAAAAGTCACGTGAGCCTTGAAATTTGTTCGGCCATGAAACTGGAAAATAAAGTAAGGCCAAATTCTGGAGGACCTGGAAGGTCATGCTTAAGAATTTAGACTTACCCTAGAGGCATTTGGGAGTCATCAGAGACCTTTCCTAAGCCCAGGAGTGGAACCTTAGATCTGTTTTAGAGTTAATTAAGGTCAGGGAACAGTTGAAGCAGGGGAGAGGTCCGAGACGGGGAGATCTACCTGGAAGTGATTTACCTGAGAGAACAGCTGCCTCTGATAAGTATTTGCTGCAGTTGAAAAGGTAGTGTTGCTTAGAAGATATACTACTGCATATTCCTAAACTTTACTTTTTGTGGATTTAAACCAACAGACTCTGACATGGCTTTGTTTTCTTTGTTGTCTTTTGATTGGTCTTTGTCCTAATATAGAATTTCAGAATCACTTATAATTAAGTCAGAGCTCTAATTAGGTTCTAATGAAATTTAAACATTTTAGAGTTTTTAGTTTTATGTGACTTGGCTGTGAGAATAGGAACCATTTTTTTTTTCAAATCTTGGTCTTTCTATATGGTGTCTAGTACATGGCAAGTACTGAATAAATTTGTTGTTAAAATGAAATTCAAATTGAACTCCATAAGTGAGACCATACCATTTGATCTAGACACTGTCTATAATTCATAACATGTGACTAATCTTTATAATCAGTGATTATAGGCCAGTGATTCTCAAACCTGGGAAGATGGTGCTCCCAGGGGACATTTGGCAATGTCTGGAGACATTTCTGGTTGTCACAGCTAGGGGAGGGGTTCCACAGACACCTAGTGGGTAGAGACCAGGGATACTCTTAAACATCCTCCAATGTACAGAACAGCCTCCATTCTGTCCTGACAAAGAATTATCTGGCCCCAAATGTCAATAGCGTTGAGGTTGAGAAACCTCACTCTAGTCTAACAGTAATGTTATTGCCAGTGCATAGAGGTGTTTTTTATAGGCCCCAGTAGTATGTTACAGTTTCCCCAAACTTAAAAATAAGTAAAAAAATATATAAAAAACTATATAAGTATAAGCTGGATAAGATAGAACCATTCACATGAACTTATTTAACGAAGTGAAATGAGTGAGAAACTTCCTCTTGATTTATTAACATTCTGTGTTCCACAGAATGAGTATCTCTAGCACCTCAATGGACATTGGACCTAAAGTTGCTAGATAGACAGCAGCCATAACATGTAGTAAGCAGCTGCTGAATATTCTGCAGATAGACTGGAATCTTGTGCAATCTAGGTTGCAAATCTCAGTATTTTCACAACAAACAGTATATGATACTTTTGGCCTAACTTTTGTGGTTATCCAAGGTTAACATTTCAGAAAACCTGAAAAACGTATTATAAGATCCAAAGCTTATTATCTAATAAGGTCAGCAAAATTGTAATGAAAAACACCACGTAATCAAGACATGAGTTTTAAGCATGCATCCCTGTTCTTTCAGTATTTGTGACAAGGGTCAAATTATTTTTAACCCCACTGACTTTATCTCATGTATAAAATGAGTGTAAAATACTATGATGCATGGTAATAAAAAAAAGTAATGGAATGATTACAACTCAATAATAAAAAGACAACCCAATTAAAAAAATGGACAAAGGCCATTTGCAACAACATGGATGAACCTTGAGGGCATTATGCTAAGTGAAGTAAGTCAGATAGAAAAAGACAAATATTCTGTGATATCACTTATATATGGAATCTAAAAAGGCTGAACTCATAGAAACAGAAGAGTTGTGGTTGCCAGGGGTTGGGAAGGTTGGAAAAATGAGATGTTGGTCAAAGAGTACAAACTTCTAGTTATAAGATGAATAAACTCTAGGGATCTAATGTACAGCATGGTGATTATAGTTAATAACACCGTATTGTATATTCAGAAGTTGCTGAGAGTAGATCTTAGATGTTTTCCCCAAAAAAAGAAATGGCGATTATGTAACATGATGCAGGTGTTAGCTAAAGCTATGGTGCTAATCATTTTGCAACATATGAGCATATCAAACATGTTGTACACCTTAAACTTACACAATGTTATATGTCAATTATATCTCAATAAAACTGGGGAAAAATGGGCAAAGGACTTGAATGGACATTTCTCAAAAGAAGATACACAAGTGACCAATAACAGATGAATATAAGCTTCCTGAGGGAAGGAATCAAGTCTTAGTGAATATCTTTATTTTCCACAGATAGTACTAAGAACGTAGTAGAGGCTTAATGTATAATTTTGATAAACAGAAGTTTTAAATGTCTTTCAAAGTTGTTGTTTTAATTATATTCTTTCAGATCTATCAAATCTATTCAAAGCGATCTGCTGAGGATATTTATAAAATACTGACATCCTACAAGGCTAATTACCTAATTGTAGAAGATGCTATCTGCAATGAGGTGGGAACCATGAGAGGCTGTAGGGTTAAAGATTTATTAGACATTGCAAATGGCCACGTAAGTAACCATTTGGAAAATTAAATTTTTTTGAGAAAAATGACTTTATTTAAACTTATAGAAGTATCTTCAAACTTTATTTTTGGAACTTAACTAAGAATATAATTAAAAGTTATATAACAGTGAGGGGAGCTTATTAAAAGTAGTTTGAACTATTTTTTCAATGTACAAAAGAAAAGTTGGGCAATTTTGCAAAAAAAAAAAGTTTACCAATATCTCGATTCCTTATTTGTTGCCTGTACTTGTGCATGTTCAACATTTATAAACAAAAGATAGTTTGTTTTGAATGATGATTTTATTTTAACATATTATAAAGAGCAGCCGTTTGTTTTGTTGTATTCTCATGTTGAGAAATTTCTTATATTCTTATGTTGAGAAATTTCTTTCAGCCTACAGTGTATACTGTATACCTGGCAACTAAGACTGACAGGGGAGTTTGCATATCTGGTAATTAGTGTTTGTATAACTGATGATTAGGCACTGGAAAGGGTGCCGTTACTCCGGGGAAAGTTGGGGGTGAAGAATCCTAGGCATAGTGCAGTAGGTCATTCTTGTTTGGCGTGCATATTCTGTTCAGCTTGCAGCCAAGACTTTTTCTGTCCCTTCCTAATTAATTAGCTCTTTGTCGTAATCATCCCAGACCAGTTTGGAGGTGAGAAATTAGTTTGTTGGGTTTTTTTGAGGGGGCCACTCTCTGCAGCATGTGGGATCTTAGTTCCCTGACTAGGGATTGAACCCACGCCCCCTGCAGTGGAAGCGCAGAATCTTAACCACTGGACCTCCAGGGAAGTCCCGAGAAATTAGTTTTTATGATTTCCACCTTTCCCTCTCTTCATGACCCCTTAATCTTATAATATATACTTATTCTGTTTTCTGCTGCATGTATTTTGAATTTTCTCTGTTGGCACTTGATATCTATGGTCTTTGGCTTAATTGGTGACAAAATGGAATTTTATTAAACATCAGGTATTCAGTAATTACTACTGTATTGCTGTCTGCTGTCTAGAGCCTTATCCTTCTGCTCTCGGCTACCCTCTTGCTCCATTTTGAAGACCAGGTTACTTCTTTTCGTGTAATGCCAGGCATGGACTTAAAGCGAATCCACCCTTTTATTCTTAAAGTTGACTCTCTGACATCTTTCCTGGGCATTAGAATAATATTTAGTATTTTATTATAGAAAACTCTTCAAGCTAGCTAAGCTATCTTAGTGAACCTCATTAAGGTGAAAATGTAAAGGATTGTACTGGATATGTCACAGAAACTTGCTTACTAATGTGAGTCAGTCCTGCACCAGGAGAAGAGTATGAATATACATTAAGAGTATATGTCCATTTCTCAGCCTTGGTAGGCTCCATGATAAGTTCTTCAGAGGAATGATAGTAGACTATGGAGACATAGCCTTCTAAATTTTAGGATTACATCTTTTAAAAATTGGAAAACACTTTATACTGATTTCTCAATCTCAGTGGGAAGCTCAAGAATTTAGTGGGCACGGTAACTCTTATGAAGAGGCTTTTATTTGCTGAACAGTATGAGATGTTTGCTAACCAATGTGAGATAGTCTATGTTTAGCAATAATATTTTTTTCATATAATTATCATCACTTGTACATTGATTGCATTTCTCCTGTAAGCTTAATAAGCGTTTTAATATTTTGTTTCATATCGTTTGATAGGTGGTTTGTGAAGAAGGTGACAAGATAACCCACTCAAAACATGGAAGATTTTGTCATGAGGTCAAAATTAACTATTCTCCTTATGTGAATTATTTCACTAGAGTATACTGGAACAGATCCTACTTTGTGTATAAAATCAACACTGTAATATCCTTTCAGTCTTGAAAAATAGCAGAGCCTTCATTTCAAAGACTTATACCACCTGAAGTAAAATGCAATTTTCTTCTACCTACGTGGTGTCTTTTGGAAATCAGAGTATGGACATTTGAAATGTTGCTGCTGCTTTTCCCCTCCTGCTGTTAACTGGATCTAGAATTCTGTGGGGGAAAGAAGATCAAACATTACTGTCCTTTGATAAAATGTCAAATCTGCCACTCTGCATCATTCCAGCCAGGTGTCTTCCTTATTGCTACATGGTCTTTAAAGATTTTACCTTCTAAACTATTGTAAAGTTTTCTTCATAAATCTTCATTCCATCATAACATTAGTCTTGAATTTGAATATGTTCAAGGTCAGAGTATATATCTCAAATATAACATTTAACAAATAATGTGATATAATTATAGAATAGAAGGAAAGAATTATTCTTTCCCTCAAGGCAGTTTCTGAAGGTATTTCATGGTGTATAATAGAACTGAAATATTACAATAAAAAGCTAATTTAAATGTTCACTGAAAATTTGTGGCATTTAAATTAAAATGGAAATTATGTAAAGGAAACTGATTTTTAAGGATATACATAAAGATATATCCAGATTTTCCATGATACTGCTCTCCTCATCTGCTGCTTATGTAAATGAGCACTTTCTTAGTAATATACAGTGTATGATATTGCATTTCATCACTTTATGACTATTAAGTGGTTAGTTTTTTCACTTATGCCCATAAATTTGATACCAATTTAATCATGATAAAACAGTAACTCTTGTTACCTATGTATTTTTTTTCTTTTTTTGCGGTACGCGGGCCTCTCACTGTTGTGGCCTCTCCCGTTGCGGAGCACAGGCTCCGGACGTGCAGGCTCAGCGGCCATGGCTCACGGGCCCAGCTGCTGCGCGGCATGTGGGATCTTCCCGGACCGGGGCACGAACCCGTGTCCCCTGCATCAGCAGGTGGACTCTCAACCACTCTGCCACCAGGGAAGCCCACCTATGTATTTTTTAAAACAGACATTTAAAAGAATGTTCAAAATTTTAAAATAAGAAAATAATAAAAGAATGTTGTTTAGGTTTTTAAAAAATATGGATATGGAGTATATATATAATCTATTCACATGTTTTCTATTGAAGTATTAAGTAAAAAATTAAATCTTTATCAGAATGAGAATATGAGCAACTAAAGTGAGCAACAATTTCTGGAGATATGTGCAGATGCTGTTTAACATACCTCTGCATAGAGGTGTATTTATGATAAAACACAAGTGCTATTATTTATGAAACGATGATACAGTCTTCAACATTAAGAACAAAATGACAATTATAATAAAATTCAGAGCAGTTTCACAATCTGTTATGTTCCTTTACGTTAAATGTTTTCATATTTTTAATTATTAATTAAAAGAAATTCTAAATGATTAATTTGGCCTTATGAAGAGATTCAGGATGGGTGTATCATTTTAATAAGATGGGATACCTGTTCAGTTTTACCTTATACACCTGTTAAGTGAACAGATTAAAAAATTTTTCACTTGTTAGAGTGCTGTAAAAATTGCAATTTCATTACTCTGAATTACTACATTAGAAAGGAACATCTTTCCATTTTCTTTATTTTCTGTAATATATATTTTAAAAGTACAAAAGCACATGCATTCTTAGATTAGCTCTAAGATGTTTTGTTCTTTTGGAGCTTAAGAATTGTTTGATGGCAGTGTCATATGTCTGGTGCATTAGTTTTATTGGTTCTCATTTCACGTTTTTATATAACTTTTAACAATTATATTAAGATAGCTACAGGCAGGTTATTTCAGGTTCTCTGTACATCTTAATAGTGAGTCACTAGTATTTAGCTTCAAGCCTTACGAAAATATTACCATAGTTACCTAAGTACACAGTGAATAGTCACATGGTAGTACTTACAATTAGAGGGAGCATGTAAAGCAATGTAATTTAAAAGTCAGCTTGCATATTTTGAAAGGGAAATAGAACAACCTACTTTCTACGTAGCATGAAATATTTAATTGAATTTTTATTGATTTACTTTATGATCAAATATGCTGAATTAGTTTTTATTGTTGTATGTTTTTTGTTTTTGTTTTTGATGTATTAGTAAGTTGCTTTTGCTTCTGTCAACTTATTTCTTAAATAAAATAGGTTTGGATCCGTTTTTAATTGAATTTTTTAAATAATGAATTTTTCACTCAGCATCAGTTGAAAAGAAAAATGTGAACTTTATTATAGAAATAATAATACTGGGTATGAAAGATAAGCTTATTTGCTTCTATTTTAGCTGTAGTTAAAACAATAGTGCTAGAAAACTTTGAGGAGCATTTAATTAATTTCCTTATTTGTAGAGCAACAAATGATTAAGAATTCTGCAAGTAATTCCATTTGGGTAACTTACCGTTGTTAGGTATGACAATAAAGATCTACTGTGAAAGGGGCAAAGTTTATGGGTTTGGGGTAGAAGGAATTTCTCAAAGAAATACAAAACATAAATACTTTGCCCTTGATGTTGCAAAACTATTGAAATAAGTGCCTTAATAAGGAGGTTAAAATAAGAAGGTTAAAAGTAAATAAAAGTTTACTTTTTATTTTCTTTTTTTTGTTTGTTTTTTTGTGGTATGCGGGCCTCTCACTGTTGTGGCCTCTCCCGCTGCGGAGCACAGACTCCGGATGTGCAGGTTCAGCGGCCATGGCTCACGGGCCCAGCCACTCCGCGGCATGTGGGATCCTCCTGGACGGGCATGAACCCGTGTCCCCTGCATCGGCAGGCGGACTCTCAACCACTGCGCCACCAGGGAAGCCCTACTTTTTATTTTCAAAAAAAAAAAAATTATCCATTTCTTACTTTTTCATAAGAAAAGTTTGGTAACTTTTTCCTCATCATTAAGCACAGAGAAAGAATCCTCACTATGCTATTTTCACTATTAACTTTAATTCATTGGTAAGCAAATCTTTGTTAAGGGTAGTGATGGGATTTCTAGCCTGCTAAATTAATTTATTTAGCTTCTCAAATGCCAAACAATTGAAAAAGTAAAACTTACTTGATAAGGTGTATGGTATTGACTCTGCTGGTTTACATTTTCTCTAACTTTGGCATCTGTGTCTTGGTGCTTTTTGTTAGACTGGTAGGGTTTTACAGCCTATGGAGTATGCATTGTACTTCTAAATTTTTTTCTTCATTACTTTCTGAGTATATACACAGCATGTTTTTTCAGGACATTAACCCAAATTGCTAAAAGCCTAATGTTATGACACTCTTCCGTACAGTCTAGATTGATTCAAGGAAAAGTAGAAATGGAGGTCACAGTGTGTTACAAGTTGGGGCTGAAAAATATGCTTTAAAAAAATAGGCTGTTAATTTCTTGAAAGGAACAATGAACAGCCATCTTATTAAACTTTGTTGTTTTGGGGAAATCAATTGTTGTTTGGCCCTTTCTATTTTTGAACTGTTAAAACATTTTGTTGCCTTTTGTGGGTAAAAGTAGCGTCTCTCTTTATAAAATTGTTGGGGTTTCTAAAGTTGTATGTAAATCAATTTCTTGGTAAATTTATTTTAAATGCATGAATATTTAAAGGGCATGTATTATGAACCATTTTGTGTATTCAAGAACCTATTGTAAAGCAAATAACTACTTCCTGATTTACATCTCAATATATTATCTCATTTGTCCAGTTTTTAAAATATACATACTCTATTGTTGCTACTTGCTAATAGTTTTAGATCCCAATATGTATTAAAATTACACCTCTGAAAAGTTGCAAGTAAAATTGAACAATTTCTTATTGAAATAATAGCTCATTATTTAGTTTTTGAATGTGTAAAATTAATACTTTAAATAAAGTTAGTTGTGAAAATTGCAAAGGAATGTATTTGATTCAGCCATTTTCCATCCATTAAGGTTTCTAAGCATTATATTTGTTTTCCATAATAAAAAAAGGGGGAAGCATTTTAGAACCATATTTGCTGAATTTAACATAAAACCATCTCTGAATCATTTCTGTTTAGAAGTCTCTTAGAATTTGCAACATTCTAATTTTGGTATGTATAATCTTATGTGCAGTTTTTTTTTTTTTGGGCTGCACTGGGTCTTTGTGGCTGCGCGTGGGCTTTTCTCTAGTTGCGGCGAGCGGGGGCTACTCTTCGTTTCGGTCCGCGGGCTTCTCATTGAAGTGGCTTCTGCTGCAGAGCAGAGGCTCTAGTTGCGTGGGCTTCAGTAGTTGTGGCACGTGGGCTCAGTAGTTGTGACTCACGGGCTCTAGAGCGCAGGCTCAGTAGTTGTGGCGCACAGGCTTAGTTGCTCTGTGGCATGTGGGATCTTCCTGGACCAGGGATCAAACCCTTGTCCCCTGCTTTAGCAGGCGAACTCTTAACCACTGCGCCACCAGGGAAGCCCCTTATGTGCAGTTTTATAAGAGATACACTGAACATCTGACCACTGTATTTAGTGGAATAATAGTATCAAAAAGAAATATGCATTCCATACTTATAGTGTAAAATATCTCATAAACAACCCTTTCATATTTTAAATTAATAGCTTTGTACAGCTATTTAACAAAGATGAATACAACTGATTTTATGTATGTTGACTTTTGAATCACATCTACAGCAATGTATATTTAGATTGTGTTCTTCCTGTAACTAAGGCTACATCTTTGCAAAAGAATAAAAGTTAATTTCAGTAAACATAAATCCTTTAAAAGAGTTGGGTTATGAACTAGTTTACTTTGTAACATTAAATGTACTTCTATCAAGAATGAAATTATTTCATGCTTAATTACACTCCTTGTTTTGTTTCTATAATAGAATTCTTAGAATTTTAAGTTGTCTTATTTATATATGAACCTTTTTTGCTTGAAGCTTTACTGAGATATAATTTATAGACCATACAGTTCACCTATTTAAAGTGTGCCATTGAACACTTTTTAGTGTAATCACAGAGTGTGCAACTATCATCACAGTCAATTTTAGAATATTTTCATCACCCCAAAAGAGAAACCCCACACCTTTTGGCTATCACCCACAACCACTCCGTCCTCAAGCAAATTCTACTAATATCCTTTCTGTCTCTGGACAGAAAGTTCTACTTTGGATATTTCACGTAAATAGAATCATATAATATGTGGTCTTTTGTGACTAGCTTCTTTCATTTAGCATAATGTTTTCAAAGTTCATTCATGTTGTTGCATGTATCCCTTTTCATTGCCAAATAATATTCCATTGTATGGATATACCACATTTTGTTTATCCATCAGTTGATGGACATTTGGGTTCTCTCCACTTTTTTGGCCGTTATGAATTATGCTGCTATGAATATTCGTGTACAAGTTTTTGTGGTTTTTAAAAGTATTTATTTATTTATTTTTGGCTGCACTGGGTCTTCATTGCTGTGCATGAGGTTTTCTCTAGTTGCTGCAAGCAGGGGCTACTCTTTGTTGGAGTGGCGGGCTTCTCATTGCAATGGCTTCTCTCGTTGCGGAGCACGGGCTCTAGGCGCATGGGCTTCAGTAGTTGCAGCAGCGGGCTCAGTAGTCGTGGCACGCGGGCCCTAGAGCATAGGCTCAGTAGTTGTGGTGCAGGGGCTTAGTTGCTCTGTGGCACGTGGGATCTTCCCGGACCAGTGATCGAACCCATGTCCCCTGCATTGGCAGGCCTATTCTCAACCACTGCGCCACCAAGGAAGTCCCTGTGTACAGGTTTTTGGGTAGACGTATGTGTTCATTTTTCTTGGATTTATGTCTAAGAGTAGAATTTCTGGGTCATGTGATAACTGTAGTAACTGAGGAACTGCCAGACTGGTTTTCAATCCTTCCAACAATGTATGAAGTTTCCAATTTCTCCACATCCTCACCAACACTTGCTATTATCTTTCTTCTTCATTATTGGCATTCTAGTAAGGTGTGAAGTGGTATATCATTGTAGTTTTAATCGACATTTCCATCATGTCTAATGATTTTGAACATCTTTTTGTGTGTTAACTGGCCATGTGTATATCTTCTTTGAAGTAAAGTTCATTTATAAATTGCCCATTTCTAAACTGGGTTGTCTTTTTATTATTGAATTTTAAAGGTCTTTATAATTCTAGATTATAAATCCCTTACCAGATATGTAATTTGGAAATACAGTTGTCCCTTGGTATCCATGAGGGTTTGGTGCTAGGATTCCGCCCTGCCATGCCCCATGTATACCAGAATCTGTGGATACTCAAGGCCCATAGAGGGTCTCCTTATCTTCAGATTCGGGATCTGTGGATTCAACCAACTGCAGAACATATAAACATAGTATTATATTTATTGAAAAAAATCTGCACATAAGTGGACCTGTATAGTTCAAATCCATGTTTTCAAGGGTCAACTGTACAGTTGTCCCTGGTATACTCTGGGGAATTGGTTCCAGGAACCCTGCAGATACACAAATCCCTTGTATAAAATGGCATAAAACAGTCAGTTTTCTGTATCTGGGGGTCTGGCATCTGCATATTAAACCAATCAATCTAAATCATGGCATGGTTGAATCCTGGGATGAGGAACCTGTGGATATGGGGGGACAATTGTATTTCCTTCCAGTCAGTGGGTTCACTTCACTTCCTGGGTAGTGCCCTTTGAAGCACAAATGCTTTTCATTTTGATTGCATTGTTATTCACATTAGGTGTTATTGATAACAGCGTATTTACTTTGATGTGTTTGAAGTAGATCTCCTTGTATGCATCCTACTTGGAGTTTGTTCAGCTTCTTGGTTATATACATTAAGAGGTTTTTAAAAATCAGTGCTCTCCTGGTGGCGCAGTGGTTAAGAATCCACCTGCCAACGCAGGGGACATGGGTTCAAGCCCTGGTCTGGGAAAATACCACATGCCATGGAGCAACTAAGCCCATGCGCCACAACTACTGAGCCTGTGCTCTAGGGCCCACGAGCCACAGCTGTTGAGCCCATGTGCCACAACTACTGAAGCCTGTGCGCCTAGAGCCTGTGCTCTGCGACAAGAGAAGCCACTGCAATGAGAAGCTTGTGCACTGCAACGAAGAGTAGCCCCAGCTCGCCTCAACTAGAGAAAGCCCATGCACAGCAACAAAGACCCACCGCAGCCAAAACTAAATAAATAAAATAAATAAAAATTTTTAAACGTGTTTAAAAAAGTTTTTTAAAAATCAAAGTTGGAAATTCTTATGTTCCCATTACACATATGTTGGTGTGCTTAATGGTGACCCATATTTCTCTGAGGCTCTGTTCAATTTTCTTCAATCTTTTTTCTCTCTGTTCTTGGGATTGCATAATCTCTATCAAGTTTGCTAATTCTTCTGTCCGTTAAAATCTACTGTTGAGCCCCTCTGCTGTGTTTTTCATTTCAGTTATTGTGTTTTTCAACTTCAGAATTTCCATTTGGTTCTTTTAAAAAATAATTTCTTTCTCTTTGATATTCTTTGTTTATAGCAACTCTGGATATTGACATCCCCCCCCTCCCCTGGAGCTTGTTAATTATAGATGGCTTATTTCCTTAGTGTTGGATGGACTGTTGTAGTGATGTCTATTTCCTCCACATTGTGGAGTCTCTGTTATTGGTCCTCAGATGTCACAGCCTTGATCATGTACACATACACTCTAGCATGACAGTCATTTTAGTAGAGCTCCTTACCATCTCTTTCCTTGACCCTATCGAGCTGTTAAGCTCCACTAGTCATCAGCTGATTGCTCTATTTAGCTTTCAACAATCCCCTGGGGCATCAATTGCTCCACAATCTGATCCAATTAAATCCTGGCTCCTTTGAAGTGTAGCATTAGGGAACAATGTTCGTGGTTTGTTCTAAAGCTAGGAGGGCTCTTAGCTGTCTGTTTCCCTGGTTCTGTCTGGTAAGCTAGGTGGCCTATGGTTTAGCTGGTATCTCTTAAAAAGCTACCAGCTTCCTCAGTTGCTTTCCATTGAAGTATCCATTGTTTGGAGTAGCTTAGACTTGGTCTTTCCTACACTCTGTTTCAAATAAAGTCAGTTCCTTTGGGGATAGCTTTGGAGCTCTGTTTTACCTCCTGGTTCTGTCCCTAGGCAAAATCACTGAGCCACAGCTGTGGAGCTGGGAGTGGAGTCAGTTATGTGTCTGAGTGACACTCTTACTTTAGGAGTAGGCTTCCGGGTGGGGATGGTCTGGTCTTCTTGACATGCCTCTCCCAATTTGGAAACTCTGTCTTACAAATTAGCTGGGGGGAGGTTGATCAGGAACCCACTATTCTCAGTGTGCCGTGCCTGAGGTAGAGCCTCTATTCGGAAAGTGGGGACTAAGTGAAGGAAGGTAGCCCCTCATTTCTTGGCTTCACTTGCTTGGAATTTAGCCTCTACAACACATGGCTGGGGGCGATGAGAAATTCTGGTGGTCTACTCCTCTCAGGAAGATACTGTAGCCCTTGGCTGGGGACTGAGGGGCTGTACACACCTGGAGTGGAGTTTCCATCATGCTGAGCTGGAGGGAAAAGGGAGGATTGCAATACCACATGGGGTCAAATGCTATAGGCACTGGCTGTTCTTACAGAGTTTTAGCAGATTTTTTGGAATAAATATTTCTTCATTTGCTATATGTCCTTAGATCAATTTCCAGAGATTTTTAAGTGTTTTTTTTAAGAAATCATTGTCACCAGTTAGGTTTTTTTGTTTGTTTGTTTGTTTGTTGCGGTACGTGGGCCTCTCACTGTTGTGGCCTCTCCCGTTGCGGAGCAAAGGCTCCGGACGTGCAGGCTCAGTGGCCATGGCTCACGGGTCCAGCCGCTCCGCGGCATGTGGTATCCTCCTGGACCGGGGCACGAACCCGTGTCCCCTGCATCGGCAGGCGGACTCTCAACCACTGCGCCACCAGGGAAGCCCCAGTTAGGTTTTTTCATGGGGGCTCCTCATGCTGCCATTCCAACTGTGGGAGTGTATATGTAAACTTTAAGGCTATTAAGGGCTGGAGAAAATTTTAGCAGGTCATTTACAGTAGCTACTAATCAACTTTCTCTCTTGATAGTATCATTGTTAAAGAAATAGAATTAATAGAACTATTGCTTAGCTGAAAACTTGGGGATAGAGCTATTGAATGAGGGAATGGCTATTTGTCAGTCTGATAAACGTCCTATAGAAATGAAAACATAGTCTCAAGTAATTGATGCAAATATTCAGTTATAATACTATTTAGGTGGATTTCATAACCACAGTGACAAAGTACAATGAAATAAGGATAATGTTTACCCTGTAGGGTAAGTGGTGAGAAATAAAAATCAGATTTTAAGGGGCTTCCCTGGTGGCACAGTGGTTGGGAGTCCGCCTGCCGATGCAGGGGACACGGGTTCGTGCCCCGATCCGGGAAGATCCCATATGCCGTGGAGAGGCTGGGCCTGTGAGCCATGGCTGCTGAGTCTGCGCATCCGGAGCCTGTGCTCCACGGTGGGAGAGGCCACGGCAGTGAGAGGCCCGCGTACCGAAAAAAAAAAAAAAAAAATCAGATTTTAATTAAAGCATTTTAAGTTCTTGCTACATAGCTAGTGTTTCGTAAATGTAACTTATTATTTTCTCACATTAAGTTTTTGTCCAGTTCCTAATACATAGCAATGTAAGCACTTTCACAGCTCCTATACAGTATTGTCTTTTAAAAAGCATTAAGTGTTGCATTAGAAATTACTTCTTCAAGAGTTAGCCCTAAGAGGGAGAAAAAAACAGCCCTAAGGATGAGTTTATTAAATAAAATATAAGTATATTGGACCAAGTAACTAGCAATATATATTTACATGATTCTAAGGACTTATAATTTTTATAAGCAAAAAAAGTGATACAGACATATATAATTTTTTTTTTAATTTGAGATCCTTTTTTACTCCCTACTCAGTGAGCATTAATATAAACAAATCTCAGCCATTCTACTATTACCTTATATGGTTGGATTTGAATTTTGAGTCATCTTTAATGGTGAAATGCAAAGAATTTTCATGGTCATACTTTATTTATAGGACCAGCTCTGAAATTAATCCTGCTTTAGTCACATGAAACATGTATATGTGACCAGAGTTAGGGTCTGGTTTCTTTTCATCACTACCTGCTTTCCTGGAGCAGAGAACCAGCTGGAAACTCCTGTTTTATAGTTGCTAACAATCCAGATGGAAGCAGAGAAACAAAGTGATGTCATGTCATTTTGTTCCAATCACAACTGGGGAATCCTCTAGTTAAACGCTTCCACTTGCAAAGAGCAGAAGTTAACGTACCTTAAAAATTAAGGAGGGGGCTTCCCTGGTGGTGCAGTGGTTTTGAGTCCGCCTGCCGATGCAGGGGACATGGGTTTGTGCCCCGGTCCGGGAAGATCCCACATGCCGCGGAGCGGCTGGGCCCGTGAGCCATGGCCGCTGAGCCTGCGCGTCCGGAGCCTGTGCTCCGCAACGGGAGAGGCCACAACAGTGAGAGGCCCGCGTACCGCAAAAAAAAAAAAAAAAAAAAGTTAAGGAGGGAGGAGTTTCATTGTAGAAATAAATATCAGGAGCCAAGACCTCTTAAGTAACCAGTGTCTCTCATTTGCTGCATGGTCCCTCACCAGACATCTGCATCTCACTGCATCTCCTCTGTTCTCTTAACAGTTAGTTACCTATGCTTACTCATTTCCTGCTTTTTTATTCCTTTGGCTTGGCCCATTCCTAAATCTGGGTCATGGCATCATTTCAGTTTCAACTCCAATTTTGTAATTGCCTTGATCTATTATACTCATTTCAAGTTTCTGAAAGAGGGAATCTGGCCCAGCTTGAATTTTTGGACTAGGCCACTGGTCATATTTAGTAACAATAAACACTTATTGAGCATTTACTTTCTACTAGTCACTATACTATATGCTTTGTCATAATTCTTTCATTTAATTCTTTAACAACTCTATAGAATAATTAGTATTATTATGTCCATTTTACAGATAATGTTCATACAGCAAGTAAATGTTGTAACTTGGATTTAAACCTAGATTTGCTCTCTTGGCTGGCTTCTGGCATTTATCTCAGATTTATGGAAATGGGAGATCTAGGAGATGGGGACCTCTTTGGCAGAAAGAACTGAGCAGCAACCTCCGCCAAAGAGGTTGAGACAGGCTGGGACCTGGGACCCTTTGCTGCACTGCTGCAATGCCTGTACCTGGACAAACGTCTCCTCCAGCTACAAAATATTGATACAAAGAAACTATAAGGGACTAAAAATAATTATGTGCATGCACAATTGGGAAGAATTATGGACAAAAAAGACAAAAAAAAAAAAAAAAACCCCAAAACTAACTGCCACTTATGAAGACCCGGAGCAAAAGCAGGGTACTACTGCACATGCCCCCTGCACACACCACCACCAAAGGGGTGGGCAAAACACTTGAGTCATCGCTCTGGCCCGACCCCTGGACACACCCCTACCATCACCCCATATAAGGAAGCAGCTCGCCGCCCTCCGGGAGTGAGCAAGGGAACCTTACTTGTTATTGCTCCTCCTTGCTGCAGCAGGGGCCCCAATAAAGCCTTGTCTGAATTTCTTGACTGGCCTCTGATCAATTTCTATTGACTGGGGAAGGCCAAGAACCCTGTTCAATATCAGTCCCAGATTATTCTCAGGTGCGTAAGCTTTATTCAAGGAAACAGAAGCGACGAGACCATGAGATAGAGGCTAACGTGAGGTCTCAGTGTAGCAGTTCTAGAGCCGTCTGAGTGCAGCTGCACAGTGCACAAAGGGCCCTCTGCCTGGAATCTAGGCAACTGCAGCAAGGATGGGCACCCCGGGAAGCGCCCCTGGAGGGTGGTCTGTGTTGAGACCAAGTCTCTCGAGTTGGTTAACGCTGCGAGGCATCCTGAAATCGACGAGTATTTAGAGACTATGGCTTGGCACTAATTAATGGAAACCGAGTTGACAAAGTGAAGGGAAGCCTGACTCTCCCGCAGCAAACAACTGCAAAGGCTCGGTGGCCAATTACCCAGGAAGCGAATGGCGAAGGGGCGGGGCCCGCCGCCAATCGAGGGGAGCGGATTGGCTGCTAAGGATCGGGGAGCGGAGTCACGTCCTAGTGTTTGGGAGCTCCGGCATCCCCGTCGCAGACCGCCGCTTTCCTGCCTGCATCCCCGAACGTCTGGGTCTCGGGTTTCCGGGGCTGGCGTTGCTTCTTCCTTTCCTCCTGGGCTTCAGAGAGCCCCGCGCTCCCCCAGACGGCTTCACAGGGTCGCGGGCCCCGCCCCTCCTTGTCGCCTCCGCGGGACCCCCGGAGGGCGTCACACCTCGTGCGGGTGGCCTCGGGAGCACAGCCTAGCGACCAGCTGTTCGCGGTGCCCCAGGTCCGCGCTTGTCCGGGGCGCGGCCGGTTTGAACTGCTCGGAGGCGGCCAGCGGCTGCCCGGCTGCGACTCGTGTGGGGCTCGGCGGGGGCGTGTCCAGGTGCGCGTCGAGGTGCAGCTGCCCAGTAGACACTGTAATCCCGCCGGCGGGCGGAGCAGCGGGTGCGCCGCTCCCCGCGTGGATACTAGCGGGCGGCGGGCGGCGAGGCGCCGTCCCAGCTCCGCGGCCCCCGGGTCTATTCCCTAGGCTGCGCCTGCATTGCCGCCGCCGGGGGAGTGGAGGTGGCCGACTGCCGCGCGACGTCGTGGCACCGGGGAAGCGGAGAGGGAGAGCCTGAGACCTCGGGGTCCGCGGCCAGTCGGGGGCCCGAGAGTTCTGGAGTCCTGTGGGTGATGCTCGCGCCCTTTCTTGGGTCCTCCCAGAGGCACTAATGTTCGCAAGCGTTCTTTTTGATTTTATGGGGCGGATGCAGGTAGCCAGCAGTTTGGGGCACAGCTGCAAACACAAACGGAGTGAAGCGCCGCCGGAGCGGTGGGGGACTCTGGCTCCTGGGTGCGCTCACTTATTGCTACCCTCTCCCGGACGCTTCTGGTAGAGCTGACCTTCTCTGAGACTAATTCCACTACAGCTACTTAAAACTGCAGGTTGGGGGCGGGGTGGTCGGGAAGTGATGAGGCTTTGATTCCGTTATTCCTGAAGTTTTCGAAATGTGGTCATGGGAAAGATTTGGCGCCTCCGTGGGAGCTGGGAACGACCTGGTGAAGAGTTCAAGGCACCTTGATGGGAAGAAGGAGCAAACCTAGTCAAAGCAAAGTGCAGCAGTCGAGTGTGGATGGCGGGCGCCCCTGCTCCGAGGAGGGCCTGGGGCCTCAGCCTGGGCCGCTCTCTCCCTGCGGCCCAGGCAGTGGGTGTCTCTGGTCATAAGGGTGTCCTTTTACCTCCAGAGGCAGGGAGGAAACCTTTCACATGGGAGACTCAGTTCCTGCTCTCAGGAGCACAGGGAGGAGGGTTAGTGTCCCTCTTGTATCAGCTATTTCTTAAGTAACTTTAATGCAAAATAATTAATATGCCACTTAGGCATATTTGGGGGCAGGCTGCCCTGAGCCCCAATACTCCTTGAGATGATCAGTTTATTATGAAAAGATATAACTGAGGAACAGCCAGATGGAAGAGATGCACAGGTCAAGGCGCAATGAAACAGCGCAGAGCTTCCGTGTTCTCTCTGAGCTCGCAGCTCTCCCTGAATCTCCACTTGGTCACCAGCCTTGAAGCTCTCAAGAAGGAATGACGTTTTTTGTAAAGGTGTTGAGGCATAAACCAGATAAAGGGCTTTAATACATTTACATTGTAGGCTTACTTACAATGTAAGTACTGTTGTACTTTCAAAGTCTGTGATTGGTAACTGCACATCTGTTAGTTCACACACAGACAGCAAAGCATGTTGATTCCTTGACTCCCAGAGAGAACCCCAAGTGACATTTTACAGAAATGGATCATTGAAAGAGGGAGTTGACCAACCAAAATAAAACTACAGGAAAGAAAGAAAGAACAAGTGATAATGTTTGAAAGAAATTGGAACCAAATGTAAATGGAGTTGTGGAATAAATACCTGACCATGGGTATATCAACGTTGTCACTGTTCAGAGACTAGCTATGCGACCAGAGGAATTTCGTGAATGTATTGCTATAAATGAAGAAAGATGAAGATGTCCCAGAGGAAGTCACATCAGCAAAAAAAAACTTAACATTAAAGGACCTCTCAGAGATATTTCATGACATTGAAAGCACAAAAGATAAAATTTTGGAAGCTGATCCAAATTTAGAAAAAAGTATGGGAATTTGCCAAGGTGTGGAAAAGGTGATTACTCCATCTCATGAGTTATATTATGAGAAGAAGGCAAGCTCTGTTGACACTACTTATAATAAATTTTTTATGAGGCAATAAAATATTTTAATTTCCAATATTTCTAATGTTTAAATTACAATGTACTACATAAATATTAGTTTTTCTATTTTTTCAGTTCCCTGTTCATTTATAACCATCAGAGAGCTTTTAATGTTCTGACAAAAATTTTTAAAGGTTATGAAACAATAATAATGTTTTCCATTGATTATCGAGATCATTTTTGCATCATTTCAGCTTGCATGGTCATTTTTATGGTTCAGCCCTACAGTGCAAAGCAAGGACTGCCTATATATCAAAATGTTGATAATGGTAAGGTGATAGGATTATTGGCAATTTTTAATTTCTTCCTTTTGCTTATCTGTATTTCCTAGTTTTAATTCATAAATATGTATTGATCTTGTAATTTAAAAAGTGGCAAAAAATTATTAAAATTTTAGAAGAATAAAAACGATACAGTTTTGTGCAGATATAACTATTTGAAAGTGTCCATTAAGTCTTTTTTTGGCGGGGGTTGGGGGAAGCTCTGAGGAACTAACACAGATCTCTTGTGGTTCAATATTATCAGTAATAATGAAAACATTTCATGATTGATTAAATCTCATTCTCTAAGAAAAGTAGAATCAGCAACCTAATATTTTAATTGGAAAATCAATGAGAACTGATTATGTAGTTTAGTTACTACCTAAAGTGGTCTAACAGCAGCAGCAGTAATTATTGGATTCACCATAATTTAATTAGACCAACAGTGTTAATATTTTAGAATAGATTTAGGTATAAAGAGTAATACATTTTGTAATTGTTTTAGGTTTTGACTGCTTTTTAAAGTATTTGAATCAGAATCAGCCACGCTAAATTTGTTCATTGTAGTTCCATTGTTTGAGAGATTAAATTATAATTAATATTTAAATATTTAAGAAACATTGGTTCTCAAAAATGTGTTTATTGGATTTAACTATGTGAGCAATAAACAAAGTCCAAATAGTAGTGAATGCTCCTCTCCAAGCACAAGAAATCCTTGGATGGTATAGAATCTTATCCACAAATACATGGAAAGGATTAGTACTCTGAGTAACCCATGAATGAGAGGATACTTAATGAGCAGTCCTTATGTGACATACATTGGAGAATAAGGCCACCTGCAATCCTTTTAAGAACAAAGTGGAGGAAAGAATGAATGGACATTGGAAAGTGTATGCATCTGTAATCAAACAAGATGATTACGTTTTCATAAAATTGTAAAATTCCAGCCAGAATAATTTTTCCAAAAATCACAAAGGCCCAAAGGAATCTATCCTTAACAAATAGTAAGTTAGCTTGTTTCATTGTTAAGATTGAATGATTCCTGTCCTCATAACAAAACTCATGATGTATTCGAACATTCTGTACTCTGGTTTAAAATATTTCTCTCAGAAGATGCTGGTCCTAATACCTTAGTAGCTACTGTCCATGCTATGGATCTTTTTTTTTTTTTTTTTTTTTTGTGGTACGCAGGCCTCTCACTGTTGTGGCCTCTCCCGTGGTGGAGCACAGGCTCTGGACGCGCAGGCTCGGCGGCCACGGCTCACGGGCCCAGCCGCTCCGCAGCATGTGGGATCCTCCCGGACTGGGGCAAGAACCCGCGTCCCCTGCATCGGCAGGCGGACTCCCAACCACTGCGCCACCAGGGAAGCCATCGTAATTTCTTTTGAGAGACAGATTATGAGACACACATCAGCCTTGGCCATGGACACCTTCACTGACCAACAAGGAAAGACATCTTTCTTTATCTATGGTAGAATTAGAAATTCTACTGTGAATTTTTCTTGGTCCAGTTAAGTACTCTAGCTCTTTGTTCTAGGACATTTCTATGGGAGTTTCATTGTTGGAGTTGCTAACACCAGCTCGTTGCGTTCATTGTATCAGCATTTAGAAGCTGAAATCATGTTGTGGCAATGCGTCTTACCTTCAGTAAGAAAGCAGACTCTTAAAAGCAAGCGCTTAGAGGCAATGCCATTCTGTTGGTCGAGACACCTTGTCCAGGGGTGCGCTGTGAAATGCAGCATCGTACAACGGTTGCCTCGTGGCAATGGATCATTAAGATATCGCAGGGACAAATCATTCACGTGATGCAGTGTCCCAAACTGGGAACTGGCAACGACGAGGTATACTGAGATTTTAGGGATTACAAAGGACAGACACCATCATAGTCATGGAAAGAAACAAATCTCAAGGAATCTGAGGACAGGAAACTCAGGGAAAACCCAATCCTGCTTAAAGTCTTTTTAATTCTATCTGCAGCAAGTGGCCTGAAATGGATACTAAAAAGCTCTTTAGGCGTTTAGTTAGTCCCTCTCTCCTTGGAGCTAAACCTGGTTTCATATCTCTGCTTCTCCTTGTATGTCTGCTCCATTCTCATCTCTTTGTAGACCCGCTTGCTCTGCTTATCAAGGACTGCTTCCAGCTCCTAGGCCTCGTGATTGTCCAGGTCCAGTGCCTGCCACAGGCAGCGTTAGTCTCTGGGCCCCTTAGTTCATCTGTTGAAGGCATGTGGCAGAAGTCACAGACTGCTGACCAGCCACGGGGCTGCCTGCCTTTGGGTAAGTGACTGTCCCTGGCTCTCCCAGGGGCTCATGGGAGGCAGCACCACCTGAGCTGTCAGAGTAGAGTAAGGCAGGGTATCAGAAGTGACCTGCGTCTATTATCAGCACAGCTGAAGTCACCAAAAGCGCAAGTGCTTTGCAGCCTAGTTAGAGCCGAGAGCTGAGTTCCCCACACGTTTGCAAAAGGAATGTGGCTCTTGGTGACAGTCAGTGCTGCTGGGTCAGAGTCATTCCAGCATCTAGGTTTCTCGTTGCCCGTGACAGTCTTGCGGCTCTTCATCTCAAGTCCTGTGTTGTTCTCTCACAATGTAGTTTGGACACATGACATGCAGCTGAACGGAAGACCTTTACCTCTGGACAGTACAAGTGTGGGGTGTGCGGTGGCCATGGGCGGATCAGGCCTTGTGCCGGGTGCTGCTCCTTAGGCTGCCACACCGAGCCCTGGCCATCCTGCTCGCTGCGTGAACTTGTGGGGAAAGCGTGAGTGCACGTGTGCAGAGCATCCTCCTTTCCTGTCTCGCTGCTGACCTTGCCTCCGGACCAAGGGGGTGTGGCTCCCAGAGAGGTACATTAAGGAATTGGGTCAGTTCTGAGTTGGCTTAAATGACAAACTGAATTATTTTTCATTCATAAAAGTCTTTCCGGGGTTTTGTTGTTTGCTGTGTACAGTGAACTTCAGGCTTACGAAACGTGGCTGAGAAGTCCTTTCATGTATGTTCTAGAACAGTGCTTCTCGAACCACCCATGGTGGAGACCGAGTTTTGTTTTGTGTTTTAGTTTCAATCTGTTACAGACTGACGTGTGGTTTTCCAGTTCACACTGCATGTTGAGCTGCCACGCAGGTCCCCAGCCTCCAAACTCTGCTGAATGCGCTCGAAGGCCAGGATGATGTCCACTTACTGTGAACATTTCCAAACTCATACTTTCAATCCCAGTACTTAGCTCGACGCAGACCAGTAACAAGCACTTTGCGGGCTGACACCAGTCTGTGGACCACACTTTAAACGTTGCTGTTCTCTGACTTTGTGTGTATGGGGTCTGAAATGAGGTGATTTGAAGCAGTCATATCGTTGGCCACCATATTCTCATCTGTGCTAATTCTGAGCTTGTCTGGATAACACTTTGGAAACTTATGTCATGAGATTGAATGAAGTCAAGTGCTTGCTAAGAGCTGAATATCTGCCTTGGTCGCTTACGATTCTTCCACAGCATGAGGAAATTGAGAGTAAATATGGCCTATGGTGCCCAGGTTGATATGTTAATGTAACAAAATTCTTCTAGCTACTGAGAATGTCAGTAAAGTTCTGGGGTCCAATTCTGAAAGCACACCTTAAATTTTTGTCCTGTCTATCTGTATGCAGAGAAATTTTTATGTTTTCAAGCCTTTAGTGTAGAGGTATATAGTACTTGGAAGTAAAACAAAAAGAGAGATTAAAATGAAAGTTCCCATGACTTCTTGTCTCCAGATGCCCTGCTGATAGACCGGACGTGACAGACTACCAGCTAGTCAGGAGGGATGTGCCTTTTTCTGTGAAACCTGGAAATGCAGAAATGGAGACACCTGTCTGGCCCAGACCCTGACTAAGGTTGTCTGCCACTGTAGACAGGGTTATACAGGAAGGTGGGGTGAGGCTGCCAGGTCAGAGCAGAAAGATCTTGAGGACGCAGCTTTGACTCCATCGTGGCAATCAGCATGTGCCTGTTCCTTGTATTAGGTAAAGAAGATCTACGTTCAGTTACCCGTTCAGCTGGGAATTATTTATGGGTAATACAAAGACAGATGTTTGCAATGTGAATGCTGCCTTGTAAGAGCTTTAAATACGTTGCTTGGTTGTAAAACCTAGAACATAGCAGTGAATCACAAGTTTTAGGAGCAGTTTATTAATGCTATAGGTCAGAGGAAGGAGATAAAGGTTTGCAGCTCTGGTTTATAGGGATGCATTTGCTTGTATGTGAAATGTAGGTGCTACATGTTCAATAAAATGTCTTATTTAGTTGGCAAATATTTATTGGGTGCCTGTTATGTACCAGGGACTGTACTAGGTAAACAATGCAACCACTAACCTGCTCCTTCCCACTTTACCCTTGAGAGCTTAGAGTCTAACAGGGACATTGGACTGTTAAGTAATTACAAGGAGGTGAGATGAATGCCAGGATGTGGATGTGCAGTGCTATGGCAGCACGGAACAGGACTCAGAGAAGGCTGCAGAGAAAGTTAATGTAAGAGTAAGGAATCTATGTTTGATAGCTATAGGACTCACTTATTATATCTCTCCAAAGATCTATTTTTGGAAGTCTCTATGAAGATGTGATTCAGTTAGGTGCAGCAGGATAGCTAGATTACCTCTGGGACGTCCCTGGTGGCACAGTGGTTAAGAATCCGCCTGTCAATGCAGGGGGCACGGGTTTGAGCCCTGGTCCAGGAAGATCCCACATGCCGCAGAGCAACTAAGCCCGTGCGCCACAACTACTGAGCCTGCGCTCTAGAGCCAGTGAGCCACACTATCGAGCCCGCGCGCCACAACTACTGAAGCCCGCGCACCTAGAGCCCGTGCTCCACTACAAGAAAAGCCACTGCAATGTGAAGCCTGTAAGCTGCAACGAAGAGTAGCCCCCACTCTCCACAACTAGAGAAAGCCTGCGTGCAGCAGCGAAGACCCAACGCAGCCAAAAATAAATAAATTTATTTTTTAAAAAAAGACTATATTACCTCCAATCACCGGCCTCATGTTATATTCCTTCTTCCACGCTGCGAAGTATCAGAGGTGATCTAGGTATGAATACCACTCCCAGAAGGCCACAAGATGGCAGTGTAACTATTAGCAAAATATTGAATAGTTTAAATTACACATTCATAATTGAATTGTATTCCATTGGCTTTTAAAAAAAATTTCAAATAAATGAACTGCATTTAAATTTATTTATATTTATTTGATTCCAGAGGCCCTTTATTTATTTATTTATTTATTTATTTATTTTTTGCGGTACACGGGCCTCTCACTGTTGTGGCCTCTCCCGTTGTGGAGCACAGGCTCCGGACGCGCAGGCTCAGCGGCCATGGCTCACAGGCCTAGCCGCTCCGCGGCATGTGGGATCTTCCTGGACCGGGGCACGAACCCGTGTCCCCTGCATCAGCAGGCGGACTCTCAACCACTGCGCCACCAGGGAAGGGAAGCCCTCAGACACCCTTTATGAAAAGAATCTTTAGGGTACACAATAGTAATAATATCTCTATTCATTTTTTTTCATTATAACTCTATTTTCCTATAGTAGTCAGTGGGGGAGGCCAGATTTCAGAAGACAAGAGTTTATGACTTACTGGAAGAACAAGAATGCTGGGAGGATATAAGAGAAAATATTTTAAACTCTCATGAAGTCTTCTTATAACATGAAGGCTTCATGAGGAGACTATGACCAGCTACTGCTGTTTATTATCAGCATAAAACAGAAACTCCTACTTGAATAATTGTTGAGCATATACAGAATATGGACCATGCAAGATACTCTGTGACACATAACCAACATTGTAAAAGTGTTTGCTAGGATTCCACTTATTCTTATGATATTACTAAGTCTGGTACCATCTCTTTTGTGAATTTTTCGTTGACCTAAAGTTACACACTCCAGTGCCTTTCAGGTCCTGTGTCAGCCTTCAGGCCATTTGATTAATTAATAATTACTACAAGCTTCCCTTCCCATCTTCCTTTTCCTTCCTGTATTCCTCCTCCAAGGGGAGATGTCAGCACCCAACATCCAAGCAGTTGGGGGCAAAGTGAGGAGTTGTTGTTGCACGGCGACTTGCCTAGCGTTAGGGCTTGTCCTGAAGGCAGCCAGGGTCATTGGGTTGTAGGGCTTTCACTTTTAAAGCTGGGACAGTCCTGGCCAAACCAGGATGAGCTGGTCACCCTATTGGTGTCCAAGGAAGCAGGGTGGTCCGAGAAGATGTTGTGGAGGAGGATGATGGAGGAAGTGTAGTAAAATATTAACAATTGAGACGTCTGGGTGAAAGGGTTGTGAGAGTTCTTGCAACTTTTCTGCAGGTTTACAACTATTTAAAAAACAAATAAACAGCGAAGTATCTTCTCTTTGGGCGTGCTGTGTGGCTGTGGGATCTTAGTTCCCTGACCAGGGAGTGAACCCTGAGCCCACAGCAGTGAAAGCGCCGAGCCTTAACCACTGGACCGCCAGGGAAGTGCCGCAAGGCATCTTCCTGATGAAGTAGAATGGTAAGTTTGGCTTCTGGGATCCAATAAGATGGAGACTCAAATCCCTATTTTACTACTAACTAGGTGTGTGATACCGGGTAAGTCACTTAATTCCTTTGAGACTCAGTTTCCTCATCTATAAAATGGGCACACTTAATAGTACCTACCTACTGTAGGACTGTTATGAGGCTTAAATGAGATGGTATATGTCAAATACTTGGCACAGTGCCTTGTTCATAAATGATAAATACTATATTAGCTATTATTTTTTATTATATGTTTCAGGTGTACAGAATTATTATTCATCATCTGTATATACTACAGAGTGACCACCACCACAAGTCTAGCTACCATCCATCACCATACAGTTGACCCCTTCACTCATTTTTTTTTTTTTTTTTGGGCTGCGTTAGGTCTTCGTTGCTGCACGCGGGCTTTCTCTAGTTGCTGCGAGTGTGGGCTACTCTTCGTTGCGGTGCGTGGCTTCTCATTGCGGTGGCTTCTCTTGTTACGGAGCACGGGCTTTAGGCGCTCAGGCTTCCGTAGCTGCAGCGTGCGGGCTCAGTAGTTGCAGCACGCAGGCCCTAGAGAGCACGGGCTTCAGTAGTTGTGGCACGCAGGCTCAGTAGTTGTGGCTTGTGGGCCCTACAACGCAGGCTTCGTAGTTGTGGCGCATGGGCTTGGTTGCTCCACGGCATGTGGGATCTTCCCCGACCAGGGATTGAACCCGTGTCCCCTGCATTGGCAGGCGGATTCTTAACCACTGCGCCAGCAGGGAAGTCCCCCCCTTCACCCATTTTGCCCACCTCTCAACCACCTTCCCCTTTGGTAACCACTAATCTGTTCTCATTTGTTTCATTTTGTCTTAGATTCCACATTTGAGTATATGGCATTTGTCTATCTCTGTCTGACTTATTTCATTTAGCATAATATCCTCCAAGTCCATCCGTGTTGTTGCAAATGGTAGGATTTCATTCTTTTTTATGGATGAGTAGTATTCCATTATATATATAATCTTCTTCATCCATTCATTTAACAATGGACACTCGCAGGTTGTTTCCATGTCTTGGCTATTGTAAATAATGCTGCAATGAACATAAGGGTGCATATATCTTTTTGAGTTAGTATTTTCATGTTCTTTGGATAAATACCCAGAAGTAGAGTAGCTGGATCATATAGTAGTTCTACTCTCTCTTTTTTTTTTTTTTTTTAGTCCATGCTGCACGACATGCAGGATCTTAGTTCCTCAACCAGGGATAGAACCCGTGCCCCCTGCATTGGGAGCTCAGAGGCTTAACCACTGGACGACCAGGGAAGTCCTTGGTAGTTCTATTCTTAATTTTTTGAGAGATCTCCATACCGTTCTCCACAGTGGCTGCACCCAATTTTCAGTCTCACCAACAGTGTACAAGTGTATATGAACTACTATTTTTAATGCAGAAATGGGTTATATTTCCTTCTGCCACATTTAGGAGCAGCAAATGAGTCTACATGGGTAGAATTGTCAAGGCTTAAAGGAGCAGGTTAGTTAAACAGATGTTAAGAAAGAAAACAGAAATAGCCCATGAAGATGAACTATGATTTCAGAAACCTAGAGCAATTACTTAGCCCACTTTTTAAAATTATCATTAGTGCTTATGAATTGCAGTGAAGGAACTTATGCTTAAGTATAATTCCTCTGGCATGTAATTTTATTTGTGAGGAATAAGATTCTAATGTAAAACAGCTCATCTTTAGAAACAAAAAACTCAGCACATATAGATACTGAAAATGTCATCAGGCAGCGGGCCATGACAGAAAGACTGTCATTTTTTGTACTTGCAGAAGATTGCTTCTCTTTCTGTTTTTTAACATGGTGAAGTATTTCCAAGAAAAGTTTCAGTTGGAACACTTAAATCAATTTAAATACAGTATATGGTCTAATTATCATTTAGAGTTATCAGGTAGAAGGTGGTCCATTATACTGAAGCCCAAATAAGGGCTCAAATTCTGGTTTCACCAGGATTGTTTGCTGGGAGACTTTGGGAAAGTTACTTAACTTCTCTGATCCTCACTTTCTTCAGCTGTAAGATGGGGTCATAATACCTACCTTGTAGGATGTTGTAAGGATTGAATGAGAATATGAGGGTAGAGTACCTGGTATGAGTCATGGTATATAAACAATGCTCCATAATAGTTTGTTTCTATAAGCCCATAACAGTTTTCAAGGGTTTTGAGGAGATACCGGGGACTGTAAAAACATGAATACATTTTTATACTTCTTAAGAACAATATGTTTAAATTTTTATTTTGAGAATTTAAAAACGTTTACAGAAATACAAAAAATAATATACTACACATGTTTTCACCATCCACCCAGAATTGACAAATGTTAATTATAAAATATAAATATTAAATATATAAATATTACAGATAAAGCTGCAGTACCTGTGACCCTCCGCCACCCCAGCTGCTCCTTCCTACGCTACTCCTGTCCTAGCCCCTTTCCCCTCTCTCTCAGAGCCAAACAGTGGAAAGACTTTGCTGTGCAAGCCTCAGTAAAGTCGTTTTTCAAACTTGTTAGTCTCAGGACCCCATTACACTCTTAAAAATTATCAAGCACACCTAAGAGCCTTTGTTTATGTCAGTTATAGCTATTGATATTTACCATATTAAAAATTAAAACTGAGAAAAACTTAAATATGTAATTCATTTAAAAATAAAAATAACAGGCCTACTATGTGTTAACATAAAATTTTTATGCAAAAACCCTTTATTTTCATTAAAAAATGTAGTGAGAAGAACAGCATTGTTTTATATTTTTGCAAATCTCTTTCATGTATGACTAATAGAAGACAATGGATTCTCATATCTGCTTCAGCATTCAAACTGTTACAATATGTTCTTCTGGTAGAAATATCAAAATTTCTTTTCAATGAAAAACCAGCCTTATATAGCTATGTAGTTGAAAAAGGAGAATGTTATGAGCATTTTCAGATAGTTGTGGATTCTTTTCTTTTATACTATACCAAAACTCGAGAAAGTGGTGAGTTTTTTTGTTTGTTTTGTTTTATTGGAGTATAATTGCTTTACAATGTTGTGTTAGTTTCTGCTACACAGTAAAGTGAATCAGCCATATGAATACACATATCCCCTCCCTCTCGGACCTCCCTCCCCCCCATGCACCCAGCTAGGCCATCACAGAGCACCGAGCTGAGCACCCTGTGCTATATAGCAGGTTCCCACTAGCTATCTGTTTTACACGTGGTAGTGTATTTATGTTGAACCTAATCTCCCAGTTCATCCCACCCTCCCCATTCCCCCCGTGTCCACACATCCATTCTCTACATCTGCCTTTCTATTCCTGCCCTGCAAATAGGTTCATCTGTACCATTTTTCTAGATTCCACATATATGCGTTAATATACGGTATTTGTTTTTCTCTTTCTGACTTAACTTCACTCTGTATGACAGACTCTAGGTCCATCCACATCTCTACAAATGACCCAATTTCATTTCCTTTTATGACTGAATAATATTCCATTATATATATGTACCAAATCTTCTTTATCCATTCATCTGTCAATGGACATTTAGGTTGTTTCCATGTCCTGGCTATTGTAAATAGTGCTGCAATGAACACTGTGGTACCTGTGTCTTTTTGAATTATGGTTTTCTCAGGGTATGTGCCCAGTAGTTGGATTGCTGGGTCATATAGTAGTTCTATTTTTAGTTTTTTAAGGAACCTCCATACTGTTCTCCATAGTGGCTGTATTAATTTACATTCCTACCAACAGTGCAAGAGTGTTCCCTTTTCTCTGCACCCTCTCCAGCATTTATTGTTTGTAGATTTTCTGATGATGCCCATTGTAACTGGTGTGAGGTGATACCTCATTGTAGTTTTGATTTGCATTTCTCTAATGATTAGTGATGTTGAGCATCCTGTCATGTGTTTGTTGGCAATCTGTAAATCTTCTTTGGAGAAATGTCTGTTTAGGTCTTTGGCCCATTTTTGGATTGGGCTGTTTTTTATTTTGATATTGAGCTGCATGAGCTGCTTGTATATTTTGGAGATTAATCCTTTGTTTGTTGCTTCATTTGCAAATATTTTCTCCCATTCTGAGGGTTGTCTTCTCATCTTTTTTATGGTTTCTTTTGCTGTGCAAAAGCTTTGAAGTTTAATTAGGCCCCATTCACTTATTTTTGTTTTTATTTTCATTATTCTAGGAGGTGGGTCATAAAAGATCTTGCTTTGATTTATGTCAGAGTGTTTTTCCTATGTTTTCCTCTAAGAGTTTTATAGTGTCTGGCCTTACATTCAGGTCTTTAATCCATGTTAAGTTTATTTTTGTGTATGGTATTAGGGAGTGTACTAATTTCATTCTTTTACATGTAGCTGTCCAGTTTTCCCAGCACCATTTATTGAAGAGGCTGTCTTGTCTCCACTGTATTCTTGCCTTCTTTGTCATAGATTAGGTGACCATAGGTGTGTGGGTTTATCTCTGGGCTTTCTATCCTGTACCATTGATCTATATTTCTGTTTTTGTGCCAGTACTATAGTGTCTGGATTACTGTAGCTTTGTAGTATAGTCTGAAGTCAGGGAGCCTGATTCCTCCAGCTCAGTTTTCCTTTCTCAAGATTGCTTTGGCTTTTCAGGGTCTTTTGTGTTTCCATACAAATTGTATAATTTTTTGTTCTAATTCTGTGAAAAATGCCATTGGTAATTTGATAGGGGTTGCATTGAACCTGTAGATTGCTTTGGGTAGTATAGTCATTTCACAGTATTGATTCTTCCAATCCAGGAGCATGGTATATCTCTCCAACTGTTTATGTCATCCTTGATTTCTTTCATCAGTGTTTTATAGTTTTCTGGGTACAGGTCTTTTGCCTCCTTAGGTAGGTTTATTCCTAGGTATTTTATTCTTTTTTTTTGTGATGGTAAATGGGGTTGTTTCCTTAATTTCTCTTCCTGATCTTTCTTTGTTAGTGTATAGGAATGCAAGAGATTTCTGTGCATTAATTTCGTATCCTGCAACCTTACCAAATTCATTGATTAGTTCTAGTAGTTTTCCGGTGGCATCTTTAGGATTTTCCGTGAATAGCATCATGTCATCTGCAAACAGTGACAGTTTTACTTCTTCTTTTCCAATTTGTGTTTCTTTTATTTCTTTTTCTTCTCTGATTGCCATGGCTAGGACTTCCAATACTATGTTAATAGTGGTGAGAGTGGACATCCTTGTCTTATTCCTGATCTTGAGGAAATGCTTTCAGTTTTTCACCATTAAGAATGATGTTTGCTGTGGATTTGTCATATATGGCCTTTATTACATTGAGGAAGCTTCCCTCTATGCCCACTTTCTGGAGAGTTTTTATCATAAATTGGTGTTGAATTTTGTCAAAAGCTTTTTGTGCATCGATTGAGATGATCATATAGCTATGTAGTTGAAAAAGGAGAATTTTGTGAGCCTTTTCAGATAATTGTGGATTTTCTTGTTTGATACTATACCAAAACTCAAGAAAGTGGTGGTTTTTTATTTTTATATATATATATGAAGTTATTTATTTATTGGCTGTGTTGGGTCTTTGTTGCTGCACGCGGGCTTTCTCTAGTTGGGGCGAGTGGGGACGACTTTTTGTTGTGGTGCGTGGGCTTCTCATTGCAGTGGCTTCTCTTGTTGTGGAGTGTGGGCTCTAGGCGTGTGGGCTTCAGTAGTTGCAGCACACGGGCTCAGTAGTTGTGGCTCGCAGGCTCTAGAGTGTAGGCTCAGTTGTTGTGGTGCACGAGCTTAGTTGCTCCGCGGTATGTGGGATCTTCTTGGACCAGGCCTTGAACCCGTGTGCCCTGCATTGGCAGGCGGATTCTTAACCACTGCACCAGCAGGGAAGTCCCTACCACATCTTCTTTATCCATTCTTCTGTTGATGGACATTTAGGTTGTTTCCATGTCTTGGTTATCGCAAACAGTGCTGCTATGAACTCAGGGGTGCATGCATGTTTTCAAATTATAGTTTTATCTGGGTATGTGCCCAGCAGTGGAATTGCTGGATCATAGTTCAACTCTATTGTTAGCTTTCTGAGGAACCTCCATACTGTTTTCCATAGTGGCTACACCAATTTACATTCCTACCAAGAGTGTAAGAGGGTTCCCTTTTCTTTACACCCTCTGCAGCATTTATTATTATTATTATTATTTTTTTTATTTTTATTTTTTGCGGTACGCGGGCCTCTCACTGTTGGGGCCTCTCCCGCTGCGGAGCACAGGCTCCGGACGCGCAGGCTCAGTGGCCATGGCTCACGGGCCCAGCCGCTCCGCGGCATGTGGGATCCTCCCAGACCGGGCACGAACCCGCGTCCCCTGCATCGGCAGGTGGACTCCCAATCACTGCGCCACCAGGGAAGCCCCTCCAGCATTTATTATTTGTAGACTTTTTAATGATGGCCATTCTGACTGGTGTGAGGTGGTACCTTATTGTAGTTTTGATTTGCATTTCTCTAATAATTAGCGAAGACGAGCATCTTTTCATGTGCCTATTGGCCATCTGTATGTCTTCTATGGAGAAATGTCTATTTAGGTCTTCTGCCTGTTTTTCAATTGGGTTGTTTGTTTTTTTGTTATTGAATTGTATTAGCTATTTGTGTATTTTGGAAATTAAGCCTTTGTTGGTCGCATCATTTGCAAATACTTTCTCCCAGTCTGTAGGTTATCTTTTCATTTTGTTTATGGTTTCCTTTGCTGTGCAAAAGCTTATAAGATTGATTAGGTCCCATTTGTTTATTTTTGCTTTTATTTCTATTGCCTTGGGAAACTGACCTAAGAAAATATTGGTACAATATATGTCAGAGAATGTTTTGCCTATGTTCTCTTCTAGGAGTTTTATGGCATCTTGTCTTATATTTAAGTCTTTATGCCATTTTGAGTTTACTTTTGTGTATGGTGTGAGGGTGTGTTCAGACTTCATTGATTTATATGCGGCTGGCCAACTTTTCCAACACCACTTGCTGAAGAGACTGTCTTCCTATTGATATTTTATTAAATTAGGTCCTCATGATTTTATTACTCTAATACATGATTTCCAACATGTGTTCTTTAGAGCCTAGGATAGAGTTTCAGGAGTGGGGGGAGTGATGCAGGGATGGTTTTTACAGTGAGAAGAGGGCTAAGACCAGGACCCCAGGAAGCACCAGAATGAAAGAGTGGGAGAGAGGCAGGGCAGAATCCAGAAAGAGGATTGCACAGGAAGAGAAGAAGGCAATGGTTGCCACTGAAGCACTGATTTACTTTCACGTATGGAGGAGCTACTTCCATTTATTTTTCCTAAAACTTTTCAAAGCTCTACCATTTCATTCTGGGAAAGACCATAAGCCACCAGTCTTATCCTCTCTATTGAATGTTGGAAGCAGCCTGAGTACAGTGGAAAGATCACCAAAGCTCTGGCTCCACCCCTCGATTGTTGGGAAACCTTGGGCAAATGATAACTCTGGAACTTCAGTGTTTTCATTGGTTAAAACATGTGTAACAGGGTCGTTTATAGGAGAAAACTAGAATCACGTATATGAAGAAAGCACTATATGATATTTGCTAACATTTGCCCATGTTTCTAGATGTCAGGTCTTGCTTAAGAAGCTTACCTGTATTATCAAGTTCTGCCTTTAATTCTCTTATCAACCCTAAGATTAGGCACTATTATAATTCCAGATTTACAAATATGAAAACTAAGGTTCAGAGAGGTTAGTTTGCACTCAATATAGATCGTGTGCACGATCTATGAATACACTTTTTTCAATTGCGTTAATAAAAAACACAAGAACATTACAGAATGAAGGTAAATGTAAAATGGCCTTAATAACGCTAGCCGGGATATCAAGAGAGTTAATTAGGCGCTTAAACACTGAGAGCTAGTCCTGAGAAGCAGCAGCAAAGCTAGACCTCACGTGGGCCGTCAGCTGTCTCGGAAAGGGGGCGGGGACGCTGGCGCCCAAGACACGAGGGCACATCCCCCGAGAGGACCTAGGTAGTAGGAAATCTCAGAAATGAAGTGGGGAAATTTAAAGCACCGAAAACAAACTTTGCCTAGATCACAGTTTGAACCTGTAGTGTTCACTGCCTTTTACGAAGACAATGAGGCCTATTGATGAGGCTGTTTCATTTGCTCGCTGAGAAACTCCCAGGGAACCGCGGAAACCAACCTGCGACCCAGCTTACCCGGAAAACCAACCTGCGACCCAGCCTACCCGCAAGCCATCTCCCAAGGCAACTGGGAGGAGGCGTGGTCTGAGGATAGGCCCCGCTCTCTTTCTCCAACTCAAATAACGATTGGCTTGGAGGCGCGGCGGTGGCTCCGCGAGGCGGATCCAGGATCCCCAGCTCTGGCTGGGCTGCGCAGCCATTTTGGACTGTGTGGGTTTCCGGGACGTACAGAGAGCGTCCTAGGTCCCGGGGGTTCCGTAGATTACAGGCCCAGGGCCCACGTCCGAGTGTCAGGTTGGAGCCGGGAAACGTCCCGGCGGGTAGCGGCGGCGAGGGCAGGATGAGCGCGGAGGCGGCGGACCGGGAGGCGGCCACCTCCAGCCGGCCCTGCACCCCGCCGCAGACCTGCTGGTTCGAGTTCCTGCTGGAGGAGTCGCTGTTGGAGAAACATCTGCGCAAGCCCTGCCCGGGTAAGCGCGGCGCCTGCAGCTCGAGCGGAGCGGGACCCGGCCACCGGCGCTGCCCTCCCGTCTCTCACCGTCCCGCGCCTTCTCGGTCACGAACCTGCGGCTCGGAAGGCGGGGACCGGAGCCGAGCTCTGGCGAGGCCCCCGGCTAAGTATTAAACACACCAGTGCGGGGGCACTGCTGTGGGAGGCCAAAGAAAGGCGCAAAACAAAGGCGCTTCCGCATCCACCCCCTTTTACTGTTCGGGGTTTTAACACCTGCGAGATGGCCTTGTGAGAGTATTTGGGTTGGGGAGGCTGGCTCGAACCCTCCTCTTGACAGAACCCCGCACAGTTTGGGGAGATGGGGAGAAATCAGCGGTTCGGGGGCTGATCCTGACACTAATCAGTTAACTATCTTAGGTTCCCATTTAACTGTTTTATTCCTCAACGAGGAGACTTTAGCGACTCTTAATTATATACTTCAAAGTTAAGCTGTAAATCAAAATGAAGAAATCTTTGAGAGCAGAAAAAAACTACAATTGCAAGATGGTTATTGTATAATGATGATCATGATTAATATCCCAGTTAATGAGTGCTCTCAGGGAAGGTGGAAAACCCCAGGCATTTCTGGAAAGAGGTACTGGCATGAAAAGGTAAGTTCCTTAGATGATATTTTGCTGATAAAGTTCGAATCCAGATGTGGCTTGTTCAGTCTAATAGACTGGCCTTAGTCTCCTGGTGGAGACTGCTGTGCGAGAAGTTAGTGTACTTCACTAGGGCCGTTTTACCACCATTATGTTCTTTTAATTAATTGCTTTTGACTAACGTTTGTTGAGTGTTTCTGCGTGCCAGTCACTGTGCTTAATGCTTCATATCTGTTATCTCATTTAATCAGTCTTCATAGTAATCCTGTGAGGTAGGTGGCATTATCCTCTATTTTGCATGACAGAAACAGGTGCAGAGGTAACTTTATGCAGGTCCCACTAATTAAGCGTTAAAACAGTGATTCTAAAGATGACATCTCTTTCCTCTAATTGACATTCGTTGTTTGCTGAACTGAAAATCTATAACCATTATGTTCTTCTCTGTAAAGTGCTTTCTTCTGCAGGAACCTGTTTTCCTTTCTTCCTTACACCCTTCCTGATCTTTCCCTTTAATCCCCAGGCACACTTCTTATAAATCATAATCCTTAGTTATTCTAACTACACAACTGTTTGGATTTTTTTTTAACTTTCTTTTTAATTGAAGTATAGTTGATGTACAATGTTTCAGGTGTACAGCAAAGTGGTTACGATATATATATATATATATTCCTTTTCAGATACTTTTCCATTATAGGTTATTGTAAGATATTGAATATAGTTCCCTGTGCTATACAGTAGGTCCTTGTTTATTTTATATGTATCTGTCAATCCCAAATTCCTAATTTATCCCTCCCTCCTTTCCCATTTGGTAACCATAAATTTGTTTTCTTTGTGAGTCTATTTCTGTTTTGTAAATAAGTTCATTTGTATCACTTTTTAAGATTCCACATAAAGTGATGTCATATGACATTTGTCTTTCTCTGTCTGACTTACTTTTCTTAGTATGATAATCTCTAGGTCCATCCATGTTGCTGCAATGGCATAATTTCATTCTTTTTTATGGCTGAGTAATATTCCAATGTATATATGTACCACATCTTCTTTATCCATTCATCTGTCAGTGGACACTTGGATTGTTTCCATGTCTTGGCTATTGTGAATAGTGCTGCTATGAACTTATGGGTGCATGTATCTTTTCAAATTAGTTTTCGTCTTTTCCAGATATATGCCCAGGAGTGGGATTGCTGGATCATATAGTAACTCTATTTTTAATTTTTTAAGGAACCTCCGTATTTACATTCCCGTCAATCATGTAGGAGGGTTCCCTTCTTTCCACACCCTCTCCAGCATTTATTATTTGTAGATGTTTTGGTGATGGCCATTCTGACTGGTGTGAGGTGATATGTCATTGTAGTTTTGATTTGCATTTCTCTAATAGCGATATGGAGCATCTTTTCATGTGCCTGTTGGCCTGTTTGGATTCCTTGTGGTCAAAAACTAATACAGTGAATCCTTTGGATCTTCATAATTAGAACTTAAGTTCAAGGATTATTTTCTTTTAAATCCTAGATCCTGCACCAGTTCAACTTATAGTCCAGTTTTTGGAACAGGCTTCTAAACCTTCAGTTAATGAACAGAACCAAGTTCAACCTCCACCTGATAACAAGAGAAATCGTATTTTAAAGCTTCTTGCTCTTAAAGTTGCTGCACATTTGAAGTGGGACTTAGACGTATTAGAGAAAAGGTATACAAGATTTAAATCAATTTATTTTTAGTACTATTAGATATCTTGGTTTATTTCAATATGTGTTCTTATAACATTGGCCCTTAAGATGAAAATTATTTTTCTCTGCATTCTTGGTAAAATATGCAAGTAGTTTTCAAAAGGTATAAGAAAATATTTGACTATTAGATGAATTTAAATAACCTTTTAAAGTATAAACATGGTGTTATCAATAATGAGCCATTTTATTATTGTTCTTCTTTTTGATGTGGTAAGTAGGAAAGTCCACGCCTAAACAGTTTTAAATGTTCAGTTTACTTTTACATATCTGAAGAAAATGAATAAAAATTAATGATGGATGATACATAATGTATGGATGATTCCCTATTGAATAATTCAGTTAATTTTACTGGGCATAAATCAATCACTCTCTCTCAAACTATTAAGCTGTCTTATTAGAATCAGTGGTTATTTGTTTACAGATAAATAATTTCAAAGGCGTAGTTATAAAATGATTTGCTTTCATCCCCTTCTCACAATTTAAAAAGAAATACCTTATAGAACATTTGGGAAAATTCAGAAAATAGGAAATAATAGAGGAGGGAAGAGAAATATTTTTAACATTTTTGTATGATTTTTGTTGTTTTTCTCCCTTTATTTATTTTTATTTATTTTTTTGCACTCGGGCCTCTCCCGCCACGGAGCAACAGGCTCCAGACGCGCAGGCTCAGTGGCCATGGCTCACGGGCCCAGCCGCTCCGCGGCATGTGGGATCCTCCCGGACCAGGGCACGAACCCGTGTCCCCTGCATTGGCAGGCAGACTCCCAACCACCGTGCCACCAGGGAAGCCCTCCCTTTATTTTTAAACAAAGTTGTGAACATACCTTATATACTGTTTTGATTTGTTTTATTTCACATAGCAGGATATCATGAACATTTTCCCATTTTGTTTTTTGGAGTTTATTCCATTGTATAGATAATTTATTAACTGTTCCTCCATTGACAGTTCTCTCTAGTTTTTCACTTTTATAAATGACAGAGCCTTAAATGTCTATGTCCGTAAACTTTATCTGAATTTTGAGTTACAGCCTTAGTATAGATTGTTAAATTGCTTGGTCAAGTGGTATAAACATTTTTAAAGCACATGATGTATATTACCAGATTGCATTCCAAGAGAGTTGTATTAGTTGATACTCACACTAGTAGTATTTAAACGTTGTTTTTTTCACCATATCTTCTATAGCATTAAAATTAGAATTAAAAAAAGTTTTATTCTTTAATTTAAGGGGAAACTTATCCATTAATAGATTTGAGGCATATCAACAGGTAGCAATGTGTACAAAAAAGTATGATGTATGTGTTACACTTGGAAAATTGAGCATTGATTGGCTATTTGATGGTAAGCAATTAAAATTCTTTTAGGTGTGAAATTTATACTGTCATTATGTTAGGAGGTAATTTTTTAGAGATATATTCTGAAATACTTGTGGAAAAAATGATTTAATATTGGGAATTTGCTTCACAATAATATGGGAAGGAGGGAAGTGGGTGGAGTGGAGATGAAACAAGATTGGCCATCAGTTGATAATTGTTGAAGCTGGATGATGGGCACATTGGGCTATATTATATTATTCTGTCTACTTTTGCATATGTTTAAATTGTTTTCATAATGAAAGCTTAAAAAATCTTTTTGAATTTAATAGGTATATTTTCATATAAGTTGTTGAGACAGGTTAATAAAATGGTCCTGTAGATTTACTCCTTTAACAGTATAATTATTTTTAGTGAAAATACTGCATTGTGTATTTTGTGCTTACACAGCTTATATATCTTTTGATTCTTCCTTTTTAAGTTTGTCTGTTCCAGTATTGAATATGTTACTAAATGAACTGCTGTGCATCAGTAAAGTTCCCCCTGGAACAAAGCACGTAGACATGGATCTGGCCACTTTGCCTCCAACCACTGCCATGGCTATACTTCTCTACAATAGATGGTAAATGTTTTCATAAACCTGAAATGTGTTGGGCAGCCTCTCTTTAATTGCACTCTGACTTTCAGGGATATGCTTTTAAGTTACTCCTTCTACTCTAGGGATCTCCCAGAGGATCTTGGGAACAGTGAATCTGTTGGTGGAGAAAATTTATGACTGCATAGATGAAAAGAATTCTGAGAAAGATGTGGATGACTTACAAAGTTTTTATTATATATCAATTAGAATTTCAGATAGTTTTTAAGTCTTCTAAGGAGTACTTGAAAAAATACTTGAAGTGATATTTAGAGTGTGTTACATTTTGGTTTTTTGGTCTTTTTTACAGGGCGATTAGGACAATTGTTCAAAGTAGTTTTCCTGTCAAACAAGCAAAACCTGGACCTCCTCAGTTAAGTGTGTAAGTTGGCCAGTAAGACCCTTCCTTGGCGCTTTTTTCATCAGAATTTTTTTAAATTTTGTAAGTTTTTAATAACTCCTGGTACAGAAGGAGTGGAGCAGGAATCGGAGGGCAGAAGGCCTGCGTACAGGTGCGTTTGGAGGAGTTAGAAGGGTGAGAGATTCAGATGGTGCTTTGGCTGTCTAGACTAGAGAGCTCTGAAAGAGAAGGGAGCACTTCGTACATTGTGCCTTTCATCTTAGCATTAGCTGACCTGCTTCCAAGTATTAAGTTTGTTTTCATTTAATTAAATTTACTTGAAGGAGATATATTTGTTTTGTATGCTGGAAATTATTTTAATCTAGAGTGCAAAAGTTAATTACAATAGTTGGATCATATCCAGAGTTTTAAACCTAGTTCTTAAATTCCAGATAGCAACTTACCCAAATTTGGAGGAAGAGAGTATAGTTTCTAACTTGATACAAATGAGCTTTTGATATCAGTAAATTTTTATTCTTAAACTGAGGGTTTGTTTATCCTTAATGTCTTAATCATTAGTTCATCTCAAGAGTTTAGCAGCATTCCTAGCACATTTTAAATGCCTAAGAAATAGCTGATAAGTAAATGAATAAATGGAAGAAATCATTATTTCTAGGCAACATTATTTTCTAATGCTACCTACAAATATCACCTAAAAATATCATTAGTAGAGGGACCCTGGTGGCGCAGTGGTTAAGAATCCGCCTGCCAATGCTGGGGACACGGGTTTGAGCTCTGGTCCAGGAAGATCCCACATGTTGTGGAGCAGCTAAACCCGTGTACCACTACTGAGCCTGAGCCTGAGCAACTACTGAGGCTGCGCTCTAGAGCCTGCGAGCCACAACTAGTGAAGTCCATGGGCCTAGAAGCCTGTGTTCCACAACAAGAGAAGCCACCGCAATGAAAAGCCCACACGCAGCAACGAAGACCCAGTGCAGCCAAAAATAAAAATAAATTAAAAAAAATATATATCATTATTAGAAAATCATTTTCTGGGTAAAGTTTTTTTTTTTTTTGGTCGGGGGGTACACGGGCCTCTCACTGTTGTGGCCTCTCCGTTGCGGAGCACAGGCTCCGGACGTGCAGGCTCAGCGGCCATGGCTCACGGGCCCAGCCGCTCTGCGGCATGTGGGATCTTCCCGGACTGGGGCACAATCCCGTGTCCCCTGCATCAGCAGGCAGACTCTCAACCACTGCGCCACCAGGGAAGCCCCTGGGTAAAGTTTTGATGCTTAGCATTTGTGTTATATTTTTGTTTGTTTGCATGTCTATATCACCATGCAGATGCTTATCTTTTGTTACTTTTTAAACACCAAAAAACTTTGAGGAAATGAATAAATGAAGTAAAAAAAAAAATTTGAGTTTTTTTAAAATACAAAGCAATTGAGAAAATAATGGTAAAGGAGCATCAGCACTGAGTTTTTGCTTGTTTTTTAAGCATGAAAAGAAATAGCATTAAAAACATTTTTATTTAAATTCAACCTCACTTTCAAGAATGATCTTTAAGTTTTGAATTTTCAGTCTTTCAAGTAATGTTTGATACTCTTCAATCATTTCTCTTTTAGTATGAATCAGATGCAACAGGAGAAAGAGCTAACAGAAACTATTTTGAAAGTGGTGAGTATTGGCATCAGTTACACTCTAACCTTTCTGGGACATATTTAGAGCATGTGTAGGTGCTTCTTCTAATCTTAGGTATATAAGAGTTGGCAAGGTCTAGATGCAATGGCATTTATATTTTTACTTGTTAGAACATAGTTTGGTAATATTCTAAATCGTACATTTGAAATAATTAATTAATTAATTAATTAATTTTGGCTGCGCTGGGTATTTGTTGCTGTTCCCGGGCTTTCTCTAGTTGCGGTAAATGGGGGCTTCTCTTCATTGTGGTGTGTGGGCTTCTTATTGTGGTGGCTTCTCTTTGTTGCAGAGCACGGGCTCTAGGTGCATGGGCTTCAGTAGTGGTGGCTTGTGGGCTCTAGGGTGCAGGCTCAGTGTTGTGGCGCACGGGCTTAGTTGCTCCGCAGCATATGGGATCTTCCCAGACCAGGGCTCGAACCTGTGTCCCGTGCGTTGGCAGGCGGATTCTTAACCACTGCACCACCAGGGAAGTCCCTGTACATGTTTTTAATGTTAGTGAGAGTGCTTTACCACCAATTCTGTTGTCAAATATTTCACAGTACTTTAGCAGATGTGAGAAATCACTCTTATAGGTGATATGTTTATATTCTTTCATGTTCTCCCCAAAATCTACAATAAACATGCATTATATTTTAAAACTTTATTTTTTTAATTAAAAATTTTTTTCTTAATTTATTTTTATTTTTATTGGCTGTGCCGCACAGCTCACGGGATCTTAGTTCCCCAACCAGGGATTGAACCCGGGGCCCGACAGTGAAAGCACTGAGTCCTATCCACTGGACTGCCAAGGAATTCCCTAAACCTACTTCTGTAGTCAGAAAAATACAATTATTTTTTAATTGTTCTAGTCAGTATAAAAGTAGAAACACAGTAGTTCCCTTAATTTAAAAATGATCTCTGTAATTCTTTATTTAACACCTACAGTGTGCCAAAGATAACAACTAAAGTTCAGGGGCTGGGAGAGGAGAAGGAAGATAAGAGACAGTCTGTATCTATGTACAACAGATAATGTATTTTTAATGTAGAAGCAAAAAACCTGCATCATTTTAATATTATTATCTAATGCCTACTAAAAGTGGCTGGCACATTGAAGCATACAAAACATTTCTTGAATAAATCAGTGGAACTGTGCAAATCTTTAAAACATTTTTCATTATTAACTTTTTTATAGAAGAAAGACATCAATCTTTTCCAATATGTGTTTTCTAATTTCACAGTAGGAACCTACTGTTTCATTAAAAAAATTTATTTATTTATTTATTTATTTATTTGGCTGCACTGGGTCTTAGTTGTGGCACTTGGGATCTTTGTTGCCGTGTGCAGGATCTTTTTTTTTTTTTTTTAATTTTTTATTTATTTATTTTTGGCTGCATTGGGTCTTCGTTGCTGTGCACGGGCTTCCTCTAGTTGTGGCGAGCGGGGGCTACTCTTCGTTGTGGTGCACAAGCTTCTCATTGCGGTGGCTTCTATTGTGGCAGAGCACGGGCTCTAGGCCTGCGGGCTTCAGTAGTTGTGGCATGCGGCCTCAGTAGTTGTGGCTCGCAGGCTCAGTAGTTGTGGCGCATGGGCTTAGTTGCTCCGCGGCATGTGGGATCTTCCTGGACCAGGGCTTGAACCCGTGTGCCCTGCATTGGCAGGCGGATTCTTAACCACTGTGCCACCAGAGAAGGCCCCTGTGTGCAGGATCTTTTAGTTGTGGCATGCAGGATCTTTAGTTGCAGCATGCAAACTCTTAGTTGCGGCATGTGGGATGTAGTTCCCGGACCAGGGATCGAACCCAGGCCCCCTGCACTGGGAGCGTGGAGTCTTAGCCACTGGACCACCAGGGAAGTCCCTCTTTTTTTTTTTTTTAAGATAATTTTAACAAATATAATTGCACTCCTGCTATGTTAGAAACATTTTAAAAATAGATTAATACACTAAGGTAGTAAGTATCCTGTAAATATTTTTTGGTTACTATAGTCCAGTGCTGCCATTTTTGTATTTTAATAATTTGTTTATTGAACTTTTGTAGCTAAAAGAACAAGCTTCTGATTCTATCTTGGTACTAGAGGCAGCCCTTAAGTTAAACAAGGATCTTTATGTCCACACGATGAGAACGCTAGATTTATTGGCCATGGAGCCAGGCGTGGTAAATGGAGAGACTGAGAGTTCCACTGTTGGACTGAAAATCAAAACCGAGGAGATGCAGTGCCAGGTATTTATTTCAGTAGTTAATCAATGCATAGCAAATTTTTGGAAAATCTTGTTTTTAATTAGAATTTATTTCTGCCCTTGTCCCTTTGATTTTGACTTCAGATGCTATTAAGACTTTGTATTGTATTTAATTTGTGAATTTTATAAGACCTCACTTGAAATTTTTCTAAAAGAAATGGAAGGAAAATTTCGTTTGATCTTTTGTCTCTGAACTGGTTTCCCAGTTGTATTTAGGAGACTGACAATGCAGTGAGTATGTAACTAATTTACAGTTCATTCATATTATTAGAAATCTAATCATACCAAAAAAACAAAACAAAACTAATATTGTACTAGACTTTGAAAAATATGGGCTACTAGAGAAGCACCTAGTTTTTCAAAGATCTTAAGGTTGCCTGCTTTCTGTAACTCTGTGCTGTAGTTCCTTTGTTGCTTTCAGTTGTTGTTTGTTGTTAGATATTTTTTGTATTGATGTCTTCTTTTTTCCTGCTGGATAGTAAACTCTTTGAGGTCTCTTTTTTTAATATATTTGCCTCTTTCTCACTTTCCAGCCCAGAATCTTGAGTATAATAAAAATTTAAAAATATTTGATGATTGCCTAGAGGGGGCCACTAGCCTTTTACATTCTGTGTTCTTTTTACATTCTATGTTCATTGTGTGAGTTGGCATAACTTCTTTTTTTTTTTTTTTTTTTTTTTTACTTGATACCTTTTTTATTTTATTTATATTTTATTTTTATTTTTGGCATAACTTCTTTAATCCCTATTTCCCAATCCTGAAAGGGCAGAAGTAGCTCTGACTTTAAAGGGTTCGGAGGTACCTTTTCAGATTAGCTGGTTCTGGAGTTGAAAATAATCCCTTTTCAAGACTTGTTAAGCTGGAGTCTTGTACAGTAGGAGGAGGAGTCAAGAGGCATTGACAGTTGGTAACCACTTTAAATGGTCAATGAAACTTCCATGTAGGAGGTTTCTGGTGCTGTCATATCTTATACTCACTGAGTCTGTTTAAAAGTCTTGGTAACATGTCTGATTTTCACAATGTAGTGGATGATATGACCTGAAAAAACAGAACTCTTACATAAATGTGCTAGGTAAACCCTATCAAATATTCTTTTAATTACATAGCTGAGCCATAATTTCTGTTTTTTGAATAGCAAATTAGTACTGATACTCATTTCCTGGCATGTTAATGTTTAAAGTGCATTTGCAGTCTTTATGTTACTAAAATTTACCTGACTCAAAAGAAAAACCTTAAATTTTTCCTTAGTTAAACCAAAAGTATTACTGTCCTTCAGGGCAGCTTCATTATCAGATTTGTTTTTTTTGTTGTTGTTGTTTTAACCTACTGACCACCTCTTAACTGTAGAATTTAGACTTGTTTTAATGGCTAGTCAGTATAATTATACTTGAAAGTATCTTTTTGGTATCTTGTACTCTGCCTGGAAAGGGGAATTATATGTAACTGTAATACGTATGCATATGTATGTGTGTTTATGTGTGTTTAAATCTTTCTCTATTATGTATACACACACATACTATTTTTAAAAATTTCTTTAGCACTCTTTTACCCTAGATGGAAGGAAGCGCTCTAGAATGATAATCAGCCCAACATTAAATGTGGATTAAATAGTGCAAAGCAGTATTCTAGAGGCTGAGAAGAATTAATCTTGATTTGTTGAACAGGGCAGAATAGTATCTATAATGCATATCAGTAAAAAGTAGTTCAGTCATGAGTACCAGAGACTATTACAGCTTAGGAGTTCAGAGGGGGAATGAGTATCTGTTGGCTAAGGTTGGTTTGGTGTAAATGGAAATACGGGGTGTGGAATGAAGTTCATTTGTAGATCTGATGTGAATGGGGAATTGAGAAAACTGGTGTGATTGAAATAGAGGAGAATAGAGAGGTTTGGAGAGAGAAATTAGTCCAGATTCTGAGATCCTTGAAGATCAGGCCTTGGGGTTTGAACTTTCTCTTACCTGGGGGAATAATTCGAAGGCTTTTTAAGAAAGTCATACTGAGAAGACAGATCAGTCAGCCTTGTGTAGAGTAAATTTGAGATAGAGTATTAGGAACCTAGAGATCTGGCTTCAAGTCTGGGCTCTGCCAGTATTTGGTTATATGCTTTTAAGCAGAGATGTCACTTTCTGGGCCTTAGTGTTCTTGTTCATAAAATGGCCAAGTTGAACTTAGCCTTTGAGTTCTGCATTCAGTAAATCTAGGTATCAATTTATGAACGTTCTTGGAAAAATGTACAGGTTCTATATTAGAAAAAGACAACTGGAAATGCACTATCGTTTTATAGTCATTCAAATTTCTCAATATTTTATTCTGGCAAGTTCTGTGATAGTAGACATTTGCCCCTTCTATCCCTTTTGGAGAGACACCCCGGTGGCTGTCCCCCTATTCTATGTTAGAAGAACCCCCTACCTTCTGAGACTCGATGGGAGGCAGAGCCTGTTTCCTATAATAAAACTGAAAACTCCAGACACGAGCGTTCTCTAGCCCTTATCCTGCTCCAGGGCAAGTATGTCACATAGGTGTGACAGACAGATACATTTAGTTTAGACTGAATTAGGAGCTAGCTAGTAAGTCAGTGAAATGGGGAGGGTAGATAATGCGTTGTGATGGTGAGCCAACAGCAACAGTGACAGTAAAATCTAGCTTCCAGGGGCAGCCCTGGCAGAAGTGGAGCTGCTGCTTTCAGTGTCTAGTGCTGGTGGCTGCAGGTGACATGATCTGTGGAGTCTAGTGTTGAGGTGGCTGCAGTGGTGTTTCACTGCATCAGTTTTGGCTCTTGTTCTGGCTGCTTGCTTCCCTTCCCCTGTTTGTTTTCCAAGCCTTATTCTTTGGCTTTCCCAGTAACTCTGTAGGCCACCTGACATCCTGAGGGTAAATCTGTTTTCTGCTTAATTCAGTCAGAGTTGACTTCTGTTGCTTGTGACTAAGAACATTGATTGTTCCACTGCTCATTGAAATGGTTTTTTCTTTTTTGTTGTATGTGTACCTGTGTTTTGCTGAGATGAAGATGCCTTTGAGTTTTGTCAGCTCTTAAGTTCCTGAAAAATTACTGAGCAAATTGGTATTCATTACCATTTTAGGTGTGTTATGATTTGGGTGCAGCATACTTCCAGCAAGGCTCTACAAATCCAGCTGTCTATGAAAATGCCAGAGAAAAATTTTTTAGAACCAAAGAACTAATTGCAGAGGTAAATACAGTCATAACAGGCATATGATTTTCAGTCCTTTAAAACATCTGTATGTTTTTTGGCTTTAATTTTTCTGATGATAAAAAAACCCAGTAAGTGTTCATTGTTGTAAATTTGGTAGTTCAAAAAAGTAGTGAAAACATCAAAAAAAATCTGTAATACCCCTTTCGTGGTTTTAGCTTATTTTTTTTCCAGTTTTTATTCTTTATGTTTTTATACAGTTAAGCTCATGCTGTAATATACTATTTTGTATCTTGCTTAAATATTTGAATAGATATTTTAAATGTATTCTATTCTGTTGTATAGTTGTGCTGTGATTTCATTTTCCTAATGTTTGGGCATTTAGATTGTTTACTGTTTTTATTTATTATAAAGTTGCAAAATTTATATCTCCAAGCATAAATTTTTGTTTGGACTTTAGATACTTTCAAGTTAAATTCCTGCAAGTAGAATTACCATGTCAATGGTCATTATTTTTTTAAAGGATGTAATATGTAAAGCCAAATTGCTTGCTAGGTACATTTCTCTGAAGGCACTCCAATCAGCAGTGAATTTTTTTTTAATTGCTAATTTGATGTGATCTAGAATATCTTTTAAAGATTTGCATTTCCTTGGTTCCTAGTAGGGTAAACATTTTCATGTGTTTGTTGTTTGCATTTTTCTTTTTGTGATTCAGAAAACTGAATTTTAAAGTATATAACTAGGTTTCTGTATGCCTGGTGCCCAGAAAAATTCCCACTTCAATCTTTCCTTTCTTCACCAGAGACATTGATTAAATGTACTAGAGATTTTCTTTATTGGGAATCCCCATTTTACTTTGTCTGGGGCACTCATCAGATTTCTAATTTTATGGCATTTCAGGTATAGTAGTTTAAAACTTTAATTTTTTAAAAAAGTGTGTCTTTTAAAATTTTTTTTCTGTTTTGATGGAAGCATTTCTGTTTATTCCAGTTGAGTGAAGATTGAGTTTTCTTTGCTCATTTAAATCTCTGCAAGTACATGTATTTTAAAATATTTTAAGCTTGTTTTTAACAGTGTTCACTCTTTGTTAGTATCTTAATTTTCATACCTACATAGAGTAATAATAATGTCTACCTTTATGTTGGCCTGAAAACTCTAAACCAGGAGTCAGCAAACTTTTTTGTAAAGGACTAAATAATAGATATTTTAGGCTTTGTGGGCCATATACAGTTTCTGTGGTATAGTCTAATTTGTTGTTATGGTTTTTTTCCCGCCTTTACAACCCTAAGAATTGTTCTTAGGTCAAGAAATCTATAAAAACAAGCCATGGGCTGGATTTGGCCTGTGAGCAATATTTTGCTGACCCCTGCTCTAAACCTTTTAATTTTTTATGGTTCCTCCAGCCCTGAATTTTCCATTAGCATTTTCTTGTACTGTTAAAATGCACTAAATGGGTGCTAGACTATTGTTTCTATTACACTGATGAATAATGATATATACCTCTTACTTTACAGATAGGTTCATTATCTCTTCATTGTACCATAGATGAGAAGCGGTTAGCTGGCTATTGTCAAGCGTGTGGTGTTCTTGTACCTTCTTCTGATAGTGCATCTCAGCAATTGACTCCATATAGTCAAGTCCATATTTATTTGAGATCTGGCAACTATCAGGTAAGATGTGTGATGGGGATACAATAGTGTAATCGAAAAGCACTGGAAGCCAGACAGCTGAGTTCAGATCCTGACACCACCATTTACAGTTGTGCCATTTAGGGCAAGCCAGACTGTCAGATTGGCCTATAAAATAGTTTTAATAATTAAGCTTCTGGGCTTCCCTGGTGGCGCAGTGGTTGAGAGTCCGCCTGCCGATGCAGGGGACACGGGTTCGTGTCCCGGTCCGGGAAGATCCCACATGCCGCGGAGCGGCTGGGCCCATGAGCCATGGCCGCTGAGCCTGCGCGTCCGGAGCCTGTGCTCCGCAACGGGAGAGGCCACAACAGTGAGAGGCCCGCGTACCGCAAAAAAAAAAAAAAAATTAGGCTTCTTATGAGAATCAAATGAGAAGTTATAGTTTATAAACTCTAAGGCAAACCACTGGACAGATATTGACTCATTATTGATAATTCTCCTTTCTTGAAGGTATAGAATTTGCCCATTTTAAGTACATTCTGTAAGAAACTCTGTAGGCAGAACTTTTAAAATTACAGGTAGAGAACTTTTAGTTTTATGGAGCCTAAAGTCTTGTGTCTGATCTGAAAGTATGGCCTTGTAACCCTGCCTTCTTAGCCACTGCAAACATTAAGAGTGAAGGAGAAAGTGAGCAGAGCGGTTTTGGTAGGTTTGGATAGTCTATTACGTAGCCCATTTTGCCAGGGAGTCTGGTCATCATCTCAGTTTTAATCATGAAAAGGGCTTAAATTAGTCTGTTGAGATTTTTATTGCACCCTCTGTGTATATATCTTTAGTTTTGTAATGAAAATCACTGGGAATTAGAATTTGTACTTTTAAAATCTTTTTTGGAAAGCCTTCATTCTAGGAAGTGAACAGTGCCTTCATGTTATTTAATTCAAAACAGAAATTATGAAATGACAAAGCTATAGCATACCTTTAGTTTTGTGTCTCCAAATGGACTTTTAGCCTAGGTTTTTAGTTCAGTCTTCTCAACTAGAGTTTATTTTTTTTCAAAGAAAATAGAAGAGAGGGGATAAGTACTTCCTCTCCCTCCCTCTGGCCTCTTTTTTGCAAATTCTGCTTTGCCCTAGGGAAGAAAATTAAACTTTCTTGAAGATAGATTTCAGCTACAGATGAAGTTATTAAACACTAGAGATCTTTCAGTTACGTATTCCTAGTACAGGCTTATGGAGGGTGGGGATCAATTATGATAAGATATAGAATCTTTAAGAAGGTCCCTAGAATGGTAAGACCTGTGCAAACGAGACCTTGGAAATATTAGTCATACATAGGCACATATTACTGTGAATACAATAAAGTGCCAAAATGTGTCACTCAGAAAGTAGTGTAATGGGTAGCTAGGAAGGGGGAAAGAGCAATTTTGTTGCAACTCTGAAATTTATCACTTCAGTTATGTATGCAGGAGTATCTTAGAAATCATGTTTACCTTTTTCTGTGTTTTGGTAATAAGATTCTGTTTGTATTAACTATATATTTTTGTTTTGTGCTGATGAAGTAGTTATTGAACAGTTGTAACAAATGTGTCTTCTCACATTTAGGAAGTGGCTTACTTGCCCCTGTGTAGCCTATGTTTTGCTATGGAGGTGAAACAGTGGTTGCTTTATAGTTTTGAAACCATTTTTGTCAGTGCTTTTGTGGTAGAGCTGATTAGCTTTAGCTGTTTCCAGAAATCCCCACACTATCACCCCTTCTTTCTCTCTTCCATTGATAAAGAGATAAAGAGTTGATAAAGAACAGAAAAAGACTCTAATAATATGGGTGTTTCTGTAATTCACTAAATAATATATTTTAAAACATTTAAATTGATTAGAATAGTTTCTTAACATGTTATATTTAGATGGATTATTTTTAATTAATTATTTTAGTGTTTTAAAAAGTTTGTTGTATGGGGGGCTTCCCTGGTGGCGCAGTGGTTGAGAATCTGCCTGCTAATGCAGGGGACACGGGTTTGAGCCCTGGTCTGGGAGCATCCTACATGCCGCGGAGCGACTGGGCCCGTGAGTCACAACTACTGAGCCTGCGGGTCTGGAGCCTGTGCTCCGCAACAAGAGAGGACGCGATAGTGAGAGGCCCGCGCACCGCAATGAAGAGTGGCCCCCGCTTGCCACAACTAGAGAAAGCCCTCGCACAGAAACGAAGACCCAACACAGCCAAAAATAAATAAATTAATTAATAAATTCCTACCCCCAACATCTTAAAAAAAAAAAAAAAGTTTGTTGTATGAACCCCTCCCCATTTTTTTGGCTGCACTGCGCGGCCTGTGGGATTTTAGTCCCCCTGCAGTGGAAGTGCAGAGTCTTAACCGCTGGACCGCCAGGGAAGTCCCTGAACCCCTATTTAAAGTGGATGAGAAGAATTTAAAAACTTTCTCTCTAATAACGTAGCTGAATTACTTCTTATTCATTGATTCTTCGCTCACGTCTCACTTTTGATCTTCAATTTTCAAAAAGGGTGAGGGAGTGCTATTTGTATCTGTAACGTAATTTTAAAATTTTAGAAAGAGAAGATTTTCCTAGCAAGATTTTTTTTTTTTTACCTAGCAAGATGTTTGGATGATTTTCTTCACTGTGTAATTTCTATTATAGAAAGACTTTAAATTTTATTTAAAAAAATTTTTTTGGAAAGATTCTTTCATGATTTTTGAAATGGATGCAATTTTGTGTCTGTGTTCTAGGAGGTAACAAAGATTTTCGCTGAAGACAATTTAACCTTCAGTTTACCTGTGCAGTTCCGGCAGTCAGTCCTAAGAGAGCTCTTTCAGAAAGCTCAACAGGGGTAAGGAAGTGAATTACTTTTTGATTTTTGAATAAAAGGGTAAGTGTGCATTTCAGATTTATCAAAAACATCCCTCCAAACTACCTGTATGTCTGACACAATACTTTCACTTTTTTTTAGTATATGGGAAGTTAACGTGGCCAGAGGAGCCACTTTAATGTTCATCTAATGCATTTCAAAAGTGCTTGGGGAAAAAAATTTACATAGCAGAATTTGATTCTGTTACCTCATCTGTATAGCTAAATTGTCCCTTGATAAATTCAAGACCTTCCCATGACTTAGGTATTTACTAACGTGCCTGAATATCGTAAGATCTTACCTCTCAAGAATAAATGGCTTATTGTGATTTTAGTTTTGCAATATATTCCTTTTTATTAAAAAAAAATAGTGTATCTGCTTTTGTATTCTACAGAAATGAAGCTCTAGATGAAATCTGTTTTAAAGTCTGTGCCTGTAACACAGTCCGTGATATATTGGAAGGGAGAGCGATTGGTGTTCAATTTAACCAGCTATTTCTTAGACCTAATAAAGAGAAAATAGACTTTCTTCTTGAGGTAAGACGTTTTTTCCCCTTTTGATTTATAATTTTGCTTTAAGTTTACCAATGATCTCTTAGCTACCAAATCCAGTGCCCTCTTTTCTGTCTTCGTCTGACTTGCCTCTGGCTGATAGTTGTTACTACTGATAGACCACGATCTCCAACCCTATCTTCTGCTGGAGCTCTTTTCTGGTTCTCCTCCATCACTGGGTTTTCCTTAGTCCTCCACTGACTTCTCTTTTGCTCTCCCGTTAATGTTTTTATTTACAAAAGTTTTGTCCTTGGCTCACTCAACTTCTCATATCACTTTTTATTCTCATCCAAAACCTTAGTCACCTGCTCACTAAAACCCCTTGAATCATACTTCTTGCCTCTCATGTGAGCTCCAGAATCTGTGTTTCTACTGGATCTTTCTCTTTCTTTAATAGTCTTAATGTAATAGACCTTGAGAGGAGTACATAGAGTGCAATTAATACCATTTAGTTCTAAACATACAACACTGCCAATGCCCTGGAAGTCCTTCTTATGCTCCTTACCAAACCCTCTCTGCCTCTCCTTGAGGAAACCACTGTCCTGTGTTTTGTGATAATCATTTCCTTGCTTTTCATTACAGTTGTATCACCTTTGTATGTACCCTTAAAGAATATTCTTTAATTTGCCTGTTTCGAACTTTACATAAATGAAATCATACAAAATAAATTCTTTGTCTCTCAGTGAACATACTTGAGATGTTTTTTCAAGTTGTATGCAGGTACAGTTTTTTTTTTCCATTGCTGTAAGGTGTTACAACATTATATGACCATGTCACTATTTATTTATTTATTTATTTTTAAGATGATGGACATTTGTGTTATTTACAATTTGTGGCTATTGTGCTTCTTAGGACATACTGTACATATATCCTGGTGCACCCACATACGATTTATCTGTTACATTCCTGGAGAAGGTTTATCTGCAATATTAGTATATAATTTCCAAATGTTTTTGCCACTAGCATGCATGAGAGTTCTCGTTGGTCAGGATCTTTGTCACCACTTGGTATTGTCAGATTTCCTGTCAGGGTCATGGTATAGTGGTATCTCGTTGAGGTTTTAACATCCCTTTCCTTTATTACTGAGGAATTTAGCAGCTTTTCATTTATTTTTTGCACATATAGATTTTGTCTTTTTTTTTTTTTTTTTTTTTTTTTTGCGGTACGCGGGCCTCTCACCGTTGTGGCCTCTCCTGTTGCGGAGCACAGGCTCCGGATGCGCAGGCTCAGCGGCCATGGCTCACGGACCCAGCCACTCCACGGCATGTGGGATCCTCCCGGACCGGGGCACGAACCCGTGTCCCCTGCATCGGCAGGCGGACTCTCAACCACTGCGCCACCAGGGAAGCCCTAGATTTTGTCTTTTGAGGTACCCATTCCAAGTGGTATGCCTCATTTTTCTGTTGAATTGTCTTTTTTTTTTTCTTTTGCAGGAATTTTTTATATATTCTGTCCTTTACTAGTTTTAAATACTGCAGGTATCTTTTCTGCATTTAACTTCTCTTTTAACTTTTTATTATTTTAAAAGTTCTTAATTTTAATATAATAAAATTTATCAATCTTTTCCATAAAGGAAAAGATCAGTGGATTTCTGTGTCTTGTTTAAGAAAGCTTTTCATATCCTGTAGTCCTGAAAATTGTCCTATATTTTACCTTCTAAAAGCTCTAGAGCTTAGCTGCCTTTTCATATTTAGGTCTTTACTCCACCTATGATTGATTTTTGTGTATTAACATGAAGTAGGGGGTCTGATGTCATTTTTTTCCTCACTTGTTCCAGTACCATTTATTGAAAGTTCCATCTTTTTTCTACCGATCTCCAGTGCTACCTCTCTTGAATGCCAAGTATCCATATGTGTGTGGGCCTGTCTCTGGGCTGTGTTCTGTACCACTTTTCTGTTTGTTTACCCATACATCTGTATCCCTGTCTTGATATCATCTGAAGTACATACCTTGTTTTTCAAAGTTGTGTTGGTTATGCTTGTCTTTTTGCGTTTTCTTGTAGACAGTTGACTCAGATTGTCAAATTTCACAAATAAGCCTGTTGGATTTTTGTTTGGAACTACATTACCTTTAAAAGCCAATTTGTGAAAAATTAGTGTCTTTACAATATTGAGTATTCTCATCTGTGAACTGGTATAGGTTTTGATTTATTTAGGCGTTCTTTAATGCCCTTTAAAGCTTTATAATTTTTCCATAGAAGTCTTTTTATTTTATTTTTTTTATGAACTTGAAAATAGTTTATGCATTGGTATAGAGGTATGGTTGAACTCCGTATAATGATTTTGTTTCCAGCTACTTTGCTAAACTCTTAAAAATTCTGTTTATCTGTAGGTTCATTTGTTTTTCTAAATAGTCTTTATCTGTAAATAATGCATTTTGGTTTTTTCATTTTCTAGCCTTTTCATTTTTATTTCTGTGTACTTGTTCTTACTGTGCTGACAATGATCTCCAGTACAATGTTTGGTAGAAAGGGCTCTGATGGGCTTCCTGGTCTCATTCTTAGTCTCAAAAGCTTGTACTCTTTCACTGTTCAGAATGATGTTTATTATGGGTTTTTCTTATAGTTACTCCATATCTGATTAAGGAAGTTTCTGTTTATCCTTAATTCACGGAAGGCTCTTATTTTTAAAAAATCATGAATTATTTTTAATTTTATTAAATGCTTTTTCTATGTCTATTATGATAAGCACGTAGTTTTTCTCTTCTAATTGGTTAATGTAGTGAAGTATATTAATTTTTAAGTGTTGAAGTACCTTGTCTGGATAAACCCAACTAGGTTGTGATCTTTTTTTTAAACTGAGATATAATTGACATGTAACATTGTATTAGTTTTAGGTCATGTTATGATTGTTTTTAATATATATTGCTGGATTTGGCTTGCTAATACTTTAAGATTTTTTTACATTTGTGTGTGAGATTGATGCATCTGTTTTTTTTCTTTCTTGTCCTGTCTTTGATTTTGTTACTAAGGTCATGTGCCTCATAAATAAATGGAGGTATGGATCATTTCTTTTTGCCTGGAAAAGAAAATGGACTCATTGCTTTTTTTCAGTGTTTGGTAAAATTTACCAATGATGTATTTGGGCCTGGAGATATTTTTTGTGGGAAGATCTTTGGCATTGATTCAATTTCAGTGATTTCATCCGCTGTTCTTTTTTCTTGATTAGTTTTGAGAAGTTCTTTTCTAAGAATTTGTCCACTTTATCTAAATTTTAAAGTTGATTAATATTAATGTTTTTAGTTATCTTTTCAGTGTTTATAGCATCTGTAGAGATGTCACCTATTTCATATTTTTCATTTTTAAAAAGTTGAGGTGAATTCACATAACATCTCTGTTATGTTGCTTATCGAGAGTTACCACATATTCCCGAACACATGAGGACACATGTACAATGCATCTCTATATTTGAATAAACAATCTCATGAAAGTACACTAAAATATTATTTATCATAAGATCCTACGTATGGTAGCAAACTTAATTTATTTATACAGTGGGGCAAAATTATTAGAATGTAAATATATTGTACATACTCCAAGATGCTCAGATGTGTTATGTACTGATAGCGTAACCTATTCATCTGAGCAAAGTACTTTTAAGATACTGTTTCTGAGCATGGTAATTAAAAATACTCTTATTCCTTTTTTTCTTTTCATAGCTTCATTGGGATGTAATTTGCATACCATACAATTCACCCATTTAAAATGTACAATCAGTGATTTTTAGTATGTTCATAGAGTTGTGCAGCCATCACCTCAGCCAGTTTGACAACATTTCATTCCTCTCTGCCCATCTGCAACAAAACTTCTTATCCATTAGCGGTCATTTCCCATTTTCCCTCAATCCCTTCAACCCTAGGCAACTGTTAATCTACTTTTTGTCTCTATAGATTTGCCTGTTTGGACATGTCATATAAATAACTGACTTCTTTCACTTAATGTTGAAAACCTGAAAAATTTGGTCCATGTTGGAGTGTGTATCAGTACTTCATTCTTTTTTATAGCTGAATAGTATCCCATTGACTGGATATGCTCTTCAATGTCTATTTTGAGTGTTCATTCATCAGTTGATGGGCTTTAGGGTTGTTTACACTTTTTAGCTCTTATGAATAATGCTGCTATAAACATTATATAATTTAATTTTTGTGTCAACATATTAGAGAATATTTGACAATTTCTTAAGGTTAGGGAGCTTTTACACTAATATATTCTTTTTGACTTCTTGTAAATAATATGTGGGAAGGAAGCCTAATCTAATAAACTCAGAATAAACTCAGAATAATAATAAACTCAGAATAAGGATATTATTTTTAGATAACTAATATTTTCATAGCTGGTTTCTGTTACTCTTTATTTTCATTGTTTAGTTTTTAAACCTTGGTTATCTTCTTAACCGTTGGTTCTATATACTTTAACTATTACCGATCATTCTTTTCAACTATCTAAGATGACCCTTTTCTCACTTTTCTGACAGGAACTACTGATTCTTAAAGTTATCACTCCATTTAATTTGGCAACATACTTTGTAAATTTCAGCAGGTCTTGTTCGTATGCTATATAGATTATTCTTTACTGCATATTCTTTGGTCTCATCTCCTAAATTTCTTAACCAGATCTGTGATTGATAATGTTTGAAAGGAAAATTCAGTTGTTTTTAAATCTAAACTTTCAGACTGTAGTATAATTATTTTAAAGTACCATATTCAAATAAAAATTACTCAAATTCCTAGGTATGTTCAAGATCAATAAATTTAGAAAAAGCTTCAGATTCTTTGAAAGGAAACATGGCTGCTTTTCTAAAGTAAGTGCCTTTCTTTTCTTTTTCTTAATTTTGAACTTAGTCCTGTGAGAAAAATATCTTTTATTCCTTATCGTTCTGGATTTGCCCTGCCTATCTTATAACCAGGCAAGAATTGGTATTTAAGAACAGTTATGGTTTGGATTCGTGTAGCCACATAAAACTTAGGATTCTGTCAGTTACTCCTTTGTATATTGTAGCATTGAAATCACAAATTTTAAATAAGGACCAAAAAGAAGTTTTAAAAGCTGTTTCAAATGATTGTTGTGCAGTTATTGAATGGTGGTTTTTAAAACAGTTTATTAATAAAAATTGGTTAATATGATTGTTTTCCCCAAACTAAAATTATACACTTTTTTGTTTTATAATATTTCTTACTGATCTAGGAATGTGTGTCTGGGGTTGGAAGACCTGCAGTATGTTTTCATGATTTCTTCACATGAGCTTTTCATTACATTGTTGAAAGATGAAGAACGAAAGCTACTTGTTGATCAGATGAGGAAGAGATCCCCTAGAGTAAATCTGTGCATTAAACCAGTAACTTCATTTTATGATATCCCAGGTTAGCTCTGCTAGCTAAAATGTTGGCACATTCTGCCCCTCAGTATATTTGAGGATATCCTCTTAATTTGTTTCAGATTACACGAATGCTGGTAATTAATAGACATTTACCTGTCTCTTGTAGTCATATTTCTGTCTAAGCAGCTAAGTCTTGGGACTCTGCTGAGTCTCTGATTCATGGAGATATAGGCCTAGATACATAAAAGATTTTAGCTGGGCGAGTAGACCCACGTAACTCTGCTGCTGTGTTCTTGAAGGTAAAAGACAGGAGGGGGGGAGAGCACTTGAGAACAATGAAAGGTACAGGCTTGCATGCGTTTCAGCCTATATGTCATCGTGATACTGTCTTCTGGCTAAACATTCAGCTTTGGCACCATTGCCATTTTTGCCTCATTTATTTGATGATCTTCTTCCATTTTTTTTCTCTTCTTTTATAAATATAAGTAGAAAATATAGTGCTGCTCATTAATAAGAAATACAAGCTTCAACACTTCATATAGGGGAGACAGAGAATTCAGTTGGCTGAACGAACTTTTAGCTGCTTTGGCCCTCATTAGATTTAAACTGCTTTGACAGTCCAGGTGTAAAGGGAAAGAGTAATATTAACACAGATAAAATGCTGGAAATGCATTATTGAAGACTATATCTGAAAGCCGAGTTGTAGTGAGGGATTTTAATGATCCATTCTTGGTTTTCTGGGGAAGGCAGTGCCTCCACCTCCTCACTCCCCCCTTCAGAAAACACATTCTTAATGTTTATTGCTCAAAACATTTTATACGTGCTTTTAAATAACACAGTATGTTCCAAAGTAGGAGACTGTCTATATAAGTTAAATTTTTCCATATATCCCACGTAATTCTTTCCATGTACCAGCTACTGATTTTTATGTTTTTATTTTTATTATCTTTATTAAATGCATTCATTTATTAAATGAAGACAATAAAAATTGTGTTAGGCTTTCTATATGAGAGTGAAGTTAAAACAATTTGCATTAAGTTGAATAAATCAGTTTTCAAGATGAGAGATGCTTTTAACTTATAATACTTATAAACATGCACAATTTCTCTCAGTAAATTACCATTCTCATATTTATAGGATTATGTATACCTTTGAATCAAATCATTATTTAAATGGAAACCTCTCCTTCCTTTCTTAGCCTCAGCAAGTGTCAACATTGGCCAGTTGGAGCATCAGCTGATATTGTCAGTAGATCCCTGGAGGATTCGACAGATTTTAATTGAATTACATGGTATGACTTCAGAGCGCCAATTCTGGACAGTGTCTAATAAGGTAAGACAACCCTCTCTTCAGCGCAGATAAGAAGGGACTTCCCTGGTGGTGCAGTGGTTAAGAATCCGCCCGCCAATTCAGGGGACATGGGTTTGATCCCTGGTCTGGGAAGATCCCACATGCCGCAGAGCAGCTAAGCCCGTGCGCCACAACTACTGAGCCTGTGCTCTAGAGCCCGCGAGCCACAACTTCTGAGCCTGCGTGCCACAACTACTGAAGCCTGCGTGCCTAGAGCCCGTGCTCCGTAACAAGAGAAGCCACCGCAATGAGAAGCCCACATACCACAACGAAGAGTAGCCCCCGCTCACCGCAACTAGAGAAAGCCTGTGTGCAGCAAGAAGACTCAATGCAGCCAGGAAAAAAAAAAAAAAGATAAGAAAATTACCCTTGTTTTCTGATGTAATTTCATAGAAGAGCTGTTCCCTGGCCTTTTTGGGAATAAGGACCCTTTTTATTTGTCAACAATTCATCAACAATGTGAAGGACCTGCACATGAGAGTAATTGCACTTTGAACATCCATTGACAGAGAAAATATGAAATATCCAAAAAAGATACTATTAAATCAGTAACAACAAAAAATGAGTTTATATTTCATTTGTTGTCATAACACCTACATGCATTTTCAGTATACCTGTTAATATGTGTGTAAGGTATAATATTTGTGCAGTCTGGAGCTAATACTTGCTGTGTGCTTACAGAGTATTTTTAGTTTAGTTTTTCCTATCTTCTTGAAGTCTAAAGCCTACAGTTTAGAACCACTTCATTAAAACTTCTTTTAGAACATTTTTGCTTTAGATATTCTTTTTAAAATGCCAAGCTAATGTTTCTGAAGTTGTCTATTTAAGTTTTCCTGTGTGGAAAGTGCAAATGAAAATAGCTTTTTAAACATTTCAGTGGAATGTAGCTTGAGATACAAGGGAAGCAGTCCACAGATACAGGTGAAATTAAAGTACTATGGTAGTGCTTCTAATTTAACTGCATACTCCTCCTCTGCTGAATATGTAATAAAAAGCAGCAAGAAATTGCTGTATATTTTGTGGGGCTTGAACGTAAAAGTGCAGTGAAATGAAAAATTGGTCTGAACCTTAGTTGGGCTTCTTAGCGTTGACATTGTTATTTGTGTTCATTTATATAGAGAGGAAGTATATAGCATAATAATTAAGAGCGGGAGTTCTGGTACTAGCTGCCTGAGTTTGAATGCCAGCTCTCTACTTAACTAGCTGTATAGTCTTCGGCAAGTTATTTGACTTCTGTGTGTCTCCGTTTTCTCATCTGTGAAATGGAGATAATAGTACCTATGTAATACTGTTGTGAGGATCATATGAGTTAATACGTATTAAACTCCTAGAATTTTTTTTCCTTTATTTCTATAGGCTATCCTTCAGAAAGTTCCAATCCATTTAATTATTTATTACTAGCTCATTATAGTGATTATGTTCATTTTGATTAGCCTTTCAATACAGCTATCATTTTCCTTTCTCTTTCAAAAATGACTTTTGAATGACTTTTTAAATGGGGTTGACTATTACTGAAAGATTCTTATCTAGATTTGGCTTCATGTGTGTGTATTTGTGGATTTTTATTTCTTCTAGTGGGAAATACCTTCTGTCTATAGTGGTGTTATCCTGGGAATCAAAGACAATTTAACAAGAGATTTGGTTTACATTCTAATGGCCAAAGGTTTACACTGCAGTACTGTTAAGGTGAGTAAAAGCATACATTGACGTCTGGTTAAGAATATGCTTTGTAAATGTAGCATGAAGCCAGGAATCAGAATCAGTTGTGTTTTCCTGATCTTAAAATCATGGTCATAGGCCTAGGAGGATATTTGAAAAGGCGTTTTGGTTTATTCTTTTTCCTTTTACCCTCATAGCTATGCGAAAATGGTCTTGGACATATGGCTACTACTCTATGTCTTTTAAAAAATTAGAGAACATGAATAGTTCTTATTTGTATTTAGGGTTCAGTTAGTAAAGATTGTATTCCAAGCTAAAGAAAACAAAAACAAAAATCCTTAAAATTACTTTTGTAGATTTTACATAAGGATCTATTTACGAAGTAGTCTGGGATGGAAATACAGAATTGGGAATCATCAAAGATCAACCTGGGAGAATATTCAGAACCTAGGGGATCCAGCACAGGGTCCAAAAAGAGTGGCGTGAGAAAGAGTGTGGTATGAAGACCAGACTTGTGGGGTCATAATAGCTAAGGGGATAGAGGATGTCAAGAAAAGGGGATGGACAGCACTGGGTTGCAGCCCCTAAGTCCAGTAAGGTAACTGAAAGGTAATTGAGTAGATTGTGCCATTAGAAGATCTTTGTTTAGTAAGAGCTGTTTCTTCTTCACGATGTGGGGGATAGAATCCACATTGTACGAGTGAAAGAATCATGTGGAGAGAGTAAGCGAAGGCTGCTCTTTGGAAAAATTCGAAAGAGATGTGTAGGAAAGGGCTTGGATCATAGCTGATTTGATTTATTTATTAGTCAATTATATAGGCTAATAGGGTTGTGTGCAAAATTTTAGAATGTGGAACTTTGTTGAAGGGGGTAAGGTCTAATTCTGACTATCTTAGGGGGAGAAGCTTATTTAATCGTGGAATTTTATACCTGTATGATATATGTATGTAATATTTATATAAAACTTCTAGTTTTGTTATTTTATTTTTTTTGGCCACTCTGTGTGGCATGTGGGATCTTAGTTCCCAGACTAGGGATCGAACCTGTGCCCCCTGCAGTGGAAGCGTGGGGTCTTAACCCCTAGACTGCCAAGGAAGTCCCCTAGTTTTGTTATTTTATAATTTATGTAAAACTTGTTTAGTAATGTAGCATGTATATTATATTGATTATTGGTTGTTTTTTAAAAATTACAGGTAATTCCCTGGCGGTTCAGTGGTCAGGACTCTGTGCTTCCACTGCAGGGGGCACGGGTTCAATCCCTGGTTGAGGAACTAAGATCCTACATGCCGTGTGGTGCAGCCAAAAAAAAAAAAATTTACGAAAGAATTAAGTATTTATTGGAATAAATCAACAATGCAGAGATGATAAAAAGATGATAGTCTAGCCTCACTCCCAAAGATAACCAGTGTTAACCATTTAAATTAATTCTCCTCCTCTTTGTTCTGTACTTATAAAGATGTTATTTTTTGACTCCAGAGGAAAGGTGATCCAGGCTATTCTGCTGTTTCTTTTTATAGGACTTTTCCCATGCTAAACAGCTATTTGCTGCTTGTTTGGAGTTGGTGACAGAATTCTCACCAAAACTTCGTCAGGTCATGCTGAATGAGATGCTGCTTTTGGATATTCATACACATGAAGCTGGAACAGGGCAGTCTGGAGAGAGACCACCTTCTGATCTTATTAGTAGGGTGCGAGGATATCTGGAAATGAGGCTTCCTGGTAAGACTTTTTCACAAAGCCAAATTTCAGAAATTTAGTACTCAAGTAACTGGGGAATATTCTAAAAGAATATTTACGGGACTTTTTACCATCTATGAAAAAGTTATTTGTCTTTTAAAACAGAATTCAGATGTGGAGTTCACTTGAAAACATTGGGGAAAATGTAGGAAATTATTAATTTCCTAGGATTGCCATAAATAAGTAACAGAAATTTATTTATTTATTTATTTAAAATTTATTTATTTATTTTTGGCTGCTTTGGATCTTTATTGCTGCAGAAATTAATTTTTTCATGGTTTTGGAGATGAGATGTCTGAAATCAAGGGGTCTGCAGGGCTACACTCCCTTTGAAGGCTCTAGAGAAGGATCCTTCCTTGCTTCTCGCTAGCCTCTGGTGGCTCCCAGCAGCCTTTGGTGTTCCTGGGCTTGCAGCTGCATCACTCCAGTCTTTCCCTGTTTCGTGTGTGTGTGTGTGTGTGTGTGTGTCCCTGTGTGTGTGTGTGTCTGTGTGTCTGTGTGTGTGTGTCCGTCCCCCCCCCTCCCCAGCCCCCGTCCGTCCATATCCTCTCCTCTTGTAAGGGCACCAGTTATTGGATTTAGGGTCTATCCTAATTCAGTATGACATCGTTTTAACTAACCACATCTGCAAAGACCCTGTTTCCAAGTAAGATCACCTTCTGAGGTTTCAGGTGTACATGAATTTTTAGGGGACAGCATTCAACACACTATAAAAACTATATTGCAATTTTAAGATATTATGTTAAAAGATTCAAAATGTCCTTGAAGCTGCATGTTGAAGGCTTATTTCCTCATAGCTGCCATAGACAGCCCTCAGCATGATTGCCTGTGGGTCAGGAAGTCACTTGTGGTCACTTTAGGAACAGATTTTGACTGTCCAGGTCTAAATGTAAAGATCTTACTATGAAAAGAAGCTTATCATAAGAATTTTTTTTATCATAAGAAGTATCATCTGTTACATATAATCTTGCTTAGTTAAAGCAGTTTCTTACTTTTACATGTTTTAATAATATTTAGAGCATTTCAATCGTACTGTACACATTTAATACTGTAAATAGTAAAATTGAAGTGTAAAGCAAGGTCCTAGTAATGTGCCCAAACAAATGGCTGCTGGCCCTCTCGGGTCTTTTGAATTAATTTAATTGTTATAACATTGTGATTTCTTGAAGAAATTACAACTTTTTAGCACTCTATAGATAGAATACCTTTGAGTTTTAATGCATCAGTGCCCTTCAGTATCACAATAAAAATTGATCTAATTAATATATACTAATTGTCAACAGAGTGTTTTCTAAAACTCTTTTTCTTTCCTTTTTCTTTTCGGGCCTTGCTGCGTGGCTTGTGGGATCTTAGTTCCCCTACCAGGGATCGAACCTGGGCCCTCGGCAGCAAAAGCACAGAGTCCTAACCATTGGACTGGCAGGGAATTCCCCAGAGTGTTTTCTTTCTTTCTTTTTTTTTTTTTTTTTGCGGTACGCGGGCCTCTCACTGTTGTGGCCTCTCCCATTGCGGAGCACGGGCTCCGGATGCCCAGGCTCAGCGGCCATAGCTCACAGGCCCAGCTGCTCCGTGACATGTGGGATCTTCCCAGACCGGGGCACGAACCCGTGTCCCCTGCATCGGCAGGTGGACTCTCAACCACTGCACCACCAGGGAATCCCAATGTTTTCTTTTTAAAGGTTGAAGATTGGTTCTCTAAAATGAAAAGCAAAAAGAATTTAAAAAACCCTAACATTTATTGAGTGCTAACTACATGTCAGACAGACATTCTTCTGAGAGCTTAGGTGCATAACTGATTTAGTCCTCGCAGCAGCTTCATGAAGTAGCTTCTTATTTAATTATCCCCGTTTTGTAAATCAAGAAACTAAGGTTAAAGAATTTGGCTGAAGTCATGAAGTAAGAGACAGAACTGTGTTTTGAACTCATCAGGCCAACTTAAGCCTGTGCTTTTACTCTTTGAAATGGTTGAAAATGCCTTCAAATAATTATAGTCTCTTTGTACTACCTTTTTGGCATTTGAGTAGTTTGGAGTTCATTTCACTTTTTCCTCCCTCTCCCCTCCCTCCCTCCCTCCATTCTTCCTTCTCTCCCCTAACTTACTGAATGTTCATCTATTTGTCCCATAGTTTGTGTTATAAGCAGTGTTTGAAATGAGAAGGAAAGGATGTACTGTTAGGAAGAACAAGAACGAAAACGTTTGAACCCCACTCTCTAGATGCTGATTCTTCTTTAAGAACCGTTGTGTACTCACTAATGAGAGATGCCCAGTGAATAAAGGACGCCTTGGAGCCAAACGCTGTCTGGGCTTCCTTTGGCAAAGTGTATGGTGCACAATGCACAGTGACATGTTGTACACTGGGATATTAAGTTTACTTCTATCTTCACTCCATCTTTAAGAAGATGATGGAAATAATGTATTTTTACTTAATTTTGGTGTGTTCCTCTGCCTCTTTTTTGTCGTCTCCAGTCGCTTTTTGGGATAAAGTGAGATATAAACAAATAGCCACAGGCAAAGACTTTTTAGAAAGACTGAAAAATATAGGTACTAAAGAAGTTTAATAGCTCCCCCCATTTTAAGTTTTAACATTGTTATTTAGTATTCATTGGGTTTCTTTTCCTCTTTCTTGAAATACATTAAAACCTGAGTATTATATACTTTGAGCTACAAAAATTCACAATGTATTGAATATTAAGGTATATTTAATAATTATTTATTTCAAAGGAAATAGTGGTCAAACAATTCTGAGTGATTTTTTCCCTCATATCTTTTTATTTAAAATTGTTACAGGTATAGTATGTATTTTTTGAATGAGTGAATGATTTGTCTCTTATGAATATTTATCATGTTTTAATCAGGAAAAATTATTTAAAAATGAAAAACATATTAACATGGATTTATTACAGCTTTAAACGTGGTTTACCTATTTCTGTGCTCTAAATAGCTAGAAGTGTATACCATACCATTATATATTTGTTTTGTTTGTGTGGTTCTTCTCTGCTCATTTATTTATTTATTTTTGGCTGCGTCGGGTCTTAGTTGCAGCCCGTAGGCTTCTCTCTAGTTGCGGTGTGTGAGCTCCACAGCTCGTGGACACTGTAGTTGCAGCACGCAGGCTCTCTAGTTGTGGCCCGCGTGCTCAGTAGTAGCAGCATGTGGGCTTAGTTGCCCCCGTGGCATGTGGGACCTTAGTTCCCTGACCAGGGATCGAACCCGCGTCCCCTGTATTGGAAGGCGGATTCTTAACCACTGGACCACCAGGGAAGTCCCTCTCTGCTCATTTAAATTATAAATTTGTAGAGGCTGGGTACCAACTCCTAGACTTCCACAGTAGAGTATTAGGCATCTTAAGGTGTTCTTAGTAGAGAATTTTGTTGATTAATAGTGGGGACTGTGGCAACCTATTATTGGGAAACCTTAAACTTTCTAGAGAAAAGTATAAAATATTAGTGTTTTTCTATTTTTTCGTCTGTAACTATTGTTTTTAATTTGTTCAGCTGGAATCTGAGCAACTGTTTGCTTTGTTATTTATTGATTGATTGATTGCCACAGCACGCTGCACGGCTTGCACGATCTCAGTTCCCTTACCAGGGATCAAACCTGTACCCTCTGCAGTGATAGCACAGGATCGTAACCACTGGACTGCCAGGGAAGTCCCATGCTTTGTTCTTTTAATGTTATGTTGGCAACTCCAACTACTTTCTTCTTTGTTTTTCAGATATTCCTCTTCGTCAAGTTATTGCCGAGGAGTGTGTTGCTTTTATGTTAAACTGGAGGGAAAATGAATACCTTACCCTGCAAGTTCCTGCATTTCTGCTTCAGAGTAATCCATATGTAAAGGTAATTCATGTTTAATCTAAATAAAAGGATTATTAGAGTGGGATTATTGGACCAGTTTCTTTAGATCTGTACTACTTAGGGAGCTTGTCCAGTTTCTAAGATTCAGTCTAAGTTTGGACAAATGCTTGTTGGTTTGTAGGTAAAAGTATAGTTTTTGATAATTCAGGCACTTGAGTTTGCCCTCTCTAATATTTTTTTCTTCTACCCTATAGTTATGAGAATGCAAGCAAAAATTATTTCGTTAATAGACAACATTTTGGTGTAATCCTAAACTAGTGAGAAGTTAGTCAGCTTTTCTTGCTTTGATTGATATAGTCAAACCCCGGTTTCAGATCTGGAATGGGTATTCGGATCTAGCTGGGTTGAACTGGGGGGGCCGTTAGGGATGAGCTGCACCCATTTTCCATTTGAGCACCTTACCCTTCTTCAAAGCCTATTAAACTCTCTAAGTTGATACCTGATTCTTATTAGGGTACATGTTTGTTATTAGTGATTATTTCCATATGAAACAGTTCATTCAGTGAATTGATGGTATGTTGTTTGTTTATTCTCCTTTCTTAATTACACCTGTCCTGCATGACTGAAAATGCTTCTGGGTGAAGAAAACATCAAAAATAAAGAGAGACAGGAGGTCTTCTCTAAGATTCTTTCTTTCATGTGTTAATATTATGTTTACCCTGAATAAGCAGTGAACTTTTCTCCCTTTCTGGTCCTGTAGTTAAAAAAAAAAAAAAAAAACATTTCATGATTTGCCACTTTCTTTATATATGTGTGGTCCTTCAGATTTCCTTACTCTTTTCTTAATGCTTGTGTTACCTTTTGTTCTTACCTGCCGTCATCTCATCTTCAGTACACAGTCCCTTAAATGGATGGTTATCTGGCAACCTTGCAACACTGTACCAGTTTTTACATTTGCCTTTGGTTATTTGTTTCTTCCTCCTTATTTCATGTATGGCCTTTAAAAAACTGAGCTCATTTCACTTCAACCCTTTGAAGACTTACTGATTTCTTTTTTTTTTCCCTCCTTTTTGTTTTCTTTATGGTCATTCATAAAAGTTTATTGTCATGCTTGAGTCATCCTTTTCTTTGGAATTTCAGACATTGGATTACATCTGTTTTTTTAGTGAACTTTCTGAGATAGGAGTTCCTAATATCTAGGGTATTTGTCTGATTATGCCCAGCAGTCTCTTGTCTTTAGTAAACTCTCAGATGAGACGACCGTTTCGTTTCAAGATTATCATTTCCACTTAGAACGGTAGCTCGTTGCTTAGTATTGTGACAGTGCAGTGGCTTTTCTCTTTGCTTCTCTTAGCTGTGAATTCTGTGGAGCTGTGCACCAGGAAGGCTGGCCTCCTGTTTGAGGGCCTGCAGTGTGGCAGGGCACGGGGTATTGTGTTGTAGGTTGCCTAACCTTGGGCTAGGTTAGCTCACTGCTTCCTGCACTTCCCCATGATCTGGCCACAGAGGAGGAAGGGTATGAGGTGACCTTGCTGCAGGGGCCACTGAGGCATCTCATCATCTCATTTGGATTAGGGTTTTGTGTGTCTCCTTCCCTAGTTGGCCCCTTGTTCCCTTGTTAATATAGAGGAGAAAGTAATCAGATTAAGAAGTCTAGAGTTAAGGGATCAGGTATTAAAAATTAGACAATTTAGAGCAGCTTTCAAACTTTGAATTTGGTGTGGAATATATATATACAGATGCATAAGGAAGAGTCTGGAAGGATATTAATACTCATTATCCCTGGGTAGTGAAATATTAAGTGATTTTTAATCAATTTTATTTTCCATTCTCTTAGGAATGGAAAAAGGAAAGGGAAAAATCTTACGCATGTGACTAAATATGACCTTCTGGAATAAGAATAACAGTCCAGCCTCTCCCTTGAATCAGTATGGGAGGTAGTGTAGTATATTGGAAAATGTACAGCATTTATGGGCGCTTGGATTATAAGAGACTAGCTAGTGGGAGGAGGAGAGGTTGCCGCTAACAGTCATGATGGTATAAGACAAAGACCATGGCTTTTGCCATGGCCTGCAAGGCCTTTTAAGGTGTGGGAGCTTCTCCTCCCTCCCTGTCATGCCAGCTCTGTCTGTGGTGCCAGAGCGCTCACGGCCCTTGTACACACAGTGCTTTCTCAGGCTTCCGCACTTCTGCACTTCTGTGTCTTCATTTGGCCGAGATGCTCTTCCCACTTTTGCCTGTTTGTGTAGTTTCTTTGAAGCTTTCCATAATTCTTTTCTTCACAAACTTGCTGTTCTTGTTACTTCTGTACTGTTGTACTGTGGACATATTTCTTTTGTTGCACTTACACCGTATAGTAAATTATTTGTTCACCTGTCTGTCTTCCCTGTAAAACAGTGAGCTTCTTGAGGACAGTTAATTTTCATATTTTCAGTGCTTTGCTTGATACCCAGCACATAGGAGATGCTCAAGAATGTTTGTGGAATTCAGTTGACTTGGGGCCTAATACCTCTGAAAATTCTTATTTTTAAGTGAATTTACTTGCTTAATGTAGTAACCTTCAGCCAAGCATGTGATCTCTGACAACAGAAAATGAAATTGAGAACTGCAGTAAATAACTTGTGTATATTGTGATCCTAGTTGTTGGAGAAGAGTATGTGCAGTAGGCATGCAGGATGAAATGTTCTCCTAGATCAGAGACCCTTGATTTCCATTCACATAGCATAGCTAGGTTTTTTTTTTTTTTGCGGTACGCGTACGCGGGCCTCTCACTGCTGTGGCTTCTCCCGTTGCGGAGCACAGGCTCTGGACACGCAGGCCCAGCAGCCATGGCTCACGGGCCTAGCCGCTCCGCGGCATGTGGGATCTTCCCGGACCGGGGCACGAACCTGTGTCCCCTGCATCAGCAGGCGGACTCTCAACCACTGCGCCACCAGGGAAGCCCCTATAGCTAGGGTTTTTAACACCATTTTCACTAGCTTTAGGAAACACCAGAATTCTTGTAAATTAAGTCAACTGTTCAGGTATTTATTGAACTGTACTTTCAACTTTTCTATGTTTGAAATTTGGGGAAAAAGCACTATTTTCACCTTTGTCATAATCCTGCCTCTTTCTTTAAGCAGTGGGACCCCACTATGAACCTTTTCTAGGTCCAGTCAGGAAACTGGGGATTCCTGATGGACGTGAATTATCCCCGGCTACTTTACCCTCTAAAGAGAAATGATGTATAAGAATTACTAAAAACAAAGGGTAGAGGGGCTTTCTCTTGCTTAAATTATAGAGGGAAAGACGTGCTGGATTTGGCATATAAGCCTATTTCTTTCTGTACATTTTGGGCCTGTCTTTTCTGTGCCTTTTGCTTTCAGCCCTTCCATTCTTTATTTCTGGGTCCTTCCTACACCCTTGGTCCTGAAGGCTCCCTTTATTCAGATCAGTCACTTTCAGTAGTCTGTCCTTCCTTAATTCTACCTCCTCACACAGCAGTAGCTCCATCCCCAGTTGCTATCATTTTTCTTAGAGAAAAGTTGCTCTAGATCTTGTTCCTTTATTCTGCCAACTTCAATGTCCATATTTTTTCCTCATTTTTTTCATTAAAATTAAAAAAAAATTGTGTGAGTGAAATTTAACCCCTATTTTAGTCTCATCTCTGGGCTTTTACAGTTAACATTGTAGAGTATATGTTCCATTACTGGCTTTTTTTTTTTTTAAGGTGGGATCATACTATGTGTATTTAGCAGTTTTGTTTTTTCCCACTTAATAGATCATATACCTCTTTGCATAGTCTCATTTTCTTCTCATTAGACTATAATTGTTTAGAAACAAGGAGGTTTATAATGTGGTGGGACCAGAGGATTCCCTTCCCAGATCGGATTCAGATCTGTCAGTAGACAGTGAGCTCTCAGTTCCTCAGTGGTTGGATAGAAGGCACAGCATAAGATACCTGTGCTTCGTGTGTGTGGGCAGTTGTTTATCTTCCTTCAAATGTTCCTCAATAATAGAAATAGCATGTATGACTTTACAGATTATCTTTTGTGTATTTTCTGTGTGTTTTTCATGTTATAGCTTGGACAGCTTTTAGCAGCTACATGCAAAGAACTTCCAGGCCCTAAAGAAAGTAGACGGACTGCTAAAGACCTTTGGGAAGTTGTTGTTCAGATCTGTAGTGTGTCCAGTCAACACAAACGAGGAAATGATGGCAGAATTAGTTTAATAAAGCAGAGGGAGTCTACATTAGGTATAATGTATCGGTATGTTTCTATCAGTTTGTTTTTTTAGTTATTAATTATACTATTTGTACTGTTGTAAGAACAGAATCCTTGTGTATCATAAAGATGGGCAATGTAAGAATTCTGTGGTGCTGATCTCCAGTGGACTTGTCTGATATGGCCACCTTAGGAAATACCTTGTTTATGTTACTTTAAGAGACCACTTATTAATCATTTAATATAATCAAACCTGAGTTCAAAGTCAGCAGTTTTGGTTGGATGGTACTGAAGATGTCACATGTGATTAAAACAGGAAAGACGTTTTATTAGGTTAGTACGACAGTAGAATTTTATACTCTTTTGTACATGCAAAGTACATGGAAAGTTTTATACATGGAAAGTTAGGAATAAACCTTCACGTATAATTTACTTTCTTGTTTTTATTTTTAATTTCTGATATTAAATGCATATACATAATTTGTGTTTTTTGTAGGAGTGAACTGCTTTCTTTTATCAAAAAATTACGGGTAAGCTTTATAAAAATTGATCTAATTACTATTGCTGATTTCTGTAGAATATGACAAAAAATATTGAGAGTGTTTAAATGCTGATTATTTAAGTAATCTGTTAATGTGCTTTTTATCTTCAGTGATCATTTTTTTGAGGATGGGATAGTCTGAATGGAGAAGTTTGTTTTGCATTTACCTTACCATGTTTTAGTGAATAGAACAGGTGTTTTTTAAATTGTAAAGAATTCTTCATAATAGGGCTAGATGGGTGAAGCGTAACTTTAATTTTTCTTGATAGGATTAACATATTTATTTATTGGACATAGATTCCACTCTTTAAATTCCATCCTTTATTATTTTAAGGAATAAGAAGTCAATTTTTTCTAGAGGTAGCTGGAAGTACTAGTTGGAAAGAGGTCTGCTTACTCAATTTCAAAAGACGTGAGGACAGACACCTAAATTTGGTCATTTCTGTGTAAATTGTGTGTTGTCATTTCTTTCATGAGATTAAAAATAAAGTTGATCTTTAGTGTGCTGTAAACTAAAGCAGGTGGTAATTTTCAAACCCGTAAGAATCTTTTGAAGGAAAATACTTGGTATCCTTGAGGTTGATGGGAGAAATACTAAAATATATATAATATTTAAGGATTCTGTGTTTTCTTTCTCATAGGAACCGTTGGTTTTGACTATTATTTTATCACTCTTTGTGAAACTTCACAATGTTCGGGTAAGTATTTTATAATTTCATCTAAAAAATCTTTGGAAGAAATTTCCTTTTAAATCATGCTTTTTTTTTTTTTTTTTTTTTTTTTAAATAAGGAGGACATTGTGAATGATATTACAGCTGAACACATTTCTATCTGGCCATCCTCCATCCCCAAGTAAGAAGTATTATAGCTTACATTTTATTAAATTGTTTATATATTTAGAAACCATCCTGACTGATATAGATAACCTTGAATAATTTGATTAAAAGGCTGCAATTTGTTAGGACTCTATAGCCAACTTCATGTTTCTCTATTAACAGTAATAATCTTCCTAAAAATTATGGATAAGGCATAACTAAGTAAGAGCTAAGGTATACTAGCCTTAAGTAGAGCCTAGACAGTCTCTCAGTAGTCCTGATTCCTTGTCAGTGGTAGAATTAGAAAATTGAGGCTAATGAAAGAATGACTTTCTGTCAGGTTTTTCTAACAGTGATTGTCAGAGGTTCCCAACCCTTTTTAGTTGCCTTAAGAAGTTCTTTCAGTAATTTAAGAATCTTCTTTCTTAACTTTCATCACCTGAGAATCACAGTAAGAGGATGGGGGAATTTTGTGGGGGGAAGAAGAAAAGGTTCCTTTTCTGGAAGAAGCAACCATTTATATTTTTCTCTTCCCACACATAGCAACTTCTCATTCAGGAGAGTCCATTTGTTTCCTCTCAAAAGTTACTTTTCCTTTTCTCCCTTCCCCGCCAATCATCTTCTTTGTGCCTGAAGGGCAGATCTAACCCTTATTTTATTGCTTTTAGTGGCATTTTTGAAGAAGAAAAGATTGTAGTAGGTAGGTAAGCAGGCAGTAGAATGAGAGCAATTTGCTTCCGTCTCAGTCTTAGAGATTGGAAGCCGTTCTCTCTCTGACAGGGATTCGGAGAGTCTAAAGTTGGGTGAGTGACCCTTCCCTCCGCTTATGAGCCTTAGTTCCCACAGAAGCACTATGCTTCCTGAAGCAAATAACTGCAGATTTTTACATAAAATTTGGTATATTAGATAGGAATCCAAGAATCAGGTAGAGGTCATTTTGCCTTTTTAATTGATGGTTGTAATACCTCTTTGGTGTTACTTCTTTGGCCTAAGTTTAGATTGTAAACTAATGATTGATTTTTTTCAGTGTATGTTTATAAATGGGGCAAAAGAATGGTTTATCATAGAGGTTCTGAGCCAGACTCAGAGAAATTGAGTCCCAGCCTCTCCACTTCTCAGGTATATGACCTTGGGTTAGTTGCTTTCTGTGCCAGTTTCCTCATCTGTAAAACGGGTATAAGAATAGTGCCTACCTTGTGAGGATTAAATAATAAACTTTCTAAGCTAGGTGTTTAGAATAAGGGCTGCCACGTAGTAGGCTTAACTATTACTTTCATGATAAAATTAATGTAAATTAACCCAGAGAAAATAAAATGTGACTAAATGTTTGACCAGAAAAGATATTTCTCTTGAGCAGAGGAGGAGTCTTTATTGACTCCAAGAATAGTGTGAGGATGGCATGGATTAAGTGTTACTATTTTAAAATTGATTGTTTGATATGTAGATAGAATTCTTAGACTTAACATTTTATAATTTCTAGGAAACATAAACCAGTGTAACTCATTTAAATAATTGTAAATAAATTAGTTGTAAATCAACAGTTGGGTATTTACTGATGGCACCACAATACTTTCCCATTGTACTGGGAACAGTGGTGAGTTATGGTAAAATCTATCCCCTCAGGGCAACAGGAGTACTTTGTCCCACCTTGTTAGATGATAGAGCCAGGACTTGAACCTCGGTGTGTTTCTGAAGCCGAAGCTTGTTCTCCCCTGCTGGGTCTCGCTGTAGGGGCTGTCAGCGTGTTTCTTGGGTGCTGGCTTGGCTTTATCCTCACAGTTCCACCTCCTAATTCTGCATCTCAGAAATTCCAGGCTTAACTAGGCTCAGAGCAGCTGGCCCCCTTCCGTACTCTTTTTTGGATTCTTCATTGCTTGCAAATGAGCTGCACTGATACCCTTGCCACGGCTCGCCTCGCCCCAACCCGGTGAAACATCTAATCCAGAGGAGTTAGTTAACCCTTACAAGAAGCCACAAGGTGAATTTAAGGCCATGTAGCAGTATTGTTAGTGTTTGAGCCCTTGTTTTCTGTAGCTTCCTCTAGATAACAGAACTTAAAAGTCATTTGGAAAATTTTTATGAGTCTGTCTCTTTATAATTTTGTTGCCTGTAAATTGTTCATAAAAAGTGGAGACAGGATTTTATCCTATGACCTTTTTTGTGCTTTATATTGTCGAATATTTAAAGATACTTTTTAGAGTGGCCTTCAATAAAGGAAACAAAAATCAGATTGCTTTCAGCCCCTTATAAAAAGTGAGCTGATCACACTTCCTCAGATTTAGTTGTTTTGATAGTTTTAAAATATTTACTCCTAGTAATATTTAGCATTGTATTTATGATCACCTAAATTTTGACTAAGTCTTTTTGTTTTTAATAAATGTATGTATGGAATTTGAAGTTGACTCTTAAAATAGAGATTATGTTTATTGTCTTTCATATAGCCTCCAGTCCGTGGACTTTGAAGCCGTGGCTATCACAGTGAAAGAGCTAGTTCGGTATGCCCTCAGTATAAACCCAAACAACCATTCCTGGTTAATTATTCAGGCAGACATTTATTTTGGTAAGTGAGATGTATGGTTGCTTTGTGTTTTGTTTTCATAGCGATTTTAGAAGTGAAAATAAATATATTACACTTGTCATTACAATACTTTATTAAACTTAAGTCTTGTTTTTGACATTCTCTAACTCTTCTTCTTAGATAAAATTGAAAGTAACTATTATTGTTATATGTATGCATTTTTCTGAACCTTTGATTCAGATGCTTTTAGTTTTATGTTGACTACTTTTTTTCTGTCTTGTTTTTTTTTTAATAGTAAATGGTCATCTAAAAAATTGGTAAGACATTCTTAAGGAAAGAGGTTAAAGTTTAGTTTATAAAATTGCTCTTTAAAGGTTCTAAAATATGTCCAGGCACTCTTGATAATTATTTGTGTTCTTGAAAATAGATTCCTAATTCCCCCCCACCCCCCAACAGGTTGTATGTGATAGATTTTCCAACTTGATAGGGAATTTCTAATATTTCTATTACTATACAGATCAAATTAAAGTTCTGACTGGTGTCATTTCTGGATCATTTTTTTAGGAGTTGATTTTTTTAAAGAGAAAGTTCAAAATGTAACAGTAGAGAGAATAGTGTAATGAATCCCCATGTATCTCCTGTGTCTGCCACCCAGCTTTTTTTTTTTTAAGTGACTTATTGCAAGCAGCTTAGTCATTTTTATTTTTTTCATTTTTTAAATTGAAGTATAGTTGATGTGCAAAATGACATAAGTTACAGGTTTACAACATAGTGGTTCACAGTTTTTAAAGGTTATATTCCATTGATAGTCACTACAAAATACTGGCTGTATTCCTTGTGTTGTACAATGTCCTTGTAGCTTATTTATTTTATAGATAATAGTTTGTTGCCACCCAGCTTTAACAGTAATTAACTCACGGCCGGTCTCATTTCACCTGTACCCTCACCTACATCATCCTGCTCTCTCTTGGATTATTTCTGAAATAAATACTTGCCGGCTTTAATGCTCATTTTTACCCCAGCCCTGCAAAGAATTTATTATCAGGTTCTTAATATCTTTATTCAGAATAGATTTTCTGATTCTAAACTGACTCAGAAAAATAAGGTCTGTTTCTAGTATAGTCATTTGGGAAATAAATACCTCCAAATACTAAATTCTGTACCAGTAAGTTTGACAAGGAATCTGAGCTAAATATTTGGCAAATCAGTTTTAGAAGGAAAGACTCTATTATACAACTACTTTAAAGTGGTTGAAAAAATAAAGCCAATTTTTCTCATTGTTGGCCTGGCTAAGTGTTATCCCTAGGTCTGTGGTTTGAATCTGCTTTTGTCAAACATGAAGTAATACCTGACTCTTCACAAAAGAGGCCCTATTTTTCCAGCTGTGTATTTAATGGCAGGTAATTCTTTATCTCTGTTTTCTATTTCAAGCAACAAATCAGTATTCGGCAGCTCTTCACTATTACCTCCAGGCAGGAGCTGTGTGTTCTGATTTCTTTAATAAGGCTGTGCCCCCAGATGTTTATACAGACCAGGTAGGTTGTTTTTGCGGGCTTGCTTGCTTCTTGTCTGTCTTTAAATGTTCTTCTTCCTGGGCCTCTTTTTGCATGAGCTTATTCATTTCCATGTATGTGGTGGTAACTCCCAAATTGATTGCTCTAGACCAGATTGCTCTCCATATTTCCAGTGCCCACGGCTATTGCTGCTTTGATTTCCCAAAAACACCTCAAACTCAACCTGTCCAAAACTGATTCAGCATCTTTTTTTTTTTTCAGTATTTATTTATTTATTTATTTAGGCTGCTCCAGGTCTTAGTTGCGGCTTGCAGGCTCTTTGCTGCAGCATAAAGACTCTTAGTTGAGGCATGCGAACTCCTTCTTAGTTGGCAGCATGCGTGTGGGATATAGTTCCCTGACCAGGAATCGAACCCGGGCCCCCTGCATTGGGAGCACGGAGTCTTACCCACTGGACCACCAGGGAAGTCCTCTGATTCAGCATCTTACTCTACCAGTCTCTCCTCCTGATGACCTTCCCACACCAAAACAAAAACAAAAACAGAAGACCCCACCGAAATAACAGTCACCTTTGTTTAGCCCTTTGAGTTGACCAAGCATAAATCCTGAGTGTCATCCTCTTTTCTTTACTAACCCTCCCACCAACATCCATTCAGCCTTAAAGACATATTGATTCTGCCTCCTAAATCTCAAATTTTGTTAACTTTCTCTCAGTATGCATTACCCTTTCCTCTGGTTTAGGCCACCAATATCATAATTTAATAAATAGCATTTTAAAACATTTACAATGGTGGCTTTTGAAATAAGATTTAAAATTTTTTAATAACTAGGTTTTTTTAACTTAAAAGTTCTATTTTTTGGAGCAGTTTTAGATTCATAGCAAAACTGAGTGAAAAATACAGAGTTTTCATGTACCTCCTGTCCCCATACATGTACAACCTACCTCACGATTGACATCCCACATCAGAGTGGTACATTTGTTACAATTGACATTAACTAGTTTTTGAAAGTAACCAGAATTTTGTTTTTGTAGGTAATAAAACGAATGATAAAGTGCTGTTCTTTGCTGAATTGCCACACACAGGTTAGTATATAATATTATGATGCTGGTCTGTTTTCATGAATGTTAGAGTTTATAATACATATAAGGCATTGGACTGGGAAGTAACTTTTATTTTCCGTATCATAATTGCTTAAATTTATGGTATTTAAGAATTTGCATGTTCTTTAAATTTTTTTAAGTAGTTTACAGAATTTTAACTAAAATGAAAGTATGGGTTAGAAGACATTGGTCTTTGAACCTTATAAATAGAAAAAGCATTCTCAAGTATGTTTTCTTATATTTAAAAGTAGATATGTACATTAATCATTAGGGAAATGTAAGCACCACAATGAGATATCACTTCACACTCACAAGGAGGCTGTAACTGAAAGATAGTAACAAGTATTGGTGAAGATGTGGAGAAATTAGAACCCTCATATGTTGCTGGTTGGAATATAAAATGGGGCAACCTCTTTGGAAAACAATTTGGTGCTTGCTCAAGAAGTTAAACATTGAATTACCTACCATATGACCCAGCAGTTTCACTCCTGGGTATATAACCAAGAAAACTGAAAACGTATGTCCACAGAAGAATTTGTACGTGAGATGTTTATAGCAGCATTATTCATAATAGCCAAAAAGTGGAAACAACCCAAATGTTCATCAGCTGATGAATAGATAAACAAGATTTGGTGTGTGTGTGTATATATATATATACACACACACACATACACACACACACAATGGAATATTATTCAGCCATAAAAAGGAATGAAGTACTGATATATGCTACAACAGGGACAAATCCTGGAAGTTTTATGTTGAGTAAAAAAAAGCCAGATACTGGGCTCCCCTGGTGGCGCAGTGGTTGAGAGTCCGCCTGCCGTTGCAGGGGACATGGGTTCGTGCCCCGGTCCGGGAAGATCTCACATGCTGCGGAGCGGCTGGGCCCGTGAGCCGTGGCCACTGAGCCTGCGCGTCCGGAGCCTGTGCTCCGCAATGGGAGAGGCCACGACAGTGAGAGGCCCGCGTACCGCAAAAAAAAAAAAAAAAAAAAAAAAGCCAGATACAAAAGGCTTTGTATTGTATGATTTCATTCATTTGGAATGTCCAGAATAGGCAAATCTATAGAGTCAGAATGTAGATTAGTGGTTGCCAGAGACTGCGGGGTGGAGAGGTAGGGGAGGAATGGAGACTGACTACTAATGGGTATGGAGCTTTTTGTTTTTTTTGCAGGGGGTGGGTAATGAAATGTTTTAGACTTATAAGCAGTGATGGTTGTACAATTTTGTGAATAATCTAAAAACCACTGAATTTTATACTCTGAAAGTGTTTACATTATGGTATGTGAATAATAATCAATTTAGAAATCTTTAAATACTTAAAAAAGAGATCAGCATTATGACCTACATACATGACTGAAATGGATCTGTTTTCAGTGTTAAGCAGGCTGGCCTACATTTTGCCAAAATGAGCTTCTGTACTTGCCAGCTGTGAAAGGTTTAATTGGATCTTCTATATGTCCTTGAATGTTTGACACTTTTGTTTGGCAGTTTTCCATTCCCTTCAGTTTTCTAAACTGGCTTTTTGCCAGCTTCTCATTCAGATAAAGCTCAAAAAATTTATGATTTAGGTCACAGGGGAAGAAAATGTTGGGCAGACAGACACTTGTGTAAGGGTTTTTTACAATTAAAATTGGATGGATTCCATACATATCAGCTGATCCGCTCAGCCTGATCTGCGAGGCCTCTTAAATAATATGCTCTTGACATGAGAATCACTAAAAATTACTGCTCCAAGACCAGTAGTCATTGTTGATACTAGTTACATGAAACCATTTTCAATTCTTTTTTTATGTAGGTGGCAATTTTATGTCAGTTCCTCAGAGAGATTGACTACAAAACAGCCTTTAAATCACTGCAGGAACAAAACAGGTATGAATGGTTTTTGAAATAAAATGAAGTTGAAATTTTTCTGCTTAGAAAGAGGAAGTAACTGAGTTCTGTTTTTCAGTCATGATGCTATGGACTCCTACTATGACTACATATGGGATGTTACCATTTTGGAATACTTGACTTGTATCCTTCATCAACATATGTGTGTGATGTTAGAACAATTCATTTCTGTAAATTAAAGAAGTATTTAATATTGTGTATTTTCTAAATAAAAAACAAAGAACAGTTGAGAATCTATCGTGATATTTAATAGTATCAAATTTATTATTCTTAACTAATTCATTTAGATCTTCATCACAAAAGAGGAGAAACAGATAAAAGACAAATTGCGGTAAGTTATTTTATGCCTTGATTCTTCAATGATGTGCTTAATTTCCCTAATACTAAACTATTTCCTGTTGCATACAGCATCAAAGTCCTTACAATGGCCTGCAAGGCCACACGTGACTTGACCTCTAGCTATTCATTCGACTCTCCCTTGCTAACTTCTACACCAATACCCCTACTGTTCTTTGAACATGCCAAGAACATTCACTACCGAATGGCCTGTGAAATTTTCTCTTTCAGGAACATTCTTTTAACTTCCCTCAGGTCTCTTCTCACATGTCACCTTCTTCAGAAGTAATTGTCCCTTCCTGACCATCTTATAAAATAGCAATGTCTCTCCCCCTTTCCCTCCAACACTCTTATTCTCATTTCCCTTTTAAAACTTTTCTCCGTAGCACTTATCTACAACTGACATACTGTATATTTACTTATTTATTGGCTGTTTCCCCATGAGGGTGGGAATTGGTTGTGTCACAGTTGATACCTAGAATGGTGTCTGGCAAATAATAGATGCTCAGTAGTTACTTGATGGATGAATTATTTATTTAAATTTGACTTGTAAACCAAAACATTACAAATTCATGGTCATTTTTACAAGCCTAACATTTGCTGTGTCACTGTTACCATATATGTTTTCTCTTTGCTCTTTCACTCATTAATAAAAGAATACGCCATTTATTAAGTGTCCTTTAAAGCTTTGTACTTGGACTAAATTGTATGGCCATTATTTAGAGGAAACAGAATAACAACAGCATCTTTCAAAAAAAAAAAAAGAGGAAAAAGAATATGGTGCCAGTTCCACTTAGTTGGAGACTACTCATTCTCCCATTTCCAGCCTATCCAGGGCTGGAAGGCAATGCTGAAAATTTCCCAGTTCCCTGATGGCATTTTTAGGCTATCTCTACTTGTATCATTTTTTAAGCCCTTTCTCCTTGGAAGCTTACCCCTACCTCCTTACTAGCTCATCTAAACAACTACCTGGCTGTTCCTCTGCATGCATCAAATGACATGTGATCAACTTATCCAACACCCCTGGCACTCCAGGTTCCATTATCACCTTTACTCTTCATCAGCCACCCATGGCCAGGCCTTTTTGTCAGAATTGCTTTACGTAAGATCTCTGTGCCGGTAATCTATCCCTTTCTTACTTCTGGGCTCCCATGTTCCTCATGATCAGTGAGATGTTCAAGTTCATGACCAAGTTTTCCCCAGTCTGTCAGCCCTTTTCCAACTTCCGTTCCTTCCCTACTGACCTTGAGTACAGCAAATACTGGCCTGTGTACTCTCAGAGATACTGATTCATTTGATCTGAGATGAGACCCTGGGATCCAGTTTTTTAGTTTTCCCAGGTAGTTCTGATTATAAACCAGATTTGGGAACCCCTTCTACCTGTGGTTGACTGTCAGGATGACTCTGATTAATATTTTCAGCATCTTTGCTTTTTTGTCTTTTGCTTCATCTAGAAAAGTCCCAACCCTGAATCAGTTCAAAAATTTATGCTTTTTTTCCCCCGAGCCACTGAGTTCTGTTGGAAAAAATCCTACAACTGTATAAACTTGTGCCACTACCAAACCATGGCCTCCAACCTTAGCTGGCCGCTCATTTCTTTTGTTTACCTGCCAGTGGTCAGTGGTCTGCATTCTTTTTTAGGGAATATTTTAGACTTTCACCCTGTTAAGCCCCTGTCCTCTCTCCCTTTTCCATTTTCAGTAACTTCCTTGTCTGTTTGGAGTAGACCAGAAAAAAAGACTGATCAGCCTCCGTCCTTGTGAAAGTTATAGTCTTGGGAGTTGTGGCCCCATGAGTGCCAGCTTCACATTCCTGTTTCAGGTCCCTGTTTTCCACCTTCAAGATAATTGACAACTGTATTCATTGTTAAGTCCACGCTTTTAGTCAGTAAAAGCTTATGCTACTCCTTGATGAAGACAAGTTTTTATGCTTTTGATTCTGTCCTTTCAGTGATTGTCCCTTTCAGTTATCTCCTCTCCTATATTGTCAACCACTCCCATACCTATAAACTATTTCAGCCTTAATAGAAACTTCTCTTGACTGTACTCCACCTCTCTCTCATCCCTTCTCTGCCTAGCTTTTTAAAGCTCTTTCATCCAATACAATTTGACTTCTGCCATCCCCACTCTGTTCTTAAGGGTCACCAAATGCCAAAGCCAGTGAATACTTTTCAGTCTTTATCCTGTTGTTTACACTCCTTCCTTCTTGAAATTCTTTATTCCTTTGGCTTCCCTGGCATTTTTACTCATTTCTTCTCCCTGACTCTTCTGCCTTTTCTTCTTTGTGGGTATTTCCTTCTGTCTACCCCGTAAACTTGGTTTTCCCAAGAAGTTAGTCCTTGGGTATTTTCTGATTGCCCTACATTCTTCCTAGGTAACCTCATCCACTCATGGTTTTGACCACTACCCACCTAGGATGTGTTATTTCTCTCAAATATCTGGCTCCTATTTCAATTTCTGTCTTACACTTTGAACTTTTATAGCCAGTCGTCTTCAGGGTACTTTGTCTGAAATAACTCTTTAGTTATACCCCACTACTAGGTTTTTCCACATGTATTCTTTCATATGGAAATGGCATCATCCGCAATTCCTCCTACCCGCTAACCTAACTGATGATCATTTCTGGATAGTCTTAGCTCCCTTCCATCTACCTATGAGAATAGTCTTTGTTGTTTAAAAAATATATATATATATATATTGGAACTTCTTTAAACAAAAGGTAATTTTAAGGTCCTAAAACATGCTCTCACAAAACACTCCATGGCAGAATACTATTACGGATTTTTATCAGGCTCAAGTATTTCTAATCATGAAAGAGAAGGGTCACTATATATTATAGTGCTGAGCAAACTAGATATTTTTTACATATTAAAAAAGTGAAGCCCTGAAACATGAATTTTGATATTTCAAGTTATTTTGTAGGAGTCTTAATTGTAAAAATGTGTCAGATTACATGTAGAGTTTACTTACTGGTTTTTTAAAAATATTTTATTTATTTATTTGGCTGCACCAGGTCTTAGGTGCAGCATGTGGGATCTTTAGTTGCAGCATATGGGATCTAGTTCCCTGACCAGGGAATTGAACCCGGGTCCCCTGCACTGGGAGCATGGAGTCTTAGCCACTGGACCACCAGGGAAGTCCCTTTACTGGTATTTTTAGTCAAATAAATTTACATGAATTTACTTAATGTTACTTAAGATAATTCCACAAACTATGGTTCAGTAATTGATCTTTTCCTTGAGTGGCTCCAGTCAGTCTTTATGTTAATTTCTTCTACACCTCTTAGCATCTACAATTAGAGGTTCAGTTTATCATTGTTAGCGAGTAGGTAGTTTTATATTTTGTAGCAAAACTTTGTTTTTGACCAGACCTCTAACAACATCACTTTTCTGTTTTGGAAGATCAAAGCCATCGGCCAGACAGAATTGAACGCAAGCAACCCAGAAGAAGTGTTACAGCTGGCAGCGCAGAGAAGGAAAAAAAAGTTTCTTCAAGCAATGGCAAAACTTTACTTTTAAGCAGTTAGTTAAAATTTTTTAACTTTTATTTTTTAAACAATGGGCTAAAAATAAACAGTATTAAAAGATTAAGTTTATATAATACATATTTACATATTTAGTGGCGTTTTCTTTTCAGACAAAATACTGAAACATACTAGTTTAAAAACAAAAACTCTACAGAAGACTTCACACCATAACAATAGCTTAAATTTATAATTTCTTCAAAGGAAGAAGAGATTCACATGTCCAGTAACAGAATAAACTAGTAATCTAGTATAATTTTTCTAATCAAATCCACTTTTGAGGCTGAAATTTCATTTTTAAAAAACTAAAATATTTATGTAGAAGTAGCTATATACAGCAAGTTCTTATGTCAAGGTTTTGTTTTTTTTTTTTAAATAAATAGATTTCTAGGAGTCGTATACATTTACTGCTTTTCTGCCTTAAGAAAATACAAGTTTAGGTCAAGTGTTAAGCTTTATCACTTTGACACTGTCCTTAACTCATAATGTAGGAATTTAAAAAGGACCTTAGCAGTTTTGCAAACATAAATAAAGCCTTAGTCACACTAAATTGAGATAACCCTAAAGATTTTTTTTTTTAGAGTAATAAAGTGACTTTCTCATATAAATAGTTTGAAAGGGTACATAAGTTTTTCGCCCAAATTGTGATGTACGAAAACGTTATTATAAAGCAACTTATACGTCAAAGCCCCATGTAGGAGCCACAGCATTTATCTTGTTTATAATTTCTTTGGTATTCCCACTGTTTAGAGCACAGTTTAAACACCATGTTCATCTAAGATTTACTGGTTAAAAATGTTATGGCAAGGCAAATAAACATAGTCAAATAGGTTAAAGTTCACCATTTTTAAAAATTCAAGTTTTATAATAGCTCGCTACAGCAGCTATAGATAAATTAGTCACCTTATTACAAAACTAAACCTTTGTAAACAAGTTTAAATTTTATTTTCAAGAACCAAATTGCACTAGTTAAGAGTTTATAAATTTTGAGAATCTAAAAACTAGATTCAAAGTACTGTATCACTTAATGTACCCTTTAAGGTAGCACTTATCTAGTCAAAAACTCCAATGATGAAATTCCTAGTTTATCAAGATAAACATAGCAACACCGCATCAAAAAAATTCTTATGTCATGAATCATGGCTGGCTTCTCTCCAGTCAGTGTTGGGAATGAAGTCATCTTTGTAAACAAGTCCTGCTGTTTCTTTAAACAGCGAACATAGGAATTAAGTGTCCTTAGTGCCAATTTTAAGTGGTTTTTTAAATCAAAGAATGCCAGTGAAACTTCTGAATCGGCCAGGACAGCCACAGCACTATTTTCCTGTAAAACTTAAGTAGTTAAGTTCTATGAAATGCTACGCAGCGCTTCATCAGTTCCAACTTGTTTGCTCAGTTAACTTTAGTGTTTTCCTGGTGGTTTTTCAGTGCTCTTCGGTGGTGTCATAATGCCTCCATTGCAAACTGGTGACAACTGTCCCCCCTTTCTGAAGGTGTTTATATAATTTACTTCATCCTGTACATGTGAAGAAATCATGCAGAGATTAACAGCTAAGATAAAGCATTGATATGGTAAAACAAAGTCAAACAAGACTTCTGTGTACTAATTTGAGACTACTTAGGCCTAATATAATCGTCTCTTTATGTTTGCAACTGTGATTAGTCATATTTTAGAGGTTCAACTGCCTGCAACTTGTATTTTTAAAAACTCTTACCTGGACTGTTGGCATTAATCTTGAGACACTTCATAAATCTTGCTTTGACTTCAAAGTTATTTTATTAGCTTTTCTACATTTTGAAATCAGTGTGCCCATTGGAACTTTCTGTCCCCTTACCATCTTACATAACTGCTTGAAATATTATTCTGTAGTATCCTTACTATCAGTTTCAGTGACTTACCAAATAGACCAAAAAACTACAAGAAAGAAACATACCATCATAGCCAGATAATTTGTATGTGTCTGTATATTGTGTCTGTCTTCCATAGAAATCTTCTTAAAAACCTTCAGCTTCACTGGGCTAGTACTTTTTACTGTGCTGACAAAAGGCACCATCCAGTCTACACATTCAGAAATGTTGTCCCATTCCAAACCTAGATAAAGAAAAGTTAGAAAAATGTGAAGGTTACATCAGAAACATATGCCTACTTATTTGCTTGTGCTTCAGAATTTAAAGACAGTTAATTTAAAATTCATGTAAAAAAGGAAACCAAGACAAGCACATAATATAAACCAAAATCAACAAGTTTATGTGTGATTAGCAGATGTAAACTACTGTATATAGGATGGATAAACAACAAGATCCTACTGTATAGCACAGAGAACTATATTCAATATCCTGTGATAAACCATAATGGAAAAGAATATAAAAAAAGCATGTCTCTATATGTATAACTGAGTCACTTTGCTGCACAGCAGAGATTGGCACAACGTTTTAAATCAACTATACTTAAAAAAATTAAAAAAAAAAACAAGTTTAGCAAGTCAAAACAGACTATCACTCTCAAATATGTTTATAATGTGACTATTTTGAGGGAGAAAAAGACTTAGAGCTTCTTAGCCAGTACCTGCTACACAGGAAATTGAAATTGTCAAAACCCAAAGAACTCTTTAATGCGGAGCTATAATTACATTGACTAACTTCAACTGGATTTAAATTCCATTTGACCTCATTTTTTGCTTGTGGATATATATTGAGGATTAGAAAGTACTTCTAATAGAAGGGAAGATAATCGCTAAACTGCTAACTTTTTTCCATTAAAATTTTAAATTCTTGTTTAGCAGGATGCTAAGTTCAAAAAGTGCCTTTAAAATTTGTGAATGGGTAAGAAGAGAACAAAATATACTGTCTTACCTGAGGCTTTCTTAACCACTTCAAGAGAGGTAAAATGGCACAAGGCAGCAGCAGCGAGTATTCTGTACTGGAACTCTAATGAATCGATGGCAAGAATACACAGATCTAACAGCTAACAGAGGAAAAAGTATAAGAATTTAGGAGAAGGACGAGTACTACATGTCACCGCTAAACATCAGTCAGCTAACGTTTTAGATTGCTTATGATGTGGACCATATGCCAAGAATTGCTAAAACTACAGGGATCCAAAGAGAAATAAGCTGCCACCCTGAAGGAAGTTCAGTCTTGTTAATAAACAAGTAAAGGACTGTTACGATATAGCATGATGTGTACTATTAGGAAGTGCACCTGATCCAGAGTGGGGAAGACAGGGAAGACTTCTACTTAAATGAGTCTTAAAATACAAGGTAGCCAGGAAGACTGGGAGGTAGAGAATGTTCTAGATATAGGAAACAGAATTTACAAAGATAAATGAGAAAGGATTACTTTTCTTTGGAACTCAAGTAGTTCAGAATACATAAGGTAAAAAATATGAAGTAAGGAATATCTTTCCTTCATTATTTTAAAAAAAGAGGGTTGCTGGAGAGGCATGGCCTAGGTTAGATCATAAAGGGTCTTTAAGAAGTCAGAACTTCAAAGTTCTGACTGATTATTGAAATTACTAGAAGATTTTAAATCAGGGAAATTACATTTTAAGAACAATCCCTTAGACTATGGTGAAGCAGAAACACAAGAAGGGAACATGTTTCTAAATAGATGAGTTAACAGGTAGTACAATCCAGGCAATAAGAGATCTGAACAACGATCAGTGAAATTGTGTAAAAAGGTTAGATTTCAGAGGCCTGAGGTGATACCTGTCCAGTGAAATAAAACTTATTTTTGGGGCTTCCCTGGTGGTGCAGTGGTTGAGAGTCCGCCTGCTGATGCAGGGGACATGGGTTCATGCCCCAGTCTGGGAAGATCCCACATGCCGCGGAGCGGCTGGGCCCATGAGCCATGGCCGCTGAGCCTGTGCTCCGCAACGGGAGAGGCCATGACAGTGAGAGGCCCGCATACCGCAAAAAAAAAAAAAAAGACAACAAAAAAAACCCAGAAAACAAAAAAACTTATTTTTGTCCCCATGGGTCCAGAAGACAGAAACACAAGTAGAGGAGTTGGAAATGAATTATCACTATTATATACCTCTAGAAACTTTCCACACTGTTTATCAGCTTATCAAAGGTTTGCCCTATCAAAAGCGTTTAGCTGCCTAGGATAATCTGGGATGCTAGGAAATCTGAGGGAAAAAATTAATATGACTTCATTAGAAAGTTCTACAAAATGAACCAATTCTAATATATTTACTGGTTCTCCAGTTTTAGTGTTCGTAATGAGTTTACTAGATTTAAAACACAAGTTGAATTTCAACGTAGGTTACTTAAAACCCATCCAGAGTACCACAGTTTCTTCAATTCCATGTGTAAGATTTTCACATCCTACACAGAGTAAGAATCTGGGTGTTCTTCACTTATATATGGCAGGTACAGCAGCCTTAAGATCCTACTTATGAGAAGCAGGCAGGAAAGATTGGTACCCTCCTCCTGTAATTACTTTCTTAGAATATTTGTTATACACTGGCCTAGGAAAGTTTAATTTAAACTTAAATTTTTAAATAATGTTATAACTAAATTAGGTGATTTTAACACATAAAATAGGTTCCCTGTGTATTCAAATATAAGAGAGTAAGATAATTTTACAGAATAATTTCATACTATTATAAAACCTAAAACAACTGGCTGAAAAATACCTTTCCCCATGTTACATCAAAAAGAGGTATTTAACTCTCTACCTCATACTCCTAAAGAGTAAAAAGTGCTCATAATATATTTAAATGCAAGTTTTAAAACTTTGTTTTCTAGAATTTTCAGTAAGCAATGTAAATATTGGGGACAGAATTTTATGCATCGGAAGTTTTGTTCTAGTCAATTAAGGAATGAATTTAATTCAGTATGCTGTCATTTTGTTGTGTAGCCTATTTAGCACTATAAATACACTAAACAAAACCTGTAATTAAAAACATTAGCAAATATTCAATAAAAATATCAATACCTGAGCTATTTGAATGAACTTTTCCTGAGAATACTGAGGTAGAAGAACTTTAGGAGAATCTTTAAGAGCATCAACTTGGAGGAAGAGATTCAGCCAGGAGATGACTGTTACAGGACAAAGTTCCCATTTTAAAGCCTGTTAATGAAATTAAAATGCCTGTTAATAAATGTAGGTATATATCACATTATATAGGTACTTCTTTAAATAGTCATTTAAGAAACTTTTTGCTTTGGGCATATTTCTTCCTATTTTCATAACTATTTATAGATACCTCACAATCTAAAGCTGCTTGTGTTTTAGTCTATTATTGATACAGGCCCCTTTATTATTCTCTAGTTATCTTTATTGACAAAGTTCCTTGGACCTATTTTTCATTCCTACTTTTCTCATTTCTTGCAGCCCCTCGTCTTCCAAATGTATTCTTTATCGAAACTGCCCTTTTAATTTTATTCAATAACTCCACAGCTAATTCCATTCAGATCTCCGAAGAACTGATTCTACACTTTTTCTTTCTGTGATCTATAATGGCTTCTGTTCAACATGTAAAAGCTAAAAAAAAGACAAATCCTAATTTATGATATCTTTCTCTCCATGAAGCCCTGGGACTTTACCATTTATAAGAAGTCAAACATAATTAGGAGAGAACAGAGAGTCTTAATGCCTGTAGGACCACCCAGAGAATTCCATCTTCCCATTATATATCCTCCTTATACTATACTTCAAGTCTGAATCTGGATAACTTTGTTACTAGAACATAGAACTATATTCAATGTCTTATAATACCCTATAATGGAAAAGAATCTGAAAAAATATATATATATAAAACTGAATCACTTTGCTGTACAACTAAAACTAACACAACATTGAAAATCAAGTATATTTCAATAAAAAAATTTCTTTTAAAAGGAACAATATCACCATGCCAACAAGATCCCATTCTTACAGAGCTATCAATCTGAATGTTTATAAACATAACAAATTTATATTATAATGTATATAGTTTATAATCTTGTAAACGAAAGTCATATTGATTGTGTTTTCTTGTGTCTTATTTATAAAACCAAGATGCTCAAATTTCGTAACACACTTTCTAGTAGCTAACATTCACCGTTTAATCTCTAATTCAAGGCCCAATTAAACATCTTAATGCTTCTTTCCTCTACCCTTCTATTAACAGCCCTTCCCATGCATATAGAAAAGAAAAAAGGCAGTGAAATAATTCTCATTCTCCACCTGCTGGAAGAAGTGGAAAATCAGAACTAAGACTTGAGAATCACTGTTGGAATTCATTTATATACACATGCTATGCTAACTACCTATAAGTTTTGAAAATGTTGTTAAACACTTTTAAATTAAGAAATAATATTCTCAATATAGGAAAATGGAAAGATACAGAAAAATAGAGTTTACAGGTTAAGCAAATTCCCCTCCCATCTTAGAACTGGATCCTAATACTAAAATCTCAGTTTTGACTACTTAACATTGTAGTCTTTGAGTTTAGTAAATTACAGAGTTATTAAATTGCAACTAGAAATAATAAAGATATATTATTACCTTTAATATAATGAGTTCCATCCTTAAGATATCCTCTTCACTGCAAGCACCATCAGTGACATAAGCAAACTCTTGCAGCTTAGGAGCGTAGATTTCCTTTAAAATAGATTTAATTAATATCAAGCACAGTTGAGAGTGAGATTAAAACAGAAGAATTATATACAAACCAATCTAGGCTTCATTTTTAAAGGACAAAATGGTTATAAATCTTAATAAAATAATTCTACGACAGCCAAAGCAACCTTACCTTTAAAGATATTTTTCATACCTGGGTATCTAAATTAGCCAACTATATTGATTGAAACATTTTTATAGAACTGATTTTGAATCTTAGTTAATAAACAATTAGACTATTTTAACCAGTCATTTCAGTGACTGGTTAAAACAAAAAGCCAAACTTGTTTTAGGATGGCCTAGTATATCAGACTAAAACAAGATACTCAACAAATAAGGTCTAGAAATCGAAAACATTAACTTTATCCTAGTACAAAAGAATGGTTATTCAGACAATAATTTGTGCAGTTTGGTTGATGACATGTCTGTCTTAACAGTTCAGAGAATAACAACTAGAATGATCAGAGGAGTAGAAGAGAGGTTGCCACAGACAAGAACAGGCTAAGGGTCAAGATTTCAGTCTAGAAAGGTATCTGAAACACAAAGTATGATTTCAGGTAAGGATATACTGAATACAAACTTATTCATCAAATTTGGCAGAATTGGGGGATAGCCCTTAAGGCTCAAAAGACAAATGTGGAAAAGGAGAAAAATACACTTAAGGAAATTAATGCATGATTCACAGTCCCTCTTCTACCCTCAAAACAATACAGGCTTCAAAAATTTCAGATGAAGATACTAATGATATCCTTATGTGTTGAATTTAAGAAAAGTAGATTGAGATCATGTGAAGGAAAATCTCAGGCAGGAAAGGTGTTTCCTTCTATCCTAGAACCATCATCAGATATAAAAATACTAGGCTGGATATAGACCATTATTCTAACCTAACATAGCATTTATTGCATTTGATTGATTAATTAGGTTTCAGAGACCATTTTATTGAATCCAAGTGCCATAACTAGGTATAGAGAGACAGCGTTGGTCACTTTGTTTGGCACAGTTAGCCATGGAACATTTCACCTAGATACTAGTTCCAGAGTCAAACCAGAGACTTATAAAAGGCTCAGATACTTTGAAGGGAACCATGATAATTATCCTTCCACCCAAATCATAGTGTTCAGAAAATGTATTGGAAAAAACTCACTCATCTTTCCTAAGGATTAACATATCAAAAGTGGTACATAGTATTCTCTGCGATTAATGCATTGGTTAAGACAAAAAAAGTTTGCGGTAAATATATCTATGGATAAACTTTGAGAACTTACCTCAAGTTTGGAAGCAATGAATAATGAGGTAATTCCAATGAGTTGAAGCATATTTTTATTTATATCCTTTTGTGTCAACATAAATCTATCAAAAAAGTCTTGCGCAAGATAAAATGTTTCCCTATGAAGTGTGTATACTTCACACACCTAGAGAAGAATCCATTTAAATATTATTCCATTAATTTCTCCAAATTAGAAAGTTACCTCTTAGCATACCAGATTTCAGAACACTTTCTGAAGCCCAACTTGCTTTTTAGGATACCAAAGCTAAAATGGGGGAAAAATTAACATGTGCCAATAGGGTAAATCTATTACAGTCCTCTTAGTTTTATAGGTTTTTTTCACATTGACTTACTGTGTTTATTCCCAGATACATTTACACTTTTGCTGACTATGGATGAGTACTTTTTTCCTATTAAGTTTCTAATTTTTTTAAAATTAATTTTTATTGGAGTATAGTTGCTTTACAGTGTTGTGTTAGTTTCTACTGTACAGCAAAGTGAATCAGCTTTACGTATACATATATCCCCTCTTTTTTGGATTTTCTTCCCATTTAGGTCACCACAGAGCATTGAGTAGAGTTCCCTTGGCTATACAGTAGGTTCTCATTAGTTATCTATCTTATTCATACTGTCAATAGTGTATATATGTCATCTAATTTTTATTGATGCCAAATGGGTAAGTTTTTATGCTTAGTTTATACTCTAATAGTTCCAACTGAGTCTCTTCATCATTCTAGATATACATTTAACTACAATATGACAACTCTGTTCCTTTCAATGTTCTTACCTCATTTAAGAATTATAGAAGAAAACGGAATGAATAACAATGGTAATAGACAAAATTTTTATCTTATTCCTTGTTTCTGACTATAATGATTCCCCTAATGTTTCACTATTGTTATTAATAATAAGTAGTATCTGTCATTTCCACACTTAATATAGGGAAAGCTTTTCATTTTCAAAATAACTTCATGAAGTAGGGAGGAAACAGAGGGACAGACATACATGAGTTTCTAATAAACACTTAATGTGTTAAGGAAATCTATCCCTAGTTTATTGCATATTTAAAAATCAGGAATGTATACTGAATTTCAAAAAATATCTTTTACATCTATGATATATAACCTTATGATTTTTCTCCCTTAAACTATTAATAGATTTTCAAATGTTGGACCATTTTTGCATTCCTAGATTGAAAGAAATACTATGACAAAGTAGAGTTTAATGCTCTGCTGGATTTGATTTATTATATTTGATTTTGTATATATAATCATATATTTAAGGGAAAATAGGGATAAATTTGATAGACAACCACTGAATAAAAATCAATGTAACATAAAAAGGCAAAATAAAATAACATCAACATAATTGTGCTTAAGTTGCATCTATGATCATTAGACATTCAGAAAAGTCAAAATCCAACTACATTCTTGTACACACATGATTGAAACATAATCTTCCCTTCTCGTCAGAATAAGGAATAAGATGACCTGACTCAAAAGGACAACATTTTGCAGTCTTAACGAACTTTTCTGATAGCTTCTGAGATCTGTTCTGCCGTGTTTCTCCACCAAAAAGCCTGTGGTAGTTCCCCCTTAGAGTTCATTGTCTCTATCTATATTAAAGACAGGAAAACTACAGAGCAAATATCCAAGGGTTGGGGGAAAATTAGTTTGTTATCAATATAAGTAATCATTTCAATAATTTTAGAGATTCTTTCAGAATTATTATCCAGAGAAAGGGAATGGGCCTAAACAAGAGAGGGCACAGATATTTAGGGACTTCTGGATCACTATTATTCCTTTAGATTAATGGTACAGCTCATTTCTGAAAGGAACAGAGGGATATAACAAAAGCAAGCTACATGGAGCCTCGAGGGCTTAGGGCTACTGGATATTCAAAGCCTCCTTATCATTTAGGATATAGAAATTAGGATTCCAAATCATAATTTGATTTTGGTGATGAAGAAAAGGACTTCTGAGGGTCCTGAAGCCTAGTCCTGGTTCTTTACATTGCATAGCAGAATTCAAAACCTTGTCAAATTCTGTTCATCTTGGGTATCCTTGGCACCAGGCTCAGTGCCTAGTACACAGTGATACTGATACCACCATTTCTGAATTGGGTTTGGGTTGTATGGGACCTAGTGGCTGTGTCCTCATGATTTTACTCTTATCAAGCAGACAGTCATTTTCCATCTTGGTATCCTCAACTACAGTGAGTAGCCCCCGAGAATGGCTCCTGGCAACAGGTAATATACCATGAAGGCACATGGAAAGCATATTTATGTCTAAATATTTTTCCATCATACAGACAAAAAAGGAAATTTGTATTGCTGGAACATACCTCTAAAAGCCAGTCTAGAAGTATTGACCTCATCTGTGGTTCCAATTCAGAATGCAGAACTTCAAAATGTTTGTCATGAACATATCTGGTCTCTTTTTTTAACATGTTTAGCCAAACATCCTGTGAACATCCCCAGCTATGGAAAGGGGCAAAATAATTGTGTGACCTACATAATATACGAGTTACCTGTTTCACATAGAGTAAACTCAACTTTCAAACACTGAAATCCAACTTTGAATTAGAATTTGAAAGGACAACCCCTTAAAGTAAATCAGGAAAAATTGCTACTTTTAGAAACCATTTCTTTAGCATGAAATTATACAGCAAGAACTTGGACTATGAGAATCTAAACTGACAGATTTCAAGAGTGCTTTCTAGTCCCCATCGATTTATACAAAGGCACCTGTTTATGATAACCATGTTTTCTCAAGAGCAACACTAAAAAAGTAAATATTTAAAGCATATGATCCCAGCAGAGACAGTCTCAATCACCTCCAAATAGATCATCACTACATTACAGTGGGGTTAAGGTGAGACAGTATGGAGAAGAGGAGGACTGGTGAGTGTAAATGTATGAGTCCATTAATTTGCTTATTAAAGCCAAATATAAATTATTACACTACAAATTTTATATAAGTTGTACCTCTTAGTCATTCATTAACTAGAAAAAGTATAGACCTTAATAAGTAGGCTTGGTAAGAAATAACAATAGCTGACCTATCAAATGAAAATGCTGTACATGTTAAAATACTTCCATGTTAACAATTTAGATAAATTATTTAAACTCCATTAAAAAGGTGATTCAGGGTTTCCCTGGTGGCGCAGTGGTTAAGAATCCGCCTGCCAATGCAGGGGACACGGGTTCGATCCCTGGTCTGGGAAGATCCCACATGCCGTGGAGCAACTAAGCCCGTGCGCCACAATTACTGAGCCTGTGCTCTAGAGCCCGTGAGCCACAACTACTGAGCCTGTGTGCCCTAGAGCCCATGCTCCGCAACAAAGAGAAGCCACCGCAATGAGAAGCCCGTGCACAGCAATGAAGAGTAGCCCCCGCTCACCGCAACTAGAGAAAGCCTGTGCGCAGCAATGAAGACCCAATGCAGCCAAAAATAAATAAATCTATAAATAAATAAATTTAAAAGGTGATTGAGTTCTTCTGATAAGGCTTAGTCTTCAGCAAGCAAGTGAAAATAATGTTATAGAATCAATGTTTTAAATACCCATGTCATTTGCAAATAGCATTACTGTCAGATAAAATAATATACGCTTAAAGACTAGTAAAAAAAAAGCAGTTTTTCTACAAGTTTTCCTATCTTATAATGAAGGCAAAAAATAACTCAAAATAGCACCATATATTACATCAGTAAATTTTAATCTTTGACATTAAATTACTGAAATTTTTCTTACCTTAAATCAGGCAAAGGTGAAGGATTAATGAAAAGGTTTTTAAATCTGTAATTTGTAAATCTGGAGAAGTCGCTTGTTCCTATTTCTTTGTGGGGTGTTTCAATGATAATGCAAGGACTGATCCCCCCAGATAATACAGGTGGCCAACAATTCTGTCATTTAAAAAAAAATAAAAAGAATATCTTTGTGAAATAGGAAACCAGCTTTTGTCTTGGATCTTTTATAAATGAAAGCTAATACTTCTAAACAGTCTACATTTTTCCCCAAACACCGTCATTAGCTAACATTGCTGACTAATTTAAGCTGACATACATATTTTATAAATAAACCATATAGCTCATTTCAATCTTCATAAAGAGTAACAGGTAGGATGTTTTAAACAAAATACAGTTCTGGAAATACAAGACGTTAGGTACTGAGGGAGAGGAGAAACAACAACAAAACACGTGTGTAGTCAAATATTAATCACTTTCAAGATTATAAAATTTTCCCTCTATATTTAGCAATAGTGGCCAGGGCACCTTGTTTTATAGACAGCTACCCCCACCCCCCCACTCGTTAAGGCCTGTTCCACTACTTTCAAATACAGGAAGACAAGACCTTAAAAGTGGAAACAATTACTTCAATACTTAAAGGACTCTTTCACCAGTCAATGCTGGTTTCAAAGAGAACCACTGTTTCTAAAGTGTCTTCTGTACAACACATAGGAAGAATAGGTAGCAAAGGGCTGGGTGCCAGTCTGTCAGTGACCTCACATTCCTATTTATGCCCTAGGAGCAACCATCAGGACTCTCCACTGTAGTCAGAGAGGGAACAAAGAGCAGTCCATTGGACAGATTAGGCGGGCCCTGGTGCACCAGGCAGCTCCTAGAGGGAGGGATTTACAAAGAGGAACCAGCTGCGTCAAGGCTTACTCTGTAGCTGTAGTAGGATTCAGGCATATAAAAACCACCCAAAGACAAGCGCCTTCCTGCTGACCTCGAGGGGCATTAATAGTGTCAGAGGAACCTTCCTATCACAAAGCAATAACACAATTCTATTCTTTTTTGTCCTGCATTTGTTTCCCCCAAACCTAGCCCAGTTCTGCATTACCCTAATCTCATACTGATGTTTCTTGATGACCTTCTCCTCTTTTCTTTTTTTGACATCCTGGAAAATAGAAAAGGCCATTGTTAAACTAAGGTCCCTGCAAGGAATTTTCTCTTTCTCCTCTCTCTCTTCCCCCACTTAACTCACCTGGGCCGTTTTTCTCTTCTTGGCCTGAATTATCTGGGTTTCTTGTGGGGAATCCGTCTGACTGGGCTGGGGCTGCTGTTTAGCTTGTAAACGGCTACTATAGAGTTTTTTAAAAGGAAGTTTAATTAGTAAGTGACGCATTTCAAAGGCAGCAGCCAACTCTGAAACATATCTCCAAGACAAATAACGTTACCTGCGTCTTGACATTCTCTTCTTTCAGGTGTATGAAACCTCTGGAGGGGAGAGGAAAAACCAGAGTCAAATACATTGTCATCCATACTCTCCAAGTGCCATTCAGAGGTTATAACTAAGTCCCTCAGGAGATGACCTGAGCCGTCTTACCACGATGATTTCTGCAGTATATTAGTGCATGATTTCGGACTCATGCTTTTGGACACATGCCTGCATTTCCTCAGCGAAATGTACAGCCCGGATGAGAGCGTCTTCAGAAATTTGCAAACCATCCTCAGCGCCCGGAAAGCGCAGGGAGGCAGATGGGTCTCTTCTGCGTCCTGCAGTCTCTCCCCCGGACAGCCCGAGTGGGGCCTGGGCAGCGCCCCTACTTCCCCCCTCCCATCCTGCCCGAGCCGCGCGGAGAGGCGGTTGTGGAGGCGAAACACTGTGGAGAAGCCGGTTCCGCGCCAATTTGGAGAGCGGCGGTGGCGGGGAAGCAGGGGGCGGAGGGAACTTGTGTCACGTCCTTCAGTCTCCTTTCCCTCCTTCCCAGCCCCACCGGACCCTGCCCATCGCTTGGAGGGGCACCGGGACCCCGACTACAGATGGGGGATGGGGAGTGAAGGAAAGGGAGTTCAATTAATAAAGGGGGAAACTGGGCTTGTGGGGGAACTTTCTCCCCGTGAAGGAGACCCAGACTCCCATCCTCTCTCCCCAAATGGGGATGGCAGAGAGAAGCCCCTAGAATGAGGGGCTTTTCCGTGGCCTCCCACTTAGGGGCAGCCCTCCATCCACCGCCGCCTCCCAGGCCCCCTGCCAAGGGTCCTGACAGGGACGGAACGCGGGGACCCATCGCCCCCAGATGCCTAGTTCTCAGCCCTCCCACTTTTCCTCCCCTAGGCTCCCGCCCGCGGGATGGATCGGCCCTGAGGGGGGGGCTTTCTCTCCTCCCGCATCCCGCCCTACGCCCAAGCACCTCCTCACCGCCAGACCCGCTACCGCTCGGCTCTCAGCTGGCGCCGGCGCCAACCCAATATATAGGCCGGGCCGGGCCCGCCCCGCACGCATGCGCCTCAGACTGACACCTCCGGACAGTGCGCTCCCCTCCCCCGCGCACCCGTCCGCAGGCCCGCGCGGCGCGCCCTGCAGTGAGTCCGCGCCCGCCCACCTCGAGGGGCCGCAGAGCCGGCTCGCCTAAGCCCTTGGTCCGCGGTCACCTGAACTTCACCTGCCTGTGCGGCAGGAGGGAGTCTCTCAGAGGCTCCTCCTCCGGAGCCCGGCTCCCCGCCGCTTGGCTTCATCTCCCGCCAGTATGTTTCTGTCCCCTCCCTCTCTCAACTCTCGGACGCCGGGTGTGTCAGGCCGCGGCCCGGCCCCGGCGTACGGCCAGGTGGAGGCGGCTCGGGCGAGCATAGCGTGGCTAGGAAGTGGCCATCCCTTGGCGCATCCTGGATGTCCCGCCTAGGCCTCCAAGAACCCGGGTTTTCCGAAGAGACTCGGGGACCAAGAGGGCCCGCCCCTGCGGGAGGAGCGCAGCGTTGGCTGGCGAATGGGAGGCGAGGACTGCAGCACAACGTGGAGCGGCTGCAGAACGTAAACACAGCCGGGCGCGCGGCTGGCCACGTGTGTTCCCGCGCGCCACCCAGTCCCCTGGGACCACCGTTGGCCGGCTGTGGCACCCCAGGGCAGCCATGCTCAGGGATGCCTGTCGTGCGCTTTGCTCCAGCCCGCCGACCGAGGTACGTATCAACCCTGTTTTCCCGCTCTCTTCTCCGCCGAGCCGGTTACCCTCCCCGTGGGTGGGTCATTCGCACCCCGCCGCCCTGCCACTGCCTGGCGGCTTCCCACTCAGTAGTTCCAGCGCAGGAAACGCTCTCGCCAAGCCGCGCGCTCCCTCTCTCCTCTCAACCTCCAATTCTGGGGCCCCCAAGGGTAAACACCTCTCCGGAGCGGGGCCGAGGGTGGCATTGCCCCTTCCGCAAGAGAACAGTGGCTCTCCGGGGGTCACGCCGGGCGGGGAGAACGGTTCCACCACGTGCAGGCTTGGATCCCGCCCCGCCGCCGCCAGCGCGCCCTGCAGAGCCCGCGCGAGCCGTCAGCGCGGGAGGGAACCGACCGCCTCCGAGCTGTAATGGGAGGAGGCGGTCCGACGCGTTTCCCTCCTCTTCCCCCATATCCAAAATTTGGGTTCCCTCGCTGCCTCTACTAACGCCCCGCTCCAGTGCGCACCAAGGTTGGACATCTCCATGCCGTTGATACTCCGCAAACTGGGTTTGCGGCGGGAGCAGTGGGGCTGGGGGACGCCGGCGGGAACAAAGACCCCCGGGTCGGAGGAGCCTTGCGAAGGCTTCCTTGAACCCGCGGCAGCTCGGGCCGGAAGCGGGCAGGCAGTGTTCGTCTCTCTGCCCTGACTCGAGTGAGCCGCTGGGAGAGGCCGGGGAGACCGGGCGGCCTGCGCCGACCCGGCGTTGCGGCCCAGGCGGGAGCCCTTCCCGAGATGCACCAGGAGGCGGCGGCGGGGACCGTCCCGGGGTCCCCGCCCTGCGCCTTTTGTGTCGCGCCGCCCGTGCGGGGCTCAGAGCCTAGAAATAACGAGTGCTCTTCGGGCAAAGTCCTCTTTCAAGATTTTCCCTCCGCAGTCTCGAGACGCCGGCAGAGTAATTGTTTTTCTCCCAAATTTACGCATGAGGAAATAAGAGTCTTGCTCAAGGTGACATGGAATCAGAAAAGACCCAGAATCTTGTTAGTCCCAAGAAACGTCATACTATTTATGATGCTTTGATGGCTTTCTCGGAGGGGTGAATTGGCCCTTTTTTGTAGTCACCTCAAAACGCCGTGCTGTTCCGGTGTAAAGCTTAGAGAGCAAACAGCGTGATAATAAGAAATGGGAGGCTTTCCAGCAAGCGCGGGTGACCTGAACATAAGCAAAACTGGTGGCCTCCATGAGTGAATTTGGTAGTCAAACCGAAAACCAAGCTTACAGTGTTGATGCCCATCACTGGGCCAACTAGTAGATTACTTGTAATTGAGACACCGTGATTAGAAGTGTTCTTTGGACCATGCCGTTGACTATGAAGTGAACAGGGTGCAATCCTAGTAAAGAAGAAATTAAAAACAATCCTAAGACTGCTTTGTGTGGAAACGGACAGGGTGAATTCTGCCGTATTACAAGTACTTAGTCAAGTGGGACTAAAAAGAACATGTGCTTACCTTTCAGATGGAGGGAACTTCCCATCTTGCTCTGGCTGTAAGTTGTTGGATCCCTCTGAGCATGTGTTTCCTCTAGAAAAGAGAAGACACTCGTTTCAAGGGTTGTTTCAAAGATTAAATTTTATACTGTGTATAGAGACCCTCTCTTGCATGTGTACCTGTCATAGAGCAGATGCCAAGTGCTATCTTCACTCTCCTATCCACCTCCCTTACTAATTTATACCCATAGAAATTAAGAAGTAGTTTTAAGGATCCTGAATAAAACAGGAAGCCGAATTATGAAATTGCTGTTTCCCAGAGTTTTGTTCTTGTAGCTATCCTTCTGGGTACCTATTTTAGGTATCATCTTTCAATATGTTGTCTTTGTTTCATATTTGTATATGTTCATTTTTGGCTCCCTCTTTTTCTACTCATCCCAGTTTTTAAATTCACTTACTTTGAAATGTATGAAATTCCTTTATACTTGTAATAATTTTAGAAACTTTGGCATTTTCTAAAGTATACTTTCTTCATTGAAGATGCAAAGTTAAAACATCATGGTAAATAAAGTATTGGCCTCTACAGTGCTTTCATTTTCAGGAAAAAGAAAAGAAAAAAAAAGATTCTTGGAAGGACAGATATTTTTAAAAAATCAGGCCCAGCCCAGTTATTTCTTGTTTCTGCACCTTTTCTGTGCCATACCTCCTCTGTGAAGCCTTCCCAGACCTCTTTCTCTGTGCTCTTCAGTCATGCTCACCTCCCAGGACAATAATTACCAATTAAAATGTCTTTTATCTCCAACTAGGCCTTGGACCTTGTTTTGTTCATTTTTTTTATAGCCAGTACCCACCAGTTCAGAGGCATGCATACATAATAGGACCTTGGTAAATACTGAATTGAATTATGGATAGGATATCCCATTTTAGAACTTTAATTCTGTAAGGTTAGAGTGATGGATGAAAATTATTCCCAATTAATATTAGGATTTTTAAATTAATAAACTGTTTTTTAGAAAAGTTTTAGATTTATAGAAAAATTGAGCAGGTAGAACAGAGCTTCTATGTACTCCTCTACCCTTCCCCACCATCGCATAGTTCCCCCATTATTGACATCTCATATTAGTGGGGTGCATTTGTTACCATATGAACCAGTGTCGATGCATTATATTATTATTATAATGCAAAGCTAATAATAATTATTAAAGTCCATATATCATTCAGATTTCCTTAGTTTTACCCTAATGTCTTTTTACTGCGGCAGGATACAGATATCACATGTAGAAGTCATGTCTCTTCAAGGTTCCTCTTGGCTGTGACAGTTTCTCAGACTCTCCTTGTTTTTGATGATATTGACAGTTTTGAGGAGTTAAAATTAATATTATGGTCAAATATTAATATTATGTAGGATACCTTTCTAGGGGAATTTATCCGAAGTTTTTCTCATGGTTAGATGGTTATGGGTTTGGAGGAAGAAGATCACAGAGGTAAAGTGTCATTTTCATCACATCATATCAAAGGTACATGCGATCATCGTGGTTTATGGCAGCTGATGTTGACCTCGATCACCTGGTAGTGTTTGTCAGGTTTCTCCTTGTAAAGTTTCCCCCCATCCCCTACCCTTTCCATACTATACCTACTCTTTGGAAGGAAGTCACTGTGTGCAGCCCACTCCTAATGAGTGGAATGTTATGTTCCCCCTCCTTTAGGGTGAAATATCTACATAATTTATTTGGAATTCTTCTGTGTGCGAGATTTGTCACTTCTCCCCCATTTATTAAGTCATTCAATTATTTATTTATATCTTTATCTTGTTGCTCAAGTTGTTCTACCTTTGGTCAGGGTAATACCTGTTTATTGTTATAGGGCTGATTTGAAGTTAAAAATGAATGTGGCTAAATGATAATCAGCATTTCTCACGTAATAGGAGAGGAATAAAACTTTTTCCCTCATTTGATTAGACTTGCTTATTATTCCTATTAGCCAAAACACAACTATAGGAGAAAAATCCTTCCAAATTTTAATACTGGATTGCCCATCAGACTGTTCCTTATTGCCTCGTCAAGAACATTTTTCAGTAAACTGGCTTTATTTTTTACATGGCAAGTGGTGGTACAATGACTCCTAGTGTAGTTTGGTGCCACTGCCTTGATTTGTGCTAGGGCACCAACAGTTTTAAATACCATTGCACTTTCATCATCAGAGCAAACATTAACACAGTGAAAAACACAAATGTCTTAATTTTATTGTGAAAATTGTTGTGACCTTTTGATCCCCCTGAAAGGGTCTTTGAGACCCCCAGACATCCATGGAACACACTTTGAGAACTGCAGACCTAGTTTCCAAACCAGAGTGCTGGGAGTCATCTCAGTCATTCCTTTCTTCTTTTTTCTGAGCTCCATAATTACAGTTAGCACTTCCTGAGTAAGATGTTGGGAAGCTCTACTCTGAGCTTTTACATTGTATTGACTCCTGTAATCCTCCACCACTGTGAGCCAGGTACTGTTACTGTCACTTCCACTTTACAGATGAGGAAGCCAAGGCACAAACGTGATTTGCCCGAGTCCCATAGTAGAGTCCGGCTCCAGCCCCCCACCCCCACCTCGCTGTGCTGCCCCCAGTTACCATCACATCATTCCCAAAGTCTCTTTTTTTCCGCTGCCTTAGTTCAGGACTCCATTCTCTCAACTAGTGCAGTCATCTCCTAACTGGGTTTCCTGACGTGTGTTGCCCCTTCAGTTCTGCCTTACAGTGTATCTCCCCAGCTCTCTTTCTAAAGCACAGATCTGCCCACGCAGCCACAGGCCTGTTATGGATCACTTTGGGTTAAAGGCCAAAGCCCCTAACTTAACACACAGAGCCTCTCGAACCCAGGAAGTCCACCTGGGTGCTGTTCTGCACATCCCTGCCTTCTCACTTCTGGCCTTTGCACCTGTACCTCTCTCTCCTCCCCACCTCCACTGTCTTCCCTAGCTAACTCCCAGGTATCTGTTAATACGCAAATATGCCTTCTGTAGAAGCTGTCCTGCCCTGCACGAGGGAGGGCTCTTCTCCACACCCTTTCCTCCGCGCTCCCCTCGTTCTTGCGGCTACCACTGCCCTTCCCAGGCTGCTGGGAGCTCCTGGGGGCAGGGGCCGCCGCCGTCGCTGGGACCCTCACGCCGGGCCTGGGGCCTGGCTGACCACAGCGCCCTTTGTGGGATGAATGGCGGGGGCAGTAGAGGTGTGCTCACTGGGGGCGGCCCTCCTAACTAGAGTCCAGTAACCGCTGCCTTGAAAGAGCTTTGCAGCTGGCACCTTGGCGGGCCAGCAGGGCCGCGGCTGAGCTCTGCCCTCTAGAGGCGGAACTGTTCCCGGCCTCGGAGACTGCAGAAGCACCACGGAGACTAGGCCGAGAGCGCCGGCCCTGCGGCAGCTGCCCTTGGCCGCCATCTCAGAGGGAGGCCCTTGAGAAGGAAGGCATCGTTGGGTGTGAGAGCTAGAGGGCACCCTAAAGACGATTGGTCCAGCCCCCCTAGGATTCATGATAGTCCACCGTGCGAAGAAAGAACAGGGATAAACGGCAGCGTTGGAAATCCAGAAGCTCCGGGTGGAGGTTGAAACAGGCAGGGGGGTGCTGGTTGGCTCAGCCTGCTCTGGGCCAGGCGCTGTTGTCGTTAACTGCAGGGCGTGGACTGTCCACAAGAGCTTACATTCTACTGGTGTCGGGGACGGAGAACAGATGTGTAACAAATAACTATCAATGAACACTATGGAAAAGGTAAAATATTCTAACAGGAGAGAGGGGACTGCTTAAGCTGTAGGGGGTAGGGAGGGATATGGGATGGACTCAAAGAGGAGGTGCTGTTTTACCTAGTGCATTCCTTAATTCAACAAACACTAGGACATAATATGTAATAATATATGTAATAATATGTCCCTTCGGAGCTTAATTCTAGTATGGGGGGGCGGGGCATAGAAAACAAACATGTCAGATAGTATAAGAACTCAGAGGAAAAATACAGGCAGCGTAAGGGAAGTGATGCAAAGTACTATATTAGATAGATGTTCAGGGACCTCTCTGGTGTGACAGCTGAGCAGAGAGGCTGTGCAGTGAGAGAACAAGCCGTGCGGATGAGGAGGAAGAACATTCCAAGCAGGGGAAGCTTGGCATAGTTAATGGACAACAAGGAGGTCAGGATGGCTGGAATGGAGTGTGCAAGGGACAGAGTGGGAGCAGAGGCAGCAGCAGGAAGCGTTTTAAAATGATCAGCGTGGCTGCTGTATGGAGAATACATTCTAACGGGGATAGTAGAAGCACGGAGACCACTTAGTAAACCAGTCGGTCCAGGTGAAAGACTGTGGTAGCTTGGAACAGGGCGTGGTTGCAGCGTTGCATTCAAGACATATGTTGAAGGTAGAACTGAAAGGATGTACTGATGGATTAGATGTGTGGAATGGAGACAACCCAAAGATGAGCACCTAGTTGCACGTTTGTCACTTATTGGAATGGGGAACATGAAGGGAAAAGTGGCTTTAGGGCAGGATGAAGTCAAGAGTTGGTTTTTGACAAGTTAAATGTTAACATGTAGGGAGAAATTTTTATTATAAAAATTTTAAATGTTCAGCAAAATTGAAAGGATTTTATCATGGGCACCCGTATACTCACTACCTAAATTTCATCAACATTTTGCTATGCTTGATCTTTCCATCTGTCCATCCCTCTTCCAGCCATCATTCCATTTTATTTTTCGATGCATTTCCAAAAAAAAAAAGTTGGGGTTATCAATACACTTACCCATTAATAGACTTCAATATTTGTGTTTTTTTTGTTTTTTTTTTAATTGAAGTAGAGTTGATTTCTAATATTAGTTTCAGGTATACAACATAGTGATTCAATATTTGTATAGCTTATTTAAAGTTATTATAAAATCTTGGTCATATTCCCTGTACTGTACAATATATCCCATATTTATTTATTTCATACATAGTAGTTTCCTCTCCTCTTCCCTCTCCCCACTGGTAGCTACTAATTTGTTCTCTGTATCTGTGAGTTCATTTCTGTTTTGTTATATTCATTTGTTTTATTTTTTAGATTCCACATGTAAGTGATAAAATACAGTATTTGTCTTTCTCTGACTTATTTCAGTAAGCATAATACCCTCTAGGTCTATCCACGTTGTTGCAAATGGCACAATTTCATTCATTTTTATGGCTGAGTAGTATTCCATTGTGTATATATATATATACACACATCTTCTTCATCCATTCGTCTGTTGATGGGCACTTAGGTTGCTTCCATATCTTGGCTATTGTAAATAACGCTGCTATGAACATTGGGTTGCATGTACCTTTTTGAATTAGTGTTTTCATTTTCTTTGGGTGTGTACCCAGCAGTGGAACTGCCAGATCATATGGTAGTTCTATTTTCAGTTTTTTTAAGGAAACTCCATGCTGTTTTCCATAGTGGCTGCACCAGTTTACATTCCCACCAACAGTGTACTAAGGTTCCCTTTTCTCCACATCCTCACCAACATTTGTTATTTGTAGACTTTTTTTTTTTTTTTTTTTTTTTGCATTATGCGGGCCTCTCGCTGTTGTGGCCTCTCCCGTTGCGGAGCGCAGGCTCAGGACGCGCAGGCTCAGCAGCCATGGCCAACGGGCCCAGCCGCTCCGCAGCACGTGGGATCTTCCCGGACCGGGGCACGAACCTGCGTCCCCTGCATCGGCAGGCGGACTCTCAACCACTGCGCCACCAGGGAAGCCCTATTTGTAGACTTTTTGATGACAGCTATTCTGACAGGTGTGAGTTGATATCTCATTGTGATTTCGATTTGCATTTTTCTGATGATTAGCCATGTTGAACATCTTTTCATGTGCCTGTTGGCCATCTGTCTATCTTCTCTGGAAAAGTGCCTTTTCAGTCTTCTGCCCATTTTTAAAATTTTTTTTTTTTGATATTGAGTTGTAAGAGCTATTTATATATTTTGGATATTAACTCCTTATTGGTCACATCATTCGCAGATATTTTCTCACATTCAGTAGGTTGTCTTTTCATTTTGTTGATGGTTTCCTTTGCTGTGCAAAAGCTTTTAAGCTTAATTAGGTCTCTTTTGTTTATTTTTTCTTTTCTTTTTTTTTTTTTTTTTGCCTTAAGAGAGAGATCAAAAAAAAAATGCTGCAGTTTATTGTCAAAGAGTGTTCTGCCTATGTTCTCTTCTAGGAATTTTACGGTTTCAGGTCTTACATGTAGGTCTTTAGTCCATTTTGAGTTTATTTTTGTATACAGTGTGAGAAAATGTTCTAATTTCATTCTTTTACATGTGGCTGTTCAGTTTTCCCAGCACCATTTATTGAAGAGACTGTCTTTTCTCTACTGTTCAGTATTTGTTTAGTTTTTTTTTCCTTTGAGGTAAAATTTCAATGAAAAGTACAAATATTAAGTGTACATTCTTAATAGATACACTTGTGTAACCCAAACTCCTGACAAATTATAGAACATTACTGTCACTTCCAGAAAGTTTCCTTTCCCTGTTAATTCCCATTTCCATCTTCCTAGAGGCAGCCACTGTTCTGATTTTTTCCACCATAGATTGGTTTTACTAGTTCTGTACTAGGGAATATTTATATATATATATATACATATATATATAAATATATATGGATTAATGGAATCTCACATATACACTCTTTTGTGTCTGGCTTCTTTCTTTTTTGTGGACAAGCATATTCATTTCTTTTGGGTAATACCTAAGAGGGGAATTGCTGGGTCATTAAGGTAGGTATATGCTTTAGTTTCATAAGATAACTGTCAGACGTTTTCCAAAGGCCCATCAACAAAAGAATGCATAAATACATTGTGGTGTATTCATATTATGGAATGCTGTGCTATGGTTAAAATCAAGTAGAGCCACATGTATCAATATGGATAAATTTCAAAAACATAATTTTTTGGGGGGGGCATATTTTAGGTCAAAACATTCAGTATGATACCTTTATATAAAATTTGAAAGCTTGTGAAAGAAATATTATATATAGTTATGGATACTTACTTATGCAGTAATAGCATAAAAGCAAGCTTTGCAAAAATAATCAATTTCAGGATAGTGGTATCTCAGGTGGGGGTTGGAGAGACGAATGAAGCAAATATGGTAAAAGGTTAAGATTTTATAAAGTTGGGTGCTAGATACATGTTCCTTATATTAATCTCTGTAGTTTTGGGTTCACCTTATCTAAGGTGCTGCCCCTGCCCTCTACTTCTGCAGGTGGTGGAGCCTGGGCTGAGCCCGGCTGTGGGAGCAGAGCTGCTCGCTCCCACTCTGTCTCACTCACGCGGCTGCCACGGTTCAGGGGAAGCTCCCCAGAGACCCAAGGTAGGACAGCCAGGCAGACAGCACCCTGACCTGCTCCCGGTTACTGCAGCCTTGCAGATGACTTCCAGACCTGCCTTTCCCACCTCGCTCCTAAATTTAGGTCTGTGACCTGGACCTAGCTCTCTCTCCAATCTCAGTTCCAAACCCTACTTAAAATTGAGTTTATTTTAAAATATCTGTTCTGTTCCACTGTTTGGGGGTTTTTTCTTCAGGAACTCTGACTTTACATTTGTGTTATTTCCTTTGCCTGTCTTCCCTATCACTCCCTCTCTAATGATTTTTATTCATTTCCATTTTATCTTCTTCACTTTTATTTCTATTCTTTTTATCTTCCATGGTGTCCCTTAGAGTGGTGTCTCCTCTCTCTTTTGTTTCTTGTAATTTGGTTTTTGTATATGAAATGTTTTGTATTCATTTTTCTTACACTTATTTAGTAAATCTACCCATTTCTGTTCCCTGTCCTCCTCTTGTCTGTCACCTTCCGTTCCTTGACCTGACTATCCCTTCCTTGAGTTATTTCTGCTTTGTTAGCTCCCTGCATAGCTGCCGCTGCCTTGTTACATTTTCGAAAATTCATAATAGGATGTTGGGTTAAAATTTTCTTATGCTTTGTGGCCACATTTCTCTGATGAGTTTTCTTAGTCTGCAGGGAAGTTTTGTTACTCCTTTTCAGATTTTCTTCTGATGGTACCTTTGTATGGATATTTTTCTTACAATACCTTTGATTGGATGTTGAGTTATAAGTCTTTATCATTTTGGAATGAGTTGGATTTTTCTAAAACAACTATTGGCAAGAGAATCCCATGATAGGAACAAGGGAGCTTTCCTCATTTCTCAGCTCAAGGCTTCCTTCTGTCGGTATGGGGGTGTGTACTTTACTTTATGGCACCTACCTGTAACGGGACCTCCTCTCAATTTAGGATTCTAACCTGGCTCAGCTGAGCTCCTACAGCTAGTCTGGAGCTCCCCTGGTTCCTCCCCCAGCCACTGGTTTCCAGGCATTCTGCCCCTTCCTGCCAGCCTGCTCTTCTCTTTTTCCTAAGCTGCACCTGTGGGTCCTCCAGGCACTTACGGATTAATTTCTTCCTCTCCCAGTAGTCCTGCCCTCTTCCTTCTTAATCCTGCTCACATCTATTCCCACCCAGGCTGAGCACTCTCCTGAGTTGAATTTTTGCTGAGAATTGCTGTACCTCCACCCTCTGGACTCTTGTGCCATTTCTAGTCTTCCCTGGGGCACCTGCTAAACCGCACGTATGGTTTCCTGTGCTGCTTCGGGGAGGGGGGCAGTGATGCTACACACCATATGAAGTTTGTGAAATTTCTCACTTCCTTGTTTTACTGAAGATGTAAGCATGTAGGCGTTTCATACCTTTGTTCTCATTGCTCTGAATGATTTTCAGGAAAATTGGAAAGATTCTGAACAAAGCTGTCACCACGTACCCATCAGGCTGACCTAGAGTCCTTAGCCAGGCATTCGAAGCCTTCCACAGGCTGACCTTGGTTTTTCTCCCTGCTCTTAGGTGTGACCATGGCTCCAGCCAGACTAATCTCCCACCATCCCAGGAACTCACCATGCACATTCCTTCCGCTGTGTTCTAGCTGTTTTCCACAGTTGCAGAGTTCCCTTCAGGGGCTTCTTTATGGTAGCCATTGTTTTTGGTGACCCAGCACGTATTTCTCCCTTTCTCTACCACCCATCAACAGGGTTAGATGCATAAACCCAGCTTATTAGTCATGGTGCCCCTTCCCTGGGCAACAGTTTCAGGGAAAGCTGAATGGTCCAAGTAGGACCAGAGTCCCTCCCTGATTTCCTTCCACTAGAGCGAGCTGGGAAGCCTGCCTCTTGCCTCTGGTGTCACTGTGTCAAAGAATATTCATCTGGAAGAACACACCATCTGCAAAATTAAAGGATATGGTGGTACAGAGAGAGAGAGAGAAAGAGTTTCCTTGTTGAAGTCCTGGATCCACCCTGAGGTTACTGCTGACATAAGCCAGTCGATCACAGTTTAGATTAAGTGCAACTGAAAGACTCCTAACAAATACACCTTACTGTGTTCTCCCATCACCCTGGTGTTTTTACCTATTGTAACACACATCACACCATATAGTGATTGTAATTGCCTGTTTATTTGTTTGTATCCCCCACTGAAAGCCCTTTACCACAAGGTCCACACTGTTCACCCTTGTGTGCCTGGTACCTTGCGTTGTGCCTGGCCAGCATTGGGCCGTCATTTAGTATTCAGCTGAGACTTCATTTCTGCCTTTCCTAATTCTTCCCATCACTCAAGGTCTTAGATTCCAAGTTCTTTGTGAAGCATTCCACATCAAGTTGAAGAATCTACGTAAAATGTCCAGGATAAAGCAGGCTCTCATCAGAGCTGCATCCTCCTCGTCCCTAGTTGCTTGAGTCAGAAGTGATGTCTCCTTCGTGGGAGCTCCTATATCTCATTTAATCAAATGGTATCTACTCATACTGTCTTAAAAGAGAAATGCAAATGACTTATAACTAACGTAAGTTTTCAAATGTGATTGTAAATGCCAGAAGCAAGGACCTAGTACAGTGCCTCATATAAAAGAATCCACAGTTATTGAATATACAGCTGAATATACAGCACAATGATCAATACTTTAAGGTTAAATGGAAACCGGTAGTCTGTTATTGGCTGTGGGAGTCCTTAGGTTAAGTGAGTCACGGGGTAGATTCAAAGGAACCTGAAAGAAGGATAAAGCTGAATCACACTTTTGTGGAGTGCATGAATGCTGTTTGAAAATCTAATTAAGCCATAACAACTGACCACAGCTGAAAAATAGTCGTGGTTATTTTCTACGCCCAAACGTCTCATTACTTGGTAAAGGCTGTTAACTTGTCCAAGCTGAATATTTGGAAGGAGAAATGAGGCATGAGGAGGGCAAGTTAGAGTTTATTGTGCCTTCCGTTTCGATAAGGGGAAACTGAGGGTGGCTAGGAAAAGAAGCCTGAAGCTCTGGCTCCAGAACTATGTTCATACCTGTCACATCAGCCTCATACTTTTTTTTTGGCTGTGTCTTCCATATATAATTAGTGATAGTCTGATTGATTCAATTCTTCTGGTGGAATGTAAGCTCCAAAAGGCCAGGTACTTGGTCTGTCTTGTTCAATGCTGAGACTCCCAACACCTAGAACAGTGCCTAGTCCTTATGTCTGGGGCCATAGTAGGAGCTCCATACATATTTGTTGAATGCATATCTCTACAGTACTGGACACAGCTTGTTTACCTTTTATGTATCTTGCTAAAATATTTATATGTCCAGATTTCCTTTTCTGATGCAGATGTTAAAAGAACATCTTCAACTCCAAGTTCCATGATATCAGTGACCTCCAGTGTCTTATTCACTAAAGTATCTCTAGTGCGTAAAACAGGGGACATTCTGTCAGTACTTATGGAATGAATGATTTAAGTATTTGATTAGTGAATTTTAAATTGAGCAAAAAAATGGAAATGATTGGCTCAGACTTTTGGGGGTTTTTTTTTTTGGAAACTGACTTTTTGGGGTTGTTTTTTGGAAACTGTTTATTTTCCGCCAACCTACTTCCATTTTACGAGTTTGCGGAAGAACAGCTTAAGACCACTCAGTGGTTGTTCTACCCACTCAGTGGCCTGAGTGGTGGGAGCTGCAGACCAGTCTTCAGTGGGGAACTGCTGAACGGGCACAGAGGGCACCTGCACACCTTCGGACCAGTCCGCCACCTCAAGTTGCGTAGCAGTGAACTCAGGAGCTGAAGCAGTCCATTTGCCCTGAAATTCCTCCTTGGTCACAGCCTTCTCAGCTGCCGCCTGCTCTTCCTTCTCAATCTCTTCAGGATCTCTGTAGAAGCAGAGATCAGGTGTGACCTCCCATGGGTGTTCGCGGGAGATGGTGCCACCCATGCACAGAACTTCCCGGGCGAGCATCCACTACATCAGACCCCCTGAGTGAGTTCCCTTATTGTTGCATGGGATGGCAATGTCCACATAACACAGACTCTCGTCTGTGTTACACAGAGCAATGGTAGGCAGGTTAGCGTAAGAGGCCTCTTTGAGAGGTTGGTGGTCAGCCCTGGGATCAGTAACCACCGGAAGTCTTGGCTCCCGGAAGGCTTCCTGGATCTGGTTAGTGAAGATTCCAGGAGAGAAGCAGCCAGCAATAGGAGTGGCTCCAGTGACAGCAGCAAACTTCAGCACAGCTCGCTGGCCAGTATTTCTAGAGGATACGACACTGACATCAGCTGGGTTTTCAATGGCAACAACGGCACGAGCTGCCAGCAGAGGCTTCTCGCAGGTTCTCTTCAGATTTATGTTGTAGACGCCATCACTTTTCCTTTTGTAGATGTACTGCTCCATTTGGAAGTCTGGTTGGTGCCACCTAAGTGGGTTCCTGCTGCAAGAAATTTGAGTACATCCTCCTCCTTCATTTGCAGGAAATCAAGGGCTCCGGACATTGTGAAAGTTTCCCTTTAAGTTACAATGGGAATCCAGAACAACGCCGTATGGACCCCTGTCTGGGTAGTGCAGAAGGGGATCAGACTTAGTAAGAATGTTCTGCTATGTGTGTTTTAACCTCTACAGTTTATAAGTACCCTCACAAATATCCCCTCACTTGAATCTTACAACAACCCTATGAGATTTATTGTGTCAGTTTTATAGATGAGGAAAAAGGCTCAGAGGAATTACAGGGCTTGTCTAATGTTACATAGTTGGCAGATTGGGACTTGAACCGTAGACTTGACTCCAAATTGTATGATCTTTCAACTTTTTCATGGATACCAATTGAAGATGAGGTGGAATTATTAGAACACTGTCAACACTGTATCATTGGAATTATAAATCTTAGAGGTGGAAGTGGCCTCACGCATCACAAATTCCAAACCCCTCTCTCATTTTTCAAAATAGGAAAAGAAGGTTTGGAGAATTTCTAGGACGTGTCTAAAGGCACACCTCCGGTTTGAGAAGTCATTGCACCGAAGCTGGCTCTTCCACTGACTGCTTCTGGCTTGTCCTCAGATCTCACTCTCAGTTGGAGATTGTGGACTGAGCTTGTGGGAGACCAAGCTCCCCTCTGCTTTCCTGCATCAGAGGCCCCGGGCACCCGGCCCTTTCTGACAGGAGCCTGGCCCTCGCTGAAGGAAACGGGGTTTTTCTCTCTCCCCCTTTCTGTCATTTATTTTTCCTCTTCCTTATTTACCTAGCAGGTGAGGGGCGAGAGTTGTAAAAGAGCCATCCAGTCTTCAAGGTTCCCTACTCCCTCCCCTGTAAGACCTGGTTTTGATAAAGGTTTCCAAGTTTGAAAGTTAATAAAAATAATGCCACTGACCTCTTCATTTATTTATTGTTTTTGAACTGTCTACACCTCAGGGTCCAGTTTTGTTTCCCTTTCTTTCTATGATGCCCTGGGTATAGACCCTGCTGGCTAACTGAGGGTGCGCTTTGCACAGAATCCAACAGAATCTTGCCCCTGTCTTATAGGAATAACTACTAGGCCTTAGAGAAGATAGATTCCATTGTTTGGCTTTGCACATCACACTTTTTTTTATGAGTCAAATCTGATAACAGAAGAGCACAAATCTAAATTTTACCAGTAATCAAAGAAATGCAATGAAATACCCTTTTGACCACCAAATAGGCAAAAAGTAGAGAGACTGATATTTTGTGCTGGCAAGAGGGTGAGAAAACGAGCGCTCGTATGTTGCTGCTGTAAATATGAATTGCTGTACCTTTTGGGAATGAGGCCAGCTATCTATTAAAAAATACACAGATTACATTTAGTACTGTCATTTTTGTTCACTTAGCCTGTGGAAATCAAGGTTCCAGTTTGTAAGGTTATATGTTCAAGAGTTTACTAAAGCTCTGTTTGTAATTGCAAAAACCTAAAAACCCCTTGAATTTCTGTCAGAAATGTTGAATAAATTATGGTTTATCTCTAATACAGAGTATATCATATAGTAATAAAGTCACAGAGTAACATTCATGGAATTATCTTACTTTTGGAAAAAGCAAGAAAATCTTCATATGTGTGTATACGTGATTACAGATCTTTCTGGACTTATGATGGGGTTACATCCCAATAAACCCATTGTAAGTTGAAAATGCATTTAATACACCTAACCTTCCGAACTTCGTAGCTTAGCCTTGCCTACCTTAAACGTGCTCAGAACACTCTATTAGCCTAGAGTTGGGCAAAATCTTTGAACACAAAACCCATTTTATAATAAAACGTTGACTATCTCATGTCATTTATTGAATACTTTATTGAAAGTGAGCATCAGAATAGTTGTCAGGGTACAGAATGGTTGTCAGCGTATTGGCTGTTTCCCCTTGTGATGGTGTGGCTGACTGGCAGCTGCGGTTTGCTGCCACTGCCCAGCATCTCGAGAGTATCAGACCACATATTGCTAACCTGGGAAGAGATCAACGTTCAAAATTCTAGTACAGTTTCACTGACTGCGTGTTACTTTTGAACTATAGTAAGGTCAAAAAATAGTGAGTCGGGGAGTTCCCTAGTGGCCTAATGGTTAGGGATTCAGCACTCTCACTGTGGAGGCCCGGGTTCGATCCCTGGTCACAGCTAATAAAATATATGCCTCGAGGGTAGAATTAGGATTGGGAAACAGACATCAACATATCTGTGTTGTTTGTCTTGTTATAACGAGCATGCATTGATTTTGTGATTTTTTTTTAATAAAGTGAAAAAATTTTGAGAGAGTGGGTTTGAGAGATAGATGGGTTATAATCTATTTTCTGTCACTTAATAGTTGTGAGAGGTTTGGTAAAGTACTTAACCTCAGTCCTCATCTGTAACAGGGGAATAATATCTGCATCACTGTGTTTGATTAAAGGAAGTATAGTATACAAAGCATGTAGCACATTGTAATCCATCTATAAATGTTAGTTTCTTTTTCCCTCTACACAAGCAATTTGGAGTAGAATATTAAAACACATGCAAAATGTGTTCGCTGTGCTACCAGTATGTGTTATCCTGATGTGCACAGTGTGGCATTGGCCTACCAAAGGGGTGATTTAGTGCCTCTATTTGCCCCCTTAATCCTTATAGAGACGAAGAATAATGTACAGTGGTGCCTTGGCCCTCCGGGGTTACTTACCTGGTACCTCAGTTATTAGTAATCCAGCTGCAAAGTAGGGAAGAGGGCCTCTGAATAGCCAAAACATATGCCTGAAGTTCAAGCTCTTGCTGGATCATTTATTCTTATTTTAGGTAACCCAAACAAGCTTTTCCAGTGATGATGCTGTGGCAGTTATCCAGAGAGCAGCCAGGAGGGTCTGAGCCCAAGGGTGCATGGGAGACTAAAATGCAAACACAATTACTCAGGAAGCTGGATGGTCTGGGGCCAGGCCCTGTTTTCACAATTAAAAACTGATCTTCATAATAATGATGCTGGATTATTAGGGAGGAATTAATTCATGCTTCATATAATCTTTAAAGGCCCCTAATTAGAGTATGATACAGTCTAGAAGTATTACTACCAAAGATGATTAAACTTTGCAGTTTCATTGTGTAAAAAGTAAGTTTTGTTTTTGTATTAGTGCCAGAATATAACAGAGGTCTTTATCCTATGAGGGAAAGATAGAGTAGGTGCCTATAGTTAGAAATCTGGACAGCCAAGTGTGACAGATGTTAGAAATTGTTCAGAAAGGATTTTAACCTAGAACAGTGGAATGATGTCTCACAAATGTGTTATTTGCTTTTTGACTAAAAGAAGGTCCACAATCTATAATCCAGAATCCCTGGGGCCTGGTGAGTTTTGGAATTCAGAATTTTTCAGATTTCTTGAGAAGTAGTATGTAATGTAGTAGCCCTAACAGGGTCTGAGGCAGCACACGATAGTCAAACATATTAATATTTCTGTAGTGAAGTATTTATTAGGACAAATAGTGCATAGTTTATTTAAATAACCACTAAATGAAATAGTGGGATAAATATAGAATATAAATACTCTAGTAATCTTATTTCTAAGAAAACATTTTATAAATCTTTAAATTTATGCAGGTTCAATTTCAGCTAAATGTGCTGGTGCATACACAAACCATGAACATACATCTCCTCTGGTTGCTTGAGCATCTTAGAGGAATCTCAGTGCCTGTCACCAGCAGCAGCTGGAGTGGCACCTGTGGTTGCAGGACCAGGACTAAGGGCCATTTTAAGCACTTTTTCCCAGGTCAAATGCTTCATTAATTTAGATTTCCATCTAAGCAGTCCCTCCTAAATTATGAAAACCACCATAAGCTCATGTTCATTGATAAATGTTCATGGTTCAAAGCTAGCCACTGACTAGTCACACATTTTCACCATCTCATGTAGGGATTTTTTTACCACCTGTGTTTACAAATTCGTCTCCATCATCACTGTTATCCTCATAATTAACTATATTTAAAACCACTTCACACACCCATTAGGATAACTGCTATCAAAAAAATAAACCAAACAACGATATTCACAGAAAGATAGACAAGATGAAAAGGCAGAGGACTATGTACCAGATGAAAGAACAAGATAAAACCCCAGAAAAACAACTAAATGAAGTGGAGATAGGCAACCTTCCAGAAAAAGAATTCAGAATAATGATAGTGAAGATGACCCAGGACCTCAGAAAAAGAATGGAGGCAAAGATCAAGAAGATGCAAGAAATGTTTAACAAAGACTTAGAAGAATTAAAGAACAAACAGAGATGAACAATACAATAACTGAAATGAAAACTACACTAGAAGGAATCAGTAGCAGAATAACTGAGGCAGAAGAACGGATAAGTGACCTGGAAGACAGAATGGTGGAATTCACTGCTGCGGAACAGAATAAAGAAAAAAGAATGAAAAGAAATGAACACAGCCTAAGAGACCTCTAGGACAACATTAAATGCAACGACATTCACCTTATAGGGGTCCCAGAAGGAGAAGAGAGAGAGGAAGGACCAGAGAAAATATTTGAAGAGATTATAATCGAAAACTTCCCTAACATGGGAAAGGAAATAGCCACCCAAGTCCAGGAAGTGCACAGAGTCCCATACAGGATAAACCCAAGGAGAAACACGCCGAGACACATAGTAATCAAATTGGCAAAAATTAAAGACAAAGAAAAATTATTGAAAGCAGCAAGGGAAAAATGACAGATAACTTACAAGGGAGCTCCCATAAGGTTAACAGCTGATTTCTCAGCAGAAACTCTACAAGCCAGAAGGGAGTGGCATGATATACTTGAAGTGATGAAAGGGAAGACCCTACAACCAAGATTACTCTACCCAGCAAGGATCTCATTCAGGTTCGATGGAGAAATCAAAAGCTTTACAGACAAGCAAAACCCAAGAGAATTCAGCACCACCAAACCAGCTCTACAACAAATGCTAAAGGAACTTCTCTAAGTGGGAAACACAAGAGAAGAAAAGGACCTACAAAGACAAACCCAAAGCAATTAAGAAAATGGTCATAGGAACATACGTATTGATAATTACCTTACACGTGAATGGATTAAATGCTCCAACCAAAAGACACAGGCTTGCTGAATGGATACAAAAACAAGACCCATCTATATGCTGTCTACAAGAGACCCACTTCAGAGCTAGGGACACATAGAGACTGAAAGTGAGGGGATGGAAAAAGATATTCCATGCAAATGGAAATCAAAAGAAAGCTGGAGTAGCAATACTCATATCAGATAAAATTGACTTTAAAATAAAGAATGTTACAAGAGACAAGGAAAGACACTACATAATGATCAAGGGATCAATCCAAGAAGAAGATATAACAATTATAAATATATATGCACCCAACATAGGAGCACCTCAATACATAAGGCAACTGCTAATAGCTTTAAAACAGGAAATCGACAGTAACACAATAATAGAGGGGGACTTTAACACCTCACTTACACCAATGGACAGATCATCCAAAATGAAAATAAATAAGGAAACAAGCTTTAAATGACACAATAGACCAGATAGATTTAATTGATATTTACAGGACATTCCATCCAAAAACAGCAGATTACACTTTCTTCTCAAGTGCACATGGAACATTCTCCAGGATAGATCACATCTTGGGTCACAAATCAAGCCTCAGTAAATTTAAGAAAACTGAAATCATATCAAGCATCTTTTCTGACCACAACGCTATAGGATTAGAAATGGATTACAGGGAAAAAAACGTAAACACAAACACATGGAGGCTAAACAATACGTTACTAAATAACCAAGAGATCGGTGAAGAAATCAAAGAGGAAATCAAAAAATATCTAGAGACAAATGACAATGAAAACACAACGATCCAAAACCTATGGGATGCAGCAAAAGCAGTTCTAAGAGGGAAGTTTATAGCTATACAAGCCTACATCAAGAAACAAGAAAAATCTCAAATAAATAATCTAACCTTACACCTAAAGGACCTAGAGAAAGAAGAACAAACAAAACCCAAGGTTAGCAGAAGGAACGAAGTCATAAAGATCAGAGCAGAAATAAATGAAATAGAAACAAAGAAAACAATAGCAAAGATCAATAAAAGTAAAAGCTGATTCTTTGAGAAGATAAACAAAATTGATACACCATTAGCCAGACTCATCAAGAAGAAGAGGGAGAGGACTCAAATCAATAAAATTAGAAATGAAAGAGGAGAAGTTACAACAGATACCACAGAAATACAAAGCATCCTAAGAGACTACTAGAAGCAACTGTATGTCAATAAAATGGACAACCTGGAAGAAATGGACAAATTCTTAGAAAGGTATAACCTTCCAAGACTGAACCAGGAAGAAATAGAAAATATGAACAGACCAATCACAAATAATGAAATTGAAACTGTGATGAAAAATCTTCCAACAAACAAAAGTCCAGGACCAGATGGCTTCACAGGTGAATTCTATCAAACATTTAGAGAAGAGCTAACACCCATCCTTCTCAAACTCCAAAAAATTGCAGAGGAAGGAACACTCCCAAACTCATTCTATGAGGCCACCATCACCCTGATACCAAAACCAGACAAAGATACTACAAAAAGAAAATTACAGACCAATATCACTGATGAATATAGATGCAAAAATCCTCAACAAAATACTAGCAAACAGAATTCAACAACACATTAAAAGGATCATACACCATGATCAAGGGGGATTTATCCCAGGGATGCAAGGATTCTTCAATATATGCAAATCAATCAATGTGATACACCATATTAACAAATTGAAGAATAAAAACGATATGATCATCTCAATAGATGCAGAAAAAGCTTTTGACAAAATTCAACACCCATTTATGATAAAAACTCTCCAGAAAGTGGGCATAGAGGGAACCTACCTCAACATAATAAAGGCCATATACAACAAACCCACAGCAAACATCATTCTCAATGGTGAAAAACTGAAAGCATTTCCTCTAAGATCAGGAACAAGACAAGGATGTCCACTGTCACCACTATAATTCAACATAGTTTTGGAAGTCCTAACCATGGCAATCAGAGAAGAAAAATAAAAGGAATACAAACTGGAAAAGAAGAAGTAAAACTGTCACTGTTTTGCAGATGACATGATACTATACCTAGAGAATCCTAAAGATGCCACCAGAAAACTACTAGAGCTAATCAATGAATTTGGTAAAGTTGCAGGATACAAAATTAATGCACAGAAATCTCTTGCATTCCTATACACTAATGATGAAAAATCTGAAAGAGAAATTAAGGAAACACTCCCATTTGCCATTGAAACAAAAAGAGTAAAATACCTAGGAATAAACCTACCTAGGGAGACAAAAGACCTGTATGCAGAAAACTGTAAGACACTGATGAAAGAAATTAAAGATGATACCACTAGATGGAAAGATATACCATGTTCTTGGATTGGAAGAATCAATATTGTGAAAATGACGGTACTACCCAAAGCAATCTACAGATTCAGTGCAATCCCTATCAAATTACCAATGGCATTTTTTACAGAACTAGAACAAAAAATCTTAAAATTTGTATGGAGACACAAAAGACCCCAAATAGCGAAAGCAGTCTTGAGGGAAAAAAAGAGAGCTGGAGGAATCAGATTCCCTGACTTCAGACTATACTACAAAGCTACAGTAATCAAGACAATATGGTACTGGCACAAAAACAGAAACATGGGTCAATGGAACAAGATAGAAAGCCCACAGACAAACCCACACACCTATGGTCAACTAATCTATGACAAAGGAGGCAAGGATATACAATGGAGAAAAGACAGTCTCTTCAATAAGTGGTGCTGGGAAAACTGTACAGCTACATGTAAAAGAATGAAATTAGAACACTCCCTAACACCATACACAAAAATAAACTCAAAATGGATTAGAGACCTAAATTTAAGACTGGACACTATAAAACTCTTAGAGGAAAACATAGGAAGAACACTCTTTGACATAAATCACAGCAAGATCTTTTTTGATCCACTTCCTACAGTAATGGAAATAAAAGCAAAAATAAACAAATGGGACCTAATGAAACTTCAAAGCTTTTGCACAGCAAAGGAAACCATTAACAAGACCAAAAGACAACCCTCAGAATGGGAGAAAATATTTGCAAACGAATCAATGGACAAAGGATTAATATCCAAAATATATAAACAGCTCATGCAGCTCAATATTAAAAAAACAAACAACCCAATCCAAAACTGGGCAGAAGACCTAAATAGACATTTCTCCAAAGAAGACATACAGATGGGCAAGAAGCACATGAAAAGCTGCTGAACATCACTAATTATTAGAGAAATGCAAATCAAAACTACAGTGAGGTATCACCTCACACCAGTTAGAATGGGCATCATCAGAAAATCTACAAACAACAAATGCTGGAGAGGGTGTGGAGAAAAGGGAACACTCTTGCACTGTTGGTGGGAGTGTAAATTGATACAGCCACTATGGAGAACAGTATGGAGGTTCCTTAACTAAAAATAGAATTACCATATGACCCAGCAATCCCACTACTGGGCATATACCCAGAGAATACCATAATTCAAGAAGACACATGCACCCCAGTGTTCATTACAGCACTGTTTACAATAGCCAGGTCATGGAAGCAACCTAAATGCCCATCGACTGACAAATGGATAAAGAAGATGTGGTACATATATACAATGGAATATTACTCAGCCATAAAAAGGAATGAAATTGGGTCATTTGTTGAGACATGGATGGATCTAGAGACTGTCATACAGAGTGAAGTATGTCAGAAAGAGAAAAACAAATATCGAAAATTATCGCATATATGTGGAACCTAGAAAAATGGTACAGATGAACCAGTTTGCGGGGCAGAAATTGAGACACAGATGTAGAGAACAAACGTATTGACACCAAGGGGGGAAAGCGGGGGGTGGTGGGGGTGGTGGTGTGATGAATTGGGCGATGGGTATTGACATGTATACACTGATGTGTATAAAACTGATTAAAAAAAAAAAGAGGAAGCCCAAACAACAAGTGTTGGAAAGGATATGGAGAAACTGGAAGACTTGTGCACTGTTGGTGGGAATGTAAAATGGTACAGTCATTGTGGAAAAGAACGTGGCAGTTCCTCAAAAAGTTAAAAATAGAATTACTATATAATTCAGCAATTCTACTACTGGCTAAATACTCAAGAGAATTTAAAACTGGGTCTCGAAGGGATATCTGTACACCCATTTTCATGGCAGCACTATTCACATTAGCTAAAACATGGAAGCAACTCAAGTGTCCGTCACTGATGAATGGATAAGCAAAATGTAGTATATACAACCTTAAAAAAAAGAAATTCTGCAATATGCTACAAGATGGATGAACCTTGAGGACATTATGCTAAGTGAAATAAGCCAGTCACAAAAAAGACAAATACTATATGATTCCACTTATTTGAGGTACTTAGAATAGCCCAAATCATAAAGACAGAAATTGCAGTGGTGGTTGCCAGGGGCTGAGGGGAGGGCAGGCTGGGGAGTTGTTTATATAAGGAAAAGAGTTTCAGTTTCACAGGATGAAAAGAGTTTTGGGGATGGATGATGGCAATGGTTGTACAACAATGTGACTGTATTTTAATACCACTGAACTGTACACTTAAAAATGGTTAAGATGGTAAATTTTATGATGTGTATTTACCACAAGAAAAAATATATATCCACACAAAATCTTAAAGAAAAAAACACTTCAGCAACTTCCCCACTCCAGACATGCATAATGGAAGCATCACTGTCAATGTGGAATGTTTCATTGATGTCAACTTAATTTATACTTTTAGCTGATAAACTTATAGCAAAAGGTGGTCTTCTCATTAGTGATATGAAATCCTTCAAAGTATTCATCTGTGGATTTAGCTTTAAACACCACTGTAAACCAAAGTCCAAGCACAGACTTTTAATTTTGAAATAATCTTAGATTTTCAGAAAAGTTGCAAAGATATTACAGAGTTCCCATATATTCTGCTCCCATCTTCCACTAATGTTAAGTAACCATGGCACATTTGCCAAAACTAAGAAATTACCAGTGGTATCGTACTATTCCTTAATGCCCACACTTTATCAGATTTCACCAGTTTTCCCATTAATGACCTTTTTTCTGTTCTAGGATCCAATCCAGGTTACCCCGTTGCGTTTAATCATCATGTCTCCTTGGTCTCCTTGAGTCTGGCAGTTTCTCAGTCTTTCCTTTTTATAACCTTGAAACTGTTGTGGTGTGCTGGTCAGGTATTTTGTAAAATGTCCCTCGATTTGAGTTTGTCTGATTTTTCTCATAATTAGTGTGTGGTTATGCATCATATCAATGACAAGCACTTTTAATATTGACTTATCACCGTAATTGCAAGCCTTAACACCTGTATTAATGGCATCCTGAAGACTGAACTTTTCCAGGAAGTCTTTGATTCTGAGGCCCTCGTTAACTGCTGCAAGCAAGCACCTAGGGCAATTTTTGTCTTATTTCTTAAGTGATTTTACTTGTTCTTCCCGGAGGGTAAAATTTCACATTGGCATCACAAGAAGTTCAGGGTAGGCGTGTGGAGCACTCCTCTAGGAAGAGTAAAACCTCACAGTCCTTCCTGAGCAGCCTGCCTGCAGTGAACGCCCACTGCCATGGTAAAATCCTTCTTGACTCGTCACAGTACAGTAAGTCCCCTACTTACGAAGTCTCCGTTCAAGAGAGCACCGTTCGTAAGTCCAATTTGTAAGTCCAGCAAAGTTAGCCTAGGTACCCAACTAACACAATCGGCTATATAGTACAGTACTGTAATAGGTTTATAATACTTTTCACACAAATAATACGTAAAAAACAAACAAAAAATAAAACCTTTTTAATCTTACAGTATGGTACCTTGAAAAGTACACTAGTACAGTACAGCAGCTGGCATACAGGGGCTGACATCAAATGAACAGGCAAGAAGAGTTACTGACTGGAGGAGGGAGAGGAGGCGGGAGATGGTAGAGCTGAAGGATCGTCAGCAATGGGAGACAGAGGGCAAGTGGCAATTTCACTCATGCCTGACATTATGGCACAGGTTCTGGTTCCTTGCTGGATTCAATTCTATCTACCCTCTTCAAAAAACGATACAGTGTTGTCTGGGTAGTAGCTCTTTTTTTCTTGTCACAAATGACCCAGTAGCATTGGATTGCATACTGAATGGCTGCTGCAGCCTTTGTGTACCATTCTACGTTTGGGTCCTGTGCCTCAGAAACTAACAGTACCTCCTCAAGGAAAATCCCTTGCCATTTCCTATACTGTGAATCTCTTCGGTTCTTCAGTTACTTCTTCCTCTTGTCTGCCTTCGTCCTTTCTCTGGGCCTCCAATTGCAACAGGTCTTCATTAGTAAGCTCCTCGTTTTGCAGAGCAGGGCATTCAGTGAAGTTGTCCTCTTGCAGATCTAGCTCCAGCTTCTTGCTGAGGGTCCACTCAGTTGCTGAAGACCTCTTTGGACTCCTCATCCACCTTCTCAAATCTACAAAACTCGTGAACAAACTGCAGGCAAAGTTTCTTCCAAACCTCATTCATGGTGACGGCTGTAAACTCACACCAAGCAAAGTCAATGTTTTTTATGGCCTTGTAGATGTTATAGTTCTTCCAAAATTGTCACAAGGTTGTTCCTGGTTCATCAGTTGCCTTTACTGCCTGATGAAAAGTGTGATGTGAATAATATTTCTTGAAAGTCTCTATAACTCCTTGGTCCGTAGGTTGGATGAGTGACATAGTATTCGGTGGTAGATGCACTACTTTGACTTTGGGATGAAAGTCATCCATGAATGGGGGGTGGCCCAGAGCATTGTCGAGCAGCAAAATAATTTTGAATAGGATGTCCTTCTTCAAGCAATATTCCTCTACCTCCGGGATAAAGTGGTGGAAAAACCAGTCCTGGAAAATGGCCTGTATAACCCAGGCTTTGGGGTTACTCTTCCACACAACAGGAAACGAGCCCTTGGCTGTGTTTTTAAGGGCTCTTGGGTTCTCTGAATGATAAACTAAAAGAGGCTTCAGCTTCATATCGCCGGAAGCATTGCCACCAAACAACAGAGTTAGCCTATCCTTTGCTGAGTTATAGCCTGACATCAACATTTCCTCCTTCCTGATGTAACTTCGGTCTGGCATCCTCTTCCAGTACAGTCCTGTCTCATCCACGTTAAAAACCTGCTTGGGTAAATACATGCCTTCATCAAGAATTTCTAGAAGTGTTGCAGGAGATTCCCGGGCAGCTACCGTATCTGCACTCACTGCCTCACCACTTTTACATTGTGAAGGTTGGCTGTAGCCTTGAACAGATGAAACTAGCCATGGTTGGCATTAAAAGATGCACCTTTTGATTCTTCACTGTGTTTCTTCTTCAAGTCTTCATTAAGGCTTTTAGCTTTCTCTTGAATCAGCATTAAGCTAAGTGGGACTCGACCATGGATGCTGATCCTGCATCCACACCGAGAAGTTTCTCCATCTCCTCCATCACTTTTCCATGCTTCGATATTATTGTCGACATCATCGGCACAGCAGACGTCACATGTTCCATGATCTTGTCCGTGTTCTTTAGAATCGTGCCGATGGTTGAACAATTCATGTTATTAGAACAAGCGATGTCTACTATCTTTTCGTCTCGCTCCACTCTCTCAATTATTTTCACTTTAGTTTCCATCGTTATCACTTGGCACTTCTTAGCAGTACCAGCTACATCACCGCTGCTTTTATGCTTGCTTCCGGACATCCTGGGCTTGAAATAAAGATACTGTACTACTGTATTCTATACAGTACTGTGCAGTAAAGTACACAAAAGCACAGCCACGTGTAGAGGATGCACACACATGACAATGTACGCCAGACACATGAACTAACAACACGGTTTGAAAGTTTGAAACTTGAAGGTTCACATGTAGGGTACTTACTGTATTTCTCTGGTTACCTATGTTTTGTTTGCATAGTGAAGCCCAGGTAAGGCATGTACACCTTTTGGACATCTTGGAGGCTGCTCTTTCCAGTCACTGCCAGTTTTGTCTAATGTGGGCAGCAGCTGTGGCACACCCAAGACCTGTGGATCTCACTCTTCAGAGTTGTTGATGTCTTTCCAGGAATGTATCTCCAGGAAAGAGCTGTTTCATCAGCATTGTCAGTTTGCTCAAGAATAAGGTTTTTACCAGATATGGTTTTATCAAATTCACTCACATAATTTTCTGATGTTTTCTGATCATTAGAAGCTTTTTCCACTTGATTTTCAGATTATTTTACACAATGATGCTTCTTTAATATCTGTAGCCAGTTCTAATAAATGTTCACACATACCTTCAGGTTCCGTTCTTCATGGCACAGTCTACCTATATTCTAGATATATGTTCCCTTCTTGTGGAATCCACTCAACCAAAACATGGTCAAGATCTTACATTTTTGTCCTATGCAGCATTTTCTTTTTATTAATTTTTGTTAATTATCACTATATACCTTAAACAACTTCTGTTCCTTTAAGTCATATTTAACAATTATTCTACTCCATAATCTTCAGCAAAATGCCTCACAGACACCAGGATCAAGCTTCTGTAATAACTTCACTGTCTGTGCTGTTGTTAATGAGAGACGCTTCTTCTGTTTATCTTCTCACTGTTACAACGGGTATCTTTGACTCTGACGTTTTCATGGTTACAAAGAACAAAAAAAAGCAACAGAACACCAGCACTCAACAAATATTTTGGGAGGAATGTTATGACACAACTGAGTCTTAGGTCAGTTCAAGCCAGGTTTTGCTGCAAAATAAGTTTTGTGCCAAACTTATGGAACAACTTTTGGTTTTAAGAGCTTTCAGACTTCAGAATTGCCAATAAGGAATATGGGCCTAATTTTTTGGAAGAAATTTTTTATGTAGTGAAAGAAATAACAGTTTCCTCATACATTCATTAAAAAATGTTTCCTGAGCACCTAGGACAGTGACTCCCAGTTTTTTGTTTTTAACCAGAGACCCCGTTAGCCTTGGAGCTCTATATATACAACTGCCAAACGCAGGTTCTGATCAGTATGGATAACCAGCTTAACCAAACTGAAATGTCATTTATAGAAACAACAAATATTTTGACTTGTATAATAATTCAGGCTATGCATAAAATTTATTAGCTTAATATATATTGTAGTTTAAATATATGTTGAAAATAGCATAGATTCGAAGTCCAAGGGTCTCAGGCTGCTAACTGCCACATATGTCCCAGGTTCTGCACACAAAAGTAAACGTACAGTTCTTAGAAGTACAAAGTGAGTAACATGGAGCCCCCCATATGAAGCTGAGCCGTAGGTGTCCATGGCTCAGGACTTACAACTTAGAATGAGCGCTGAGAAGTTTCATAGATCTTGTACTCAAGGCGAAAAAGCAAGCAGAAGTAGAAGTGGGACTTGAGAGATGTGAGTGACTAGGAGTCTGCCTAGGGAGGTTAGGGAAGAAATAGGAAGACCTAACAGAGTTAAGTGTTGCCTGTCCTCGACTTTGTAGAATGAGTGGATTTTAGTGGATGAGTGGGAGAGATTTCTAGACATCCCCCACCCTGATATCTGTGCCCTCCCTCTTCATCAGTAGTAGATCTTATTTGGCTGAAAGAAAGGCTAAACTTCCCATTCTCCCTTGCAGCTAGGAGAGGCCACTGACTGAATTTTAGCCAGTGGCACATAAGCAGAAATGGTGTATACAACTTAGGGAGTGAGACATGAACGTGTGGTGAGTTTGAAGGTCATTAAGTAGCTGGGGAAGTAGCAAGATGGCATAGAAAAGAGAAGAAATAAAGCCTTGTGCAAGTTCTCAGAGCCTGATGCAATACTTTCCCTCTGTTGTTTCTCAATAGCAGTTCAACACTGAATCAACACAGCAAATAACACAGAGACCAGCCAGATCCTTGTCCCGTGGGTTCAGTACCATGCAACAGCAAGGAACTTCCTTAATAGAGCCATTGTCCACTGGTCCATCCATCTGAGGGGGAAAGGCCAGTGCCCTGCCTTTAACACCTCATCAATGACCCGGTTCCTTTTACATCCCAGCCGTCATTGTCATCCTGTCAGCCACTTAAGTGTATTTAATATTTACATTTAAAGGAATTACTACAGAGTAGGCCCAATTTTAGCTTACTTTACTTATTCAAAACAAAACAAACAGCCACAAAAGATAGAACACAAACCACTGAAAAGGGTGGTATCAGTGTACAAGTTCTTATAATAAAAACACTACAATCAGGACTTCCCTGGTGGTCCAGTCGTTGGGACTCTGTGCTTCCCCTGCAGGGGGCATGGGTTCATCCCTGGTTGGGGAACTAAGATCCTGTGAGATGTGAAGCGCAGTCAAAAAAAAAATTTTTTTTTTAAACAAACAAAAAACTACAATAACCTAAGGATTGCAGTCCTCTGGTTTCTACCTGTTCCCAAGGATCCTCGTGTGACAGCTACGGAGGCACTTACTAACATCTTCAAATTAGCCTTACATCCTTGTGATAGTTTCACATACTTACTGGAATTTCAACTACAACACAGGTGTTGCTGTGCGATACAACCAGAACCCACGTTTCCCAGTGTCTGACTAGGATATTTCCTCCCAATATAACAATTGGAAAAATAGAAGTGAAAGTAAGTTCTGCCAAAATTGACAGTAAAACTTTGGGTCTGAAATGGGTTATTTTTATGTAATAACCAGGTATTTGAACTACCAATAAGTGTATGGCAATGGCACCCCCCAAAACTGGTTGTAAAGCTACAACACTACAGAGATTTTAGAAGATGTCAATAAATGTACAGAGTCTATTAAAAAAGGGGGGGCAAAAATTTTAGTTGGAACCTAAAACTAATGTAATCTCACTTTGTCAAGTCCTCCCCTAAATGTTATGGCCTCATGCATTAATGTTTTACCAATCCAATTTTATGACAGGGTATACAAGGAAGAATTCTTAAGTTTATTCACGTTGCTTTAAGAATATAAAATATGGCAATTTCTCCACGTTTGCTTTTTATTTTATTTATTTATTTATTTATTTTTTTGGCTGTGTTGGGTCTTTGTTGCTGTGCGCAGGCTTTCTCTAGTTGCAGCGAGTGGGGTCTACTCTTCGTTGCAGTGCGTGGGCTTCTCACTGCGGTGGCTTCTCCTTGTTGAAGCTTCTCTTTGTTGTGGAGCAGGGGCTCTAGGCACAGGCTCTGTAGTTGTGGCACACAGTCTCTAGAGCGCAGGCTCAGTAGTTGTGGCGCACAGGCTTAGTTGCTCCATGGCATGTGGGATCTTCCCAGACCACGGCTCGAACCTGTGTCCCCTGCATTGGCAAGTGGATTCTTAACCACTGCGCCACCAGGGAAGTCTCATCACGTTTGCTTTTTAAGAGCAAGAGTATTAACGGAAGTTTTGTTATGTTAGTAGTCCCTCAGGTACTTCTGCAGAACTCTGGGGCTGCAAATTCATTCTCCAGCATGTGTTGCCAAATGCAACATATTTTTGGGTCAGCAAAACTGTTTTTTGTAAGTTGTTCCTTAGTTCCAAGACTTTCTAACTTGCTCTGGATTTCTGGATAGATATTTGTAATTTTTTTTTTTTCCCAGAAAAACTACTGCCTACTTGTAAAACTCAGGAACTTTTTTTTTTTTTTTTTTTTGCGGTACGCGGACCTCTCACTGTTGTGGCCTCTCCCATTGCGGAGCACAGGCTCCGGACGCGCAGGCTCAGCAGCCATGGCTCACGGGCCCAGCCGCTCCGCAGCATGTGGGATCTTCCCAGACCGGGGCACGAACCCGCGTCCCCTGCATCGGCAGGTGGACTCTCAACCACTGCGCCACCAGGGAAGCCCAAAACTCAGGAACTTCTAAGTGTAATGTACTAACCAGTTTGACTCCCTTCCTGCGCAGTGCCACTGACACAGTCTGGGCTCATCAGGGAGACAAAGCCAGGGGCTCTTCGTGTCTCCTGCGGCCCAGGCTTGGTTTGAAGCAGGGGACCTTGGCCGGGGCCTCCCAGGGTTTCAGAGATAATAGTGACAGGGTGGGTCCTGGGAGGCTGGTTGAGAAAAAAGCTGTCCAGGGAAGCCATCACTTCAGACTCTGTTGCTGTTACTTTAGAGGCTTCGTTTATCATAGACAAAGCCTGGTCAGCTCTTTAACTACTAATCCATTTTTCAGCTTTACAAACTTCTCTAAGGTGAGCTTGTTAGAAATGCAGAATCTCTGGCCTCCCCCTAGACCTACTGGATCAGAATCGGCATTCTTAATAAGGTCTCCCAAGTGATTCGCTTGCACATTAAAGTTTGATAGCACTGGGTTAGTTTAATGCATTTTCTGTGCTTCATAATAAGTTACCACAAATTTAGTGGCTAAGAACAACGCCCATTTATTATTTCAGTTTCTGTAGGTCAGAAGTCTGGCACAGCATATTAGGTTCTCTGCTGCCTTCTCATCTGGAGGCTTGACTGAGGAGGGATCTGTCTCCATGCTCCCTTGGGTTGTTGGTAGATTCATTTCTTTGTGGCTATAGAATTCCTAGCAGCTTGCTTTTTCAAACCCAGCAATGGAAAGAGAGCTTCAAGTCCATGACCTCTAGACTGTCTTGCAAAGGGCTTGCCTGATTGGTCAGTCCCATCCAGGAGACTATTTTCATCTTAAAATCAGCTGATTAGGGACTGTAATTACATCTGCAAAGTCCCTTCACCTTTGCCATATTCTACTGTTTAGAAGCAACCACTGCACTGGTTCAGCCTTCACTGAAGGAAAAGGGATTACAGAAGCTGTGACTCACTAGGGGTCACTTTAGGGTGTGTCTGCCTCATGGGGTGTGTTCAGTCCTAATATACACAATGACATTATACAAAATGACAATTATTAACTCATACCTCTGTGAGCAACAGATTACTACTAGTTTATTTGTGCACAGTTCTTTTCATCTTACACTTATAGTACCCAGTCAAAATACTAATTTCCAGTTACTTAATTCTTTTCATCCCAATTCCCTTCAGTGTGGTTAGGTTATCATTTGTAATAGGTCCAGGTAATTGGTTCCTATTTGGGGTTCCTCCTTCACCCACACACACCCTGGTTAATTTTCATTTTTTATTTTGGGAGGTGTTGGAAGCATTACTATGGTTCTAAAAGCCAAAGCTATACAAAAGGGATACTCAGAAATATTCCTCCTTCCTCACCCCCATGAACCTGTTCCAATTCCTCTCTTCAGTTTTTTTACCTGCCCTCTGAAGATTTCGTTTCTGGTTTATTCTTCCTGTGTTTTGTACAAATGAGCAGGTACATGTGTGTTTTCTTACATCTTCTTTCTTGCATGGAGGGTATTTTACTCTAGATACTCATTTGCACTTTGCTTTTTTACACTTAAGAGCCTCAGAAATCACTCCAAATCAGTTCACAGATCTTTTTTTTTTATTATTATTGATGTGCACTGACCTCCATTGTGCAATGAACCACAGTATTTTCAACTATTCTCCTGTGTGTAAACATTTGGTGGTTCCTAATATTTTATATTTTACAGACAGTGACTATTCTTCTGGTCAGTACAGATTCAAACAAAGGAGCAGATAATCTTAGGCCATATGTCAAACTGTGAAACCCCGACATACCCATCCCCCACAAGCCACCGTTACTTCTGACTCACCTACGTTAGATTCCATGCAGTCATTGCCCTTGAGATGTGATGGAGCTGCTAATAGATTCCTTTGACATTCCAGCCACCTTGTAAGTGGACCTTTTTAAACACTCTTCTCAGCAACAACCATTCACCTGCCACTCCAGGTTAGGCTCTTTCATTTCAAGCTGCTCCATCCCAAGACAACTTTCATGACCTTATTTTCATCTTTGGAGTGACCCCTCTTCTTCAGCCCTGCCCCCAATCTTTTCATCTCAGCTGAGAGTCTCAAGAGATGATAAAAATGTCTTGAAATAATAAGCTATAGTTCTATAATCCTTATCTTCCCCAAGGATCCATTAATATAGGAGTTATTCTTTGTGCTTCCTATTCAAGTATTCTGAATGTTTACTGGCCTATTTAAACTACAGTGCCACAGGAATTCCCTGGCTGTCCAGTGGTTAGGACTCAGCACTTTCACTGTCCTGGCCCAGGCTCAGTCCCTAGTCAAGGAACTAAGATCCCACAAGCCGAGTGGTGTGGCAAAAACAATCAAACAAACAAAAAAACCAAAAAACACTACAGTGCCACAATAGGGGGTATCAGTGGACCTCAGGGATGTCCATATTGTCCTGAAATGTTTATGTAAGATTGTGTCTGCATTTATCTGGAAGAGGAGCTATTAAGAATTCACCAAGCTTACTTTAAAAAGGCTAAGAACCAGTGTATTAAATTCTATATTTGTTTTTTAATACAGATTGGCTGGAGGGAAAAGGTTCTGGCTGAGGGTCATCCTCAAATTCATGTTCACATAAATGATTATTCATTTTAGATGAAAAATGTTAATACGCTAATTTATGCAAGTTAAAAAAAATATTTTAAGTGCTGTACAGCAGGAACTAACACAACATTGTAAATCAAATATACTCCAATAAAAATTAGTTTAAAAAAAGTATTTAAAGTGCATATTAAATATATCTTTTGGACAAGTAAAACTAAAAAGCAAGTATTTTAAGTAAGTTGTACGTAGTTTTAAGACTAATGACCATAAAGACAAAAATAAGAGAATCTGACAAATGTGAAGTTAAAGCACATTTTATTTACTGACAGATTAAAAACCATAGCTCCAGGTAGTGCAAAATACACCACTGAACCCAATTACAAAGAACTGGTGTTAATACACAATGTTCAAGCAATGCTACACTTATTTTTGGCAAAGTGCTGTATTGTTTAGTCTGTGTATAAAACTGACCATCTATGATCTAATCAGTATAAAAACCTTCTATAAAAACAGAAAAAAATATTTAGACAGTGGCTCAAGAAAACAAGCTGCCATTTGTGCATAGATTGATGTACAGTATATAACCTAATCAAATGTCCCTTTTGAGTTTTCAAGTTGTCGAAAAAAAATTGTGTCCAGAAACACATCAAGAAGGCACATAGTACAACCTACAAATACTCTTCAGTCTCTAGAACTGATGCCCTGCCCCTGAAAAGCAAATGTGTTCACAATTTTACTTGAGAAAAAACCAAACAACAACAACAAAAAACCAAAGCCACTTAAAAAACACACACACAATTACTGATTAAGGTTCCAAACCTCTGGAGGAAAACACAACCAAAAAGCAAGCAAAACCACTCATACACAGCAAGCCTGGAAACACACACATCCAACCTCCCCAAGTACTGGTTTGGTTTTTAGAAGCCCTCCTAGAAAACAAATACTAAAACTTCAGGCAAATACTGAGCAAAATTGGGCATTTAACAATGACACAATTTAAAAAAATGTTTTAAGGAAAATTCTCAATGACGCACAAAAGAATATCCACTTAAGCTGCCTTCCTTGGAATAGTAACTTCTCCTCCCACATAAAGGATACTGTTGCAAATAGGAAAAGATATCCTTATCTGTATGCTTTCCAGGACCTCTTTCTCCACCCCAAATCACTGTAATTGGTGTCACATTTCAAGTGAAATTGGTACATGGCAAGGCTGACACCACTATATTATATGTTTTCTAAATAAAGCATTTTATATAAAACTTTAAGCATTAAGTAGATAAGGATGCCATTTATAATAATCAACAGGGCCGACGGCAGTGAACCTATCCATGATAGTAGCCCAACTTTTTAAAGAATTTAACCAGTATGTATGGGACTTATAAAATAAAAACATAATTTTAAGGTAACATTACAAACATATGCTAGTATCTCCAGTACAAGGAGCAGTCTCTTAACTGATTCTAAAAACAAAAACGAATATTTGGAAACTCTTAAACTTTCTCCACTAAGCTATTTAAATTTAAATGTCTATCTTCTAGTTGGAGTCCTTCATTTTTTTTGTTTGTTTGTTTCCAACTCAAAGAAAATGAGAATAAGAAAGATACCCTTCTTTGCTCTCTTTTCTTAAAGAGTATATAAGACAATATATTCCCTTGAGGACGAAGAGAAATAGCAAAGACACCCAGATTCAAGGAAGACATAGAGATTACAAACCAGTGTACTACACAGATCTGAGAAGTAAAAACATTAGGCAATGCTGAATGGCCCTCTCAAGTTTTAAGTAAACTGTCATCTCACTAGAATCAAAGTACTGATACAACATGGAAGGTATGTAAACAGGAACAGTTTGCATGGGAACTGAAAACATGCACAGGAAATGAATGTTAAGAAAGCTCCCTGGAACAGTAAGTAAAAAATCCAATCACTTTGCACCTTCTGCAAAAAATTCCCCACCCACCCAAACATATATTATAAATTGCCACAGAAGATAAATAACGGGTGGTTAATCTTCAACTTATGGTGCAGTACATAATCAAACTAAGTGCAGAAGAAAAAGTAATAAACATAGGATATACATTATAAAATGTTTTATTAACAAAAAACACAAACTTTGAGAAACATGGTGCATTATAAAAACTAAGAAACTCATTCATGAAACACTGCTGTGTGCACCACATATTCCAGACTTTTTCCAAGTAACATTCTATATTATCAGTTTAGAACAGAGTACTAAATTCAAAGGGGTCTTATTTCTCACTGCTTAAACTTTTAAGGAATATGCACTAAAGCACATTGTAAACCACTAATATGTACAATAGCAAAAATCATAAACTTATAATAAGCTGCATTTCAGCCATGTTTCAAAGAATACTTAACAGTCAACATCACTCTCTGTTATTATTGGTCTTAACGTCTCGCACATAGTAGATCCCTAACAAACATCTAATGACCAAGAACTTCAGCTGCATTATATAACCACTTTCCTTAATATAACCACTTTCCTTCTGCCAATTTTAGACAGAAACCTTAGATACTGATACAGAAACGACAGTATGATATCACGGATGGTGTGTGGTAACCCTTACACTGAAAAAACATCGCAAAGACTGAAATCATTTGTTTTCCAGGTACGAAGCATAAAAAACTTGGCCCAAATAAGGCAAACAAAAAGTCAGTAACTGATAGAGATGTATATGTATTTAAGGTATTAGGAAATCTGAAAAAATAATAGTAAAAAAAGACCATTGCAGTTTTATATACACATCTGTTCATGCTGCCAAACAAATTCTCATGGCTGAACTTCTTTAACTCATGAGGTACTAACAACTTGCATTTAATATATGAAAAAAAGAGACCCCCATGTATTCAGAGGCTTACATCTATGCTCAAGTTAGCAACATGAGTAAGGCCCTTTTAACAGTCATGGTAGAAAACATACACACCTTCATGAAAACTCTACCGTATCTCCCAACTCTGGTAAACACAAATAGTAACAAAATAACTTCTAGCTCAGTTTGACAAAAGTTTACAGACTTGGCCTCTTATTAGAAGACAAATAAATAAAGGGGTAGCTGAGATGGAAGGGGACTAAGGAGAGAAGGGGGATCTAGACTCTTGTTCTAAAGAGACATTCCTGGCCCTTCAGCACAGCCAGTGGACGAACAACCTACCACCACCACCTAACTAAGCTATTTGAACCTCTGCTGACTCCACATACCCCAGTCTAGTCAGAAAAGAGCACAGCTCTTGGCTTAAAAAAAGTCTCCCATGGTTCCCTGCATCCAACTGCTACAGGGTTACTGAAGAATATACTAATACTTCATATAACTATATGCTGCTTTTGCCCTTGACAACACTGTATAGCCGTGTACTTATTTAATTAGGGTTGCAGAGAAGATGGAAAAATAAGCTATTTGATTATGAAGGTGATAGTACTGCTCTATGTAGAATGTGCTTTGGATTGTAAATACGTTTAACTTAATTTCAGAGGAAGCTGGTGACAGTGCAGACGGCTCAGCGAAACCCATTACAGCCGCTAAACAATAAAGTGAGAGGCTGGAGGTAAGGAAATCCATTTCCTCTGCGACAAGTGAACTGGCCTCTGTGTGAACGGAGCCCCGCCCCGGCCTCATCAGCATCGCCTCTGAGGAGCAGCTGTGGCAGAGGAGTTGCCACAGCCCCACCCCCATCACCAGACTCGGCAGAGAGGCCCCTGGAATTTCACGCAAGCATCAGTTCTCGGCAGTCCCACTTCAAGTCAGTATACAGTCCTCCCAGCAACTGTGAGGGCGGTACGCACCACTGCTCCCCCACTGGTGGAGGAAACAGAGGCCAAAGTGGTTAAAGATTTTGCCCGAAGCCCGAGTTAAAACAAAAATATGAAAACTCAAGGAAGCCAACCTGTCACCCTTCATTTAGATGCTATGAAGAGATGTCACCAGGGATCCCCTTCACCCTTGCTTGCCACTCGGCAGGACAGTCTCCGTGGCAGAGGATCTATCACTGCATCAGAAATATAAAGCCTCTCTCTTCCCTTCGGCACATATAAATAGGAAGTCACTCAAGTGCCAGGACAAGTACTTCTGAATTTGCAGCTGATGTGAGGTGGCGAGTAGGCAGAGCTGGCAGGAAAGAATCCAAACAGCAGACCAATGGTTTAGTTATGGACACACATTTTTTCAAATGTAATTTCACAGGTCTAATTTAATCCCTCTGCATGTGAGACGAGTGCTGTTGTCCCACGATGCCTGTAATGTCTGTACCATGTCACACAGTCACATCGGAATTACTGAATGTACTGTTCGCTAACACTTAATGTACCTGAATTCCAAAACGAACTGTATGGCTAATCTGGGAAATAAAAAACCCATACACACAGAAATATATCAAGTTTTCTTCCAAAAGAAAGTTCAGCCATAATTCCATTATATCTGTGGCAACCACATCACTTGTTAATGCTCATGTTAGTGTGTAAAAATGTATTCGCTATATACAGAAAAGATTATCAAGTACTGGTCAATAAAGTGTACGGCTGACCCTGAGAATAAATTTCTGCTTACTCAAAAGATTGATTAATACCAAATAAAATGAAATTGAAAGATGCCTATTCTCATACTTGGGAAGAAATCTCTTTAAATTGCTAACTTGTGTACACTGTAATAGACTTAAAGACATTCCCAAACACTAAACACTGTAATTGTATTGATATGTTTCCAAAAATATTCTGAAAAAATTTACAAAAAAGTAAATGTTAAGAGCAAGGCATTACGTGATACACAGCATGTAAATCTGGTCTTCAAGATAGTGTCTAAACATACTAATAAAACTGTGTGATTGGTCATCAGTTGTCTGTAAAGAGACAGCATATTCATCGTCCATACACACACATGCACACACATATGCACAAACCAAGAGAAACCAACCAAACACACTTGAAATTCTTAGTAATTGTACTGACGTGGGCAGGGCTGATGGACAGCCCAGCCATTGTGCTTGATTTGCCGAGAGTGGCAATCCCTGGTAAGATTTTGGCGACGAAGGCTATTTCTGTTCAGAGACTGTCTTTCACTGTGTTCTTTTATCCACTGGGAAGGGCGAAAGCTCTTGGGTTGCTCCAGAAAAGCTGTATGAGCAGCGAGAGCTGCAACATAGCAATGAATGTGCTGCCCCATTTCATTCTGAGCTTCCACTCTGAAACAGAAAAAAATGGGGATGTATTAAGTAACAGAGTATGTTATTAATGAGACTGAAAAAGCTACCTGGCAATTCAATTTGTGATACTAATTTGTTTATGGTTGAATGAGAGCCTAGTGTCTCATGGCTGACAGACAAGTTTATATTTTGTGACCACACTGACTGATAATGGTAGAAAGAAGCCAACTTCCAATCGAAATAGGCCATAGAATCCACAGGTGGTTAATTAAGTGGGCTGTATTTTTTAAAAAATGCTTTACACTTTGAGTGAATTTCAGTTATACACCAAACACATTTATATAAGCTTCCTAGGAGGGGAACTAACATGTGTTTTAATTCTCACTACAACCTTAAAAGGAAACTATTTTAACTCCCAGATTTTACTGATCAGAAAACTCAGGCTCAGAGAGGTTAAGGTCACAATTACTAACTGACTCAACCAATATTCCAACATAGGTCACACTCCAAAGACCATGGTTATGAGGCAGGGTTGATACTGATGCCCTGTGCCAATAGCACCTTCACAGATGTTTTCTGTCTATAAGTAAAATGTTCTAGGAAACAAGCTTTAGATCTGTATTTACTAGAAACATGCATAAGGAAATTCTACTCATTTAAAATTCTCAGTAAGAAGCTACCTGCTTATTACAGAAAACAATTCTAAGTTTTAAATTTATATCACAACAGGGCACATTTTGTAATGGCATTTGCATAGCAATGTTATAAAAACCCTTAGGGAGAACACAATCTTAAAATATGGCTACAAACCATATAATTATTATATGTTTTCTATATTAAAAGCTAATCAATAGATCTAAACTATATTTACACATAATGAAGAACTTCAAGATTTTTAAGGGTTATTTTACACAGGAAAGGCAGTTATATATTCTGCCTATAACCACTAGAGGAAAACACAATGATCTTTTAATATATTGTTTTTATTAAATGGTAGAATTAAAGCAGGTCACATTAAGAAACTAATAGCAGTTAAAATAAAGACAGTGGTTTTTAAAAGGTGGGTGCCTTGAGTCCTTCGCCTCCCTGCTCAGACTGATACACATATCACACAGTCTCAAAGGGAATATACTTACTCTGTGCCAGTGAGTCTTATAAGCAGCTTTTCCTGGCCCTACAAATGTTAAATGGTGAACTATTAAATCACTAGTAAGGTTTAAAATGCTATTTAATTTTACTATTAGTATGTGGTCAACTTTTCTTTATTATAACTGGTTTACTATGGGTCATTAAAGGCACATGTATTACTTAATTCAAGATTATGATAGCACATAAACCTTCACAAACAATATTTATAAAGGCTAAAATGCAATAAAGTACATACTCTGAAGCCCATCTTTAATTATGAAGCACCCTACTTTTATGTGCTTTATGGTAATCTCTTCAAGGATAGACAGAATGGAAACAATCTAACTTTTGAGAGATACATGATTTATTTCTTGCTCAGAAAATACAAATATTTACTACAGAGCCATCCTCCTAATTTTGGTGACATCTTATTTCTATCTTGATGTAGTGGGCCTTTCTTATAAGAATTTCAAATCCAAATATAAAGATGTTTAAAAAATTTTATTAATTATTATAAAACTATAATAATTTGCAGTACTTTCTTATGTTCAAAAAGAATTAATATAAAATTGTGTTCATTTGATCCTTTATTTAACTACCCTATGTGTTATATCAAAACATATAACAAGATACAGTAACACACAAGATATAAAAAAATGAACATTATCACTGCATCAAAACTGCAAACACATAACCAGATGCAGTGCAAGGTCCTGAACTGGATGCTGGTTTGGACAAACTAGATGAAATATTCTGGACTCTAGCGGGCAAATCTGAGAATGGTTTGTGTAGTTGATGTAGTAAAATTTTACTGGAAAAAAAAGGTAGAGATCATTGCCTAAGGAAGCAGATTATAAAACAGTACATACAGCTTGATGCCATTTAGGTTAAAATGGTGTATGTACCTGTGCATGGGTACATTCAGAAAGAACAATCTGGAAGGATATGACCTAGAGTCTTAACGGTATTCATCTCTTGGTAGTGAGAACGTCATTTAAAAATTTTTTGCATTTTCTAATTTTCTGTAGTGCATATGTACTGCTTCAATAATAAGCTGTCTACAAAGCTGCTGAATACATATATGTATACACACACAATTAAAAAAAAATACTGAAACGTAAATATACAAATGTTACTAATTTAAAGGGGATATTAATCACGCTAAATTCTCAAGTGGAATTCCTCAAAGATGAGATCAAAATCAGGGTGGAAAGAATTTCTAAGAACTGAAGAAATTAATTTGCATCAACTGTAAAGCAATTAAATCAATACCGCCTCCAAAAAATTATATTTTAAACTTTTGTTGGAATGCCTGAAACACTAACCTCTTGATAAATTTATAGTGTGGAGGGCCTCCCTGGTGGCGCAGTGGTTGAGAGTCCGCCTGCTGATGCAGGGGATACGGGTTCGTGCCCCGGTCTGGGAGGATCCCATATGCCGCGGAGCGGCTGGGCCCGTGAGCCATGGCCGCTGAGCCTGCGCGTCCGGAGCCTGTGCTCCGCAGCGGGAGAGGCCACAGCAGTGAGAGGCCCGCGTACCGCAAAAAAAAAAAAAAAAAAAAAAAAAAATTTATAGTGTGGAATAAAGTGCCAGTTAACGTAACATGTCCCATCAAAGATCTTATCCAGTATAAAGCCTGGGTAACTATATAAGCAAATTGTTTTTCAGTTTGGTACAAGTGTATGTTTAGCCTCATTCAAGATCATCTACAATACTGAGACTTGAGAGTGCAGCAAACTCTGGTAAAGTTAACAAATTAATGAGCTGTCTGGGCTTTGTTTATATTTGGCAAACAGGAAATAGAAGATATATACAATGGTCTAGTTAGTAGAGTTGGAGCCTGGACAATCCAAAAAGAGGCCTTTTGGATGACAGCACGAACCACAGTTCACCTGTTCCCTTGACAGGTACTAAGGGAACTAAGTCAGTACCAGCATCCTGCAAATACTTTATTACCATAGGAAACCTTCCACTAACATGCATCACGAACTAGCTGGACTTTGAGCTAATTAACATGGCCATGGGTTTTATTTTAGTGGGTGGGAGCGATATTGAGTATAGTCTCTGAATAAAGGCCACAGACTGTGAGTTTGTTTTGGAACATATCACTGAGCAGGCACCCTCCCTAAACCTTTCCAGGCCCTCAACCTATCTGCCATTCGAGCAGAGCCTTTCAGACCACTTGGGACACCCATATAACAGCCGAACATTGTTTGGGTATGAAATCTTTCCTCTGTAAGGCAGATAACAACTCTCTGAGCAAAATGTTTTGGTAAATCTGCCATTTTACTTCATGCTTAAGATTCCTCAGGTTTTAAGGTTAAGCGCCATTTGATGTGACCTAGTTAGGACTACTTGGCAGATCATAAGAGATTTATTTTAAGATATACTATTCTTGTCGAATTTGATGGCCCAAATAATCCAGTCTATAAAGTGCCAGAGTTATATTCTAAGATACTCAGCAGAAATGCCAGTCTTTTCTTTCCATTCAGTAGCATGATTTTATAAATGAGACAGCTCTCCATTACGTAACTGGGGCCATGCTATAACTCACTTTTTTGAAAATCTAAAATGAATAAGTTTTTTCATACCATCAACCACCTTGTGCACTAGGCATATACTTTCATGAATCTCTATAAGATTACTTTGCATCTTCTAAAAACTCAGCTTTGAACTGTAGTAGAAATAAATAAAATGCATACTAAACAGACTGTCTGTGGAGAGAGCAACGTACCTGGGACTGCTTGGGTTATGAAATTCCTCAGTCCCACAGTGGGCCTCACCGAGGCTGGGGCAGGGGTTATGCACAGCATAGACAGACATGCTGGGGTGTTCGATGAGAAGGTTTTCCATAGGACTGGTTTCCACCTTGATAGTGGTTAATCCACCTGCAGTAAAACACGGGGGAGGGGTGATAAACCAGCTCTCCTCCATCGGACAGGACTCAAACTGGAGGAAGCAGGAATCACTTGTATCACTTAAGCACTCAAGAGACGCAGGTAAACAGGAAAAGACTGAAGGGTGCTCGGTAGGTGACTCTTCACTGATGTCTTCTTCTTCCTCGTCTTCTGCTGCTGAGAAACCAGTGCAAGTGTCTAGATCGTAGTCCACACACATCGTTGAAGTCCCATGGGATAGGAGTATCACATTGATATCACATCAGAGCACAGAAAAAGAAGAGATGATGCTGTTAGCTGATGCTCACATTCCTCCTTTTACTTAGGTCAGAAACAAAACCATTCATATTCACTCATAATGATTACAATTTCTCAGCACCTAGTATGTGTGTGCATATGTGTGTGTTGGGGGTGTGCGTATCACTGTACGGGATGGATTATGTTGGTTTTGCAGGAACAGTTTTTAAGACTGTTTCTATTCTGCTGAGTAAACACATAATGCGCCAAATAGGTTACTGCTTGTCTAGTATGAGGATTTCCTATTAAAGTGCCTCTGATTTGATCGGGGTGTAAGAGCTGCAAAACTGCAAAGTCTGACATCAAACAATTTCCCTGACTGATCATCTGGCACAGAACGCTTCCTGCAATTTTTTTAGACAAATTCTTGTTTATTTACTTTTAAGGCTTAAAAACCTTCAGAGTTACTGGTTTACTTATGCAAAAACTAGATGCAAGAGTTTCCACTTTTGCTGTGATGATTAACGGCTAAGAATACCCTTACCTATGAAGTCAACAAGAATCCATTCATCATCTTCTTTCTCACTAAATTCTGGTTCTTGGTTGGAAGAAGTATTGACTTCACCCACAAACATTTTATTCAGTCTCTGAAACATTGTTAAGGCAAGATTGAGACTTTGGCTGGATGTCTTTATAGCTGAGATTTCAAAAACCTGTCTTCTGTCAGCCTGATGGCACTGACAGGGGATTAAAGTGCACAAGTTGCTTATTCAACTTAGGCGAGAAGCAAGAAGAGTCATCATTCCTAAAATAAAACAGAAAAAGGTTATTTCAAATCAGCACGTTTATGTAATATGTGTACGTGGTTTTAAAACACACACATATCCCCACCCTTAGAAAAAAGCACATGCCTTAGCCTACAGCTATGGCTCTTCCCTTCTTTCAAACACAAGATAGGCAATATCTCTTTTTTACAAACATTATGAATCGAGTACTCCAATACAACCCGTAAATATCTCAAAATGTGCAATAGAAGGGGTTTTTTTTTTCACATCTGTGCTTTCATAATAAGGGATAAATCTGAACAACGTATGTCAACTGAAATACTACTTTTCTGTAAGTAGAGCAAAGACTAGGTATTCATGGTCAACTGTCCAGAAGCTGCCACATGAAGCCAGCAATAGAGGCCAGTGAGTGATCACTATCACGCCAGGCCCTCACCTTTCCCTGGCACCTTTTCTCCGTTCTGTTCTTGTATATGATCGTTAAGCACACCTAATTACATTTAAAATCTGCAAGTACTTTGACCTTCAAAACAATTCCTACAGCTGGCATGGAGAAAGTCACACTGTAGAAAACTCAGGTGAACAGCAACCAGAACTGGAAACGACCACTGTGCCTGGGTTCAAATGCTGGCTCTGTGGCTTGTGCCCTAAGCGTAAGGAAGTCACACTATTTCCGGAGGCAGTGGTTCTACCTCATGGAGTTCTCAGTGAGGAACTCCAGCCTCATCTGATCTTATTCCAGAGTTCCAGATTTAAATATCCATTTCTGCCTGCCTACCTGATGGGCATATCAAACCCGCAAAATAGCAAAGAGATCTTTTTTTTTTTTTTTTTTGCGGTACACAGGCCTCTCACTGTGGTGGCCTCTCCCGCTGCAGAGCACAGGCTCCGGACGTGCAGGCTCAGCGGCCATGGCTCACAGGCCCAGCCACTCTACGGCATGTGGGATCCTCCCGGACCGGGGCACGAACCCGTGTCCCCTGCATCGGCAGGCGGACTCTCAACCACTGCGCCACCAGGGAAGCCCACAAAGAGATCTTTTAATTTTCTCCTACAAATATACTCAGGCACACTTGCCCTTCACCCTCTACTCAGGAAGGAGAGGCAGCAGCATCTAGCAGTTATTCAGGCCAAAAGCCTAGCCCTCAGCCTCGACTCCTTTTGATCCTTACCCCCGCACCCCACCCCTCATCCAAACTCCCAGCAAGTCCTGTTGACTCTAGCTGCACACTTGGCTCAAATCCACCTACTTCTCGCCACCACTCTCACCCTGGTTGAAGCCAACTGGTGTCTCTCCAGACTTTGACAATCACCACTCCTAGACAGTCTCCCAGATCCTACTCTTGTCAAATGAGATAGTGCAGGCAACCTACTTAGCAAGGCACTTGGTACAAAATTCTCAGTCAATGTCAACTATTAGTCACAAATATTTGCTGAGCACCTATTACGGGTCAGGCCGAGTGCTCAGTGCAGCGGAGGCAGCAGTGGACAAGGCCCTCCCATGGCAAGTGCAACAACCCGGCGTGATGAGTGCCACGTGAGGAGAAGTACCAGGTGCTCCTCAAATCCACACGGGCAGAGGTCAGGCAAGGACACCTGAAATCAATGACTTCAATCGTGAACGGCTGAGAAGCTCAAGAACGGAGGAAGGAGGAGAAAGAATACTGAACATGTGCAGATGAGTGAGAATGTGGCGCCTTCTGCGTGGCTCAAGATCCAGGTGGACGGTCGTGAGAGCGGGCTCGGGGGCTAAGCGGGGACCAGATCCTGCAGGACCTTGTAAGCCAGAAGTGAAGGGGAGGGAAAAGTCAAGGATGCCCCAGGTTTTTGGCCTGACCAACTGGGGGGATGGTGGGATAGTTCAGTGGAAGAGGAAACGTGTGGAGGTACAGGCTGTGCACTCTGGACACATGGAATTGTGGAAATCTGCAAATCCCACACCGGGGATGTCTGGAAGGCAGCTGAGTACAGGACTCTGCAGTCCAAGAGCGTGGTGTCTGCTGGGGGCACAGATTTGGGAGTTATCAACACAAAGGGGATGACAGGAACCATAAGAGTGGGTGAGACCATCCAGGGAGTGTCAGTCTTGAATCCCTAACTTCAGCCTCTTGACATTTCACTTTCAAGACAATCTTTAGCTGTAAATGTAGTTCGACTCTGTAGCTGATGAGGCTCCTGGTTCAGTTCTTTATGTGCACACTGCAGGCTACTGCCCATGTGCAGTACTGCAAATGTGTGCTCAAATAAACGGCATTGGAATACTTCTGTGGTCACAATCTGTCATCCTCAGCCATTCATTATGAAAAGCGGGTAAACAGGAAGTATCACTTGCATAACCAGTCTTCCTGAAACGCTTCTGGAAAGCAACATGGCCAGAAGTCTGGAGCTCTAGTACGAGAACACAAAGTCAGCTTTATGTTCCATGTAAGAGAATTTAGAAGAAAAGTGGGCTGTGTAATTGGCCTGACATATCCCAAAAGATGACCTATCCCATGTGTAAACAGCTGATGAGCTGATGTGTAAATAAAGGTTTTGAGCATATATGCTAGGAGGGAAAAAAGATATTTGCAAAATCTTTTCCCCATTTCTCTTAAATTATCGAGGCAGGTATTGGCCCCAACTACAATTCTGTGTCTGCTGACCCGGTTAGGAGAATAATGCCAATTCTCCAGAGGGGCTGGACTCAGCCCCTGCACCAGTGAGAGCTGCTGGGTGGCGAGGGCGCACCCCACAGGAAAACCTTGCTCGTCTTGAATGAGCCCTTATCCCCCAAATGTGATGCCACATGAGGTAAGTCACTGGGGCCCAGGCCACTTAAGTAGCAGCTGCAAGGCAGAAAACATGCTGGGGCCACTGTGGTTGGGCAGCTGCAAGTTCCCAACTGCAAACTGCACCCTCTGGCTGCAGCTCCAAAACCATAACATGGAAGCCAGGTTTTGCCTGGAACACACGCAGCTCTGCCACAGGAAAGGTGTCTCTGGAGGAGCTTTCCATGGGATGGCACAAGTCAATCTTCTTTCGGTTTCCTGAAGTGAGGTTGGTCTAACTTTGCAAAGTTCCTTTGGCCCTGCTTTCTATAGCTGTCACAAAGCACCAGTAGCTGTTGGAGAGACCCCAATACACTAAAATTGTCCAGTGAGGTGGCTGCCAGGAACATTAGGTGAATGAACATTTGAAATGTGACTAGTGTGACTGAGAAACTAAATTTTTAATCTTATTTAATTTGGGATATATTAGGTTAAATAAAATATATAAATAAAATTAATTTCACCTATTTCTTTGCCCCTTTTTAATGTGGCTACTTAAACATGCATATATATTTTCATTGGACAATACTGTTTTAGAAAAATCTTTCTAATGTCTTGATGGCCTATCCTCACAATGACCCAGAGACTGTCCCTACCAAGGCACTGCTACTCTTGACCTTGGCTCCCACCCAGGAATGGAGGCTCTCCATGGGGCTGGTTCTATGTGGAGCTAAAAGGCAAAGCAGAACTTCAGACTTCACTCCTCACCACATACCACTGACTTTTTCATATTCACAACTCTAGGACAATGATAAAAGTAAAGTGAAAAATTCCAGAGAAAGCAGGTGTCCTAAGAGGACACATTTACAAACACAGCTCTGCAATTTAGGAAGGAGGGAGAGGAATGAAGGCTAGGTTAGGCGGCGCTGCTGTTCTCTGGGGCACCTGCAAGCCCGGCAGTCTCACCCCAGTGGAGAAAAGAGACAAAGTGTCTGGTCCCCAGCATTTCAAGAAGGCAGCTTTGTCCCTCTTCTGCTTGGCTCAAAATACCTCCACTCCCTCCCTTTTAAAAAATGTCTTTTTCATTATAAAATGAACCAAACCACATTTAGAAAGTTTGGAAAGTAAATAAGGAAACTAGTTATTATTCCATGCTTTGTTGCAATCATTGTTAACATATTGTACATTTTCTTCTACAGTTTCTTTTTATCACAGTTGTAGGCTAATGCACGTGCAATTTTGTATCCCGCTTTATTACCTAACATTTTATCATCAATGTTTTCTTTTTTTTTTTATCATCAATGTTTTCATATTTCATGAGTAGAAATGCTCTGTGGGCAGAGAAAGATGGCTGAGTTTAATACTTATGGGGTACAGCATTCTAGTTTGAGAACTCAGAAAAGGAGTTACTAGTCTGGAAGAGCTTGTTCGTGTGATTTATTTTCTCATTTTTGAGACAAGCAACCAACCTAGAGGCCGCGTGGCTTTGTCTGGAATCCTGACTCTGACCCCCGGAACCTGTGGGTACTTCGGATATACAGTAACTTCTCGGGGCCTCCGTTTTCTCAGGGTAGTGCCATTGTGAGGATTAAGTATGTATCACTTAAAAGCAGGCACACAGCAGGCACCAAGTAAATATTAACCACAAGTTCACTTCAAACCAGTTGTATGACTGTGAGCAAGTCACTTAGCATCCTTGGGTCTGAGTGTCTTTATCGACCAAATGTTTATATCATAATTAGAGCTACAATGTACTGAATGCTTATTATATGTGACAGACTTGAGGTACTTATTTGTCCCATTTGACTAATAAGGAAACTGAGGCTCAGAAATTAAGTAACTTGCTCAAAAGCGACAGAGCTGGTCAGGGCTGGGGCCGGCATTAGAGTGTGTGTCTGGTCCCAAGGGCCTTGCTCCCCGCTGCCCTCCGCCCCCCCACCCCCACCCCTCCAGCACAGGGTCTCTCACGCTCCTTCCAGCCTCAACTCTGGCTCTACGAACTTCAGAGAACAGCACTTTTCTGTTGGTTTTGGCCGCCACTAGGCGGCTCCAAAACAACATTTTAAATTAAAAAAAAACAACAACAACAAAACTCTGATGATTTAACTTCTAACTATGTGTACAGTTGTGGCTTCTTGACAGTTTTGAAATATCAAGTGGCTAAATTAACACATCGTCATCAAAAAAGCAGCCTCAAAATGATCGTTCCCTCACTAGCTTATAAAAATAAACATGCTGATTCGAGTGATTCTAAATAAATTTTAAACTGCATTAAAACCAAGCCAAGAAAGTTGTCCTTGCTTGGTCCACTCTACCCAGCCTATTCAACTGGCTACTAGGGGGTTATTCTCCCCAGGATCCACCGGGTTGGCTCTGAAGGCTGAACGACAGTGGACAAAGACAGCAGTAAGGGGTAATTCATAGCCTGTTAACCTTAAATTTTGAAAGTGGGACCATTCCCAAGAGAACTATGAGCAAGCGATGGAGCACGCACAAAAAAGAACAAAAGACAGGATGGAAAAACAAACGAGACCTTAGTCATAGAAATCAGTAAGGTCCTGGTTCCAGGCAGGAGCCTTTGAAAATTATGCTGCCAGTTCAGGATTACGGAGGCTGTGACTTAAAAGCAAAAGCTTCCTAATGCTTTTCACATCTGCAATGAAATATATATTTCAATTACCAAACAAGTGATTTCAAGATCTTGGGGCACCTCATTATTACCTCTGGTCAATGATCCCATGGGTCACCTTCCACTCGCCTTTCCCAAAACTACTTTGTATTCAGCAAAGGTTCTTTTCCGAATGATGGAAGGGGGGAGGGGAGCTCTTCCTAAATCTACTCTAAACTGGAATTAGCATAGAAGATAATGAGCAGGTATAATTAGGAAATACAATAAAAACAAGGAATCCCTAAGTAAAATTCATCTGCAACCTTTTGAAGAGAAAAACCAATTCCCTTTAACTGTCTGTGTGGTCTTGAGTAAATTACTCAATCTCTCTGGGCCCTCGGGTTTCCTATGCGTAATACAGCCTACTTCAGCGGATTATTGTGGGAATCAATTTGAGATAACGCACGTAAAGTCCTCACATAGTATATGGCACATGAGAAGCACCCCATCAGCGCGAGTGATCAAAACGATGAGGGTTTTAATTGTGATGGGCAGGGAAACTGCTCTTTCCACACGTGCAACCTCAAATAGTGATGCGGAAGATCAAGCAGGGTCAAGGAACATGCAACGGACAGGCGGACACTCGGCGGGCGCCGGTCGCCGGGTAACTGAGCCGCTGCGCTGCCGAGCGCGACCCTACGCTGGGAGGGCTGCGGAAGGAGCAGCGGCGGCGCCGCGGGCCTCGGGGGGATGCGTCCCGGGGCGGCGGCCGCGCTCGCTCCTCCGGAGCCGGGGGCTCCGACGCCGAGTCCCGAGCGGGCAGCTCCAGTTCAACGGCGAAGGGCAGGAGGAGGAGTGGAGGGGAGTGACGAGGCGGAGGAGAGAGAGGAGGAGGTCCCGCCGCGGCCAAGAAAACAGGCCACGCTCGGGGGAGGGGGCAGAAACCGAACACCCAACCGCCGCCCCTCGCCGGGGCTTGGCCGGCCCGTGTCCGGGCGCCGCCTCCGCCCGCACCCCGGGACCAACGAGGGTCCGCCGAGCGGGTGGGCGGCCGGCCCGCGGCGGCGAGCGCAGGCAGCGGAGGCCGGGACCGCACTGACCGCGGCTCGCGGGCCGGCCCGAGGGCAGGGCGCGCGGGTCGGGCAACGCTGCGGGGCGGCCGGGCGCGAGCGGCCCTGGACGCCGGCCCCGCCCGCACTTACGTGGGCCCGACCGGCAGCCGGACGGGCGGCGAAGGCAGCGGGCGCCCGGCTCGGCGGGGACCGGCGGGAACCGGTGCGCTGGCGGCGCAGGGCGGCTGAGGTAGCTGCGGCTCCCGGACGGCGGGCGCGGGTCTCGGGGCGCGGGGCCGGTCCAGCCCTCCTGTGGCCGCGCCACTGGCCGCCGCCGCCGGCCCGTCTCGTTCCTTTTGTTGTTGTGCAGCTTCGGAACAGCTGATCGGTCGCTGCGACCGCCCGTCGGGCCCGCCCGCCGGGCCCGCCCGCCGGGGCAGCCCCGCCCCGCCCCGCCCCGCCCCGCCCCGCCCCGGGGCCGCGCCAGGCCCGGCCCACCAATCGGCGGCGCGGGGGCCCCGGGGCCGCCCTGCTAGAGGTTGTCACTAACGCACGTGACCTGGCGCCGAGCCGGGCGACGCTCTCGAGTTAGAAACAAGCCCGGGCAACAAAGCCCGGGCGCCGAGGGGATAGAAGAGGGGCGAGCGGAAGGGGTGGGTAGAGGGGGTGGTGGTGGGGAGCTGGTACCGGGGCGCCTGGGAGAGAGGAGAAGAGGGGCTGGGGGCGAACAGAAATGGGAACCCGCTAGAGTGTGAGGACGAACTGGAACTGGAAGGGGAGAGGAAGAGCCCCGGCCCCAGCTATCCCTTTGGCCACGTGAGGGGCCGAGCGTTTGGGGCGTAAAGGGACACAAAGTGTTTTCTGCTCTGAGAGGAAAATTAAGGGCATTGAGGAGGGTGATGGAGGCCAAAGACTGTGATGCAGGCCCACTTAACTTCTTGGTCTTCTTAGGATAGAAAGTCTGGGCTCCAGATACAGGATGCTGCCCACCCAACCTCCTTTTTAAGACCAGGAGCCAGGCCCCCCCTCGCTGTGGTAACAGACACTGGGAGCTGGCTGAACTCGCCTGCAAGCTCAGGATTCTACCCACAGGCCAGCAAGGCAGAAGAAGCCATCAGACCAGACCTGAAGGCAAAGACGTCAGGAGCCTGGAGGCCCTTTGCTCCAGAAGACGAGGAGCATCCTGGAGGAAGAAGAGTTAGGAGAGCGGCTGCATCCAGGCTCTCCTGTGACCTAGGGATCCCATGACCTCTATTCTGCTGTTTACGCAGTACAAACTGTGGGCATTCACACGACGCCTATCTGCTCACCGGTTTGTTTGTTTGTTTGTTTGTTTGTTTTTTGCGGTACGCTGGCCTCTCACTGTTGTGGCCTCTCCTGTTGCGGAGCACAGGCTCCGGACGCGCAGGCTCAGCGGCCATGGCTCACGGGCCCAGCCGCTCCGCGGCATGTGGGATCTTCCCGGACCGGGGCACGAACCCGTATCCCCTGCATCGGCAGGCGGACTCTCACCGGGTTATTTATAGTGAGAGGAAAGTAAGACAGTGGGCTTGAAAATACTTTGCAAACCAAAGCTCTGTACCCGTATAGATGGATTCACTGTCTGGCAAAGGCAAGGGAGTCATTTTGATGTGTCTCCACTCTTAGATGGATCTTGTTTGGCCTGAGATGCAGTTCTTGAACCTAGGGTGAAATTTATAGCGACCCTCAACGGGTGTATCATACATTAAGTATCTGAAAGTATCTGATTCTCACATTCTGGCCCTCACAAGTATCCTGTGGTCAGTCTGCTTCCAACAATACTGGTTTTAAAGGGTGTAAATCAAAGTGCGGGGGATTGTCTGATACCCAGAAGTAATAACCAAAATTCGGGGGCCATTTGACTTTTTCTCAGAAAGTAGACCAAACGTTTAACTTGGATTTTAGGTTTTGGCTAATCCTAATATTTTCTCTCAAATGTCACTGCTACATTAGGAGCCCCATAATCTCTTGTTTCTTCTTAGCAGTTCGTGAAGAGACCATCTTCCCATTCAGAACACAGGCATGATGATAATTTTAAGTGTCTAATTTTTAAGAGGTCACACTGAGACCTACCTTTTTCCAACTTGATAAGATTTATCACCATTAAAGACAATGTGAAAGCATACGATGCCTTGTTACGACAGAGAAAACAATGTGAGGTAGATGATTCCAAAGATGGTCACGACAATATCACCATCATGAAGTGAAGTCTGTTTTTTCTTCCCGTTGAATCTGGGCTGGCCCTGTAACTGCTTTGACCTATAGAATGTGGCAGACATAATGTTTGAGGTCTCCCAAGACCAGACATTAAGCAAGCCTGAAAGTTTCTGCTTTGCAGTCTGGGGAAAGCCAGCCACCACATGAGAAGAGCCCACCATGTTGTGAGGAAGTCCAAGCTATGCAGAGGGACCACATGGAAAGAGAGAGATGCCTGACTAGCCCCTAGATGTTCAGCCTGTCTCGGCTGAGGTACCAGACTTGTGAGTGAAAAAGCCCTCCAGGAAGGTCCAAGCCCAGCAGACACCACATGGAACAGAGATGAGCCATCCTCACTGAGCCCTGCCAAAATTGCAGAATTGTGAGCAGATAAATGATTGTTGTTTTAAGGCACTAAATGTCGGGGGTGGTGGTGGTGGTTTAAAAGCAGCAATAGGACACCAAAACACAAAGCTAAACAAGAGGAAGGCCCATAGCATACAGATCAACCTTCTGTAAACTTCACAAAGCAGAGTTTTGGGGATAATTTTTTTTAATCTTATCTCAGGAGTCATTTGCTTTCTGTTTGCTCTCTTGCTGATTTATAATCGTCCCACCTGGTGCTTGTTTATCCCAGTGTTATACCAAGGGTGGGAGGAGGGGGCGTGGGAGAAGTCTGCTTCTATGAGGGAGGAGTATTTTATCACTACATTGTTTGGAACTGTTGGAGCATGAAAATAATAAAAAGCAAACTGAATTTTAGTCAGTTTTTTAATTGTTTTCAAATTCTATACACACACACACACACACACACACACACACGCACCCACACACACACAGAAATTAACTGCTTGTTGCCTGCATGTAGAGTGGGTGGCTCCCATTGCCTTTCTCCTTGGTGTGCCACTGGTTTACATACACACATGCAGTGAGAGTCGGGAGTAATGTCATCTCCACAGCACAGAGCTGTCTGAACCCAACAAAACTGTCAAATCACACAGCTGCAAAGCAGCCTCTTGTCTGTTGGCTGACAAAAGACTGAGCCAGGGCGGACCCAGTGAATCCAGCCATCCTTTAATCCACAGGGTAATTCTCAGTGGGTTGCTATAGTACCCACTTCTAGGCTGACCCCCTGCTGTGGGCGTGACCCTTTCCCCATCTGTCAGAGTCCTCCTGTCTGTTTTCCATGGAGCTCAATACACTGCCTTATCTACCCCAACAAAAGAGATTCAACCTCAAGTTTTGCTCTGAAGGACCACAGGGCAGGACCACATTGCTACCAACATCCAGAAACAGTACAGCTAATACCCCTGCCTCCTGTTAACAAAGGGAGTCTATGGCCATTACCCTGCCAGTTGCATCAAGGCTGCTGAAGAACATTGTCTCCTACCAAGCTGCAGATGGAGAACCCCATAGGCTGGCTGCTCAGGGCAACCTTGGAGCAACAAAGCAACAAGTCGTTCAGTCTGTGCTGAGAAGACTCCAAAAATGAAGTGTGCCCAGGTAATTTTCAGTCCGTCCATCAACACATATGGTCTGCTGGGCTTCTACCATCCGTCCAGCATGTTGTCAAGTATCTGGGAAAGACAGAAGGTTTTTTTGGTTTTTGGGGGGGGGTTTTTTGGTGAATTTTGAGAAAACAATCATTTGGAATTCCAGTGAAATCTATTGCCATAAGAGAAAGAAAGAAAGGGTCTGTCTTGGTCTCCAGAAAGCCTGGAACAGAAGGAAGCGAGAGGTTTGGTGAACTCCACTTTCTGAAATAAAAACAGGCAACGGAAATCTAACTGGGCTGCCAGTTACCATCTCAGGAAGAAGTCAGAAATGATACTAGGGCCATTGTGTCCTAGCTTTTCAAGACTCTGGAACCTTTGTAACTCTGGCAGATTCGTTTTTTTGTTTTTTTTTTGCGGTACGCGGGCCTCTCACTGTTGTGGCCTCTCCCGTTGCGGAGCACAGGCTCCGGACGCGCAGGCTCAGTGGCCATGGCTCACGGACCCAGCCGCTCCGCGGCATGTGGGATCTTCCCGGACCAGGGCACGAACCCGCGTCCCCTGCATTGGCAGGCAGACTCGCAACCACTGCGCCACCAGGCAAGCCCCAGATTCGTTTTTTTAAACCCTGTATCCACATGATGATTAGAAATAAAATCCTTAAAATGAAAAGGGTCTGTGTTCTGGCTGAGGCTCCAGAAAGGAGAAGGGAGGCCGGACCACCTCACTCAGCAGCCAGTGTTTGGGGAGAAGAGATCCCAAGAGCTGTGGTGGCGTGTGCTGGATTGTGAGTGATTGACGACAGTTCCCCAGACCGAGTGTGCTTTCTCCAGTTTCTGTAAAGTCCTGACTTTAAAGGCTTTTTATTTTCTAGGTGAATGCATAGAAAAGTGTCCAGTTATTTAAAATTATATTAAAACTCATCCTTACAGCAGAGCAGAAGGTGAGTCATCCCTTCATGGATGTGGCCTAGATCTATGATCTAGAATGGCCCTCCACACGCCAGCACACACCCCAGGGAGCCATGAAGCTGAAGAGACCCGCTGGGTGGGGCAGTCATGACCGGTCCCAGGGCAGTGGCAGCCGTTATCTGAAGCGTGTGAGCAGAGGTCTTTTGTAGCTTCTGCTGCTAAAGCTACCTCTTCACTCACACGGCTACTTCTGGGTCATTGCCCAACAGACTGCATGTGCCAGAGGCAGCTCCAGGTGGGGTCTGTAAGCATGAATCACTCTGTTATGGGGACAGCTTGAGCAGAACGTGTCTTGCTGCCTTTCTCAAAAGGGTGACGCAGACAGTGTGATTGCTACTTATGTAAGCTGCACACTGCCTGCATAGTCTGCCTATTTAAGGAAAACTTGTTTATTGGGTTATTCTTTTTGCTGGAATTAACTACCTTAAAGATCCATTACATTTTGCAAGATTAATTCGTGTTCTTAAATGTCCACGTTTTTCATGGTTTTGTCCATGAAAACCTTGCTCATCAGAGGCAGGAGGGTTTTTGATTTCTATTCTTTTGGGGTCTCTTTTCCTGTTTACTTCTCTGGAAGGAGTAGTCATATCTCTCCCTTTGTAGCTCAGACAGAAGGGGGGTGTGAATAGTATAGCCCCATAAAGACTGAACATCACCCACCCATTCATTCAGGCCCGCTGTGTTTACAACATCCATTCATTCATTCAGTAATTTTTTAATGAGCACCTACTCTATGCCAAGCACTGGAGATACTGCAGTGAACAGTCTCAGCCCTCAGGAAGCTTCCCTCTAATGGAGGAGATACAATCAGCTGATAAGTATGGAATGTAATGAGTGCTGTGAAGAAAAACAAAGCTGGGTACAGGATTAGAGAGAGGCTGGTGGGGAGGTAGGATGGTCATACGGGCTTCTCTGAGGACGGAAGGACATGAGGGAAGAGGCAGCCCAGGCACCCAGAAGAGCCAGTGCGAAGGTTGCAAGTAGAGAGTCCTTGTGCTCAGGAATAGCGTTGTTCTCGTACTAAACAGTGTCACCGAGAATTCAGCACGATCTGGTATCTGATGGTTACCTGAGTTGAAGAGGACTGGCCCAGAAATTTAAATTCCTTTGTAGTCTTTTGGGTTTTGGCCACACTTCCACAAAGGTATATAGATCCCTGAGAAGTAACTTTTCGTGTTTATCATTATATCATGGAACTAAATTTTAGAGCCCTAAGAACAAGTGTCACAGAATGGCTCTCAGGTAGTCAATTGTGTGGCATCTTGGGAAGGCAAAACCACTTTGGGGCATGTGCTGTCTGGTAAAGAAGGAAGGAACAGGAAATTGCAGATTTCCTGTGCTGTAGTGGGGATAGTTATTTATCTTCTGAGTGCCTCAGTTTCCTCCATCGTAAAAGAGGGGAAATAATACCTACTTAAGAGACAGTGAAAGCAGGAAAGTGCCTGGGACACGTAAAAGTTTTTGATAATGTTTGTTCTCATCAGCACATTGATCTTTTTCTAAGGATTTTACTTTAAGGATTTTACTTATAATCACCTTGTAGAAGTCAGATTTTTTAAAAAGAAAAAACCTAAGCTTAAAAGCATTAATAGCTTTGGAGAACTTGAGTGACCCCAAACAACAAAGTTAAGAGCCAAATACCCTCATCTTCTTTAATAAGTCTATAAGCAAGAACCACAGAGGTGGTCTGAACCCATGTTTGAATTTGTCCCTATGAAGCCTGCATTTTGTATTATCTGAACGTTTAAAACCAGAGTTTGGAAAATAAACCCTTCCCTAGTACACACTGATACACCAGAGTTACTTTACCTCCTCAGACACAAGTGCAATTGAAACTAATTTATCCTGGAAAGTAAACTCCTAGAAACCATATTGTCCATAATAAAGAACAGCATTTAAAGAGAGAAGCAACTGAATTTAATGGTTAAGAGCACAGTTCTGGAATCAGACATTAGTGCAAACTATATGATGTTGGGTTTGACCTCTCTTAGCCTCAGTGTCCTCTCCTATAAAATGGGGATGATAAGAATGTCTCATTAGGTGGTTCTGAAGATTAAATAAGATCATGCATGTAAAGCATTTAATATAATGCTGGGTACTATAGTATGAGCTTATTAAAATATTATTAGTGTAACCTAATAACACGTTATTAAATGTTATTAGTGTAATATTGAGTTCTACAACCTTCAGGAGAGTGATATTGAGACAGTGGGTCAAGAAAATCCTCTCCAGAAGGTGCATTCTGAGTCAAGCCCTGAGTGATGTAAAGGACAAAATAGGCTCTGTGAAGCTCTAACCAGCGACTCGTAGGAGAGGCAGAAGGAACAGTCAGTGTAAAGGCCACCCCAGCTGTACCTAGAGGACCAGCTGTGTGGCTGGAGGGTGGTGAGGGAGGGAGCAGCGGAAGGAGATGAGGTCCGAAGAGTAATGAGGGAACGTGTAAGCAGGGAGGAGAAATTTGGAGTTCATTCTAAATGTGATGGGAAATTAGAGCCTGGAGTTTCAGACATGTTGAGTCTGAAATGCTCTTGGGATATTCAGGAGGAATGTTCCAGGCAATGGAATAATTGAGCCTGGAGCTCGAGGGACAACTGGGGGCTGCTGATGCAAATGTGTGACATGTCAGCTTTTTACTGATATTTAAAGCCATAGAGCTGGATGGAATGACCTAGGGAAAGACTGTGGACAGAGAAGAGGGCTGAGGCCGGCCTGGGCCTCTGACATTTAGAAGGTAGAAGGATAAGGACTATTCAGCCAAGAAGACTGAGAAGGAGCGGCCAAGGAGGTGAGTGAAACCTTAGAGTGAAGTAGCCTGGAATCCAAGTGCTGAAAATGGCATCGGAAGGAACGTGGGGCCAACTGCAGAGAAGCTGAGTCTGATGAGGACAGTCAAGTGGCCTCCGGAGCCAGCAAGTTGGTGGCCAGCGGTAACCTTGGGTGAGCAGGCTGGTGGATCGGTGGCTACGGAACCCTGATTGGAAGAGAAGGTTAACAAGAGAAAGGAAAATCACGAGAGAGAGCTAGGAGAGGAGGAAGCAGAAGCAGAATGTCTTAAGTGTGTTAGTTTGCTAGGGCTCATAACGAAGTGCCACAGACTGGGTGGCTTAAACACCACTCGTTTATTTCCTCACAGTTCTTGAGGCTGGAAGTCCAAGATCAAGATGTCGACAGCAGAACTGGTGTCTCCGGAGGCCCCTCTCCCTGACTTGCAGATGGCAGCCTTCCCTCTGTGTCCTCACATGGTGTCTCTCTGTGTTGTGTGTGTCCTAATATTCTCTTCTGGTGAGGACACCGGTCACATTGGATTGGGGCCCACTCAGACTGCCTCAGTCAAACCTAATAACTTCTTGAAAGGCCCTTTTCCAAATGTAATCACATTCGGAAGTTCTGGGGCTTATAGCTTCGACACATGAATTTCACAGCAGGGGGACGCTTAACACTAAGCAATTCTTTCTTAGGAATTTTGCTGTGAAGGAGAGCGAAGGACTGCACTAGAAGTGACAGGAGAGACAGGGAAATTTTGTCTTTATTTTGGATTTTTACTCTGGGAGAAGTTCCAGCCGCTGGTACTGCTAAGTGAGAAAGGCACAGCAGAGAAGCTGAGACCATGGTGCGGGAGAGAGGAAGGAGGTCATCACAGATCAGAGTCCTCCAATGCTTTGAGAGGGGATGGGCTCAAGAGGTGTTAAAGTGTCAGGTCACTAACGTAACCAGGTCACTGACTTGACCCTGAGACTCACTGTCTCACCAACTCCGTTTCAATACCAGCAATAACTGTAATAATTCCCCAGGAAAGAAGCAGAGGAAACACGATCACATATGGAATTACAGCTGTCCTGGCTACATACTAGCACTGCCCTCAGGGCTCTGCTGGGGTGAGGGAAGACTTGGATCCACAGAAGGGGAAGGAGGAGAAATAGGTGAGCTCTATCTGACTGATTGATGAACTGAAACACCCCCAGGAAGTCCAGTTCCAAAACTGGTGGAGTATTTGGAATCTGTGACCAGCATTGGCCTATTTATTTGAACTGAGCTGGGCTTCAGGTCACCACCAGTTTCAGCTGGTTACATCATCAGCTTTTCACATGCAGATTGCTACCCTCTTTCACCAGGCCAAGGAGCACGTGGCTTTGTGATTTTGCTTCTATAAGCTCTCTTATCACAGCACGTGTGTGTTGGAGCCCAGATGTTAAATCAATCAGTAAATAAACCTTGGCTTCACATTTTGTACAAAGTTAACTGACACATGGACACACAGTCTCTGAGTTGCTCACTGCCTCTGTGTCACAGGTTCTCTGACTGCAAACACTTCATTTTTTTTAAAACTGCTTTATTGAGATATAATTCAGCTGTCATAAAATCCACTCACTTAAATTGTACATTCATTGATTTTTTAGTGTATTCAGAGTTGTCAGCACTCCCTTCTTGACACTGTGGTTTTCACCTGAGCAGACAGGTCACGCTCCCAGTGTTGGTACAGCTCTGCTATTTTAGTCATGGCCAGTTCCTAACCTGAGAATATTATCTGAAGGCAAATGTAGATCTGACTATGACTTCCCTGGGGCCTAGTGAGTAGCTGATGAACTGGCCAAGTTCACCAGTGAAAACTACTCAGTGTCTGTTACATGGGCGACTGCTGTGGAATAAATAGACTGAGTGAGCAGGTTTTACTACAGTGAAGGATGGACACTCTACTTGGAACTCAGACAGTGGGGTCTTAGTATGTTTAATCCAAATGGCAGAACATCAAATCCCTTGTATTTGTTCCACATCTTCTTACCAACACTTTCCCCTAAATGCTCCATTTCATTATCCTCCAAAGTGTTTGTTTTGAAACCACGTATGTCCTCCTTCCTCTCATGGAAACCACCTGTAGCAGCAACCACTGGGGCTGCTGCAAACATTTGTTTTTGATAACAGTGTATTTTGAACGTCTGTGGTTTCAATTTCTATTTTTGTTCCTTACTGTCGTAACTTTTCAATCTCTTCATACCTTTTATGGGTAGTTTTGCTTTTCCCAGGCATTTGCAGTCTGCTGAACGTGTCAGCTACATAAACTGTGAACTAAGAAATTTATAATTTCAAAATTAGTATAATTGTCCAATGACTTACAGCTCTCAAGACGTTTTCATCTACAATATTTAAACTGGTCCTTACAACAACTCAGTGATCAGGAAACCAACATTTCCTGGCTGGCCAGTAGCAAAATTTATAATAAAAAATGGGTGAGTTGAATTCGAGCCTAGGATTTTTCCCTGTGAGAACACTGGCCATCATATATGACTATGGTTCTCCAACTTCAGCTGAATCAGAATTGTTTAGGGGGCTTAATACAACACAGACTGTGAGCTCCACCCCCAACATTTCTGCTTCAGTAGGTCTGGGCTGGGGCCCAAGAATGTTCTCATTCACACCCAGGCTCCTCCACTTTCTCCTTCGCCTTCCCTTTCTCAGCTTCCCTTGTAGCTACGGGTGGTCATGTGACATATTACGGCCAGTGAGATGTGAGCAGAAGTCTGGGAAAACCTGTGCTTTCCTGATGAAAAGGGACATAGTTGGCTCTTCACCCTTCCCACTTCTTCTTGCTTAGAACTTATATGTAATGCTTAGAGGTACAACAGCATCTATGACCAACACATTGAACCTAGCAGGATAGGAAGATAGGAAGAGGCTGGGTCTCTGACAGCCCTAGCTTGTTTACCTCCAGACTTCTTTTTGAGTGAGAAAAGTAAATCTTTATTTAAGCCAGTGTAGTTGGGTTCTCTGTTACTTGCAGCCAAATACATGCTTACCTGGTACAGAGAAAAAAGGAGGATAGAAAAGTGCATAAGAAGTGGCACTTAACAAGCATTTGTGAGACCCTATTCTGTAGCTGACATTGTGCCAGGTAAATGAGACATGGTTCCCGCCCCTAGGGTGTTCATAGTCAAGGTGAAAAGGCCACCATGTAGGTACACAAATAATAATACATGTGACAAGGACAAAGGTAGAAGCAAAATGTTGTGGAAACCCAGAGAAGGAAACGCTACCTAGGGAGGTCAAGGAAGTTTCCCAGGAGGTGACATTTTAGCAAAGTCCTGAAGGATGAATAAAGTTGCCAGATAGAGAAGAGGAAAAAAGAAGCTTTCTTCACTGTGTCCCTTCTCACTCCTACCCTTGGAGGGCCAGAGGCTGGCCTGGCTGGGGGCATGTCGGGACAAGCAGCCAACAGAGTCAACAGCTATGCAGGAAACTCTAAGTCCAAAGAACCAGGAGGGAAGTTGTGAGGACTGGCAAGAACTCCCTGTAGCGGTCCAGGGAGCCAGAAATCTGGGGCTGAAAGACAAGAGCAAGAGATCGGAGGGCACATGGGAAGGAGCAGGACAGGAGCCCAAGAAGATGGGTGGAGACTTGTTTCTCAAGCAGGTAAGGAACCCAGGGTGCTATATACCCCATTTCATGATTGCTTGTCATTCAACTTCATTTTCACTCTCAGCCCCCATTCTGTTAGGCTTGCAGGAAATTCAGTCTTAGTCCTTCCTGGGGCTTCCGGCTGCGCCCAAGGCCGTGCTAATATCCTGGTGTGTTACTCAGCCTGCAGGGCCCTGCAGTCCCCTGTGCTGCTTTCTCTGACACAGGAAACCTGGCTGGAGGATCCCATCACCCTGATGTATCATGGCTATTTCCACCAACTGCCTGATATAGCTTCTGGTGCTTCTAGAAAGCAGGGCTCAAGTCCCCGCTTCTGGTGGGCCCCAGAGGTCTCTCTTTCCCCTCCCTAGGCCCAGGCATCTCTTCTTGGTTTGGGGGAAATATCTCTCTCTGGTCCTGTTTCCACCAGAGATACACTCCCTCACCTCAAGCCCTAGTCAGCTCAACGAGCTTAGGGCTGGGGAAATACAAGCCAGGAAGGAAAGTATCTCCAATTCAAGTCTGCTGTCCACCTCCCCTGAGATTAGGAACAGATCCTTTTAGAATGGGTGAAGGCAAAAGGGGAAATGCAGGGAGAAACGTTTAAACTACTGGGCCACATACTGATGATGATGGTATGGTCTAAGGGACGGGGGCCAGCACACACACATCCCAAGAGGTGTGAAGAGAGAGTCAGGGAAGGCCTGATATGTTTGGAGAATGGTGAGTACCTGGGGAGGGAGGAGCAAGGCGTTGGAGGGGACAGCTTGGATGCTCACCTGTAGAATTTGGATTTTATTCTGTAGGCAACGGAATTCAGGAAAGGTTGATATGATATGTTTAGACAAGATCCTGTTTCTTTTTTAAAGGGGCAACTCTGATAGAGAGTAAGCTGTGAAGAGCCTGTGGTTGACCATAGGAATAAGCCGGACAAGGGCTAGTAAGAGTTTAAACCAGGGGGTTTCCCTGGTGGCGCAGTGGTTGAGAGTCCATCTGCCGATGCAGGGGACACAGGTTTGTGCCCTGGTCCGGGAGGATCCCACATGCCGCGGAGCGGCTGGGCCCGTGAGCCATGGCCGCTGAGCCTGCGCGTCCACAGCCTGTGCTCCGCAACGGGAGAGGCCACAGCAGTGAGAGGCTTGCGTACCGCAAAAAAAAAAAAAAAAAGAGTTTAAACCAAGGAGTAATAATGGAGATAGATAGAAAAGCACAGTCACAGTTCTGGGATGAAAGCAACAGAATCTGGTCATTGATTGGCTATGAGGGAATAATAGGGAACGACAGAGAGAGAAGCTGAGGGAGAGTCCCAGATTGCTAGCTTGAGAGATGTGGTAGTTGGTAAAGCCATTTACCTGACGGTGAGAGAACAGAAGGCAGAGGAGAGGGTGGAGGGGCTGATGGGAGGAGGGAACTAAACACATTTCGCACTGGTTATATGCCAGGCGCTCTTTCACATATATGTTTGTCATAAAAACCTTCTGAAGCTCAAGAGGGAGGGGATACGGGGATTCGTGTATACAGAGAGCTGATGCACTTTGGTATACAATAGAAACTAACACAACAGTGTAAAGCGATTATACTCCAATAAAGGTGATGAAAACAAGAGATAAATTACAAAAAGAGAAAATAAAAATAAATCTCTAAAAAAAAACCCCTATGAAGTAGTAGTATTATGTTCATTTCACAGATAGGGCTCAGAGATGCTGTTGCTCACCCCAGGTTTCTCGGAGGGTAACAGAGTCAGAGTTGGAAACGATATCTACCTGACTCCACAGTCCATGCTGTCCCCTAATGTGCTTTTAAGTGCCACCCAGTGGGGATATCTAGGAGTCACTTTGGGAGCTTGGGAGACAGGCAGGAGGTGCAGGCATCGGTCTGGGCGTCTTTTTTTTTTTTTTTTTTTTTTGCCGTACGCGGGCCTCTCACTGTTGTGGCCTCTCCCGTTGTGGAGCACAGGCTCCGGACGCGCAGGCTCAGGGGCCGTGGCTCATGGGCCCAGCCGCTCCACGGCATGTGGGATCTTCCCGGACCGGGGCACGAACCCGTGTCCCCTGCATCGGCAGGCGGACTCTCAACCACTGCGCCACCAGGGAAGCCCTGGGCGTCTTTATTATGTAGATGGTTCCTGAAGTTGCGGGAGCAGGTGAGATCAGCCGGGAGAAGCGTGTGGCATGAAAAGAGAAGACAAGGACAGGCTGGGTTTAAGGGTTACATCAGTTACACTACAGGTAACAGAAAAAACAAGGAATAAGCTTAGGACTGGTAATTCTCTCATCACAGAAGTTCTGAGGTGGGGTTCTCAGGGTTAGTATGTTGGCTTCATTAGAGAGCCAGGCTCTTTTCCTCACCATATTTAGTGTATGTATTTCCTCCTCAAATTTACTTCAATCACAAAATGGTCACTTTAGGTCCCACCATCCCATTTCAGGCAGAGGGAAAACGGAAGAGGCCAAGAGAAAAGTGTATCTGCCCGCCAAGTGAGCCTGCTTTGAAGGAAGTCTTTCTAGAAGACCCACTCCATAGTTTCTGCTTATATTGGCCAGAATTTAGTCACATGACCGATCTTCAAGGGCAGCTGGGAGATGTAGTTCTTTAGCTAAGCCCCTTACTTCTCCAACTAAATCGTGGTTCTTTTGGTAGAGAAGAAGGGAGAATGGAAACTGGGTTGACAGCTGTAATCTCTGCCATAACGGGGTAGGCAGAGGAAAAAAAAAAAAGGTAAAGAAGAACATATGGGGGCAGGGGAGAAAACGATGCCATAAAAAATGTAATAGTTAGTATGCTTTTAGTTTCAAGTTATTGAAAATTCAGCCCAAGCTAGCTTAAACTTTGCTCAGATGACCAAAAGCATTTGCAGGTAGGGCAGGTGTGTTAGCTGGGGCTCTGGGTTTGCAGCTTTGCTATTTTCCTGACTCTGCCGCCTCTGTGTTGGCCTTGCCTTCAGGTTGGCTTCACAAATGGTAGTAAAATGGCTGAAGTAGTTCTGGGACTCAAATATGCAACCCACGTTGTCCAGAGCAAGACAGACCATCTCCTTAGCACAAGTCCTGAAATTCATTCATTCATTCATTCACTCAGAAACATCGCTGGGTAATGCTATGTGCACTTTTCTAGATTTTGGGGATAATGTGAATCAAACAAACAGGGATTCTTCCCCCATTGGACCTTGTTTTAGTCATCTATTGCTGCATAACATATTACTCCAAAACTGAGCAGCTTAAGGCAACTAACATTTATTATTTCTCTGTTTCTGTGGGTCAGGAATTTGGACATGGCCTGACTTGGGGACTCTCCTGAGGCTGTAATTAAGATATCAGCTGGGGCTGCCATCATCCCAAGGCCTTCTGGGGAGGACCTGTGTCCCGCTCACTCAGGTGGCTGTTAGCCTCAGATCCTCACTGGCTGTTGGCCAGAGATGTCAATTCACGGCCACGTGGGCCTTACCGTTTGGCTGGAGGTTACGGGGAGGTAGGATAGAAATTAGTCTTTCTGTAACCTAATCTTGGAAGTGGCATTAGGTCACCTTTTCCAGGTTGCATTTGTTTTGAAGTAAGCTGCCAGGTCAAGCTCACACTCAAGGGGAGGGCATTACATCAGGGCATGTATACCAGGAGGTGGGGGTCATGGGGAACCACTTTGCGGCGCTCTACCCCAGAGCTATATTCTAGTCAGTGGAAACAGACAACAGACATATCATATGTAAATGACAATAAGTGCTATGAAGAAAAATAAAGCAGAGTGAGGGAAGGTGTCTCTCGTGAGAGGACATTTGAGTAGCATCTGAAGCCGATAAGGCACTAAGCCATGGGTATGTGTGGAGGAGCGTTTTAGGTGGCGCGAAGAGCAGGGGCAAACTCCCTGAGGCAGGAGCTTGCTTGGTGTCTTTAAGGAAACACCCAACCAAAATGGCTGGAGCAGAGTAAGCAAGGGAGGAGATAGGGAGGTGGGGTGGGAATCAGATTATGCACAGACTTATAGGACACAGTAAAGTCTTTATTGGAAGGTTCTGAGCCACGGTGTGACATGACCTACCTTACTTTTAAAAGGCCGTGGTGTGGGAAACAGATGATACAAGGGCCAAGAGTGAAAGCAGGAAGACCAGTTGGGATTCTACAGCAGTAGCCCAGGTGAGAGATGATGGAGTCTTGGATTGGGTGGAAGTGAAAGGATTGGATTCCAGACATATTTAATAAAACTTGCTGATAGACTGGATTTAGGGTATGACAGAGAGGAGTCAAAGACGACTCAGGCTTCTAGTACGAGCACCTGAGAGGCTGAGGTCGCCATTTGTTGGGATGTGGAGGACAAATCTGGGAAAGTAAATCAAGGATTTGACTCTGGTCTTGTGGCCACATTAAGTTTGAGATGCCTGTTAGATACCCAAGTGGAGATGTTGCAGAGGAAGCCGGAGTCTGGAGTTCAGGGGCAAGGTTCAGGTTGGCAACAGAAATTTGGGAGTCATCAGCGTCAAGTTGACATTTAAAGCCAAAGGACTAGATGAGATTACTCACCTGGGGAATATGTCTTAATGGACAAGAGAAGACATCTCTCAGAACTTTTGGAAATGGGAGGATGAGGAAGGTCTGGTGAAGGGGACTGAGAAGGAGCGGCCAACAAGAAACAGTGGATGGTGCCGGCGAGGCAGGCAACGGGCTCTACCTTTGAGGCCGTGAGGAGAGGTGCTCTCCACCTCCCAGATGCCTCCAGGGGGTCCGGTGGGGCTATGGGACTTGAAAGGTGGTAGAAGGTCATTGGTGACACTAGAAAGGGCAGTTTGCAAAGCGTCCTGGAGTCAAGAGCTGGATGATGGTGAATTTTGGAGAGAATGAAGTTTAGAAAGAGACCTAGTGGGTATGGGCCTCTCTTTTAAGAATTTCAATGTTAGAAACAATAAAAGCATGAGGGAAAGCACTTATTAAGTTATAAAAAAAATTGGTAAATGTCTGTATCAATAAATAAACACTCTAGGGGCTTCCCTGGTGGCGCAGTGGTTGAGAGTCTGCCTGCCGATGCAGGGGACACGGGTTTGTGCCCCAGTCCGGGAAGATCCCACATGCGGTGGAGTGGCTGGGCCCATGAGCCATGGCCGCTGAGCCTGCGCGTCCGGAGCCTGTGCTCCGCAACGGGAGAGGCCACAACAGTGAGGGGCCCGTGTACCGCAAAAAAAAAAAATTAAAAATAAATAAATAAATAAACACTCTAACATTAAAACCCTTACTACAGAAAGAGGGAAACTGTTCTTAGTAAATATAACAAGAGTTAGAATCTTCATAATGGAAAAAAACTCATGCAAATTGATAAGAAAAATACAAAGACCGGAATAGATAAATGAACAAAGGACATGAACAGGCAATTCACAAAGGAGGAAACACAGCTAGTAAACAAAGATAAAGAAAAATGTTTGGTGCCATTATCCAGGAAAGAAACACAGATTAAAACCGCAAGATGACGTGTTTTAAACCATCGAATTAGCAAAAAGCTGTTCATACCTTTTAACCCAGTAATTCCAGTTCAGGGAATCCTAAGAAACTAAGCCAAAATGCAGATGAAAGAGCTGGCCATAGATTTATTTATAATAGTTAATAAGAGGAAATAATCCAAATGTTGAACACCAAAAGAATGGCTTAGGAAATTTTGGTACATTCATAAATGGAATAGTAATCAACCACGTATACATACCAAAAATGAGAAGAATTTACGGTAACAGTGTCTTAGTCCATTTGGGCTGTTATAACAAAATACTGGAGACTAAGTAGTTTAATTTAATTCTTACATTTCTGGCCTGAGATCAGGATGCCAGCGTGGTTGGGTGAGGGCCCTCTCTGGTCGCAGACTTCTCATAATATCCTCACATGGTGCAGGGGGCAAGAGAGCTCTCTTCAGGGCCTCTTTTAGAGGAGCACTAAGCCCTTTCATGAGGCCTTTACCCTCAGGGCCTAAGCACCTCCCAAAGGACCCACCTCCTAATGCCATCACTTTGGGCATAGGTTTTCAACATATGGATTTTGGGGAGAGGTGACACAAACATTCAGACTGTAGCACACATGAAAATGCCTATATCATGTTAACTGAAAAAAAAGTAGGATTGTAAACGGTGTCTTATATTCTCACGTAAGGGAAAAATATTTATATACAAAAGGAAACCCATCACAGTGTTCCCTGCAGGTCACAGAGGAGACTGGCTACCTTCTTTCCTGCAGCACACCTTTGTTGAGGTCCGTGCTGATCTCTCTGTGCCAAATCCTGGGACTACAAAGATAATTCCAAAAATTCTGCCCTTGAAGAATTTGCATCTAACTAAAATTTGAAAAACTGTTTTAAAAATCTCAAAAGATACAAAAATAATTGAGTGAATTCCCTGGCAGTCCAGTGGTTAGGACTCTGTGCTTCTGCTGACAAGGGCCTGGGTTTGATCCCTGGCCTGGTCAGGGAACTAAGATCTCACAAGATGTGTGGCTTAGCAAAAAAAAAAAAAAAAAAACACAACAAAACTGAGCCCAGCCACAAATTGAACCTCAGCCACACAGCTGGGCCTTTGATGGCCCTGTCCAGACCTGAAGTCCCAGGGTCAAAGGTGACAGGGCACTGGGTGGTCATTTGATGGAGACCCCAGTGCTGGAGTTGATGTGGCCTTGACCCCAAAGGAATGAAAGTCAAGGAATAGCTAATGGAATTGGAAAATGAAGCTGGTGTTTCTTAACAGGACTTGTGATCTAACTTCCTGCTGTAAGAGGTTTGGTGCCCAGGAGCACCTGAAACCAAAGGTGAGTCATTATTCTTCTTCCCTCTGGGGTTGCTTCTCCATCCCACCTATTTGGCAAAGACTGGCTTGGAGGTTCCTGCTGTGCTGTCAGGGTCATTCCTGCTGGGAATGCTTCTGTTTTCAAGTTTCTCATGAATGGAGAAGACAGAGAACCATACCTTCTATTTCTAGAGTCCTTTACATATATTTCAAAGAAATTCTAACTCACCAGCAAATTGAAGAATAGTGTCATTGGCTGTGAAACCAACCGTGTTATTTATTTTCTGGCAGGGCCACCTCAACCTTGAATCCTTCACCTATCAAATTGCAGCTATTTGACAAATGCTAAAGAAGAAAAATAATGGCTCTGCTAGCATCAGGGAGAAAACTCTCCTGGAAAGCTATTTTCTGAAAAGGTGAAAGAGGTTATTTTCAAATGGTTAGGTGTTTTAGTCAATGGCATAGCAAGACTGATTTAGAGAGCAAAGGCATGATCTTTAAAAGAGATCCTAAAGGTCAACCTAAAGGAAAATGAGTTTTTGATTGTAAAAATAAGTTACATTTCAAACATTCAATTCTCAAAAAGAACTCTCATTACCATGTAAGTAGGACTGCAATGTCTAAAGACAAACTGCCTGGGTTCAAATCCTGGCTCTTCCACTTACTAGCTGTGTGACCCTGAGCAAGTTACTTAATTTCTCTGTGTCTCAGTTTTTTTTCCTGTAAAATGGGGACAATGATAGGACCTACCTCATAAGGTTGTAATGAGAATCAAATGAGTTAGTATTTTGTAAACAGCTCTCAGCAGTACCTGGTATGTGACACCCGCTAAGTGCTTGTTAAATAAAACCATTAATAAACTAAAAGTAAATGCTATTTTTTCTTGCTATCACTTGTTAAAAAAAAGCAGTCACCACAAGTAAAAACAAGCACATGAAACAGTTCGATAGTGACAATGTATTGAAGTATTCATCCAGGTTTCTTCTTCCTCTAGTTGTCCTGCTCTCCCCCTTTCAAGCAGGTAGCCATGCTGTCTTGTGTCTGTGTCTTGAGGGATTCTTTTGGAGCAGGAAGCCCATGGGAGGAGCAGGTGCCTGAAGCCAGGGGCTCTTCTAGTCTTTAAGGAAAGCCTAAGCCCGTTGAAATGATGCTGAGTGTCCCAGGAGAGGTGGAGGTGGGTGAAGCCTATGAGTATAAGAAGAGAGGAGAGGGCTTCCCCAGGGGCGCAGTGGTTGAGAGTCCGCCTGCCAATGCAGGGGACACGGGTTCGTGCCCCAGTCTGGGAAGATCCCACATGCCGCGGAGCGGCTGGGCCCGTGAGCCATGGCCGCTGAGCTTGCGCGTCCGGAGCCTGTGCTCCACAACGGGAGAGGCCACAACAGTAAGAGGCCCCCGTACCACGAAAAAAAAAAAAAAAGAGAGGAGAGACGGGGAGCGTTCCTGAGAAAGGCTTAGGGCTGGGAGCCTGTGCAGGGCCCCAAGTGGTGGCAGCCCCTCAGAGGGATGGCTGTGCTGTGTGCTAAGGAAGGTAGCACCCATCTTCCCATGCCTTGTGGCCCAGAAGCAAAGAGCTCCAGATGGACTAAGACAATCAGCCTTGACTATGAGAATGCAATGGATAGAGCAGCACTGACCAATAGAAGTATAATTTGAGCCACATTTGGAATTCCAAAATTTCTAGCTACTAGAAACTAGTAGCCACATAAAAAAACCATAAAAGGACACAGGTGAAATTAATTTTAATAATATATTTTATGTCTAACATATCCTTTCAACAAGTAATCAATATAAAAACTTACTGAGGTATTTTACATTTTTTCTGTATCAAGCCTATGAAAGCTTGTATGTAGTTCACACTTAACAGTGTATCTCCATTCGGACTGGCCCCATTACCAAGTGCTCAATAGCCACATGTGGCCAGTGGTTACCATATTGGACAGGCCAGGCTAGAGGCTCTTCTCTTGTTTTCCTGGTTGTACATAGCCTTCCTGGGTTTTAGTGTGACTCTGACTGTGAAAGGGGACTCCGAATTTTTCACCCAACAAATATTTATGGAACGCTTACCATGTGCTAGGGCTGTCATTCTCAAAATGTGTGTCAAGGCATCCTAGCAAGCTGCAGTGAACTCACAGAGGCTTCAAGGAGTGTTCTACATTTTTGAGGGAAGCATGCGTTGAACACCAGGCACTGCTAACTCAAGGAGGATCAATTTCAATATTAGGCCAAGCTACATTCATTCCCCTTTAGATGCTGTTCATCTTTGCGAAGCTGGGTTTCCAGCAGCCGCTGTGATAAAAGCTCAAGTACTACAGGAAAATCAATGTGGAACAGAAAGGAGGGTGGTAAAGTCCAATCTAACTCCAAAGTTGGAGGAATTTGCAGTGCCTGGTTGGTACACATATCCTATTGGTAAGTAATGGTGGTTATAAAAAGAATGAAATAATGCCATTTGCAGCAACATGGATGGACCTAGAGAATATTATACTTAGTGAAGTAAGTCAGACAGAGGAATATTAATAGTGTATGATATCACTTATATGTGGAATCTAAAAAAATGATACAAATGAACTTATTTACAAAACAGAAACAGACTCACAGACTTAGAGAACAAATTTATGGTTACCAGGGGGGAAGTGTGGGTGAGAAGGATTGATTGGGAGTTTGGGATTGACATGTATACCTTGCAGTATTTAAAATAGGTAGCCAACAGGGACCTACTGTATAGCACAGAGAACTCTACTCAGTATTCTGTAATAACCTAAATGGGAAAAGAACTTGAAAAAGAATAGATACATGTATATGTATAACTGAATCACTTTGCTGTGCACCTGAAAATAACACAACATTGTAAATCAACTATTTTCCAATAAAAATTTAAAAAAGAATGAATTAAAAATATTTTTCTTTTAGTTTGTGTGATGGTTTCTTTCAAACAACTGCTAAGTTTTTAGAATATAATACTTATAGTTTGGACCTAACTACTTAATAAAACAGAACTTTTAGGTATTTCTTTCGGCCTAGGAACTCCATGAAAAATCTGCTGAAACACCAGGGGTGCTGAGAAGGTCAGGAAACACTGTACCAGGTGCTCATGTCAACTCCCGGGATGCCTGGTGCACAAAACCAAAGATCCTGCTTTGTGGAGCTTACGTGGTGGGTGTGCTGGCAAGACAGACAGTAAAAAACTCAATGACAAGCAGAGCTTGAGTTGGGATTTCCTCTCAACCCAGTGGGACAGGGTTTGGGAATCAGATTTAGATTGATTTAAGGGGATGTAGAAGGTGATATTTCTTATACACTAGACTTTGTAGACGTTGATTTATTTCTTATACACCTGGGCTGGGCTGTGTGCAGTTATTTTTTTAAATATTTATTTATTTTTTGGCCACATCCTGTCTTAGTTGCGGTGCATGGACTTCTCTCTAGTTGTGGCATGCGGGTTCCAGAGCTCGTGGGCTCTATAGTTGTGGCACTCAGGCTCTCTAGTTGTGGCACATGGACTTATTTGCCCTGCAGCATGTGAGATCTTAGTTTCCCCAACCAGGGATTGAACCGGCGTCTCCTGCATTGCAAGACAGATTCTTAACCACTGGACCACCAGGGAAATCCCGTGTGTGCAGTTATTTTAACAGAAGATTTATTTTAAGGGTGTTCATGGAAGTGAGGAAAGCAAATATCTTCATGGGAACTCTGGAAAACCCTTCCATCAGTCCTCAGGGTTAGAACAGGAACACTGGTGGCTCTGTACCCCGTGGAGCCTGGTCATTGGTCAGGAACTGGAAGGTCACTTGGGACAATGCTCAGCTCTCTTGACTGGGTCACCTCCTCGCCCCTTTGCACCAGGAGTTGTTGGTGCCCAACTGGAGCCAAATGCATTTCTTTTCTGCATGTCTTTTGGGTTCTGTTCCCAAGACCAACTGCTCTCTCCCATGCATGCCTCTTAGCTTCTGTTTTCTTTCTTTTTTTTTTTGTTTGTTTTTTTTGTTTTGTTTTCTTTCTTTGTGTGTTTCTTCACTTCTGCTTCTACTATAGCCTGGTAACTCTTTCCACATATCTCCGGTTTAACTTTCAGAGAGAAAGAATCTAAAAGGTTCATTTAGTAACTTGTCCCTACTGGGCAAGGCTCTCATTGGTGCCGACCTCATCAGCCATTGGTTGCCTGGGGATCAGTAGTTCTTGTGCCTTCCCTGGCCCAGTCCTCTGTGGTCACAGTTGTAAGCAACATGTGAGGAACCATCTAAGGATTCTTCTCAATAGAACTGTGGATAGAACATTGCAGACATGCTGAGCGTTACATTCTCAGAACAGTCAGTAAGATCTTATCCTCTTCTGGTTTTATTTTTTTTTTTAAGGATTACTCAAATTATTCACCAAAATTAAAAATACAATATATCATTTACAAATGCTCAAGAAAAAAAGAGAGAAATACTTAGAAATAAACTAACAAAACACATGTAGGACTTATATCTTGAAAACTACACAATGCTGATGGAAGAACTCAAAGATCTAAATAAATGGAGACATGTCATGGTCATAGATTGGATGACTCAACCTAGTAAAGATGTCAATTCTTCCCAAGTTGACATACAGATTCAATGCAACTCCTATCAAAATACCAGCAAGAAGCTTTATAGATATATATGAGATTATTCAAACATTTATATGTAAAGGCAAAAGGCACTAGAATAACTACAATGATTTTGAAAAAGAAGAGTCATGTAGGAGGACTCAGTCTAACCAACTTCAAGGCTTATATATGGGTACAGTAATCAAAATTGTATGGTACGGGTGGAGGGATAGACACAGAGATCAGTGAAACAGAACAGAGAATGCAGAAACAGATCCAGACAAATCGGTCTAGCTGATTTTTGTGACGAAGATGAGAAAGCAATTCAATTGATGAAAGATAACCTTTCAACAAAGGATGCTGGAACAATTGGGCATCATGAAAAAAAAACAAAAAACAAAAAACAAAACACCTGGGTCTATGCCTCATACCTTGCACAGAAATTAACTCAAATAGATTATGGGCTTAAATGTAAAATGACAAAACTTTTAGAAAAGAACACAGGAGAAAAATCTCAGAATCTAGGGTTAGGCAAAAAGTTCTTAGACTTAACACCAAAAGTAAGATCCAAAAAGGGAAAATTGGATAAATCAGACTTCATCAAAATTACAAACTTGCTCTGAGAAAGACCTTGTTAAAACAATGAAAAGAGAAGCTACAAAATCAAAGCAAGTATTTGCAAACCGCATATCATACAAAGGATTAGTATCTAGAACATATAAAGAACTCTCAAAACTCAACAGTAAAAAAAAAATCTAATTAAAAAATGAGAAAAACACATGAAGATATACCAAAGAGGATATACAGAGGGCAAATAAACACATGAAAAGATGTTCAACTTCATTAGTTATTAGGGAAATGCAAATTAAAACCACAGTGAGATATTACTTACTACACACCTTTCAGAATAGCTAAAATAAAAAATAGTGACAATACTAAATTCTGGTGAGAATGCAGAGAAACTGGGTCACTCATACATTGCTGGTGAGAATGTAAAATTGTACAACCACTCTGGAAAACATTTTTGCTATTTCTTTTAAAATTAAACATACAACTGGGACTTCCCTGGTTGCACAGTGGTTAAGAATTCGCCTGCCAATACAGGGGACACAGGTCTAGGAAGATCCCACATGTCACGGAGCAACTAAGCCCGTGCACCACAACTACTGAGCCCATGTGCTACAACTACTGAAGCCTAAGCGCCTAGAGCCCATGCTCTGCAACAAGAGAAGCCACCACGATGAGAAGCCCGCGCACTGAAGAGTAGCCCCCACTTGCTGCAGCTAGAGAAAAACCCGCGCACAGCAACGAAGACCCAATGCAGCCAAAAATTTAAAAAAAAACAAAAACCATACAACTACCATGTGACGCAGCAATTGCACTCCCGGGCATTTATCCCAGAGAAATGGAGACTTATGTTCACACAAAAACTTGGACACAATCCTTTATAGCAGCTTTTTCCTTAATAGCCCAGAACTGGAAACTATGAAGATGTCTTTCGATGAGTGAACTGTTAAACAAACTGTGGTACATTCATACCATAGATACTACTCAGCAGTAAAAGGGAATAAACTATTGAAACAGGCAATGACCTGGATGAATCTGCAGAGAATTATGCTGAGTAAAAAAAGCCAACCCCAGAAGATTACATATGGTATCACTCCATTTATATAACATTCCTTTTTAAAAATTGAAGTATAGTTGATTTACAATATTGTGTTAGTTTCAGGTGTACAGCAAAGTGATTCAATTATATATATATATATATATTTCAGATTCTTTTCCATTATAGGTTATTACAAGATATTGAATATAATTCCCTGTGCTATACAGTAAATCCTTGTTGCTTATCTATTTTCTGCATAGTAGTTTGTATCTAATAATCCCATACTCCTAATTTGTCCCTCCCTCCCCACTTTGGTGACCGTAAATTTGTTTCTGTTTTGTATATTGACTCATTTGCATTATTTTTTAGATTCCAAATATAAGTGATATCATATACTATTAATATTTCTCTGTCAGACTTACTTCACTAAGTATAATATTCTCTAGGTCCATCCGTGTTGCTGCAAATGGCAATATTTCATTCTTTTCTATGGCTGAGTGATATTCCATTGTGTATATGTAGTATATATATACATATATATATACTACATATACTACATGTTTTTAAGCCAGTTGTCTGTTGATGGGCACTGGGGTTGATTCCATGTCTCAGCTATTGTAAATAGTGCTGCTATGAACATTGTGGTGCATGTATCTTTTCAAATTAGAGTTTTCATCTTTTTTGGATATATGCCCAGAAGTGGGATTGCTGTATCATATGGTAACTCTTAGTTCTTTTGTTTGTTTGTTTTTTGTTTTTTGCGGTACGTGGGCCTCTCACTGTTGTGGCCTCTCCTGTTGCAGAGCACAGGCTCCGGATGCACAGGCTCAGCAGCCATGGCTCACGGGCCCAGTCGCTCCGCGGCATGTGGGATCTTCCTGGACCGGGGCACGAACCCGTGTCCCCTGCATCGGCAGGCGGACTCTCGACCACTGCACCACCAGGGAAGCCCAAACTCTTAGTTTTTTAAGGAACCTCCATACTGTTTTCCATATTGGTTACACCAATTTACGTTCCCACCAACAGTGTAGGAGAGTTCTCTTTTCTCCACACCCTCTCCAGCATTTATTATTTGTAATTTTTTGATGATATTTATAAAACATTCCTGAAATGATGAGAATGAAATTATAGATATGGAGAACAGATAAGTGGTTGCCAGGGGTTAAGGAGGGGATGGAGGTGGGTATGGATTTAAAAGGACAACAAGAGGGACCCTTATGGTGATGGAAATGTTCTGTATTTTGACTGTCTCAATGTCACTATCCCAGTTCTGATATTGTACTATAGTTTTGTAAGATGTTACCATTGGGGGAAACTGGTAAAGGGTACCTGAGATCTCTCTGTATTATTCCTTGAAACTGTCTGTGATCTCAAAATTTAAAAGTTTAAGTAAAAAAAATTATTGCAAGGAATGTCTGCTATACTTTCAGATAGAAGTCTCATGCAGATTACTAGGTTATCAGTGAGGTCCCGGCCCAGGATCCACCAGATGCAAGTTTACTGGTGGATGGAACTATCTTTTTCAGAAGGTCTTGGTAGATTGAAAGTTTTTGCTTCCAAAACTAAATTTACTCCTTTTATCATTGGCAAAATTAAATCCAAAAATATCTGGAGACAGTTGAATAAATCCAGATGATTTTACAGCCCTAAAAGTGGGTATCAACAGGGTAGTGTAAATATGCAAAGTATATGTATGTAGCAAGAGTGCATGTTTATAAAATAGTTTGGAGAATATATCACCTGTGAGTTTCAGCTCTCAGTTCCTAGAGAGAGAAGAGCAGCTTCCGGTTAGTAACTGAGACTTGGTCTCAGTGGCTGGTTCCTTTAGGAGGGCAGATTGAGGGACCATCTGTTGAGCACCTCCCCCGCACTAGGGGCTTTACATTATCCAGTTTAATCTTTAGCCCTATACTAGGGGGTGGGCAATATTACCCCCAGAGCAGACACTGAGTGTCTGAGTGCCTCAGTGAAGACATTTGCCTCAAGAATTGACCTGAGATTCAAACCCAAGGCATTATAGGCTAAAAAAGGAGTAAGTGCCAGCCGGGAAGTCAAGTCTAGGTCTGTCTCCAAAATGCCAGCTCCTTGCTGCTACCCTTCCTGGCCTACCAAGATCACCACTTGTGGTGTTTGCCAGCCCCAGCTGTGTCATCCGAATGCTGAATGGCCCCTAGGAGAGGGCAAGTCTTTCTCTGACCTCCCATAGCTGCTGGGGTCAGGCGGAGACAGGAAGGTGGGTGGGATGGAGGGCCCCTTTCATTCACACTCTGCAGGTGCCTTTCTTGAGTCTACTTTTCCTTTGAAAGCTGTCCCAATTGATCGTTTCAGCCAGATTTTACCTTCCTAGGGGGGAGTTGGGGAAGGAAAAGGGAGAAGAAGACGGCACAGTGAGATGTCTACTGAACTATTCCTTCTTCCAAGGTCTCCCTCTCCAGGGGTACCCTCATAGAAAGTTCCAGGTGTGCCTCCCAGGCCCTGAGTTCAAATCCTGCCAAGGCTCAGGCAGAGATGAGCCAGAGCAGTCAGAAAGAGCACATTCACAGAACTCCCGTGACTGCTGGTCTCCTGGAAAGTTTCTTTGTTGATCTTTTCTGTAGACTTTTGTATGGTGATCTTTGACTACATTTACAGGTGATAGGGCTGGGAATAGAGAAAGTGAGGGAGAGAGGGCATGTGGGAGGAAAGAAGCTGAATGAATTCTGGGAAGTGACACATCTGAAGGGACTGCCTTCAAGGTCATGTCCAGTCTGATATTCAGGCCATTATCAATTTTTTTCTGTGAACAATGATTTATATTTTATTTTCATCATCTTTAGCTGATTCTTTCTTATGATCATGTATTGTGTTATAGCCTCTTGTTTTCATTTCATGGAAATGATTCCCTACTGAAGAGCTGAAATCAATCTTGGCTGTACACTGGAATCACCTGGGAACATTAAAAATACTGATGCTTGGATCCTATCCCATGAAATTCTGACTTAACTGGGGCTAGCGAAATCTGGGGAGCAGTCTGGTCTGGGGATCAAAGGGCATCTGACTTGTGAAAGCTCCCTGGTGATTCCAGCATGCGGCTAGGACTGAGAACCATTGTCTATGAGGATCTGAAATCCCTAATTTTCAAGCTCTCATTGATCTGGTAAATGTTTTCTCAGGTGCAAATATCTCCTTGTGTTGAGATTTTTGGATGGTGTTGGCCTTTTTCAGAGGCTGAGTGAACTCACCTTCTGCCACCTGGGCTACACATCTACCTACACCCTGGGCTTTTCCTGTGGCCTGGCTAACACCCATGTGGATGTTATGAGACGGGGTGTCTCGGCTTACCATGTGGTTTCCATCTCCAGCCATTATGGAGAGTGCCCTTTCTCACTTTCAAGAGTGACTATATTATCTTTCAGTTTTCTCCCTTCTCTTCCCTCCCTCCCTTCCTTCCTTACCTCCTTCTTTCCTTCCTTTTCATATCTTTAAAAATCTCTTCTCAGGGTCTTATGAGGAAGTGAATTTCAGCATGAGTTTAGTCCATATTCTTAAAATCTGGTGATTTTACTTTTTAAACGTATACACTTCTGTGTTACTTGAATTATTTCCCCACATATGTATTACTTTTGTAATATCCTTTAAAATATTTTTATGGGGCTTCCCTGGTGGCGCAATGGTTAAGAATCCTCCCGCCAATGCAGGGGACACGGGTTCGAGACCTGGTCTGGGAAGGTCCCGCATGCCGCGGAGCAACTAAGCCCATGTGCCACAACTGCTGAAACTGTGCTCTACAGCCCGTGCGCCACAACTACTGAAGCCCAAGTGCCTAGAGCCTGTGCTCCACAACAAGAGAAGCCACCGCAGTGAGAAGCCTGCACATCACAGTGAAGAGTAGCCCCCCACTCGCTGCAACTAGAGAAAGCCTGCATGCAACAATGAAAACCCAATGCAGCCAAATATAAATAAATAAAATAAATTAATTTAAAAAATTTTTATGAAAAGTTATTATATTCATAAAGTCTAGGTAATAATCTGGAAAAACGTTTATGATAAAATGCTAAGGAAAAAAGTAGAAATATGTGCAGGAGGATGACAACAGTGTAAAATAAGACAATGACAAAAAACAAACTTTGGGCTTCCCTGATGGCACAGTGGTTGAGAGTCCGCCTGCCGATGCAGGGCACACGGGTTCGTGCCCCGGTCCGGGAAGATCCCACATGCCGCGGAGCGGCTGGGCCCGTGAGCCATGGCCGCTGGGCCTGCGCGTCCGGAGCCTGTGCTCCGCGATGGGAGGGGCCGCAGCAGCGGGAGGCCCGCGTTCCGCAAAACAAACAAACAAACAAACAAAAAACACTTTATTCGTGGAAGGGAGAGTGGGATGAAATACGTAAAAATAGTGGTTTTATTTACATGGTGAGACTATATAATTACTTTTTTGTTCTTCATATATTTATATGGTATATATATATATATATTTTTTTTTTTTTTTAAGAGCATACTTATTTCATAATGGGTGGGAAAATTGAACCACTCATGGTAAAGGACTTTAGTCAACTGCAGAAGATGCCTACGTTAAGAAATTGTTTGTGGGAGACACCCAGGCTCAAAGAAGCTGACTGGGGTGTGCCTGGAAGAAGAAGAAGGAAGAAGAAGATGCTCCTGGATTGTGGTTATTGTTAGAAGAAAACAAACACTGTCAACAGTACTGTAATAGATCAGGCATGAAGCCCTGGTTTAGATATTTGTTTACCTCTATTCCCCATTTTTCCAGCAAGAGTGACTTTTATTTGTTTGGGCATCCAACCCCTCAACAACCCATGAAGTGTCTGGGCTCCACCCTTGCCTCAAGAGCCACAGCACATGATCTAGGCCTACAGCAGTCAGCACATTACATTCCTTTTGCCTCATGACTGGCCAAAAGTGAGCAAGTAATTAAGACAGTTAAATTGAAGCCACTACAAAGAGGCTCTTTTATTTTCATGTTGTACTTGAACTTGCACCTTGTTGCCTGATGTGGCTGTAGCCACCTTGCTTTCATGTGGAGCCTGAGAATTCAGCAACATGTGGAGAGGAGCAGACGGTCTGAACCCCCGTCTGGCCTTGGTGAGGCCAGGTTTTCTGCCATTAGATTTTTCATTTATGTGAGCCAACACACTTCCTAAGTCAGGCTGAGTTGGGCTGTTAGACACTTATAACCAAAATAGTTCTACAAACTGTGCTTATGGACATTCACTTTAAAAAAATAATTTATTATTTTGTTTTATGTTTTTGGCTGCGTTGGGTCTTTGTTGCTGCTCGCGGGCTTTCTCTAGTTGTGGAGAGCGGGTGCTACTCTTCCTTGCAGTGCGCAGACTTCTCATTGCAGTGGCTTCTCTTGTTGCAGAGCACGGGCTCTAGAGCGCAGGCTCAGTAGTTGTGGCACATGGACTTAGTTGCTCCGCGGCATGTGGGATCTTCCCGGACCAGGGCTCGAACCCGTGTCCCCTGCATTGGCAGGTAGACTCTTAACCACTGTGCCACCAGGGAAGTCCCTGGAGATTCACTTTAAAAGGAGGACTAGAGAATAAGAATGTGTTGCCTCTTATCCACTGCTTTCTTAACAGAGCTGATGCTCTGATTCCTGACCTCCACTCCTATTCGTTGGGCAGATGCATTAATATCTCTCCCAAGGAGAAACAGTCATACATTCGGTTAGTCTAGCTTGATGAAAATGTATCACCATGGCACTCAACTCCTATTTCTGATTCCAGATTTACTAAACTGTCCTCTGACCTGTCCTTTAGCCCCTTGACTGGGTTGATGACTAGGTCGGCACCCTCCCATTGTCCATGAACACACTGGCATGCCGTGTGCTTGGTCAACCTCCTGTGAGTTTGGTTAAGCAATTAGTTGCTTAACCTTGAGATTCTGACTACAAAGCTGAGAACAGTCCCAGGTCCATGGTGTCCCACCATGACACAGAGAAGCCAATCAACTTAAGTCTCCTTATACCTACTGTATAGCACAGGGAACTATATTTAACATCCTGGGATAAACCATAATGGAAAAGAATATAAAAAAGAATGTATAGGGCTTCCCTGGTGGCGCAGTGGTTGAGAGTCCGCCTGCCGATGCAGGGGACACGGGTTCGTGCCCCTGTCAGGGAGGATCCCACATGCCGTGGAGCAGCTGGGCCCGTGAGCCACGGCTGCTGAGCCTGTGCATCTGGAGCCTGTGCTCCACAACAGGAGAGCCCACAACAGTGAGAGGCCCGCATACCACAAAAAAAAAAAAAGAAAAAAAAAGAATGTATATATGTGTATATAACTGAGTCACTTTGTTGTACAGTAGAAATCAACACAACATTGTAAATCAACTATACTTCAATAAAAAATAAATTTTAAAAAAGTCCTTTTATATTTCTTTTTAACTTTGACAAGGTCATTCACATAAAAAGAGGGTTAATAAGGGCAGACTATGCATATCCAGTATGTGGTCCTGACAATACCAGTGAGCTCTGGGACATGGTAGACCTGGGTTTGATTGCCCCTGTTTTGGGTATAGTCTTGGGCAGGACACCATCCCCCTAAACCTCTGTTTTGATTCCTCTACTCTAAAGTGGAGACAATAATACTTTTCTCAAAGGGTCATTGCAAAAACTAAATCCAGCGATATACACAAAGCCTGAGCACAATAAAAGAATAGCTACTTAGCAACCGATTTTCTAGGAAGCTAATAAAACTTCAGGGCTCTGGGAGGGACTCTGGTAATGTGTTCACATGGTCATATGTTTTCATAAAATTTGCAAATTTAAGATATGTTTGCAATTATTTATCTTAAATCAGGTCCCCCAAATCTTGTACTGGTATTATCCCATTTAAACCTCACCCCAATGCTATGAGATAGAGATTGCTGTTATTATCATTTTACAAAAGAGAAAACTGAGGCTTACAGCTATTAAGTAACTTTTCTAAGACCACACTGTGAGTGGTGGAGCCAGGATTCAAACCAGGCAGTCTGCATCCAAGGGTGTCTATGGTGCATGGCTTAATGGTTTTACCAGGTTTCCCAAACTTGCCTGGGTTGAAGAGTCACCAGGAAACCCTATTAAAGTGCAGATTCAGGGCTCACCACGGAGCTACCAAAATAGGATCGATCTCTAGGGGAAGGACTTGGGAATCTTTTTGGTTTTTTTTTTAATTTTATTTTTTTATACCTCAGGTCCTCATTAGTCATCAATTTTATACACATCAGTGTATACATGTCAATCCCAATTGGGAATCTATTTTTAATATTCCTCCCAAATGAATTTGGTGAGTAAGCAGATAATTGCTTTTCAACCTGTTGCCTCCATATAATAAGGGTTCAATACAGGTTGGCTAAGATTGTAATAAAAATAGTTTTTATTATAACAGCAACCTCAATCTTGAAGGTTTCACAAAGGAGGCAGAATTTAAACTAAGCCATGGAGAACAGACAGAACTTTTCAAAGAGGAAACAAGGGAGGAAGCTCCACTGTGTATATCCTGTACAAAACAATGTGATAAAATGCAACCTCTGCAGTTCCCTGTTTATGAACTGAAAATTCATTTTACTGAGATCACTTGAGCAGTTATCTCACTAAAACAATTTTGCTTAATTTCGTTCCTGGTTAACTACTGTTGCCAAATTTTGGTGTCAGCTGAGTCAAAGTTATTATTAGTTTTGAAAATGAATGTTCTGTGGCTTATTTGAGCAAATGTGGAACCCGCCTGACAAAGACCCAAATAACAAAGGAAGTATTGAATATCTAATCAAAAGAAAATAAGTGCATATAAAAAATGAACTTTACCATCACTGATGGGCTGAGATAAGTTCCCAAACTACATTGGCACTCTTTTTTTTTTTTTTTTTTTTTTTTTGCGGTACGCGGGCTTCTCACTGCTGTGGCCTCTCCCGTTGCGGAGCACAGGCTCCGGATGCGCAGGCTCAGCGGCCATGGCGCACGGACCCAGCCGCTCCGCGGCATGTGGGATCTTCCCAGACCGGAGAACGAACCCGTGTCCCCTGCATCGGCAGGCGGACTCTCAATCACTGCGCCACCAGGGAAGCCCCATTGGCACTCTTTTGTCCAAAGTAAATGGAAGACTGAAACTTCATTGAGTCTGGGGAAGCAAAGAAGAAAACCCTACCAAAGGGCCTGCAGATTTTGTGTCTAGATTGAATGGAAATTAATTTCCCATGTGTAACATCCCATTTGAATGTTTACTGTGCTTTCTCTTAAATTCATAGCATTGGCTTCAAAGTTTCTGAACATGGAGAACCGTTCATTTTTAATTTTATTTATAGAAGTTCTAAACATAGACAAAAATAGAATAGTGCAATGAATTCCCATGTACCTTTCACCCAGCTTCAACAATTATTAACATTTTACTAATTCTTTTGTTGTTGTTGTTGTTGTTGTACGCGGGCCTCTCACTGTTGTGGCCTCTCCCGTTGCGGAGCACAGGCTCCGGACACGCAGGCTCAGCGGCCATGGCTCACGGGCCCAGCCGCTCCGCGGCATGTGGGATCTTCCCAGACCGGGGCACGAACCCGTGTCCCCTGCATGGCAGGCGGACTCTCAACCACTGAGCCATCAGGGAAGCCCCAACATTTTACTAATTTTGGGAAGCAGTTTAAAAATCCATAAAGATCAGTGCTTAGAAGTTAAAGAATTTGGAAGGGTTAAAACAGTCGTTCAAATAATTGCGGAGAGGAAAAATAATGATTTTTAGGTAAATATCTTACATGATTTGGGTAAGAAATCTTTTTTATAGTTAAAACTCAGTGTAAAACAGAATAAAGATAACGTTAACCTTTAGGACAGCTCTTTTGTAGAATATCACTTTATTCAAATCCCCCCAAGTGAAGAGAAGCGTTTTCTATTACACTTCCTTCTGCAGCCCAAAGGGCAAAACGGTTCAATTCAATTCACCAGACTTGAGGCTTTGCAGACCCTGTGGTAGACCCCGTGAGGAGTTTCCTAGCTATAGGAGACTGAAGGAAGAGTTGGGAACTTTGACAAGTTATTGGGAGGCTCTGTTGAGACAGTGGTGTTTGAGTGGCATCTTCAAGAGTAGACTCTACGTCTAAATGCAGATGTGGAAGGAGACAGAATCCCAGGCTAAGTGAACTGTGTGTACAAAGATGGGAGGTAGGGAGGTTCAGGGTGAGCTTGAGGGTGTGGTTATATTATAGTGTTTGCGATGGAAGGCAATTTAAGAGCTGGAAGAATCTTAAAGTTGACATCATGGGACAGAGGTTAAAGGCACAAGTTCTGTCTGCAGACAGACCTATTTGGTTACCTTCTGCCTTGCTTGACAGTGCTGGCTGCCAACCTAAGAGTCATTCCCAATGTGTTTTCCTTGCTAGTAGAACTGCCTCCCTTTCTAAAGGCTGAAAATGCCAGATATTCGTTACCAGACTCTCTTGCAGCTAGGGCATGGTCATGTGATTCAACTCTGGCCAAAAGAACCCAAAGGGAAATCTGCAGGGGGACTTCTGGAAAGAGTTTCCCTCTTAGTGAAAAAAGACTCTAAAGCAAAAACTTTTTTTTTTTTGCCTTTGAACACAGTTGTATGACAGTTTGAGCTTTGGAGCTGTGGCAGCCATCCTGTGACCAGGAGGGCACAAGCTGTGGATGAAAGCCAAGGTACTGAGGATGGCAGAGGAGGAAGATGAAAAGTGATTTAGTCCTTGAAGACATCATTATGTCACTCTGGCTATGCCACCCTATGTTTGGAACTTTATGTTGTATGAAATTAACACATTTTCCTTATTGCTTAAGCTGTTTTGATTTGCTTAATCCCTGGATTGACATCAGCCCAGAAATCAGGAAAGAAAATACAGTTGTCCTTCGTATCTGTGTGGGATTGGTTCAGGACCCTGCCACTCCCCCACCTCCCCAATCACAGATAACAAAATCTGAGGATGCTCAGATTGTGTATGACCTACACACATCTTCCTGTGCACTTTAAATCATCTCTAGATTCCTTATATTACCTAATACAATGTAAATGCTGCTGCATGGCAAATTCAATTTTTGCATTTTGAAATTTTCTGGAATATTTTTTCAAATATTTTTGCTCCACGGTTGGCTGAATCTGTGGATTCAGAACCATGGATATGGAAGGCTGACTGTAAATAACTCCCCAACTTAGATTATTTCTCTTTTGCAGCCTTAATTTTTTAAATTAAATATTTAGAACATACAAATATGTATAGAGAGTAATAACAATTCTTTTATATTCTTGAAAAATGTCTAGCCAAATCGTGCATAAGAAGTAAAATGGCTTATGGGAAAAATAGAGTTAGGAACAGGCCACTCAAAATCTTAAGAAGTTTGTAAGCCTAGCCCTGATAAAAATGATAACCATTCAGATAAATATCCTGGTACAGTTCACTCTCCATTAGCATTTGCAGCCAACCACATGGCCAGGCCTTTCTTTGTAGCCTTATAGCCTGTTTCCTGCTTAGAGATGAGGGTCCTTAAAGACATTTGCTTCCAAAGGGACTGTTTCCCCCAAAACGAAAAATACAATCTAGAGGTAGCTTTCTTAAGTTACTCTATTTAAACCTAAAGAAAAGAGTCTTCATAATTTCTCATCTGTACTCTGAACTTCCCTAGATAGATTAATATAGTGAAAAATGTAGAAGATCTTGAAGCTACTAAATCAGGCATTAAGGAAGGCACGTCTGTGGGATTTTCAGCTTCCCCCTATGATCCTCAAATATGATGAAGGCTTTCTCTTTGTGAGAAAGCTTGCCTCCATAACTTCAAAATATCAACATACTGGAATAATCGCACATAAACCAACTTAGTTTCTGTGTTATGTTGACACCCTTCCCTATGCATCTATCACATGTGAGCCAGTAGTGTTAAAAGAACCCTAATGTAGGGCTTGTCTGGTGGTGCAGTGGTTGAGAGTCCGACTGCCGATACAGGGGACAAGGGATCATGCCCCAGTCTGGGAAGATCCCACATGCCGCGGAGCGACTGGGCCCGTGAGCCATGGCTGCTGAGCCTGCGCGTCCGGAGACTGTGCTCCACAACGGGACAGGCCGCAACAGTGAGAGGCCCGCGTACCACACACACACACACACACACACACACAAGAACCCTAATGTGGTTAAAATGGTAAATTTTATGTCATGTATATTTTACCACAATTTAAAAAAAAAAAGACTAACCTGGCCCATGAAACAAACAAATTGGGGACTGAAAAGTGCTCTTGTTTATGTGGGTTATATCATTAATGTTTACTTTACTAGTCATTAAAACCAAGAAGTTAATAAAAACAGACACTGTTGTGAACAGATGGTGCTGCTAACACTGGTGTACCCACCACTCGGTTTCAGAGATAAAACTCCTAATATCATTGAATTCCCTTGTGTGTCTCTCCCTGAATGCACTGCTTCTGTCACCCAGAAGTAACAACTATTCGGGATTTGATGTTCATCATTCTTTATGTTTTTTTTAAAATTTATGTATATCTCGGTGGACATATAGGTAAACATTTTTAAGCCAATACAGTAACTTTTATTTGTTATTCTTGGTTCGTTCACCCTTACAGGTGCCCTTGGTCATTCATCCCTCCCAAATCAGAGGTGCAGGTCTTACAAGTACTTAATTAGCATGCCTTGATGTCTTGCTTCTAGTTCCTTTCAGAAATTACGGTGCAACACCATGAGATAATGGAAAATATACAATGGTCTCTGCTCCTGGCTCCTGACACAGAGCTCCTGAAATATTTATAGTGTCCTGGGTGAAAGGAGTGTCTTTTGCTATAATGAGGCGACTCTGGATAGGCTCCTGGATGGCTCCTGGTTGAGGGCTCGTCACCAGAAAGACCAAGCCATGATTAGAAGCCTGGAAGTTTCAGCCCGGCCCACCTCCCACCCCCATTCTCTTGAGAAGGAAGAAGAGTTGAAAATGGAGTTAATGATCCATCATGCCTACATGATGAAACCTCCATAAAATTCCAATAGGACAGGGTTCAGAGAGGGTGACATACTCCAACTCCACACGGACAGAAACTCCTGTGCTCAGGGCCCTCCCAGACCTTTTCCTAGGTGTCTCTCTTCATTTGGCTGTTCATCTGTATCTTTAATAAACTGGTTAACATAAGTGTTTCTGAGTTCTGTGAGTCGCTCCAGCAAAGTAATTGAACCCAAGGAGAGGGTCATTGAAACTTCCAGTCTACAGCCAGTTGGTCAGAGCACAGAAAGCACCTGGGCTTTCAATTGTCTTTCAACTGGAGTGTGGTATAGGTATGTGTGTGTATGTGTGTGTGTGTGTTTGCGTGGGGTGGGGAAGGGGGGGCAGTCTTGTAAGACTGAGCCCTTAACTTGTGGGATCTGATGCTCTCTCTGGGTAGATAGTCAGAGTTGAGTTAAATTGTAGGGCACCCAGCTTGCGTCGGAGACTTTCTCATTGTTGTGGAGAAAAACACACACACATTTGGTGACCAGAAGTGTCAGAAGTGAAGTGTTTTGTGTGAGTAGTAAGAGGAATACACAGGAGACAGACTGAACTGAGATTTTCCCTTAAAACAGGAGGAAAAGACTGGGTTTTTCATTTTAGACACGCAAACCTCCCCATAACCCCCCACCCATACATACCGTTCTCTCCTCTCCCTTGGAGTTTCCCTCCTGAATGAGGTCCATTGTCCAGAGGTGCTTATCTGTGGGACGCAGGGTGTCCCTAGCCATGCCAGGACAGAGCATTACATTAGGAGACACACTAGAATCAGAATAGGTGAAGAATTAGATCTTAGTACACACATTTTCATAAAAGGAGCAGTGGCCACTGTTGACTGGGACAGTCCTGGCTGGTGGATCTTCCTAGTTTTAGGCTGGTTAGCTAACTGGGGTCCTCAAAGAGGAAGCCCCAATCTCTCCGATGAAGAGAGGAAAGCTGGAAGCAAAAGAGGAAGTGAGAGATGAACTGCAAAGAACTCAATGAGGTTGAAACCTCAAACTGGTATTCTGCGTAATAAGGTCTGACAATGTTTTCTTGTTTAATTTATCAGTCTCCTTCTCTTAGCCTGGCTTACTAGGTTGGTATTTAATTCTGAATCTTCTGTGTTAATTTATTCACCTTTATTATCCTTAGTATATGGTATAGACTGACCGTGTCCCCCCCAAATTCATATGTTAGATTCTAATCCCCAAGGTGATGACATTTGGAAGTGGGGCCTTTGGGAGGTGATTAGGTCATGAAGGTGGGGTCCTCATGAATGGAATCAATGCCCTTATAAAAGAGACCCCAGGGGCTTCCCTTGTGGCACAGTGGTTGAGAGTCCGCCTGCCGATGCAAGGGACACAGGTTCGTGCCCCGGTCCGGGAAGATCCCACATGCCGTGGAGCGGCTGGGCCCGTGAGCCATGGTCGCTGAGCCTGCATGTCTGGAGCTTGTGCTCCACAATGGGAGAGGCCACAACAGTGAGAGGCCCGCATACCGCAAAAAAAAAAAAAAAAAAAAAAAGAGAGAGAGACCCCAGAGAGTTCCCTTGCCCTCTGAGGGCACAATGAGAAGATGGCCATCTATGAACCAGACAGTGGATCTTCATCAGGCACTGAATCTGCCAGCGCCTTGATCTTGGATTTCCTAGACTCCAGAACTGTGAGAAATAAAGTTCTGTTATTTATAAGCCACAGAAAATAAAGTTCTGTTATTTATATCGTAAGTCTATGGTATTCTGTTACAGCAGCCTGAACATATCTTCATAGTGCTGTGATTAATGCATCCAGATTGTTTTCTTAGTATTTCCAGGTTAGAGCCTGTGGATTGTTTCATTTATATATAGATTGGTTCCCATAACATACAACACTGGTTAACTGTTTACAGAAGACTCATCACCAGGCTAAACATTGCTGCATGTTACAGTAAAGCTGTCTGGAGGGAACACAAAAATGATTTTGGCATACCATTAGAGAAACCATTTGTAAAACTCAAATGACCACATAAAGCTTATCAAGGACTCTAGGTTGGTTTTGTTTTATACCATATGGGATGAAGAAAAAGAAATGTCAGTAGAGCTCATTGTGTGCTCTTGCCAGCTGCTGAAAAATAGGAGATGGCTGCTCTTGGAATTTGGTTTAAAGATGGATTTGCTTTGTTTAAAGTCATTTTCTTTTAAAATTGAAAAAAAATCTCTATACAGAAAAAAATTATTATATTATAGTAGCCTCCATTAGGATATCCCCCTGCTAAGGGCTTTATCTAAGTGTGTAAAACTATTAGAGAGGCAAAAGTAATCAGGATGAATTTCATAATATTTGCATATGGCTTGTGGATTCTGGAGCCTGTGTGTTAGCAACTGAAGCTGAGTGGTGATGGTTGTCAACTTCTGGTGTACTCCTTTTTAATGAGGACCTTACTCTTCCTCTCTCAGCTCCCACAAACCTGTACTAATGACCATGACTTGTACACAGACAACAGAGGAGAGAGACATAGAATCAGAGGAAAGGACAGGGACATCGGCTGGGGTTAGGTTCTAGAAAGAACCATTTTTTATTGACTTCTTTTTCACTCTCAAAATTCTTTTTTTCCCTGTAAAGTGGGAAAAAACCTTTAAATAGCAATAGCAAATAATGAGGAGACTTCCTAGATTTCCTAGGAGGCAGTCCTAGAAGTTATGTTTCATTTCTTAGGTTCATTCCCTGTTTTAGAATTTCTTAGGTAAGTGTATTTTGAAAATAGAAATGAACATGTACTTTTTAGTTATGGGACCCAGTGGATTTAATAAAATGAGCACTGGATCTGGAGCCAGGAGACCTGGCTTTGAAGGGTCTCAACTCAGCCATTTTTTTGCCTTAGTTTCCTCAAATATAAAATGAAATACAGCATCTAAAGATGGATAAATAAAATGTGAAATATCCACATAATAGAATATTATTCAGCCATAAAAAGGAATGATGCACTGACACATTCTACAACATGGATGAGCCATAAAAACATTATGTTAGGTGAAAGAAGCCAGACACAAAAGATCATGTAGTATGTGATTCCATTTATGTGAAATGTACAGAATAGCTAAATCTATAAGGACAGAAAGCAGATTAGTATATTAGCTAATGGGTATGGGGTTTCTTACTGGGGTGATGAAAATGTTTGAAAATGGATTGTGGTGATGTTTGCTTTCACAACTCTGAATATACTAAAAACCACTGAATTGTACACTTTAAATGGTAAGTTGTATGGTATGTGAATATTTCAATAAAGCTGTTATTTAAAAAAGCAAAAAAAAAGAAACAATAATTTCTACCCAACTCAGATATGTTGTGAGGCTCAAATAGGTTGTTTTATAAATAAGAAAATTATGTCAAACTCTACAATGCTATTTAATTTTAGACTTCATTATTTCCTTAAGTTAGGAGCTGATATACTAAAAGAGTTTTCCAGTGATAACTGGCCTTTATAGGGCCCAGAGAAGCAGAGCTGCTTACAGCTCTGTGCATGAAGGTCAAATAAAAGGGAGCGGTTTACAGTTCATGAGAGTGACGAGGGGAGGGAGCCATCGCTGGACTGTGTGCTCCTTGAGGTCAGGCATTGTTTCTTGTTCTCTGTTGTAATTCCAGTGTCTAATACAATGTCTGGCTCAATAAGTGTGAATAAATGAATAAATTAATAATGAAGAAGAAATGATGAAACCAATGAACTGAGGGTCACTGAATGAAAATGATGAGACACCTTCACTCAGCCAATAAACCATTTTACCAGCCAGCACATTCAGCTTCTTGCTTTGATACTGACAATGACTGGGGATTTGGGTATTGTATTTATTCCATTGCCAAAGGAGTGTTAATTCTCTTTCAAGTGTTACAAATCACAATAGTTCTTGTTTCTCTTCAAGACTTCAGAGAGGGAAAGTTTTAGTCTATAAAGATTTTATCAGTGTCATGGCTAAGATTCACTTGATCTTCCATTAGTTGTGATGAGCCAAGGAGAGGGTTGGTCTCCAGAACAAAAGCATCATAAGGTCTGGTCTATTATGCTGGGAGCACTGAGGCTTATAGGGCAAGTTGGGAGGCCTGCTTTGCTGCAAGACGAGGGCAAGGCATTTGCAAGGTGGTTTGGAGTTAGGACAACAATTTTGGGTGGTTCTGGCATTGTGAGTCACTGTGATGGGGACAAGAGTCACCAGCCTTGGGGAGAAGCAACTATTCTATTTTTCCATTTTTACCAGTTGGGAAAGGACTTGTGAGTTCGGCCCAAGTTGGCCTCATGGCAAACCAGTGTCCCTTGCAGCTGAAATCAAGGGGGAAAGTAATCCAAGGAGAGAACTCTCCATTTCCTGCTATGTTTTCTCGAGACTCCCTTCTCTCTTTTTAATTAGAACTCCCAAAGTTCTAATTAGAACCTCTCTGAAGGACCACTCAGGTCTTACACAAAAATAACAACTGTGAACATGTAACTGAAGGACTTTAGGATCTGGACTGCTCAGAGCAAGAGCTACTACATTCAAGGCCTGGACATTTCCATTTAGAAAATAAATCTAGCTTAAGAGAATTTCCTCATAACAGGGCAAAAAAGATACAATTAGTTAAGAAAAGATCTAGAACACTCAGTGTAACTTAACTGGGTGCCAGAGCCTACTCACAGATAGATGAACTCCAGATTTTTCCCTTTATACTCAGACAGATCCAGGAGACTTGGCAGCAGTGATAGCAGAAGCCTTATCCAGGAAGGGACCTTCCTTCATCTTTTATTTCCCTTCCTATACCTCCAGTCACTTTCTTGGACAAAATGTCCAGGAACTAAACAGCATAAACCCTGAACTTCAAAAGCCTCAACAAAAAATTACTTGCCTATGGAAACTGTATGTCCCTCATACAGTAGATCATCTTCCCATCCTCTCCTCCACTTATTTATTCCAAAATAGACATCTGAGAATCCAGGAAGCCAACAAAGGAACAAATAAACACACACTGCCTGGAAAACCATTCCACTTAATAAAAAAATCTCTCCCCATCTCTAGCCCCTTATATTTGTATAAACACCTTAAAATATGTTTGGCTATGACTTTTGATTATCCTGCCTTAGATGTCATTCATTTTAGATCATAAATCTGAAGATGGGGGGGCCCATGTTTATTCAGGGTACAGTCTGAATGATGTTATAGCATGGACTTCGGAGTTAGGCAGAGCTATGCTGGAATCAGGCTCCATGCTTACCAGCTGTGTAAGTTGGTAACTGGGCAAGTAAGTGACTTAGTCTTTCTAATCTTCATCTGTAAAATTGGGATAATAATACTTGCCTCAGATCTGAGGACACTGTGTATAAAAATGATAAAATAATCTAGAATAGTCCCACCTCTGTTCCTGTCTATACCTTTCTCTCCAGATAACCAATTCTGTTTGTTCCTTATCCCTCCAGAGTTTTTTTATGCAAACATATGCAAATTTAAAATATATGTATAAGTGTATTCTTTTTTTGCCTCCTTGCTTACATAAAAGGAGCATACAACTGCTCTGTACCTTGTTTTATTTTTCACTTAATCTATCTTGGAAATCTTTCCATATCACAACAAGGAGATGTTCCTCATTCTGTTTCGTTTTGTTTTCTAAACTGCAGCATGGAGATTCCATTGCGTGACTATAGCACAGTTTATTTAACCATCCTTTATTGGAAGATGTTTGGATTATTTCCAGACTTTTCCCATAACAAATAAAGCTACAGTGAATATCTTTGTGTGCAGTGTCATTTTGCATGTGTGTGAGTATATCTGGAGGGTCTATGCATTTGTAACTTTTTAAAAGAACTTTACTCAGGTACAATTATTATTATTTTTTTTGCCAAATTGCCCTCCCAGGGATTGTGCCAATGTGCACTAAGCTCCTAGAAATGAGTACTTGCAGAAAGTAGGGGTGGAAGGTCCAGAGAGGATTTTGACTTTCTTTCTTTAAAAATTTCTACATGTTAAAGGTTTTTTCACATATGATATATCCTCATGGTAAAATATTTTAAGAAGTAGAAATATACAGTAAGAATGTAAAGTTCTCCTCGGCCAACACTCTTTTCTTCCCTGCAACCAGTGGCCATTTCTCAGTCCCCATCCTCCTTGAGATTTCCAAAGATCTCTTCCTAAGAATCTCTCCTCCTTTGGCTTCTGTGACACAAACATTCTTCTGGTTTTCTCATATTTCTCTGATCTTTCACCACCTTGTCTGGCTTTTCTTTCTTCTCTTGTTTTGAAAAACAGCCTAAAAATAGGGAATATTTATTGAATGTTGATGATGCACAAGAACAACAGAATCCCAAGCCAGAGGGAGCTTAAGGTCTTGGGGGCGTGGCAGATTGTCAGAAAAGGTAGCTGCTGCAATTCCTCCTGTCTCTTTAAGTGTGTGCATCTGCTAAAGCTGCCATAACAAAATACCACAGACTGAGTGGCTTAAAACACAGAAATTTAATTTCTCACAATTCTGGAAGCTGGAAGTCTGAGATCAAGGTGTCAGCAAGCCTGGTTTCTTCTGATGCCTCTCTCCTTGGCTTGCAGATGGCTGTCTTCATGTTCACATGACATTCTCCCTCTATGTCTCTATGTATGTCTGGGTCCTAATCCCTTCTTCTTGCAAGGCCACCAGTTATACTGGGTAGAGCTTACCTTGATGTGAAGGACATCAAAGTCACATTGTAAATGAGCACGCTTACTGTTATGGGCTGACTTGTGCCCCCATGATTTATATGTCGAAGTCCTAACCCTCTGTACCTCAGAATGTAACTGTATCTGGAGATAGTCTTTAAAGAGATAATTCAGTTAAAATGAGGTCTTTGGGCTGGGGGGGGCTCTAATCCAGTGTGACTGGTGTCCTGTAAGAAGAGGAGATTAGCACACAGACACACACACAGAAAAGATCATGTGAAGGCATGGAGAAGGTGGTCCTCTACAAGTCGATGAGAGAGACCTCAGAAGAAACGAGCTGTGCCTACACCTTGACCTTGGACTTCTTGCTTCCAGAATTGTGAGGAAATAAGTGTTTGAGTTTAAGCCATCTACTCTGTGGTAGTTGTTATGGCAGCCCCAGCAAACTAATACAAAGAATTATGCCATTTGCTTTACAATAAATCAAGAAAAGAACTTATTTCAGAAAAGAACTTATGTTCAAAAACATGGACCAAAAAGGGCCCATCTCAGGGACCGAATTTGAAGTTGAACTCTGTTTAGAGTTCATCCTCCATTCTGAGAAGAGGAACATGGCAGATGCAGCAGAAGGGAGTAAGTTCCCCTGTGTTTTCACACACTGCCGCAGGGCAGGCCCCAACCTGGGGCCAAGATCACCCTTGCCAGGATTTCAGGGAGCACTTCAGCAAAAAAAAAAAAAAAAAAAAAAAGAAAGGAAGGAAGGAAGAAAGAAAAAAAGAGAGAGAGAAAATGCAAGAGACAGATTTTGAACATACAATGTAAAAGGGAAAACGATCTTTTCTTTCACTAACAGATATACTTGGAACATATATTTTGACTTAGAATCATTTCAGTGACTTTAACAGAGAACATTTTGCTGGGTTTTAAAAAGTTTGCAGATCTCCATAGCCGTTCTTGTTACAACATGTAGGGTACCTGGCTTTCAATTAGTTGTCTTATTAAAAGGATTCACAGGGCTACCTATTATTAGTGTATATTATTTTTCTCAATGCTTCAGACACTTTGGCATTTATTTTACTGTTGCCATAGAAACCCAAGTCTGTAATAAGCAGCTTTTTAAATTCTGACAGTTAGGCTTATATAAAAGAATATTTTAATGAGATGAAGAATTTGGAGAGCGCAGCCAGAGGACTGGCGGAAGAACCTTGTTCTCCAAAGGGTTACAAAATTAGTTTAGACTATCCTTTGTTACAGTTGCCTTCTTTGACAACTGCTGAGTGTTTATTAGTCAGGCCTTCCTAAGATCTGCATATTCCATAAGGATTGGAGGCTTGCTTATTTCACAGAGACTGTAATCCCATCCGCCCCACGTTCCCCCTTACACCCGGACTGCTCCCCTGGTTAGGGGAAATGCCAATTCTCCTTTTCGCTGTAAATCAGAAGATGTCTAGGTTTATTCAGCTTCACAGAAGAAAAAAGGCTTTTTTAAAGAATCAGTCAAGAAAAAACAATTATGCCTTTCTACGTTATGAAATATTTGGAAGCCATAAATCTTGTCTTTCTCATATTCATTGCTTATAAAAAATTTTTGGAGTAATATTTATTAATTCATTTTAGTGCTCGGTAACCCATGCACATAGCACAAAAAACAAGAGGCAGACAGTGAAGTATGTCTCCTTTCTCTGCCTGTCCCGAGGTGGCAACAATTGTTACCATTTTCCTTTGTATTCTTCCAAAGCCATTCTCTGTGATCACACACACACACACACACACACACACACACACACACACGGGCAGTATATTATGCACACTGTATTACACCTTGTTTTTTTTCACTTACTTTCACTTCACTTACTTACTACTGAAAATCTGGATGCTATTCTATTTCATTAAATGAAGAGCTGCCTTGTTCCTCACAAAGGCCTTTCCCTGTAATTACTTTACAGTCATGCACTGAGTGTTACAGGCATCGTGTAGGGCCCTGTATCGAGGTGAAGACCACAAAGTCCATGCTTTTAGGAGCCCACACTAGTAGAAGAGGTGGCCATCTGTGGAAGTGATCACTGCCCAGTGCACAGCACTGAGTTGTGTCAGGTGGAAGGGGAGGTGGAAGAACGCAGGAGGGAGTCTGGCTTGGCTCAGAAGGGGGACAGAGGGTTCATAGGCAAGATACTTGAGCAGCATCTTGAAAAATAAGCCAGGGGCCCCAGGTAGACAAGGAGGGCAAGTCCATTTCAGGTAGAGGGAAAACTAAGTGCCAAGTCCTCTAGAGTAGAAAATGGCCTGGTGTTTTGGGGAACTGACAGTGCTTTGTTATCGCTGGACAGCAGGGTGTGTGTGTGTGTGTGTGTGTGTGTGTGTGTGTGTGTGTGTGTGTGTGTGTGAGAGAGAGAGAGAGAGAGAGAGAGAGGGAGAGAGAGTGTTAAACTAGATCAGTGGCTCTCAAACTTTTTGACCACAACCCCAAGTTAAGAAACAAGTTTTACATCATCACACAATGTGTGCAAAGTGGAAACAAAATTTCATGAAACCATACCCTTATTACATGTACTCTGTTTTTTCTACTGGATTCCATTCTACATTTTTTATAATGCCAGTCATGACTCACTACACTGATTTCACAAACTACTAATAGGCACTATCTGCAAGTTGGGAAATTATGGAGTTTTTAGTGTCCAAAGACTCTGATAGTCTATAAAGTAGTCAGCCTTTCCCTGATTTACGTGACTGTGACCACTTTTTAAATAAGCCTATATTGATAACAGTCAAGAAGCTTATTTGGATATTTATTCATCACCTACAATGTCTTAGACGTTGCGTTACATGCTGGAGGTACAGGGGCAAGGCAAAACAAAGCATGGTCCCTACCCTCACAGAACTAAAAACTGGTCTCACAGATGAATTATTTGCTGCAATAATTAAAAAATGCATATTTTAGTATAAAAGTAAAACATACCTATTGTAAAAAACTTCCAAGTATGTAAAAGCATATAAAATACAAATCCCCTATTCTTTATCTTTTATGAATCCCCTATTCTGATAAGCAAAATAAAAGAAAAAAAAACCTTACTTTTTCATGCATAAAATTTCTGTATTTATTTCATTAGGAGAGAAGGACTGAATTTCAGGTTGGTTGAATCTCTGACCCTTTGGGAAGTGTTTTGGGGAGAGAGCTTGACTACCCCTACTATGATGGTTAATTTTGTGTATCAACTTCACTGGGCTCAGGGATGCCCAGGTAGCTGGTAAAACATGGTTTCTAAGTGTATCTGTGAGGATGTCTCTGAAAGAGATTAGCATTTGACTCAGCAGACTGAGTAAAGAAGATCACCCTCAACAATGTGGTGGAACTGAACAGAACAAAAAGGCAAAGGAAGGGTGCATTTGCTCTCTCAACTGGAGCTGAGACATTCATCTTTTCTTGCCCTCAGATATTGCGTGTATTGGTTCCTGAGCTTTCTGATTCAGATGGGGACTTAGCCATCAGCCCCTCTACCATATTCTCAGGCTTTTGGACTCAGACAGAATTACACCACAAGCCTTTCTGGTTCTCCTGTTTGCATTGTGGAACTTCTCAGCCTCCATAGCCAAGCGAGCCAATTCCTATACCAAATCTCCTCTTACATATTTCTGTATATCCTGTGGGTTCTGTTTCTCCAGAGAACCCTGAGTAATACAACTATCTTGAAAGAGTAGGTCTAATCAAGTTTTTGATTCAGAAAAGTTGAGGTCCTGAGCCTTTGGTGCCTCAGTTGGGTAATGTCACTTTGTGATGACATCCTACTGGGCCGCCAGCCAGCTGGTCGCTCCACATCTTAACTGCAGCCAGAACGCTTTTGGGTGACTGAGGACACTGAGCAACACTGTTACTACTGACATGACATAATCACTTTGGGTGTATTTGCCCAGATGCCTTTTGCTTGATTTCCCCAAGGCTCTCTAGAGATTAGACTAAGTAAGAGTCCTGGATTCTTGCATAAACTTTTGCTTCCATTTGGCTGTCCAGGGCTGGACTCTTAAACCTCTAAAGGGGGCAGAAGAGGAAACAATGTGAGGAAGTTGGATATGATCCCATCTCGGGGGAGAAGATTTGGTTTGAGTCCTTCACAATTCATTCAACACACATTGCCAGAGCATCTGCAGATTGCAAGTCTCTGTTTGGGGAACCAAGGGGGCTTCCAAGTTGAACAAACTTCTGCCACCATATTTAATGTAGAGCTGGAATAGTTGGAACAATGTCAGCTTCATCAAGTGTTCTCTGAAGAAGCAGAGCATTTTATAGCCATTGTGTTTACACAGGATGAGACATACACAGAGGATCAGATTAACCTACCCTTATTTAGCTGGAAAGAAATTTGGAGATGGTGGAAAGAGGATTTAGTGACTTCCACACTTGTTAAATTATGTTCAGGGAAATGTTGCGTTTGACTTTATTTATGAGTGGTTTTATATTTCCAGTATATTTGGTTCCGGATCTATTTATAAATGTTTCCGAGCTTGTTCCGCATTGTTTTGACACTTCCTGATAAAAATATCTTTTGCTCTCAGCCTAGAGCTCTGTATCTCCATAAGGGATATATGTTACTTCCTTTCTTCTCTATTCATTTTCTATTCAGGGCAAGGCAATTCACAACATTATTTGTTGAACATGTGCTGTAAGCTCCTCAGAGCATAAACTGAGTCTCACCTTTCTTTTTTCCTCTGCACAACAGCTGGCACATAGGAGTTCAATTTTGAACAGTTAACTGTTACTGAGTTACTTCACAGACTTAAGTCCTGCACCCAACTCACTTGTTATCTGGTAGGGAGAGATGGCCAAGAACACAACTAAAATTTGAAGCAGACTCTATAAAGTGCCAGCAGGAGTCAACAGGCAATAGCTTTAGGGTCATGAGAGTGATCAGAATTTATTTGGGGGTTCAGTAATTTTTTATAGAAGTGAATGAAATTTAAATTGGACCTGGAATGATTGTTAGGATTTCAACATTTATTTCACATTATTGAGCACTCTTTAAGCCAGGTGCTGGGATACAGTCTCTGCATCTAGTTGACAGCCTATGGTCTAGCCCAGGAGATAACGTGTATTCATCGAGACCTTGTTGGGGACAAGTAAACAAAACCAGCTCATACCAACTTAAACAAAAGAGGCACTTGAATAGCTTGTACAACTGTGAGGCCCAGGAGGGCATCAGGCATAAGTGGGTCTCAGAAGTTAAATAATGTAATCCCTGTTCGGGTCTCCTCTTTTTTCCCCATTACAATTGGGCTTCCTCTATGTGGTAATGGTTAGAAGTTATGGTGTGGAAATTGGTTACAGATAACTTTGGGCTTATGTCATCTCAGCTAGTAGACCTAAAGAAAGAGAGATCTTTTCACTTTCCACAGATACGATCCTGGGAAGAGATGCTGATTGGCCCGGTTGGGTCAAGTGCCTATAATTATAGCCAGACCGTCCTGGAGCCATGTTTGGGAGCCACACTAGATCCACAATGTGTGAAGGAGGGTCAGTTCTTTAACTGCAGGGTGAACTTGCTGTCAAAGGAAGGGAGGGGTCAAGGAGAAAGGGATGTTGGACAGATGAGCACAACAGATAAACTCTGCAAATGTAAACAAAAAACTACAAATGTGGGGCTTCCCTGGTGGCGCAGTGGTTGAGAGTCCGCCTGCTGATGCAGGGGACACGGGTTTGTGCCCCGGTCCGGGAAGATCCCACATGCCGCGGAGCGGCTGGGCCCGTGAGCCATGGCCGCTGAGCCTGCGCGTCCGGAGCCTGTGCTCTGCAACGGGAGAGGCCACAACAGTGAGAGGCCCGCGTACCGCAAAAAAAAAAAAAAAAAAAAAAAAATTACAAATGTGACACAGGCTATAATAGAGATGTGCATTTGCTACCATAAGAGCACTGATAAAGGAGTGACTTATGTCATGGAGAGGGCATTCCTGAAGGAGCAAAATACATAAGCAAAGGCACAGAGCTGAGAAAGCAATGGAGATACTTATGGTCCGATTTGGTTCAGCACCAGGTAGGTATACCAAGAAGAATAGAAGGGTAGAAGGTGATGGAGGAGGTCTGGAGATATGTCTGAAGTGGTGACTTTAAGCCCTTCAGTCAAGCTCAGTCTAGACTTAAGTTGGTGTGTTCAAAGGGAGGGATGTGATTGGAATCATAATTTAAAAATGCTCCCCTGACAAGTGTGGGTGGCACACAGCAATGCTGACCTCTGTCCGCCACTCCTCCCCCACCTCCAGAACCCTGGGCCCCCCAGGAACCTCCCTGAGGTCTCTGCCTCTTCAGCCTTAAACTCTCCTGCACCTCCAATTCCATATCACCTGGGAAAACCCTAACCCAGGGTGAGCCCTTCCTTCTGTGCTTTCCCCATATCTGACTCTAGTAGCTGAGCAGTGCTCCGGGGCAAACCTGTACAAGATAGAGTCAAGATGGCCAGCTTTCAATGAGCCCTCTGCCTGGCAAGACAACCCACCCTTGCTCTTCTGTTCATTTTCTCACATGATGATTTCAGATCTCTTCCACTCTTTTAAACCTCTATCCTCCTTCCTCACCCTGCTGCTACCTCCAGCTGGTGGATCTCACCTTCCACTCTAGAGGACTGAATCCTCTCAACTTCCCACCGCCCTCATCTCCCCTTCTCTTCATCTGGCTTTAGTAGTGGATTCCTCTTGCGGTCCCAGGCCAATCGCTGCTCCCAGGCTTTGGACTCTGTACCCCACCTCAAGCGCCTTACCTTTAGCTGACCCCTTCATTCTTATGTAACTACTCTTTTTAAACTCTTTCCCATCAACATCAAACATGTTCAACTCTTTTCATCTTACAGAGGAAAAGTCCCAACTCCTCAGCCCCTTCCAGCCACTACCCCATCTTATTTCTCTTAACCACCAAGCTCTTTGAAGGACTTACCTACAAATATCCTCTTTCACTTATTTTCTCCTCTTTTACTTATTCCTCAACCCACGGCATCTGACTTCTGCTGCCATCTTTCCACTGAGTAGCTCTTACTAAGTGAATCAGTTCCGTATTCACCGTTCTTAACACTCTTAGCTGCTTTCTCCTTCTGCAAACTTTCTTTTCCTTGCCTCCACAATGCCACACTCTCTTCCTTTCTTCCAACCTCTCTAGCTATTATGATTTTATTATGGTAAAACATATATAACATATAATTTGTGTTTTTAACCATTTTAAGTGTACAATTCAGTGGTATTAATTACATTCATGATGCCGTACAACAATCACCACTAACTCTTTCTATAACTTTTTTTTTTTTTTTTTGCGGTACACGGGCCTCTCCCTGTTGTGGCCTATCCTGTTGCGGAGCACAGGCTCCGGACGCGCAGGCTCAGCGGCCATGGCTCACGGGCCCAGCCGCTCCGTGGCCTGTGGGATCTTCCTGGACTGGGGCACGAACCCGTGTCCCCTGCATCGGCAGGCGGACTCTCAACCACTGCGCCACCAGGGAAGCCCTATAACTTTTTTTTTTTTAATGGAAACTCTGTATCCATTAAGCAATGACTCCCATCTCTCCCTCCCTCAGCCCCTGGTAACTTCTTTTTTTTTTTTTTTTTCCTGGTAACTTCTAATCTACTTTCTGTCTCAATGAACTGGCCTATTCTAGACACCTCATATAAGTGGAATGGTACAATATTTGTCCTCTGTGTCTGGCTTATTTCACTTATCATGATGTTTTCAAGGTTCATCCATGTTGTAGCATGTAGTAGAAACTCATTTCTTTTTATGGCTTAATAATATTCCATTGTATAGATATATCACATCTGTTGATGACCACTAGGGTTGTCTCTACCTTTTGGCTATTGTGAATAACACTGCAAGGACTGCCGGCATGCTAGTAGCTGTTTGAGTTCTTCTTTGCCATTCTTTTGGATATATACCTAGGGTGGAAATTCCGGGTCATATGGTAATTATATTTTTAGCTTTTTGAGTAAGCCCCATAATGCATTCCACAGTGGCTGCACCATTTAACAATCCCTCCTGCAATGTATGAGGGTTCCAATTTCTCCACATCCTCACCAACACTTATTATTTTCCATTCTTTAAATTACAGTCATTGTATTAGTTTGCTTGGGCTGCGATAACAGAATGCCACAGACTGGGTGGCTTAAACAACAGAAATGTATCACAGTTGTGGAGACTGGAAGTCCAAGATCAAGATGCCAGCAGGGTTGGTTTCTGATCAGCCTTCTCTTCCTGGCTTGCAGACAGCACCTTCTTGCCATGTCCTCACATGGCCTAAAAGGCCTCTGTGTAGGTAGAGAAAGAGATCTCTGTTGTCTCTTCCTCTTCTTATAAGAAGATCAGTTCTACTGGATTAGGACCGTATCCTTATTACTTCATTTAACTTTAATTACCTCTTTAAAGCCCTATCTCCAAATATAGTTGCATTGGGGGTTGGGGCTTCAACATATGAATTCTGGGGGACACAAGTCAGTCCCTAATAGCCATCCCAGTAGGTGTGAGATGGTATCTCACTGTGGTTTTCTTTAGCCATTTTTGTATCTCTTTTGATGATTCACCCACCTTTACTCAGCCATTAAATGTTGGAGATGTCAAGACTTGGCCAGAAGCCCTCCCGGCTTCTCAATCCCACACATTCTCTCTAGGCCATTGTGTTCTCCCTTACAATTTCAGTTACATGCCAGTGACTCCCAATTTTAAAATGCAGAACTCTCTTCTGAATTCCAGGCTCCTATAACCAACTCTATTCAATATGTGGATGCCTTATGTATTTATAGTCTACATTTAAATAAACTCCTCTATAGTGCTTACTTGTGCCAGGCGCTGTTTTAAGTGCTTAACAATCAGCTCATTTGCTCCTCAGAACAACTCTATGAGAAAGGTAATATTATTCCTAGTTACAGATGAGGAGACTGAGGCTAAAAGATTTACATTAACTTGTGCTTGCTCCCACAGCTGGTAGACAGCAGAGAGAGGTTCACACTCAAGTAGAAGGCTGCGTAGTCCATGCTTTCAACCATTTTGCTATACTGCTTCTCAAATAACCCCTTAAACTCCATTTGTACAGAGTCAAATTTCTGATTTCATCCTTGTATTAGTTTGCTAGGGCTGCTATAACAAAGTCCCACAAACTGGGTGGCTTAAACAATAGAAATTTATTATTTCATATTTCTGGAGGCTAGAAGTCCAAAATCAAAGTGCTGGCAGGGTTGGTCCCTTCTGACGACGATGAGGAATAATCTGTCCCATGCCTCTCTCCTAGCTTCTGGTAGCCTCAGGCTTTTCTTGGTTTATAGATGGTGTTCTCCCTGTGTTTTCACATGATCTTCCCTCTGCACATGTCTGTGTCCAAATTTCCCCTTTTTAAGAAGACACCAGTTATTTTGGTTTAAGCCCCACCCTAAGGACCTCATTTTAACTTGGTTATCTCTGTAAAGTTCCTATTTCTAAATAAGGTCACATTCTGAGATACTGGGGTTAGGACGTTAATATTTATTTATTTATTTATTTATTTATTGGCTGTATCAGGTCTTAGTTGCGGCACACAGGATCTTTTGTTGCGGCACGCGGACTTCTCTCTAGTTGTGGTGTGTAGGCTTCTCTCTAGTGGCGCATGGGCTCCAGAGCACATGGGCTCTGTAGTTGCGGCATGCGGGCTCTCTAGTTGTGGCCCTTTGGCTCAGTAATTGCAGCATTCAGGCTTAGCTGCCCTGCGGCATATGGGGCCTTAGTTCCCCAGCCAGGGATTGAACCCACATCCCCTGCATTGGAAGGCAGATTCTTAACCACTGGACCACCAGGGAAGTCCCCAGAACTTTAACATATATTTTTTGAGGGGACACAATTCAACTGATAACAATTCCCAAACCTGGCCTACCATGTTTTCCTAGCTCAGTGAATACTTTAATCATTTGTTCAAATGAGAAACCTAGGAGTCATCCTGGCACTTCACTTCCCCCACTCCCATGCCCAATGCACTGCCAAGTCCTGTTATAGCTCCTGAATCACTCCTAACATCTTCACTGCCCTCCATCTCCATTGCCACCATCATAGGTCGTGACCTCATTCTCTCTCACTTGGACTTCCACAATAGGCTAGTGCTGGTCTCTACCTCCCTCCAATTCAGGCGCCATATTGTACTCAGAGTAATCTTCCCAAACAGTTCTGACATCTGACTGCATCCACTCCCATCCTCATTCCTTCCCTGAATGAAAACTCTGTTGGTTTCCCACTTGCTGTTAAGATATAAATCAAAATCCTTAACCTGGCCCACAAAGCTTCCCCTGATTTGCCCTGGCCCCCCTCCTGGCTTCACTAAGGTCCCTATCCTTCCAGCATTCCTGTCCTCCACACTACACTTCTCTTGGTTCCTTTGATGAGCCTTGCTCCCTCCCACCATGGGCGGGCACTTTGCCCTACAGTGCCCTCTGCTTAGATGTGCTCTCCAGTTCCTTTTCTCAGCTACTATCCCTTTCTCAAGGAAGCCTTCCTGGCTTTCAAAGTTGATTCAGTTTCCTTCACTATACTCTCTTATTGAACTGGGTTCCTTTTCTTCACAGCTCTACTTCCATTTGAATTAGGCTCATTTGTGTTTTATTTGATTTTTCTCAGTGTCCTTCACCAAACTGTAAGCTCCACGGAGGAAAGATCAATTCTGCTCACTATTGTAGCCACCATGCCTGTTGTGGACTACACATTCTGTACATATTTGTTGAGTCAATGAATAGATAGAGAACTGGTCATTCTCCACCTGCTGCTACTTGATTCATTCCCCACTTCTCTGCACAGGGAGTCTGACTCCTGCAGATTTCAGACCTGGGGCTGGCTGGCTTCTGAGTTTGAGCAGAGGGCAGCACCAGCAGATCAGAGGGAAGGATAAAGGCTTCTTAGCCACCCCCCTCCATGACTATAGCTCCTAAGGGGTGGCAGCTCTGCAACAATTTGGTCCTAGATGTGGTCACTGCTTCCTACTGTTGCTAGTTTCTGAATGTCTCTCCATTACTTTTATTTTTTTAATTTTATATATTTTTTAGTTGAAGTAGAGTTGTTTTACAACGTTGTGCCTGTCTCTGCTGGACAGAAAAGTGACTCAGTTATACACATAGAGACATTCTTCTTTTTTATATTCTTTTCCATTATGGTTTATCACAGGGTATTGAATATAGCTCTCTGTGCTATACAGTAGGACCTTGTTGTTTATCCATCCCATATATAATAGTTTACATCTGCTAATCCCAAACTCCCAGTCCTTCCCTCCCCACACCCCTCCCCCCTGGCAACCAGAAGTCTGTTCTCTATGTCTGTGAGTCTGTTTCTCTTTTGTAGATAGGTTCATTTGTGCCAAATTTTAGATTCCACATGTAAGTGATATCGTATGGTATTTGTCTTTCTTTCTGAGTTAACTTCACTTGGTATGATAATCTCTAGTTGCATTCATGTTGCTGCAAATGGCATTATTTCATTCTTTTTTATGGCTGAGTAGTATTCTATTGTATATATGTACCACATCTTCTTTATTCATTCATCTGTCAATGGACATTTAGGTTGTTTCCACGTTTTGGCTAGTGTGAATAGTGCTGCTATGAACATAGGGGTGCATGTATCTTTTTGAATTATGGTTTTGTCTGGGTGTATGCCCAGGAATGGGATTGCTGGATCATATGGTAATTCTATTTTTAGTTTCTGAGGAACCTTCACACTGTTTTCCATAGTGGCTGTACCAACTTAACATTCCCACCAACAGTATAGCAGGATTCCCTTTTCCCCATACCCTCTTCAACATTTTGTTATTTGTAGACATTTTAATGATGGCCATTCTAACTGATGTGAGGTGGTACCTCACTGTAGTTTTGATTTGCATGCCTGTAATAATTAGTGATGTTGAGCAGCTTTTCATGTGCTTACTGGCCAGCTGTATGTCTTCTTTGGAGAAATGTCTATTAAGGTCTTCTGTCCATTTTTCGATTGGGTTGTTTGTTTTTTTGTTATTGAGTTGTATGAGCTGTTTGTATATTTTGGAGATTGAGCCCTGTCTGTTGGATCATTGGCAAATATTTTTTCCCATTCCGTAGGTTGTCTTTTCATTTTCTCTATGGTTTCCTTTGCTGTGCAAAAGCTTGTAAGTTTGATTAGATCCTACTTGTTTATTTTTGTTTTTATTTCTGTTGCCTTGGGAGACTGACCTAAGAAAACATTGGTACGATTTATGTCAGAGAATGTTTTGCCTATACTCTCTTCTAGGAGTTTTATGGTGTCACGTCTTATGTTTAAGTCTTTAAGCCACTGTGAATTCCCCATTACTATAAAAAATTCTTCACTGTGCTCACAACTCTGTGAGTAGTTCTCCTGTGACCCTAGCTAATAAAGATAGAGACCATTTATAAGACTATTGTCCAAGCAGCAGGGAGTGAGGGCTTGAGCAGGGGAGACACTGAGAAAAGAAAGATGGGAATAGATGTACGGTAAATGAACTCTACAAGGTTTAGTAACTGATTCAGTGTATGAACTGCATACTTTCTGAAAGCAGGCATTATATTTCATTCATTCTTTATCCCAATGGCTAGCTTGGAGTAGGCACCCAATAAATAATTGATTGAAAGGGTCCAAGATGATCCCAAGTTTCAAGTCTGGGTGATTCCCCTTAAAGAAAGGAGGAGTCAGGTTAATTTGCAAGCAGTAAAGTAACAGTAAGAATGACACAGAATGTTACTGAATAAATAGCATCATTTTTAGGGTCAGAAGAATCTAAAGCCCAACTTTCCCACTCGATCTTGAGTAAATGACTTGACATCCCTCTTTGAGATCATTTCATTATCTATAAAATGGGAATAAAATCCACCAACTCATAGTGCTGCTATGAGGAATACTTGAGATCACATATGTAGAACATATACCCACTCTGAGAGAGACCTTCACCAAGCTAGACATATTGAGATGTGACACAGAGACCCAAAGACATCAGGGACCATTCACAGAGTTTTCCTTTGAAGTATATTCCTTGTCACCACAAAACAAGCCATTAGTTACCTGTGTCTGCTACATTCTTTCCTGGACTATCACTGTGGATTTTTAAGTCTTCCTTCCACCTGCCTTTTGTGGAATTCTAGAAAGTTACAACTTGTGCCATCATTACTCAATAGATTCTATTTTAGCATTTAGAACTCTGGACTCCTCAGGGTGTGGCTAATGATATGAGCCTTCCTCCTTTTATTGTGTTTTTACTTTAAGCACTTGACTTAAGACCATTAGGAATACATTAACCCTATAGCAGAGATGGAATTCAGACTCAAACCCTCCTTTCACCCTTGTGCCCTTTGTATCTTTTTTTCCTCTATTCTTCTCTAAGTGTCCTTAGACCAACTCCTATTGGTCTCAAAGATATAATTTCCCCACCCCAGCTAGGCAGCTGGCTTCATATTTCAGTCCCCAAATGGTTGTCTCCAGTACTCTGGATTGCAGCTGTCCCCAACCTTTTTGGCACCAGGGACCAGTTTCATGGAAGATAATTTTTCCACGGACGGGGGTGGGGGTGGAGGGGGGCGGGTGATGGTTCAGGCCGTAATGTGAGCGATGGGGAGTGACGTGGAGCGTCAGAGGAAGCTTCGCTCGCTGCCCACCCCCACCCCCCACCGCTCACTCCTGCTGTGCGGCCCAGTTCCTAACAGGCCAAGGACCGGTACCGCTTTGTGGCCCGGGGGCTGGGGACCCCTGCTGTACTGGATTTGCTGAAATAACTATGAATGCTTCCCCAGGAAACAATGCAGTTGTGGGAACTGAGCAGATGAGAGGAAGAAGTTCCCTTTCAAGATATTTATAATTCAGATAATGACCTCTGTTGACCTGCTACCCAGAATTAACCTTCCCTTCTAACTCATGAAAGTTGACTTTCCTACTGTTTCAGTTGTCACCCCTTTCTCCTTTAATGCGTCTCTGTAAGACTTGTGTTTCAAAGAATCTTACATATCAGGTTTTATTTTAGCACTCCAGGCTTCAGTGTTCAAGAACACTTTTCATCATGCAGTTTACTCTGGTTGAACTTTCATAACTTCACACACATGCCATTTCTGTAAGATTACCAAGGCTAGTTGTGACTTCAAATTGAGAAAGCATGCTTTAAAGGTGTAAATATTGTATATAGTTTTAATATGCATGAATAGGTGGCATAGTAAGACTTCTTGAAGTCCATAAAATTCAGCATAGAGGAAAAACAAAAAGGTATGCATTGAGTTTTCATTTGATACATATAACTCATTCTTTCCTACAATTTCCTTGCTTCCAGATTTCTTCGTTGCAGTTCCTTAGGCTTATATGAAAATTCTCCTGCTACCTCATGGAAATATTTGCATTCTAACCAAATAATTTCAAGGCTTCTCAAAGGCTGAGGGAGATCCAGGCTGTCTCCATTATTTTTGAGGTTCCCAGTATATTAAACTTTTTAAAATACTAAAATAAAGTTTTAAATATTGGTGGTGTTTTGAACGCTTAAATTTTAAGAATTGATACCTTTAACACAAAAAATTTACAACACAAGACAGCTGTGCTAGTCAGAAGATAATTAAAAGATTTAACTTAAAAGTCTGTAGTACACTAAAGGTGATGTGGTTTAGTTAGGGAATCTCAGTTTTGAATTTGGATGGGGGTATCTTCTTTCAATACCATCAGAATATTTTTGTGTTACCTCCTTTGGAGGTGAATCAAAAGCCTAAATTCCAGGCCCTTTATAAATGTGGGACCTAAGCCAGATAGCCTTCCAGCTCTGTACTCTCTCCTCCTCCTCTTCCTCTCCCTCACATTATTATTTAGTAATACATCATGAATTAAAGATGATCATCATCAAGTCTTATCCATTCCAGTGGTGTAAAGAAAAACTTTGAATAATCCTAGCGTGGGTAAACTCAATAAAGGGCAAATTCTAAGGCCAGTTTCTCCCCCAAATGCAGAAGCCTAGGTTTTTCTGAGCTCATTTTTATAGGTACTGGTTTGCTATGTCTTATTTAGATCACAAGCTCCTTACAGAGAAACTCTATCTTACTAAAAATAAAATGGCAATTAATACTATTGGGTAATTCCCATTTAAACTGTTTAAGATTTAAACAGAAAAACAATTGTCTGTTTATTATATGGGTGACACTAAGATTTACACACATATCTTTATAGATGTGGGAATATCCTGAACCCCATGCTTCTGAACACAGACACCATCACTGTTAGCCAACATATAATACACATGTACATACATACATTTATAAGTAAATATCATTCACTCAAGTGATTGCCTTTGATTTAAAAAATTCTGTCTCAATTTTAGTAGCACAGAAAAGATACTTGACCATCTGCATGTAATTTGTAGCTGAAACCACCCTTTTGTGTAGACAAGTTGGCTGCTCCATGGGGTCAGTAGAAACCAGATATAGTTGGACTTAGTTCATCAGCCATTTTGCCCTGGGAACTACTAGGTCAGTGGGTCATAGAAGAGAGAGGGTGGATGGTGCAGCAGGATCCTCAAAGCAGCAACTGAAAGGTCTAGGGACTGTGGTCTTCCTAAGACGCTGAGAAATCTCACCATAACCTCATAAGCTCCAGGCCAGCACAGGTACAAAGCGGATTAATGAAGGTTAAGCAGCCTGGGTCTGCAGGTGAGCTTCTCCTTTTTGTAAAGGAGAAAAAGCCAAGTGGAGATGTAATTTCAGCAGAGATGGCGAAAGAGGGCAGAGAAAGGAGTGTTTAGAGAATAAACGGAATTGACAAACATATTCCCTTAATTAACACTCAGAAAAACCATTCTGAATGTCAGTTTCCACCTTGATATATTTAAAAGTTTATTAAACAAGTAATAACAATTTGTTTCTTTTAAAAGTTACAGATTTTTAAGCTCTTTTGCTCTTCTTAACAAAACACAGAATGCCCCTCCCCCAATAAATACACTGCACTGAATTCATATGATTGCAATTTCCCCAGCACGTAGACCAGAAATGCCAAGTGGCCTCACGTGTTGTTTTTCTGAAAAAGAAAATGGAATTGTCCCTTTAACAAATACAATCGGTAAGTTGAAAACAATGAAAAGAAAAATATATCCAATTGAAAAAAAATTAGATCCTAAACACTGAGCTTTATCTACTTTAATAACATAAATGCTAGTTTATCTAGATGGGTGTATTACCTAGTATTACAGTAATTCTGAATAATGCAAACACAAGTTATAATTACCTGGAATGTTAACTGGTTTTGCTAAGACGGTCGCAAAGTTTTTTTTGTTGTTTACTTGTTTGCTTTTGTAACTGGAGATCTAGATTACAATTTTCAAGGGCTCTGTGGACCAACCCTCTGAGGCAAAGCTAGGGTCTTTAATTAGGATAAACTGGGCGGTCCTTTTTTATCCCAAAGTTAGGACTCCACTGCTCATCAAAGTTAGAAGTTTTTGTATCAACATTTGCAGGTTTTCTCCCCCCAGAATTTCTTTCGTTTCTCTTTAACAACAAAAAAAAGAAAAGGAATGTATTCCTGAGGGAATTTGCGATTGTTCCCCCAGACAAAGCCAGTCATCATCTTAAGTGAAGCAGTGACTGTGTGGCAGAGACAAACTGGCAATTACTTGGTTTTAATTCCTGAACTTGAAATTAAAATGAGAAATATTTCCTTTCAGGGTCTTTTAAAAGAACATTCACTGGTGTGAAACTTGGGCAGCGGCAAATGAGGGGTCTCTGGCTGTGCCAGCCAGGCTCTCCAGGGGAGCAGGTACTGACAGAGGGAAGGGGTGGGAAAGAGCAGGGAAGCCGGCTGGGCAGGGGAGTCATCCGACCCAGGCAGACTTGACAAAGGCTTTGTCAGGACCAGGGGCGCTCAGGGCACCGCCTGTACGGTTAAGTAGTCCTCTATCTGGTGGAAACATCTGGGCCCTGAGCACCGCCAGCCTCACTCCCTGCTGGAGCGGCTGGGGAAAGGGCTATCAGCCCCCGCGCTGCTCCGTGCAGGGCGCATGGGAGCACCGCCGCGGCCTCCGGTGTCCTGCTAGCCGAGGGGAGCCTTTGCTTTTCCCTCCCAAACCCCTCAAACCTCTCTTGTTTCCCCGGTCCTCACCTCCTCCCTATCCCTAGGAAAAGTCTAGATCTTTTCTCACTTTGTTAGGCAGAGAACTTCAGTATGGTAAAAATAACTTTTCTTTTTTAGTGGGAGGAGTCATCTTTTCTATTCAAAGAGGCCTACCTGGTATTTTCCCTGGATATAAATATAAAATATTAAGCTACTCCCTTAGTATGAGAAAATAGTTGTGTCAATTCTTGTTCTAAGTAGCACTTTCCCCTTTTTATTAGACACACAAACAACTAGGGATGCTGGGAGCAGAGTGACATTTGGAAGCAAAAGCTGAGACTTTTACTGCCTTACATGCATGCCCATTTGACTTACCTTCTAAGCTCGCCTTTGGGGCTTAATGGTTCATGTACATCAGAGACTGGTTTAGGTGGTTTAGACTGGTAGAAGCTGAGGAGTTACTTTCTTAAATATTCATGACTAAACAGAATGTTAGGGAATCAAACAACACCCTTTGCCTACAGCTGACATTTGATAAATGTTGCTTTTGCTATTTAATTGGTAATTAATTCTGTTGAGAGCAGGAACTTTACTACATAAACTCAGAAGTACAAAAATATCATATCCTTGATTTGTTTAAAACGAAATGGGACCCCTATATCTTTCCCATGTTGAAATTCTGGAGCTTTATTGATATGTATTATCTTGAAGCTTGCCTTTTTTGTAGGATAGATTCCTAAAAGTAGGATTTTTAGGACAAAAGGTCAGTGTATTTTGAATTTGAACATAGAGTTCTGTGTACTATCCCACAACCAGAAGTATGAGAATGACTGATTATCCACACCCTCACCAGCCTGGAAGTTATCAATCTTTTCAACTTTTGCCAAGCAGATGGGCAAAAATTCAATTTTGTTATTATTTAAATTTGCATTTCCCTGCCTACTGGCAACTGCACTTCCTTTGATCCACTGGGTCATCTGTCTTCTTATTGATTTCTAAAAAGCCTTATGTAAGTAAGGGCTTTTAACTCTTTTTTTTTTTTTTTTTTTTTGCGGTACGCAGGCCTCTCACTGTTGTGGCCTCTCCCGTTGTGGAGCACAGGCTCCGGACGCGCAGGCTCAGTGGCCATGGCCCACAGACCCAGCCGCTCCACGGCATGTGCGATCTTCCCAGACCGGGGCACGAACCCGTGTCCCCTGCATCGGCAGGCGGACTCTCAACCACTGCGCCACCAGGGAAGCCCTCTTAACTCTTTTTGTGTATGTGTATGCTGCAAATACATATATACTTAATTTATCACTTGTCTTTTGACTGCCTGTGGGCTAACAAAGACACAGACCCCTACCCCTCAGCTCATATTCCAATGGGGGCATCAGATGAAAGACAGATAATGATAATACAACTTGATAAGGTTGTACACAGATAGTACATCTCAATAAATGCCTGAGGGGGCACTTCTAATATCTGCAGCAGACAAAATTTGTTTTCACATTAATATTACTTTTCAGTTGGTAATGAAAACAATGTAACTTCATTAAAGGCCACTGGCATACATTTATCATGATGTAAGGCAAAAAGATCGCTACTGTTAGATTTTGCCAGAGCTTGACCACTCTTAACCTTATTCAACTTCTAACACTTCTCACATGTCCCCTCTCAACCTATCACTCCCAAATTCCATTCTTCCTCAGAGTGTTTCTATCCACGTGTCTATTTTCATAGGAATGGTATTTGCTAGTTTGTGATTTTTTTTATACATCTCCAGTGAGTTTTAGACTCTTAATATACACATTAAAGCCATCTAAGAGGCATTAGTTTCTTCAAATAGCTGACTATCTGAAAAGAAGTTTCAGACTTTATATTTTAAAATAGGAGAGCCCATTTTCCTGTGTAGTATTAACTTATTTAACAAATTTTGATTGCTTACCACCTGTATACTGGGCACTGTTTTAAAAACTGTGGTTATAATATTATATCTACATGTTCATGGGACTTATGCTGAGGGAGAGAGAGACATTAAATCAGTATAAACCTAAGTTTATAATGTCATATACATACTATAAAGAAAAAATAAGATAGCACAAGAGAGTGTTATGGGTTGAATTGTGTTCCGCCAAAAGATGCTGAAGTCCTAGGACCTGTGAATGTGACCTTATTTGGAAATAGGATCTTTGCAGATGATCAAGTCAAGATGAGGTCGTTGGAGTAGGTCTTAATCCAATATGACTGGTGTCCTTATAAAAAGGGGAAATTAGGATACAGTCAGTGACAGACACTCACACAGGGAGAATGCCATGTGAAGATGAAGGCCAAGATCTGGACGATGCTTCTATAAACCAAGGAACGCCAGTGATTGCCAGCAAACCACCAGAATCTAGGAACAAGGCATGGAACAGATTCTCTCTCACAGTCTTCAGAACAAACCAACTCTGCCAACACCTTAATTTTAGACTTCCAGCCTCCAGAACTGTGAAACAATAAATTTCTGTTGAATCAGCCACCCAGTTTGTGGTACTTTGTTATGGAACCCCTAGGAACTTAGGACAGAAGGAAAGTAAGATTTTTAGATGGGATGATGAGGGAAGTTCACATATGAACAGAGAACTGGGAGAAGCATGTACCAGGCAGAGGGAACCTCAAGTGCAAATACCCTCTGCTGGGAGCATGCTTGGCAGGTATAAGGATCGCCAAGGTCAGGATTCTTGATGCACAGTGAGCAAAGGGGGAGAAAGTGGGAGGAGATAAGGTCAGACCATGTAGGGACCGACTGGCCATGTGTGGACAGTTGGCTTTTTCTCTGGGTAAGATGAGAAGCCATTGGAGGACTGTAGGCAGAGAAATAACATCATTGTTGTCACAAGTAGCATATTTAGTTTCTGTTAAGTAGAAAATAAGGTCCAAGTTCCTAATTTATGGTTTCAGTTATGTATCTGTATTAGCCAGTACTCTTGGAGTTGTAAGTAACAGAGGTTCAACTCAAACTCAACTAAGCAAGGGAGGGAACTTATTAGATCACATAACCAACAAGCCCATGAGTAGTTTAGGCAGAGCTGGGGATCAACCCCTATCATCAAAAATCTGTTTCATTTTCTCCTTCTTTCAGTTCTGCCTTCCTCTATGTTGATTTCACTTGCAGATAGGTTTTTATTGTTATGTGGCAAAAGAACCCCTAGTAGCTCTAGACTTTCATGCTTCTTAGTATTGGAAATCCCAATTTATATATAGTCCTACAGTAAGCAATTGTGATTTCTAGAGAGAGCTTTTGGATTGACTGGCTTGGATCACATGTCCACCTCTTTGGCAAGGGAGCTGACCCACAAGTTGAATGATATGGTGGGTTAGGATAGTTTACCAACAGAAAGAGTTATGTCAGGGCCACCATGCTGCACAGCTTCAGAACTCTAATTCATCTTATAGTGTATGTGAACGGGACCTCTTGGAGTTGGGGACTGCACAACCCAGGAGAGGCCACAGATGGTGGTCCTTGGTTCTGTAACCTAAAGAAGAGAGAAAGGAAGCTGTGCAGGCAAAACCATCAGGTATACCCTAGTACATTTAATTATAACTTTAAGAAAGGACTTATTTTTTTTAAGACTATTTATGGCAAGGTCTTGGCTGGGCTTTTCCCTTCCTGGAACAAAATATGACTCATAAAATGCAAATCTACAGTAGATATCTAAATACATTTATTTTAACTTATCTAGGGACATACTCTTGAACTTAAGGAAAGCCAATAATCCACCTCTGATAACAGCAGTATAAATCGAGTTATAATTCATAAATTCAATGGTTCTTCCTTTCTAAGAACTTTGTGCCTTCATTTATTACATGACTACTGGTTGGGCCCCTAATATGGATAGGCACTGTGTTAGGAATTGCAAATATAGTGGGGGAACCAAACACACCTGGTTTCTGTGCTCATGGGTGAGATGGACATTGGACAATGAACACATATATAAATATATACTTTATATTGTGATAAGTATGAAAAAGGAAAAGAACTGGGTTCGATCAGAGAGACCTGACAGGAGGTGGGGGGTTAATTTAGATTAGGATCAGGGATTTATCTGAGGTTGTGACATTAAAGCAGAATGCTGAAGGGTAAATAGGAATTAGCCAGATGAAGAGTGGGAGAGGCAGGGAGAGTATTCCAGGCAGAGGGAATGGCATGTGTTAAGGCCTTAAAGAGTTTGGGTATCGCCAGACATGCCTGGCCAGCCTCAGGGACATTATCCCAGACACTTACATTTCCATTGTTTGTTGCTTTCCATAATATTTCTTTTCTTTTTTTTAAAGTCTTTATTGAATTTGTCACAATATTGTTTCTGTTGTTTTTTTTTTTTTTTTTTTTTGCGGTACACGGGCCTCTCACTGCTGTGGCCTCTCCTGTTGCGGAGCACAGGCTCCGGAGGAGCAGGCTCAGCGGCCATGGCTCACGGGCCCAGCCGCTCCGCGGCATGTGGGATCTTCCCGGACTGGGGCACGAACCCGTGTCCCCTGCATTGGCAGGCGGACTCTCAACCACTGCGCCACCAGGGAAGCCCTGCTTCTGTTTTATGTTTTGGTTTTATGGCTGTGAGGCATGTGGGATCTTAGCTCCTCGACCAGGGATTGAACCCGCACTCTGGAAGACGAAGGCGAAGTCTTAACCACTGCACCACCAGGGAAGTCCCCATTATATTTCAAATTAAATAAATCACACACATTCCCTTTTCATCATTACATGGTAGAATGAATATTTAGATTTCCCCCTCTGATTATTATTTGCATATATTAGTGTATTAAAATATGAAGATCACAAAGTGACAAAAAGTGATCAGAAGGTAGAATTTATTAAAGGATGATTGTAATTATTTCATGCTGACAATATGTTTTCAAGTGTTTCATAGTAATTTAGCATTTTGGTTTCTATAACTTTGTGGTAGGGAAGAAGATGATAAGATTTAGAAAGGGGACTTCCCTGGTGGAGCAGTGGTTGAGAATCTGCCTGCCAATGCAGGGGACACGGGTTTGAGCCCTGGTCCAGGAGGGTCCCACATGCCGTGGAGCAACTAAGCCCGTGTGCCACAACTACTGAGCCTGCTCTCTAGAGCCTGCGCGCCTAGAGCCCATGCTCCGCAACAAGAGAAGCCACTGAAATGAGAAGCCCACGCACTGCGATGAAGAGTAGCCCCTGCTCGCAGCAACTAGAGAAAGCTCGCACGCAGCAACGAAGGCCCAATGCAGCCAAAAAAAAAAAAGGTTTAGAAAGAGCTGAGGACACCAGGTATATACAGGAGTTTAGTATTTAAAGGTAATTCTCTGAAGTTCTCTCCTGGCATCTGCTAAGTGAAGGACAGAAACCTGGGTACTAACCACTGGTGAACAGGTAAAACTTGGACTTTGTGGTCTAGGCCCTTGATTAATCAGACTCCCAATGGAAAACAGATGGCACACTCAGAAGAGGCTAATTTGGGATGTTTTATATACAAAGGGACTGTTTTCAAAGGGGTGTGTGTGTGCAGGCATCTGGCGCTTCTTTTTTTTTTTTTTTTTTTTGCGGTACGCGGGCCTCTTACTGTTGTGGCCTCTCCCGTTGTGGAGCACAGGCTCCAGACGCGTAGGCTCAGCGGCCATGGCTCACAGGCCCAGCCTCTCCGCGGCATGTGGGATCCTCCCAGACCGGGGCACGAACCCATGTCCCCTGCATCGGCAGGCAGACTCTCAACCACTGCGCCACCAGGGAAGCCCCTGGCGCTTCTTAATGAGCCTTTAATACCCAGGCCCAAAGAGATGAGGAGAAGAGATGTTTCCTGGACCCAAGAGACAGACACAGAGAGAGAGAGAGAGACAGAGACAGAGACACAGAGTCATGCAGCGCTGCCACTCTATATGAGAGGAGCAGTGACCTTTATTTGAGAAACACAGCCAGCTGGAGGCAACTTTATAGGAAGGAAACAAAGGGATTAAGCAACCTGACCTCCTTCTCCTTCTTCCCTTCCTTTGACTTCTAGCTGAACCCAACCAGAAAGCAGAGTCATGAGCAGCCACTAATGTGGTCCATACAGGGTCAATATTCCAGGCAGAGAGTAGGATGGAGGAGAGGAAGAGTAGACCTGTTTGGCCTGAAGGAGCAAACAGAGATATTTTTCCATAGTTCTCAACAGGCTTTCTACCAACCCCCAGGTATATAGCTAGCCAATACCATGCTGCCTAGATCCATCCAGTTCTTATTAACTATATTTCATAGTTCATAGAGGCTGGATATGTATTTAAAAATACCAGAAGTGCTTATTTGCTGATTCCTAGGATACCCTGAAAACTGGACAAGTAGTGTCAAATCCTGCTTTTCTATGTTGAGAGTTATTTGCTGCTTTTTTTTTTAATAGCTAGCCAGTCAACTCCTAAAAATGCACAGTCCAATAGACTTCTGCAATCATGTGCTCTTGGAACAATTCCCTAATTAAGTGATGAGATCTTTGAAGAAAGGCATTTTTATCATACTGCTACCACCTTCATTACTCATCCTGGTTTTTAAATATTACAGAAAATTTCAAATATGAAAATATTATGGAGAATAAGATAATGTATACTCATGTCTACCACCCTAATTTAGAAAATGTTAATATTTTGATGTTTGTTTCAGAATTTTAAAATAAGACTTCTCGTCACTTATTACCTCCATTCATTCGTTAATGCCTTCATTCATTAACTTTCATTTAAAAAAGACGTATTGAGCAACTACTTACTCTACTATAAATCCAGGGAGTAAAAATAAATAAGGTCGAGACTTGTTTCCTTTCCTGAAGGTGCTCCCAATCTAGTAGTGTGGGAGCAGATAAGAAAACACCTGGGAAGAATGTGTGTGGAAATGGGAAATAAGGAATGTAGATCCCAGACACCGGGATACAAACACATGTGTAAAGATGCTCTTTAAATACAAATTGTATTGAACTGATCTTGGAACAGTTTTGGGTGGCTATCCAATGTGGGTGCCAAAAGAGAAAAGAAGAAGAGAAGAAACAGGAAGAGATGAAGAAAGAAGACAAGAAGAAAAATAAATGACATCATAAGCTCTTGGGGTACTAACTATTTCCCCCTACCTATCCATGGCATTGTTCACAAATACGCCATTCCCACCAGGGCGCTTGATTTAGGGGCTGTGGCTTAGGAAGGTATTTGCAATTTCTGGTACAAAGCTGAAACTCCATTCTTTTCTCTCCTGTATTGGAATGACATTATCATAGGGATAACCTGGAATCATCTCTAATATATATGAAAAGCAAACTATTTTCAAACTTTGATTTTTTAATTCTGATTCAAAACAATTTGTGCAGGGGCAACTCACCATAACCACATGACAACCATGACAGGTCATGTCTGCGTCTTGTTCAGGGGCCACCATCTATCTTCCTTCTTCACAGACATAATTTTGTGGAGTATTTAGCAGTGTTATCCCCAGAATGGTTGACGGTATATTTGTGGTAGGTGGGTGAGAACACAGAGAGAAACAAACAAACAAACTAAAGAATCAGCAGCTTCTGCATGGAAAAATTGGCAATATAAGGCCACAGTGGAAACTGAAGAGTAAAGTGGATAAAACTGCAATTGCACTAACACAGTGACCACTTTGCCTCTTATTTCTTTTTTGTTTTGTTTTTTGTTTGACTTTGGCCAATTTTAAGTGTTTGACTTTGGCCAATTTTATTAAAATTTCTAGTGCCTAGTCCACAGTAAGCATATAGCCAGCATTAAAATGTTCAGAAAAAAAATCAGTAGGTAACTTTTTTTCAGGACTAAAACTGTATAGTTGTGTATTTAAAAAAATAGTAATTGAGGATAAGTACACTACACTGAAAAGCATGATGCATTCAAGTTCTTCTTACTCGTAATTGACAATAAGTGCTCCAAAATCAGGTCACTGGTTGACTATTAAATGAGTAGTGGAAACTTTTCACAAGGGGAACTATTCCTTTCAAGCTTGAATTTCTTCACATTCTGCCATTCTTAAAGTGGCTGGTTTGCTCTTCCAATAAGGAAAAGTGCAAGCCTATACAGCATCTTGGTACATATTACGAGATGCCCCCCTCAGGGCTCATGCAGCCCTGCCAACTTGTGCCTCTGTGTGAGAGGAAGGCTCCCCTCACTCTTGGCAGCCCCAGATCACCATACGCTAGCCCCACTCACCGCCACTCCCAGGCATGTTTGTGCAGTGCACAAACTGCACAACCAGGTGCCTTGATGCCAGTGCCAAAAAAACATGGCACTGGCATCAGAACAATACACTGAACACCTCCCAATGCTGGGCACTCAGCCAGGTACTGGAAATAAAAAGAGGAATAAAACAGAGTCTACTTTTGGAGACTAGGAAGAGGGCCATGTAAACAGATTACCACAATAAGACCTAGTAAAGCGATCAAAGAGAAACACACAGGGATTGCTGTTGAATCACAAATGAAAGAACCACTCATTTCTCTTGGATGTGGCTGCAGTCAGGGAAAATTCAGAAAGGAAGAGGCATTTGAATTGGGGTTCAGTGTGTGATGAGTGGGCGTTTATGAGGTGGGAAATGGTATTGGGACTTCTGGTGATAAGGACTGGCTCGAGAGTTTTTTCTGGTACCCATAAACTCAATAAAGCTTCAGTTGCAGCTTTATCCCTTTGATCTAGGTCTTGGGTCCCACCATTTTTGTTGGATTTGTCTATGTCTCTTTTTGCCTTTGAAGTGATCCAGACAAGCTCAGCAATGGGGCTTGTATAAACAGAGTAATAAACAGTGTTCATTTGCCAGGACTGTCCCCCTGCATAGCTCTCTCTCGGGCACCTGAGGAGGTAGGTGACTGGTCAAAGCCTGGGGATTTGGGAGCGTGGCCAAATGGCCTCCTTGAAGATACAGCACACAAGCACATTCCAGGAAGAGGGAGCAGCATAATCCCACAGTATTTTGTTTGCCAGATGGAAATATCCTTAGTGACAAACATTTAATTTGCCTGCAGGTGTGACCTTTGGTTATGCAATAGAATTGTGGATTAGCTAGAATGTAATTTTTTTTTTTTTGCGGTACGCGGGCCTCTCACTGTTGTGGCCTCTCCCATTGCGGTGCACAGGTTCCGGACGCGCAGGCTCAGCGGCCATGGCTCACGGGCCCAGCTGCTCTGCGGCATGTGGGATCTTCCCAGACCGGGGCACGAATCCGTGTCCCCTGCATCGGCAGGCGGACTCTCAACCACTGCGCTACTAGGGAAGCCCTAGAATGTAATTTTTGAAAGCCCAGACTGCTGTTTCCCTAGAAGGATCAGTAAGTTTTGCCCAGAAAAGCTGTTCCAAGACCACAGATGACATTTCTAACTCTAGTAAACCTTTTCCCTTGTTAGTACATGCTACTGTTTGCTAGAAAACACAGCTCCACACAAGCCACTGTCACTCTCAGAGAAGCAGCTCTCTGTGTGTCCTTTTGGCAGGAAGTCAGGGCTGTCTTTTCTGGGTCATTATGGGAAAGCAGTCATACACAGGCATCAGACGGATTGTACTGGGGCGCAAGGGTCAGAGGCAATGAACTTTCGTTCTTCCCCTAGAACTTTATTTCTTCCTCTGGCATTGCCATCATGTTCTGAAATGACGGTGTTCTCTGAACCTGTTTGTGGAGTTCAAGGCAGACTAGAAGCTTCGCTGGGCACTGTTCTGTACAATAGCAACACCAACAATAAACCTGCTGACGCCGTTTTTACTGATTAGTTCCAGACTAGCTATTCCAGGCCACACACTCATAAACCAAGTTCTCCTTTGATGATCCTAATGTTGAAATAAAAGATGGCGGTGAGTTATACAGCACCAGCTCTCAGGAACTGCCTGAGGGCCCTCACTGCAACAATCTGATAACCGCAGAAAGCACTGAGGAGTGCTTCTCAGCCTGTGTTGTGATCCTCTGGTGCCCAAAACACTCCTTCTGAAGCTCCCACTGACTGGGGAATAGAAAACGTTAGCCCACGTCAGTACCTAGAAAGAAGTCATCAAAGAGAATGCGTGACAAACTCAAGAACACTTTGTAAACATAAAAAGAAGATTCCTACAAAGTAGGCAGGCACAGTAAAACATGGCAGGTCCAAGAGGGCAGCCACAGAGAGTTGAGGGGTGTGTCAGTCCATATTTAAGGATGCTGCTAAAGGGGATCACGTGTTGACAAATATCGTTGGGAAAGTATCATATACCAAAATACCCTTAATCACCCCATAAACACTTCACATTCTTTAGCTCAAGAATGTGAAAAAGTACCCCCATTCCACCAGTTGCTTATGCCAAAAATCTAGGCCATCATTTATTTCTCTCTTTTCTTCATTACCTTCTCCCATTGATCAGTCTGTAAGTCAACCTCCAAATTACATATTGATCTGTCCACCTCTTTTTATCTCTGTGCCACAATCCCAGTCCAAGCCACAATAATCTCATGCCCAGACAACCTCAGGAGCCCACCTACTGGTTTCTCCATAGTCGCTCTGCTTCCCCTCCACCCCTGACTTCTGTATGGGAATGTCTTTCTAAGTATAAACAAATGGTTCTGTATTATTTAATTTATTCAGTGAATATATGCAACTTTTTTTTTTCGCTGTGCCACGTGGCATGTGGGATCTTAGTTCCCCGACCAGGGATCGACCCCACACCCCCTGCATTGGAAGAGTGGAGTCTTAACCACTGGAGCACCAGGGAAGTCCTATACAACTTTTAAAATTAAAAAATTACATACAATAAAATATGCTGTAGACAGCTAAAAGTAAACAAACTGGAAAAGTATTTGACAAAAATATGATAAATACTTAAAATAGATTCGATAGACATAATATATATAAGCTTATACACTTGAAAAGAAAAACATTAAGAACTTCAGCATTAAAATGCATAAGGAAAGTTGTACTTGGAAATAAACTTTGATTTTTAATGAAAAAATGGGTAATGATGTTAATATTAAATCACTGAAAATTAAATACAAATAGGTAGCAAACAAAAAATTTTCTATCTCACTAATTATCAGATAAGTGAAAATTAGAAGTGAGATACCACTTTTTGCCTATGAGAGTAGCAAGACTTTTTAAAAAATTTAATAAATCTATCATTTTCATCCACAGTTTGTAGGAGTATATAATTTCTTTGGTAAGAATTTTGGCAATGACAGATATCTCAAAAGCTCACATTTTATTTCTAGGAATTTATCATAAGGCAATAATCACAGCTATGGGAAAAGATTCAACTAAATATAATGGCTTATCTAAGAATGATTTATAAAAACAAAAATTGGAGAAAATATAAGTTAGCTACAAATTTAACATAATTCCAATAAATATACCTTCAGAATTTTTTTAGTAGAAAAAACTGATCCAAAAAGTCAAATGAAAAAATAAACAAGAATGGCCAGGAAAACTCTGGGAAGGGATAAGAGCAATGAGGACTAATAGTACCAGATATATATGGGAACATATTTTAAGCCATCAGTGGTTAAAAGAGTGTGGCACTAGAATGTTAATAGAGAGACAAATGGAAGAGTATAGACAAAAAACACATACATGACTTTACTCTGTGAAAAAGGAAGCATCTCAAATCAAAGGAGGATAAGGTGGGCTACTGAATAAATGATGGTAAGACAACTAGATAGATATAAAGAAAAAAGTTGGATCCATCCCTTTGTAACATTACTCCCTCCAAAATAAATACAGATACATACACACACACACACACACACACACACACACACACATATAAATTGGACCTGTAGAAGCCCTATAGAAGGAACCAAAGTACTAGAAGAAAACAAGGGAGAAAAATTATTTAAAAAAATTTAAAATCAGGAGGGCCTTTCTAATGATGACATAAAAGAAGCCATAAAAGTAAATATTGATAAGTTTGACTATATAAAAATATATTACAAAATTTCTACATGGCAAGATTCCACAAGAAAAACCAAAACCAAAAACAAACTGGGAAAAAGCTGTGATCTACCATCTTAACCATTTTTAAGCATACAGTTGTGTAGCATTAAGTATATTGACATTGTTGTGCAACCTTCGCCACCATCCATCTCCAGAATTCTTTTCATTTTGCAAAATAAACTCTGTACCCATTAAACAGTAATGCTCCATTCCTCCCTCTGCATTCTACTTCCTACCTCTATGAATTTGACTACTCCAGGTACCTTATATAAGAGGAGTCATGTAGTATGTGTCCTTTTGTGACTGACTTATTTTACTTAACATAATGTCCTCAAGATTCATCCATGTTGTAGCATGTGTCAGAATTTCCTTCCTTCCTTTTTGAGGCTGAATAACATTCCATCGTATGTGTATACCACGTTTTTAATCCATTCATCAGTCAGTGAACATGTGGGTTGCTTGGCAATTTTGAAAAATGCTGCTCTGACTATGGATGTACAAATATCTCTTCAAGTCCTTACTTGTATATATATATATTTTTTTATAGGAATGCAGATGTTGGTCCTCAAGAGAGAAGTAATTTGTCTCTCTCTCTCTTTTTTTTAATTAATTTATTTTATTTTCGGCTGCGTTGGGTCTTTGCTGCTGTGCGCAGGCTTTCTCTAGTTGCGGCGAGCAGGGGCTACTCTGCCTTGTGGTGTGCGGGCTTTTCATAGCCGTGGCTTCTCTTGTTGTGGAGTACGGGGTCTAGGCGTGCGGGCTTCAGTAGTTGTGGCTCAGTTTTAGAGCGCAGGCTCAGTAGTTGTGGCGCATGGGCTTAGTTGCTCCGCAGCATGTGGGATCTTCTCAGACCAGGGCTCAAACCTGTGTCCTCTGCATTGGCAGACGGATGCTTAACCACTGCGCCACCAGGGAAGCCCACTTGTATATTTTTATTTTTTATTTTTATTTTTTATTTTTTGTGGTACACGGGCCTCTCACTGTTGTGGCCTCTCCCATTGTGGAGCACAGGCTCCGGACGTGCAGGCTCAGCGGCCATGGCTCACGGGCCCAGCCGCTCCGCGGCATGTGGGATCCTCCCGGACCGGGGCACGAACCCGTGTCCCCTGCATTGGCAGGCGGACTCTCAACCACTGCGCCACCAGGGAAGCCCCCTATTTTTATATTTAAAATATTTTGCACCATGGAAATTGCATTAGTACTCAACTGTGGTATAACAAACCACCCCAAAACGGGATGACTTATAACAACAGCGATTTATTAATTCTCCTGGTTCTGTGGGTTGGCTGGGTTGTCCTTCTGCTTGTTTACCTGGCCTCAGTCATGTGGTGGAATTCAACTGGGAGATCTGGTGGGCACAAAGGTCCAAATGGACTTCATTCATATGTCTGGCAGTTGGTCTTGGCTCTTGCCTGGTTTTCTTCCACGTAACCTCTTCTCCTCTAGTAGGTTAAATCAGTTTCCTTAATGGAAGACTCAGAGAAGTGTTCAAGAGGGGAAAGCAGAGGCTGCAAGGTTTCTGAAGTGTGCTCACAGCGTCACTTCTGTTATCTTCCATTGGTCAAAGCAAATGTCAAAGACAGCTCATATTCTAGGGGTGGGAAACAGACTCTACCTCTTGATGAGAGTAGCTGCAAAAAATCTGTGGTCATGTTTAATCTCCCACAGGAATATATTACCTATTCAAACATGTTAAATAAAAATATTTATAAATAAATCTTAATGATATTGGAAAATTCATGTTATTTTATATATATATATATATATATATATATATATATATTTTTTTTTTTTTTTTTTTTTTTTTTTTTTTTGCGGTACACGGGCCTCTCACTGTTGTGGCCTCTCCTGTTGCGGAGCACAGGCTCCGGATGTGCAGGCTCAGCGGCCATGGCTCACGGGCCCAGCCGCTCTGCGGCATGTGGGATCTTCCCGGACTGGGGCACGAACCCGTGTCCCCTGCATTGGCAGGCGGACTCTCAACCACTGCACCACCAGGGAAGCCCCATGTTATAATATTTTAAAAAACAGAGAGCAAACTTGTATGTGAATTAACAATTTATGTCTGTAACACCACTGTCTCCTGGCTTCCCTGCTGCCTTCTTGACTACTCTATTTTAAGTCTTTTTTTCCTGTCTCCACTAGAGATAATGGCTCAACTCAGAATGGCCTAAATAGTAAGGAATGTGGATTATTTCACGGAACAAAAAGTTCTGAGGAAGGGCAGCTCTGGTTGAAAATGCATCTACTCACTAATGTCAGCAGGGACCCAGAGCCACGTCAGCATTTCAGCTTGGTCCTCAGACTAGTCTTGCTCATGGCTGCAGGATGGTTGCTTCAGTCACAGGTGTCTCATTCAGAAATCCAGAGGAAGAAGAGGTATTATTTGGAAAAACTGTAAACATTTTGAAAAGTTGAGAGTGGTGCAATGACTACCCATACACCCTCCACTTAGATTCAGCAACTGATATCATTTTGCCACATGCCACAATTGCTTAATCTCTCTTCTTCACTATGTGATTGACATGTGTATACATATTTATATTTTGTTTCCTGTATCATTTGAAAATAAGTTGCAGATATCACAACATTCTACCCCTACATAATTCAGCCTCTATTTCCTGTAGATGTCTCCTGTAGGACCACAATATCACACTGAGGAACAATTAGTAATCCCCTGACATCTACTTAATGTCCAGTCCCAAGTTTAAATTTCCTCAGTTGTCCCTAAAATGTGCTTTATAGCTTATCTTTTTCAAGCCAGAATCCAATCAAGTTTCAAACATTGCACTTGTTTATATTTCTTTGGTCCTTTTTAATTTAGAACATTCTCCCAGTTTGTTTTCTCGCTGAGTTTTTCTTTTGAATTATTCTGATATGTTTCCCCACAGTATCATTTATCTTGTTCCTCTTGTATTCCTTATAAACTTCAAAATTAGATTTAGAAGCTGAATTAGATTTATGTTAAATCTTTTTGGCAAGAGTGTTTCATAAGTAGTGTATTGTACCTTATGTCTCCTTTTAGTAGTGAGGCTTTTTTCTCAGAAACCCCATAGTGGACTTTTCCATAAGTGTCCTTGGCCAGAGCGGGGAAACATGCACAGTCCTGGACCAGTCACTGGTGATGCAAGTCGAAACACTATGCTTAGGTTCATTAGCTCATTGGATGTTCCTCTGTGGACTGAGGATGGTACCCGTCTCCTCCGATAAACGCACAAAGAGGGTTCTGCCAGGTGGAAGAAGCAGGCAGTATCTTTTTCCTGACACCTTCTGTGTTCTGTTGGTGCCATCTTCACCACATGTCTGATATCCACCCACTTTTCTCCATCTCCACTACTACACCTGTGCAAGTCACCAACAGCTCTGGCCCAGTTTGCAGCCATGAACTCCTAACCCATCTCCCTGCTTCAAATCTCTTCTCCAAATAGTCATCAGAGTTGTCTTTTAAAATCTAAGTCCCATTATATCAACCCCCTGCTTTAATTCCTTAAGTGGCTTCCCAGGGCACTTAAAATAAAATCCTCCGATCTCAATCTAGCTTACAAAACGTCACATCACCATCTGAGACCTCTCCAGTCTCAGATGGTCCACCCTCCTGCACACTCAGTAAGTGCCAGCTACGCAGGCTTTCACTCTGTTCTTTGAGTGTGCTGAACCCTTTACTGATTCAGGACTTCTGTACATGCAGCTCCCTCTTGTGAGACACTACCCCACCCTCACCCGCTTTGCCTGGCAGTATTATACAGCAGTTGTTACAGGCTCAATTATGTCCCCCTGCAAATTCATATGTTGAAGTCCTAACTTCCAGTACCTCAGAATATGACTGTTATTTAGAGAGAGTATCTTGAATGAGGTAATTCAAGGTAAAATGAGATCACTAGGGTGTGTCCTAATCTGACTGGCATACTCATAAAAGATGAGATGAGGGCACAGACACACCCAGAGGGAAGACCATGTGAAGATAGAGGAAGAAGGCGGCCATCTACAAGCCGAGGAGAGAGGCCTCAGAAGAAATCAACTCTGCTAACACTGTGATCTTGGACCAGAATTGTGAGAAAATAAATTTCTGTTGTTTAAGCCACCCATTTGTGGTATTTTACTAGGCAGCCGTAGCAAACTAACACAGTAGTTAAGCAGGTGAGCTCTGGAGCAGGCTTCCTAGGTGTAAATCCTGTCTCTGTCAATTACTAGCAAATTATTTAACCTTTTCATGCCTTAGTTTCCTTTTCTGTAAAATGGGGATGATAACAATAGTACCAGTAGAGTGACAACCATCTAGTTTGCCCCAGACCAAGGGGTTTCCTAGGATGCAGGACTTTCAGTGCTAAAACCGGAACAGTCACCCTAAACTGAATATGGCTGTTGTGAGACTGAATGAATATCTACAAGAATGCCTAGTACATGGTAAGCACCCAATAAATAACAGGTATTGTTACTATTACTATGAATTTTATTTCAGATCTCAGCTTAACTGTCACTTTCTCAGAGATACTTTTCCTGACCCCATAATCTGGATTAGGACTCCCTGTTAAATTCTTTCATAGTATCTGGTTCTTTTTTTTAGTGGCTCCCCAGTATTCATTCCTCTCATTTTCAATAATAACAGGGCCCTTGATTTCTAACTGGGCACATGGCGGCCTGGAATAAAGACTATTTCCAGCTTCCACCGTAGTAAACTAAATTCTGACCAATGGGATATGAGCAGATGTGGTACGTGCAAATTCAGGGTTGTGCCCTTGAAGCAGAGGGTTCTTAACTCAAGGAAGCTGTGGACAGAATTCACAGGGGTCTGTGACCTTGAATAGGAAAAAAAAAAAAACTACGTCTGTTTTTACTAAGTGCTAACTAAAATTTAGCATAGGCTTCAATTATGAATATAGGCAACAAAGCACAAAAGTATTGGGAGTAACTGTGATCTTGTCACCAAATGAAATCACAAATAGTTTTTCAATATTGTTTATGTTCATCACCACTATGAAACTTGAAATTAGACTCACTGCTAAATCTTATTATTTAATGCTTAAAGAAGCACATATATGCCACGGCACAAAAATGGTTAAGGAACTCCTGTCTGAAAGAGAAGGGCATCTTGCCCCTTCCCCTTTCACTCTCGCTGCTGGCTGGCATGTGGAACTAGCAATGGGCCATTTTGGACATGCAGGTGAGAATTACACCTCTTCAGGTGATAGAACAACCAGACTGGAAGAGCCTATGTCTCTGGGACCCTGGAATCTCCATGCAACCCCAGATTGCTTACACCCAAAATGCTACTTCAAAGAATAATGTCTACTTTGTTTACAGAAGTGTTATTTTGTGTCTTTATTTGAGCAGCTGAACCTATTTCCTTACTAATACAACAGCAGTTATCATATTTTGTAATTATATATTGATTTGTGATGATTTGTGTTTGTTTAAATGTCTTTACCACTAAAGAATAAGTTCTTTGAGGACATGGAGCATAGGTATTTGTTCACTCTGGAATCCTGGCAACTGGTACAGTGTCGGCACAGAGTAGATTCTTAATAAATGTTTCAAAATGAATGAAATAATAGCATAAGAAAATGTGTATGAGCATGTTAGTCTAATCAAATGACATTGTACAGGCAGTATGTAAAAACAAGCAAAAAGCCTATGCATAGAAAAAAGGTTGGAAGAAAATACAAAATGTGAATAGTAACTGTTTGAATTATAGGTTTTAGCATGATGTTTTCCTACTTTTGCCTATATTTTCCAAATTTCCTTTAATGAGATTGAAGAAAAAGAAAACATTTATATAATAAAAAACATATAACAAAACAAAATGGACCGAGGAGAAGTTAGTTGATCCCTGAGGGCCATGGAGAAGTTGGAGGAGGTGTGTGGAGTATTCTTGTCTGGGGAGATTTAACCAGCTGTGGTCTGGTGCAGACCCTCTCAGACCCTTTAGATACTCAAGGTGTCATATAAAAGCCAACAGGCCAGCCTGACTCTTAACATAAAGAATGAAACTCACTTCTTAACAGAGGCCATGGAAAAAAAAAAGAGGTGGAACAATATTCTGGAACAATAACGCATAGCTCTTTACAATGTAGCAACAACCATAGGACAATCTTTATTGGGCTAAAGCTTGGAAATAAATTTTATTATATTTCATTCACAATTACACAGATGAATCAGTTATAGTCACCATGAAGAGAGTCATAAACTCAAAGATGACAGAGTAAGCAACTGCCACAGCTAAAGGCCAAGTTAACAGATTGTGCTTCTGTGGGCATTTATTTCTTAATGTTAATTTTTTGGTTAAGCACTGAGCTTCTGCCTTGATTATAACCTTGATTGAAGAAAAGTGTACGCATATTTCAAATATACTGATTTTAATACCAAGAAATTACACTAAGGAAATATTTTCATGTATTCATAATTCTAAAAAAAATTAACTTCAAGATTGGCAAATAATAGATGTTCAATAAATGTTAGCTGGTGACAGTGTGTTATCCATAGAATAATTTTAAAGTTTCTTAATTTTTCCTCTATTGCCATTAATGGAAATTCTGCCTTCAAGTTTAAATATCTAAAGGCTCATAACATCTTTAGTATGCATTTATGATTATGTGAATTATTAGAAATGGCTATATTTTTTGATGTAGGTTGACTGGCCTGGAGACAAGAAAACAAATGAAACAGGTCCATCAGAAAGATGTGAAATTGGGTACAGGAAATAAAACAAAAGAGAAGTTAATAATAGCCAATGATAAATGTTAAGAAATAATTTTTAACAAAACTGCATAGTCATTATCTCATACAGATATAAAGTCAACACATGTTAAAAATTTCATTTAACTCGTTAATTAGTGGGGGAACCAGTAAGATTTTGCAACCAATTCAAAGAAGTATTAAAAAAAAAGTATTCAAACTACTAGACATCTATAGGCAGTCAGGAATGCTTAAGTAAATCTGCTTAATAGATATGAAACTGGCAAAAATAGATAATATCCATAGAACAATAATCAACTGAATCTCCTACGGATATAATTTGCATAAGTTATGGACAAGAATTATTTGCATTATTGTCAATATTCTGCAACTTACAGAATTGTAAAATAGTTCAAAGACATTGAAAGGCACAAAACCCCCATAAAATCAGATAAACTGGACAATGTCTAACTTTCCATTAAGACACCCAACAATCTTTTTGGTCCCTTTATTTATTTATTTTTTTGCGGTACACGGGCCTCTCCCTGTTGTGGCCTCTCCCGTTGCGGAGCACAGGCTCTGGACGCGCAGGCCCAGTGGCCATGGCTCACGGGCCCAGCTGCTCCGCGGCATGTGGGACCCTCCCGGACCAGGGCACGAACCCGTGTCCCCTAGCATCGGTAGGCGGACTCCCAACCACTGAGCCACCAGGGAAGCCCTCGTTTTGGTCCCTTTAAACAGCCTTTCTTCATGTTTTCCCTACACAGATGACTTGTTTTGAGTGCTATTTATGGGCCAGGCATTGCCCTAGATGCCTTGAAGATATTAACTCATTTAATTCTCACAAGAACTTTATGAGGCAGGTTCTGTTACTATTACCATTTCATAGGGGAGGGATCTGAAGCACAAGAAAAGGTAAGTCTGTCACCCGAGGTCACAGTGATAGTAGGAGGTAGAACCAGGATCTGAATCCAGGTAGTTTTGCACAAGTTATGCTGCCATGGATGTGAGTATATGAAGATAAACGAATTGACAGGACCTGACAAGTTAGATAACATTAGATACAGAAGCAGGAAGAGATAATGGTGACTCCAAAGTGTTTCCCCTGGTCGTGAGAAGGGGGACACTGTCCAGATAAAAAGACTAAGAAGAGGAGTTAGTTTAATTTGGTTTTTAGACATATACTTTGAAGTAACGGCAATATGTGGAGATGGAAAAGTCCAGCTAGGCAGGAGACCAGAACTAGAGATGTAGATAAATGACTTTTTAAAATTGAGCAGGTTTATTAAACTTTGGTATCAGAAACACTAGTGTGTGTCTGTCAGAACTAAAGGACAGAAGCCCAGAGAGAAAAGAGAATATTATGCAGGAGGGACTGAGGTCCTGCATAGGCTGAAGAGGGCCAGTGTCAGGGAGTAAAACCAAAGCAGGGTGAATTGGCTGGAGTTCTTAGGTTCAGACAACAGAGTACTCTCCCATAGGTTTAAGGAGAAACATTAAAATGGAGTCACAAATGCAGATAGCTAGGGTTGAGGCTGAAAGGTAAAAAGAGGCTACTATCGTGTTGAAGCTTTATCCAACACGCAGTAAAACTGGTCAAGCAGGGAGGGGCCATGATCAGAGGCACCCTTTGGAAAGAACAAGTGTGGCTGCAGCGCAAAAAATCTGGTCAAATCTGGAGGCAGGAGGTGTTACTGGGATCCAGATGTAGGCAGCTGCTGGCTTGGACCAAGTCAGGTCGTGGCAACTAGACCCAACTATAATATTTGAGGGGCCTGATGGTAAGAGTGCCAAAGGAGGCTCATATACCATGTGAATAAAGGTTTAAAAGTTATAAATCAACCTAGTAAACTGTCAAATTATTCTCTTTCCTACTGCCTCGATAAATATCAATACATCTTCAGAAGGACCTGGAAGGAAGGGGGAGAGCCCGGGCGAGATCCGTCGAATTTAGGCGGGGCTTTCCTGGAACCTATAAGGCCGAGGAGCGCGGCGGCGGCGCAGATGCAGGGGACCACAGCGACACCTGTCTCATCTCCGACTGGCGCCCAGCGGCCTCCTGCCCGCCGCTAAGAGGTGCGCAGACAGAGCTGCCGGGGGCGTGGCGGGGCGTGGCGAGGCGAGGCGTGTCCGCGCGTTAACAGCGCGAGGTCGAAGGGCACGGCTGCGTCCCTGTCATGGCGGCCTCCACGCTGGTGTCGGCGTGGGGCCCGCTACGGCCCGGCGTCCCCGGGCTGTGCCGCTGCCGGCCGCCCAGGGGCCTGTGGGCGCACGCATGGCGGCTCCCGGAGCCCGCGGGGTCCGGGCGGAGCGTGGCCGCGGTCAGCGGACCTGGCGCCTCGGGCACTGACCGCTACTGCTTGGAGCTGCTGCGGTGAGCGAGCCGGACTGCCCCCGGCCGGGAGGTTGGGGAGCAGGCCGAAAGGGACCCTGGTGGGCGCGGCGGGCCTCGGGGCGGACCTGCACCCTTCCTGTGTCCCTCAGCGTGTGAGCTCGGGTGTATGGGGGAGTGAGGCAACAGGAGCTTTCACACTGGTCACAAATTTATGGCAAAATTCCTCCGTCTCGGGCTTCCCTGGTGGCGCAGTGGTTGAGAGTCTGCCTGCTAATGCGGGGGACACGGGTTCGAGCCCTGGTCTAGGGGGATTCCACATGCCGCGGAGCAACTAGGCCCGTGAGCCACAACTACTGAGCCTGCGCGTCTGGAGCCTGTGCTCCACAACCAGAGAGGCCGCGATAGTGAGAGGCCCGCGCACCGCGATGAGGAGTGGCGCCCGCTTGCCACAGCTAGAGAAAGCCCTCGCACAGAAATGAAGACCCAATACAGCCCTAAATTTAAAAAAAAAAAAAAAAAAAAAAATTCCTTCGTCTGTCACCTTGCCCGAGCGTTAACTTTTACCTAATTAAACGCTTTGCATGAATAGCTTTTTAAAATTTGAAAGATGGCTAGTAACTAATTTTAATTAAGCAGTAGTTAACTTTGAGTTCTTCCTATGTGTCAGGCAGTATGCAAAGTAGTTTACAAGTAAATTATCTAATTTTCGTTACAGAATATGAGGGAACAGTTGTAGACCTACCACTTACAGTTATGTGGATTAGAGCATTTAGAACAATGCCTGGCACAAAGCAGGGGTACAGTGAGTACGGTATAAACTTTATTATCTCATCTAGCAGACATGGAAATGAAGGTTTAGAGAGATTCTGGAATTCACCTGAGTTCAGTGGAATCTAAGCCTCATAAAGTCAGTTATTCTGGTAACACGCGAAAGGTATAGCACATAGGAGTCGCTGTTAATCATTTGTGGGATAAATTGGATGAATCGGGTTACCTGGTACATGTGGGCAGGGGCCTGCCTGGGAATCCAGGCCTGACTTAAGGAGTGAGTGGCTTACCACCACCACCCCCGGCCCCGCCCCCGCTGCCCTTTTGCTGCTCTTAATTCGTACCAGTGGCAAAAAGTCTCAGAGTACCTGGTCTCAAGGACTTCTGAGAAGTGCTAGAATAGTTAAACTATCTTGAATTTGATTGGGCTAGTATATCCAATGTTTTTGAATTCCATTGTAGCAAAATGTAGCATAACGACAACATTCCCATGCATTTCAGTATTTTGTTTCGTTTTTAATCACTTTTAAAAATACTGTTCCTTCCCCACCTTATTTACTTCTTGATTGCTTATAGGAGAAACAAGGTAGCATTAGTGGAAATCAGGTCATTAAGAATTGTAAAAGCCAAAAAGATTATATTCATATAGAGTGTGTGTGTGTGTGTGTGTGTGTGTGTGTGTGTGTGTGTGTGTACGTGTGTACAGGCTCCGGACGCGCAGGCTCAGCGGCCGTGGCTCACGAGCCCAGCTGCCCCGCGGCACGTGGGATCTTCCCGGACGGGGGCACGAACCCGTGTCCCCTGCATCAGCAGGCGGACTCTCAACCACTGCGCCACCAGGGAAGCCCCGTCTTATATATTTTTAAGTTATCATTTTTCGATGATAAGACATTTAAGTTACCAAAACGTATACCACCCATATCCACTTGTTCAGTGCAATTTTTCTTTGACGCCAGTGGTGTCCTAACTTTCCTATCCAGGGTTGAATCACTCTTACTAATTTCTTATATATTCTTCTAGAAATAGTCTGTGGATATCACATAACAGCTTTTCTCAAATATATATTTATAAATGGCCAGACACTTAATCTGTCCATATTGGTATTTAAGTGGAATGGAGGCTGTTGACTCTAGTGATTTATCGAAAAGCAGGCAGCAGGCAGACCTTATCTGAGTTTAGTAATCCTAGCTCTGTCACTTGGGAAAGTTAATTACTTTAAGATTCAGCTATTTCATCATTTGTAGATTTCTACTTCTACTTTATAACATGGTTTTGAGGATTAAATTACATGGTGTATATAAAAATGCTGGTACATAACAAATGCTCAATAAATAGTTTAAAATAAAAACAAAATGAAAGGAAGATTAGAACTTTTAGCTTCTAATTGTCCATTAATCTTTGCAAGATTTGGCCTCCGAAATTGTGTGTGCAAGGTTGTTTTGGACATGTATCTTATGCAAGGCCTCCAAATATCAGACAGGATACTAGGCTACAATTTGATTAGCCAGCCGAGGATCTTCTAGGAATCAAGGTTCCCGGGAAAATCTCAAGCCTAACTTACATAGGCTTCTTGGGGTTTGGTTTGAGGAGCACCGCCTCAGGCCTTGGGATTAGTGTTATAATAAGATGAGGAGGTGGCAGTGGTGATATCTGGAAGTGCAGTTCTCCAGCCTCACTGAGGAACCACTTCTTTTGTGCTTCAGTGGCACAGGTCCGTGGAATTAGCATAGCAGTCCTAGCAGTAGATATGCTTACTTCTCATATGTCTGTCTCTCCCTGCTAGACTGAAGTCTATACCTATCTTCAGTGTCTAGCGCAGTGCCTGGCACGTGCTAGGCACTGAATAAATGTTTGAATGAATGAATGAATGAATGAAAGGTTATTGACCCTGCTGCTGTATAAAGCCATCTTAGCATAGCATTTCGCATTATCTGGAACAGTTCTTAGGTAACTGGACCTTGGTTAGCTACGTATAGGTTATCCTTGTATATCAGTAATCAACGTTGATAACAATGATCCTGATTGATGAAGAAATGGTTAAATAGTATATCCTATTTAATGTAAAGAAGTGGGTAATATTGTTTAGAAAAATTTCCAAAGTATCTTAAAAATTGTTAACAGGGTAAACCATTAGCTGTGTAGAATATCTTATTTCCCAAAGACTGTTACAGTTCTGTTATGTCTTCATTTTTCATTTTCGTGTAAGAAACTTGAAGTACTTCACATGTTATTTTTAAGGAGATATGAAACAGAATATCAAGCCTCATTTTTCAAGTTTCTGTCAATAACTAGTTGAGTAATGGAAATTAAGATTGTAGTTTGATTCCTATTCAGTGTTTTCTTACTGTCTCATATTAACTTTCACGTGTTTTAAACACTTTTGAAGTTTAGAGACTGTTTATAATAAAATAAAATTTAGAAATGTTTATATCTGTATATATTTAGCTTATACTTATAAGCTATAAAGCTTTGTCTGAACTCTCCATATTGTAGCTGAAACCGCATATGGTGAGATTTTTTAGTAGAGCTGTCTTGTGACAACAAGGTTACTGCTATCTGTTCATGATTTCTTCCGTTTGTTTATGTGGAAGTTGGGGGAATTGTGAAGGTTTAAGTTCTCTGTTAGCCACACGACGAAGTGTGAACCAATTGAAAAGTGGGAGTAGTCTGAATTTCAAACCTAAACTCCATGGAATGAGGTTGGACCCATTTTATACTGAGTACTGTTTTATAGGAAATACTGTTATATTAAGGCTCCAGTGTATTACAGTGAAAGTAGCCTTGTCAATAGGCAGTCTGGTAAGCACTTCATATTTATTTATGTAGGTATGTATGTATGGCTGCGCTGGGTCTTCGTTGCTGCGCGCAGGCTTTTCTCTAGTTGTGGTGAGCGGGGGCTACTCTTTGTTGTGGTGCGCAGGCATCTCATTGCAGTGGTCTCTCTTGTTGCGGAGCACGGGCTGGAGGCACACGGGCTTCAGTAGTTGTGGCACATGGGCTTTAGTAGCTGTGGCTCATGGGCTCTAGAGCGCAGGCTCAGTAGTGGTGGCGCATGGGCTTAGTTGCTCCACGGCATGTGGGATCTTCCCAGACCAGGGCCTGAGCCCGTGTCCCCTGCATTGGCAGGCAGATTATTAACCACTGTGCCACCAGGGAAGCCCTGGTAAGCACTTTATACTTAAGTCATCCTAGAATGAATATAGTAAGGATTATATTTTTTTAACTTTTCATTTTAAAGTAATTTCAAATTCACATAAAAGCTACAGAAATAGTACACAGAGCTCCAATGTACTCTTCACCCAAATTCCCTCACTGTTAACGTTTCGAACCACTTGAGAATAAGATGTAGATGCCCCATTACCCCCCTTATTATTTTGGTGTGTGTTTTTAATACACAAAGATTCTCTCCCATATAACCATAGTATAACCATCAAAATCAGGATATTAAAATTGATCCACTATTACCATCTAATCCACAGACTCCATTGGCATTTTGCTAATTAGTCTGTTATGTCTTTTGTATATCCAGGATCACATGCTACATTTAGTTGTCACGTGTCTTTAGTCTTCTCCAATCTGGAACAGTTTCTCAGTCTTTCCTTATCTTTCATGAACTTGACTTTTTTTTTTTTAAGAGAACAGGACAGGCTACTTTGTAGACTTTCAGTTTGGGTTTATTTAATGTTTACTCATGATTTACACAATTTTTGCAGGAATATTACAGAAGTTATGCTGTGCTTTTCTCAGTATCATGTCAGAAAGCACATGGTGTTGATTTATCCTATTACTGTGGAGTGAACTTTTTGTTACTTGGTTCTCAAGTGTCTTTCAGGTTTCTCCCTTGTAAATTAATAAGAATGTTAGCAAATAATATTTATTTTGTGAGGAGATACTTTAATACTATGTAAATATTCTTTTTCTATCAAACTTTCACCTGTTTAACATTTTCAGACATTTATTGATATTTGCTTGAATCGGTTTTTACTTTGATAGTTATCAGGTGGTGATTTTAAAAATTCAATCATGTCTTCTAGGTTTATCAGTTGGCATTGTACTGGTTGTCAAATTTTTCCTTCTCTTTGCATTTATTCATTCATTTATATTGGTATGAGCTGATGGGGTCCTGTTACAATCTTTCTGTCATTATTTTTTTGATGCTCAAATTGTCCCAGACTTGGCCAATAGAACTTCATCAAGCCAATTTCTTTGTCCTTTTAACAAGTCACTCCATTCTTTGAACATTTGTTTACTTTCTGCTCAAAGATGTTTCAGGCTTATTTGGTATTTTCCTTCCACCAGCCCTGGAGGCAGTCATTCCTTCAAGGAGCCTTATTTTCTTTCAGTGGAGAAATCAAGGTGTGTTCACTGATACTGCGGGTATGGGGGCGGATATCATTGTTTCTAGGCTTTGTCAGCAGATGCTGTAGGGAAATAGAAGTAAGTGTGAGTGTGTGCGCATACACACAGGCGCACCCTCCCCCCCCATATTGTTCTCTCTCTGTCTTATGTATATATTTATCTATGCATTCAAAACCATGAGTTCATACCAGTACTTGCTGGCACTGTTTTCTTGATTTCTCCATCTGTAACTCATTTGAATTCTTACTAAAACCAAAGTGATTCTGAAAGTTAAAATTATATATATATTATATAAGTCAAAATAAATTAATAGAGATTGATTATTCATTTTAACTGGTCTGGGATTGGAAGCAGATAAATTTTTTATAATTGTAGAGAAACAGATATAAAATATAGGGAACTTGGGGGCTATTTTGAGTTGAAGCGTTGTTTTCGGTTCATTTTGGTCAGTATTTTTTTGTGTGCAGTTTGGAAAGTGAAGAGTAATTATCTTTTTTTGCTTATTTATTATAGGAAACGAGATTATGAAGGCTATTTATGCTCCCTGCTACTCCCTGCAGAATCCAGAAGCTCTGCTTTTGCACTGAGAGCTTTCAATGTGGAACTGGCTCAGGCTGGTATTAAAATACCTTAAAAATTATTTGTAAAAATAGTGATGTAATATGTTTAATGCTGAACAATAAATAAATATAGTAGTAATTTATATGTTAGATGTGTTTAAGGTTTCTGCTGGTGATTTCTTTCTCCTGCTTAACAGTTCAATTCCAAGAATAAAACTAGCTAATGAACTTAATGTTTTTGGAAAGACCATCCTGGAATTTGTTTTTTTAAGGATATTATAAAACTGTGCAATTAACATTGCACATTTGTCTGTTAATTGAATAGGTTAATCAGGGTATTACTGCTTATTCTTTACATTTGCATAATTTACATGTATATAGCAGTTCTTCAAAGCACTTTTTTTTTTTTTTTTTGCATTACGTGGGCTTCTCACTGCTGTGGCCTCTCCCGTTGCGGAGCACAGGCTCTGGACATGCAGGCCCAGCAGCCATGGCTCACGGGCCTAGCCGCTCCGCGGCATGTGGGATCTTCCCAGACCAGGGCACGAACCCGTGTCCCCTGCATCGGCAGGCGGACTCTCAACCACTGCGCCACCAGGGAAGCCCCAAAGCACTTTTTAAATTGAGTTTTTAGCTTTAAAGTGAAATGGAAATTGAAGCAATTATAGCAAACCCAGACCTTATATCATACTAACTCACTTTTTTCTAAAGAATTACAAACAAGGGAGCGACTCTTCTTTTTCTTATACTGGAAAGAATGTGTGCTGATATAAGATAAATTGAAATGGAGAATGTAAATGAGGGAGTTGAGATAGAATTGCGTTGATCTTCTCAGTAAATGAAATGGAGAGGTTAGTTATTGAGAGTGAGGAAGCACGGGAGGGTTTGGAGTCTTCAAGAGTATAAGTTTTGACACAGCCTCTCTGGTGAATATGATAGGACGTGAAGTAGGAACACATGAAAGGATGTGAGTATAGTACTGAGGCATAATTGTGGTTAAACACTATAAATCTGCAGAGAGTAATAGAGTCTGGCTGTTTGTCCTCGGTGTATTTCTAGAAGTCATGGGTCTATATTTTTTTACATCATCCTTTTTCAGGTATAAACTATACTTCAGCATCTTAAGTCAGTCATAATTTAACAATAAATAGTACCCAATGTGATCTTCCATTATAACTTTAAAATAATTAAAATTCCATTTTTAATAAATAAGTCTTCCATATTTTCCCTGATTCTCTGTCACCTTATAGGAATGTCTTGCCTTTTTTTTTTTAATTTAAATAAATTCAACTGTGCAGGTAGCCTCGCACCTGTGTGCCACTCCAGGCAGTGTCCACCTGGCTGCCTCTTGGTCCCACTGCCCTGCACAAGATGCCACTTCCATCTCCCGATGGCTGTCTGTCTTACTGCTTTTTTGTACACACAGTCTTGTTCATTCATTCATTCAACAAGTATTGTCCAAAATATGCTAGGCACTATTTTAGGCACTGGGTTATAGCATTGAATAAAACATACAAAGTCCCTGTATTCAAGGAACAAGTAAATACTGTACAGAAAAATTAAGGAGGATAGGGAAGGCTAGGTATAGCAGGGGTTCCTGTTTTAAGTAGGGTGATCAGGAAAAACCTCACTGAGACGGTGGCATTTTAGCAAAGATTTGAAGGAGGCAAGGGAGTGAGATACGTGGCTGAAGAGTCTTCCAGACAGAAGGAGCAGCAAGTGCAAAGGCCCTGAGATGTAAGTGTGCCTGACGTATTCAAAGACAAGAAGGCCAGTGTGGCACAACAGAGAAAGGAGGGAGAGTGTGGGAGGAGATTAGGTTAGAGGTATCTGGGCCAGAAAAGTAAGGTCTTGGAGACCACTTCAATCACTTTGGCATTTACTCTGAGTGAGATGGAAAACCATTGGAAGGTTCTGAGCAGAGAAAGACATCACATCTTTGTCATGTTTCTAAAGGATTACCCTTAAAAAAATTTTTTTTATTAAAGTATAGTTGATTTACAATATTAGTTTAATGTGTACAACCATGGTTCAATATTTTTGATAGATTATACTCCATTTAAAGTTATTACAGGGCTTCCCTGGTGGCGCAGTGGTTGAGAGTCCGCCTGCCGATGCAGGGGACATGGGTTCGTGCCCCAGTCCGGGAGGATCCCACATGCCGCGGAGCGGCTAGGCCCGTGAGCCATGGCCACTGAGCCTGCGTGTCCGGAGCCTGTGCTCCGCAATGGGAGAGGCCACAACAGTGAGAGGCCCACGTACCACAAAAAATAAATAAATAAATAAATAAATAAATAATGAATTTATTTAAAAAAAAAAATAAAGTTATTACAAAGTATTGGTTGTATTCCCTGTGCTGTACAATATATCCTTGTATCTTATTTATTTTATACATAGTAGTTTGTGCTTCTTAATTCCTTATCCCTGTCTTGTCTCTCCCCTCATCCCTCTTCCCACTGGTAGCCACTACTTTGTTCTCTATATCTGTGAGTCTGCTGCTCTTTTTTTGTTGTTGTTTATTCATTTGTGTTATTTTTTAGATTCTACATACAAGTGATAATGTACATTATTTTTGATTAATTTGGATATATATCCAGGATTGGAGTTGCTGAATCATATGGTAGTTCAATTTTTAGTTTTTTGAGGAACTTCCATACTGCTTTCACAGTGGGTACACCAATTTACATTCCCACCAACAGTGTACTAGAACTCCCTTTTCTCCACATCCATGCCAACATTTCTTAATTTGTGGTCTTTTCCATGACAGCTATTCTGACAGATGTGAGGTAATATCTCATTGTGGTTTTGATGTGCATTTCCCTGATGCTTAGTGCTGTTCAGCATTTTTGCATGTACCTCTTGGCCATCTGTATATCTTCTTTGGAAAAGTGTCTATTCAGGTCATCTGCCCATTTTTTAATTGCATTGTTTGTTTTTTTGATATTGAGTTGTATGAGCTGTTTATATATTTTGGATATTAACCCCTCAACAGACATACCATTTGCAAATATTTGCAAATATTTTCTCCCATTCAGTAGGTAGTCTTTCCACTTTGTTGATGGTTTCTTTTGCTGTGCAAAAGCTTTTAAGTTTAATTAGGCTCCATTTGTTTATTTTTGCCTTTGTTTCTTTGCCTGAGGAGAAAGATCCAAAAAAATATTGCTATGACATAGGTCAGAGGGTGATCTGCCTATTTTCTAGGAGTTTTATGGTGTCCAGTCTTATATTTAGGTCTTTAATCCATTTTGAGTTTATTTTCATATATAGTATGAGAAAATGTTCTAATTTCATTCTTTTACATGTAGCTGTCCAGTTTTCTCAGCACCACTTACTGAAGAGATTGTCTTTCCCCATTGTATATTTTTGCCTCTTTTGTCAAAGATTAATTGACCATAAATGCATGGGTTTATTTCTGGGCTCTGTATTCTGTTCCATTCATCTATGTGTCTGTTTTAATGCCAGTACCATACTGTTTTGATCACTATACCTTTGTAGTATAGTCTGAAATCAAGGAGTGTGGTATCTCCAGCTTTATGCTTTTTTATCAAGATTGCTTCAGCTGTTCAGGGTCTTTTGTGGTTCCATATAAATTTTAGGATTTTGTGTTCTAGTTCTGTGAAAAATGTCATGGGTATTTTTATAGGAATTACATTAAATCTGTAGATTGCTTTGGGTAGTATTGACATTTTAACAATATTAATTCTTCCAATTCATGGACATAGGATATCTCTCCATTTCTTTGTATTATCTTCAGTTTTCTTCATCAGTGTTTTTTAGTTTTCAGAGTATAGGTCTCTCACCTCCTTGGTTAAATTTATTCCTAGGATTTTATTCTTTCTGATGTGATTTTAAACGGGATTTTCTTTTGCTTTTTCTTTCCTGTAGTTCATTATTGGTGTATTAGAAAGGCAAAAAATTTCTGTATATTAATTTTATATCCTGTAACTTTATTGACTTCATTTCTTAGTTCTAATAGTTTTTTGGTGGAGACTTTAGGGTTTTCTTTATATAGTATCATGTCATCTGCAAATAGTGACAGTTTTACTTCTTACCTTCCAATTTAGATGCCTTTTATTTCTTTTTCTTGTCTAATTGCTGTGGCTAGGACTTTCAATACCATATTAAATAGAAGTGGCGAGAGTGGTTATCCTTGTCTTGTTCCTGATTTTAGAGAAGAAACTTCTCACCATTGAGTATGATGTTAGCTATGGGGTTGTCATAATTGGCCTTTATTATGTTGAGATGTTTCCTCTATACCAACTTTGATGAGAGTTTTTATCATGAATGCACGAATGTTGAATTTTGTCAGATGTTTTTTTCTGAGTCTATTGAGATAATCATGTGATTTTTATCCTTTGTTTTATTAATATGGTGTATCACATTAATTGATTTGTGGATATTGAACCATCCTTTCATCATTTTAGTAAATCCCACTTGGCCATGGTGTATGATCCTTTTTACATATTGTTGAATTTGGTTTGCTAATATTTTGTTGAAGGTTTTTACATCTAGATTCAATAGAGATATTGGCCTATAATTTTCTTTTTCTGTAGTGTCTTTGTCTAGTTTTGGTTTCAGGGTAATGGTGGCCTCATAACTGGGAATCTTCCCTCCTCTTCAGTACTTTGGAGTAGTTTGAGAAGGATAGGTATTAGTTCCTCTTTGTGTATTTGTTTGAATTCCCCTGTGAAGCTGTCTAGTCCTGGACTTTGGTTTGCTGGGAGTTTTTTGGTTACTGATTCAATTTCATTACTAGTGATCTGTCTGTTCAGATTATCTATTTCTTTTGGTCTAGTTTCAGAAGATTGTAGTTTCTAGGAATTTATCCATTTCTTCTAGATTGTCCAATTTATTGGCATGTAACTATTCATAGTTTTCCCTTCTGATTTTTTTGTATCTGTGATATCAGTGGTAATTTCTTCTCTTTTATTTCTTACTTTGTTTATTTGGGTTCTCTTAATGAGCTTGGCTAAGGGCTTATCAATTTTGTTTATCTTTTCAAAAAACCAGCTCTTGGTTTCATTGAACTTTTTTCTTTTTTTTTTTCCTGGTCTCTATTTTATTTGTTTCTGCTCTGATCTTTATTATTTCTTTCCTTCTGCTGACTTTGGGCTTTGTTTGTTCTTCTTTTTCTAATTCCTTTAGATGGTAGGTTAGGTCGTTTATTTGAGATTTTTCTTGTTTCTTGAGATGGGCCTGTATCACTATAAACTTTCCTTTTAGAACTTCTTTGCTGTGTGTCCTACAGATTTTGGAAAGTTGTGCTTTTATTTTCATTTGTCCTGAGGTATTTTCTGATTTCCTCTTTGATTTCTGCATTGACCCATTGGTTTTTTAGTCTCCATGTGTTAGTGTTTTTCCCATTTTTCTTCCTGTGATAGATCTCTAGTTTCATACTATCGTGGTCAGAAAAGATGCTTGATATAATTTCTATCCTCTTAAATTTTTTCCGTCTTGTTTTGTGGCCTAGCATGTGATCTGTTCTAGAGAATGTTCCATGTGCACTTGAAAAGAATTCGTATTCTGTTTTTGTATGGAATGTCCTGTAGATATCTATTAATTCTAACTGGTCTGATGTGTCATTTAAGGCCATTGTGTACTCATTGATTTTCTTTCTGGATTGTCTGTCCTTTGATGTAAGTGGGGTGTTAAAGTCTTCTACTATTACTGTGTTTTTGTCAGTTTCTCACTTTATGTCTGTTGATATTTGCTTTATGTATTTAGATGTTCCTATATTACGTGCATATATGATAATGAATGTTATATCCTCTTGCTGTATTGGTTCCTTTATCATTATACAATGCTCTTCTTTTTCTTTTATTATAGCCTTTGTTTTAAAGTCTATTTTGTCTGATATGTGTATTGCTACTCCTGATTTCTTGTCGTTTCTGTTTGCATGAAATATCTTTTTCCATTCCCTCACTTTCACTCTGTGTGTGTCTTTATCCCTGAAGTGAGTCTGTTGTAGGCAGCATGTTGAAGGGTCTTGTTTTTTTATCCAATCAGCCACCCTGTGTCTTTTGACATTTAAAGTAATTGTAGTCCACTGACATTTAAGGTAATTATTGATAGGTATGTACTTATTGCCATTTTATTACTTGTTTTCCAATTGTTTTTGTAGTTCTTCTCTGTTAATTTCTTCTTCATTTTGTTTCTTCCATTGTGGTTATATGATTTTCTTTTGTAGTATGCTTGCGTTCGTTTCTTACTGGTTTTCGTGTATCTATTGTAGGTTTTTGATTTGTGGTTACCATGGGGTTCATATACATTGACCAATAATTATATCTACGTGACTTAAACTGATAGTCTTTTAAGTTAAAACGCATTCTAAAAGATCTACGTTTTTTTACTCCCCTCCCTCATATTTTGTGTTTTTTATGTCATATTTTACATCTTCATGTCTGTCTCTTTACTGTTTATTGTAGTTATGGTTGCTTTTACAGTTTTTTTTTTTTTTGCTTTATAATCTGCATACTGGCTTTAATATTTAAGTGGTTGATCCACAGCCTTTACTATATGATTTGTCTTTACTAGTGGGATTTTTTTTTTCACTATAAATTCTTACTTCTTGTAGCCTTTTCTTTTCCACTTAAAGAAGACCATTTAATACTTCTTGTAAGGTTGGTTTACTAATGATAAACTTTTAGTTTTTTCCTTATCTGAGAAGTTCTTTATCTCTCTTTCAGTTCTGAAAGATAACCTTCCTGGGTAGAGTATCCTAGGTTGTAGGTTTTTTCCTTTCAGCTGTTTAAGTATATCATGCCACTCACTCCCTTATGGCGTGCAAAGCTTCTGCAGAAAAATCAGCTGATAGCCTTAGGGGGATTCCCTTGTATGTTTTTCTGCTTTTCTCTCTTTCTCTCTCTTTTTTTTTTTCTCTTGCTGCCTCTAAGATTCTCTTTAACTTTTGCCATTTTAATTATGATGTGTCCTGGTGTGGGTCTCTTTGTGTTCATCTTGCTTGGGACTCTCTGTGCTTCCTGTACCTGGAAATCTGTTTCCTTCTTCAGCTTCAAGAAGTTTTCAGCCATAATTTCATCAAATACATTTTCTACCCCTTTCTCACTCTCTTCTTCTGGAATCCTTATAATGTGAATGTTAGTACACTTGATGTTGGCTCAGAGGTCCCTTAAACTATCCTCATTTTTTAAAATTTGTTTTTCTTTTTGCTGTTCTGATTGGGTGATTTCCATTACTCTTTCTTCCAGATCACTTATGTGTTCTTCTCTATCACCTAGTCTGCTGTTCATTCCTTCTAGTGCATTTTTCATTTCATTTATTGTATTTTTCATCTCTGACTGGTTCTTTTTAATATTTTCTAGTTCCTTGTTAAAATTCTCAGTGTGTTCATTTATTCTTTTCCCAAATTTAGTTAGCATTCTTTTTACTATTGCTTTGAATACTTTATGTGGTAAATTATTTATGTCTGTTTCATTAGGGTTTTTTTCAGGGTTTTTTCTTGTTCTTCCATTTGAAACATATTCCTTTGTCTTTTCATATTGTTTAACTTTCTCTGTCTCTATGAGTTAGGTGATAAGATTGGTTACCTGTCCCAATCTTGAAGGGGTGTCCTTGGGTGGGACTGCCCCTATGCAGTCTGCTTGTGCCCAGTCACTTTGGTGGGAGAGCTGGATCTGAAGTGAGCATAGGTCATGTCTTCTTCTGGGGTGTGCTGGCAGCTACCACTTTGGTGGGAGGTAGGGCTATAGATGAAGGGGCTATAGCCAGAGCCAGGTGTGAGCTGGGGCTTTTCCTTTGCTCTTCCAGTGGCAGTCACCATCCTGTCTGGGTAGGGTCTGGCGCCCAAGGTGCTGGAGCACAAGCCCTGAGGATTGACCTGAGCTGGTTCCCATCCTTCTAAGCGTGTGCACTCCTCTAGCAATGGCACCTCAGTCCTAGTCGAGAGCAAGAGGGGCTGGAACAGGCGCCTGGTGTAGGCTGGGGTGCATGCTGGAATGGTCTGGGAAGCCAGTCAGAGCCCCAGGCAGTTTTCAGCCTGCAGCCTGATGTGCATGCTGTTAATGGCTGCCTTCACCCTAGTCAGAGGCAGAGTCAGGTCCAAGCTGGCTTCCTTTTCTTTAAGTGTGTGCACTCCCCTTAGCAATGACAGCCTTCACCCTAGTGGAGAGCAGTGCTGGAGCAGGAGAGACTGGAGCAGGCAGCTGGTCAGAGCCGCAGGCAGTTTTCAGTCCGCAGCCTCCATGCTATTCCCGGGAATAAGTAAGTGTGTGCACACTCTTCACAAGCAGAGTCTTGGTTTCTTACAGCCCTCCAGTAAGTCCCACTGGTTTTCAAACCAGCTAAGGGTAATTGTGTTACCAGTGTCAGACCCTTGGGCTGGGGTGCCTGATGTGTGGCTCAAACCCCTTGCTTCCCAGGGTGGTTCCCTGAGCCTGTGTGTGATATCCCCCTCCTCTTCTGTGTCCCCTGCTAAGGGCCTGGGTACCAACCTAACCGGTTCTCCTCCCTTCCTCCCTGACTCCATGTGCATCTTTCTTGACAGCCTTGGTTGTAGAAGAGCCTTTTTGCCAGTTTCCAGGTTGTTTTCAGCGATGTAGATGTATTTTTGATGTGTTCATGGGGGCAGGTGGGCTCAGTGTCCTCCTACTCTGCCTTCTTGATCTCCCTCCTAAAAGGATTAACTCTTTTTAAAAAATGTATTTATTTATTTTTTCTTTTCCGTTATGGTTTATTACAAGATACTGAATATAGTTCCCTGTGCTATACAGTGGGACCTTGTTGTTTATCCATTCTGTATATAATAGTTTGCATCTGCTAATCCCAAACTCCCAATCCATCCCTCCCTCTTGGTAACCACCAGTCTGTTCTCTATGTCTGTGAGTTTGTTTCTGTTTCATAGATAAGTTCATTTGTGTCATATTTTAGATTCCACAAATAAATGATATCACTTTGGTAAGTAGTAGTTGTCTTTTTTCTGACTTACTTTATTTAGTATGATAATCTCTAGGTCCATCCGTATAGCTGCAAATGGCATTGTTTCATTCTTTTTTATGGCTGAGTAATATTCCATTGTGTGTGTATATATATGTGTGTGTGTATATATATATATATATATATATATATATATATATATATATATATATATATATATGCCACATCTTCTTTAAAGGATTACTCTTGATGCTGTATTGAGAATAGACCGTATGCCATGGGATCTGAACACTAGGCATTGCTAAGAGACCCACCCAGCACCAAGACCATTAAAAAAAAAAAAAAACTTTTTATTTGGAAATAATTCCACACACACCAAAGTAAGAGTAGCACAAATACCCATATACCCTTTGGTTAATATTGTGCCCTCTTTCCTTGATCGTATTGTGCCCCTCTCCCCTTCTCCCTCCCTCTCTGTCTCTGTGTACACACACACACACACACAAATATGCACACACGTACATGCACTGTTTTTCTCATGAATCATTTTACAGTAACTTGACTACACCATGGCCCTTATCCCTGTAAACTTGAGCTGCATTTCATTACCATAAGAATATTCTCTTACATAACAGTTATCAGTTTGAGTAAATTTGAGATTGATACAGTTCATTTATTTAATCTACCTTCTGGTTTCCAGTTTTGTCAGATGATTTCAATGATGTCCTTTATGGCATTTTTTAACCCTTCTGTACAGGATGCAATCTAGGATAATGTACTGCATTTAGTTTTCATGTCTCTTTGGCCTCCTTTAATCTGGAACATTTCCACAGCCTTTCTTTGTCTTCTATTACATTGACATTTTAAAAACAATATTGTTCCTTTTCAAAAATGGAGTATTTCTCATTTGGAGTTTATTTTTTGTCATGATTATATTTATATATATCTAGTCTAATGCTTAACTACCTAAATGGTATATGTCCTTCTCAGGGAATCACAAGGAGGCATTACATGTCTGTATGCCTCTTATTGGCGATACCAATTTTGGTCACTAGTCAAGATGTTAACATTTTTTTCCTTGTTAAATATGAGGAGACATTTTAAGACCATGGTCCTCGTCAAAATTTACTTCATATATGGCAAATAGGTATATGAAAAAATGTGCTCAACATCACTAATATCAGAGAAGTGCAAATCAGAACCACAGTGACATATCCCCTCACACCTATTAGGATAGCTGTTATCAAAGAGACAAGAAATAACAAGTGCTGTAGAGTGTGTGGAGAAAAGGGAGCCCTTGTGCACTGTTGGTGGGAGTGTAAATAGGTGCAGCCATTGTGGAAAATAGCATGGAGGTGCCTCAAAAAACTAAAACTAGAACTACCATATAATCCAGTAATTTCATTTCTGGGTATTTATCCAAAGGAAATGAAAATATTAACGTGAAAAGATACATGCACCCCCTTGTTCATTGCAACATTATTTACAATAACCAAGACATGGAAGCCACCTAAGTGTCCATTGGTGGATGACTGGATAAAGATATGGTATTATCTACACAATGTAATATTACTTAGACATAAAAAAGAAGGAAATCTTGCCATTTGTGACAACACAGATGGACCTTGAGGGCTTTATGCTAAGTGAAATAAGTTAGAGAAAGGCAAATACCATATGATCTCACGTATATGTGGAATCTAAAACAAAAACAAAAGCAAAACAAACCCCCCCCCAAACTCATAGATACAGAGAACAGATTGCTGGTTGTCAGAGGCAGTGGGTGGGAGATGGGTGAAATGGGTGAGCGTGGTCAAAAGGTAGAAACTTCCAGTTATAAGTAAATAAGTCATGGGAATGTAATGTACAGCTAATACTGTATTATGTGTTTGAAAGTTGCTAATAGAGTAGATCTTGAAAGTTCTCAACATACACAAATTCCTAATTATGTGTGGTGATAGATATTAACTAGACCTATGGTGATCATTTCACAATATATACATACATATACAAATCATGTTGTACACTTGAAACTAAGATACTGTTATATGTCAGTTATAGCTCAATTAAAAATAAAAAATTTACCTCCTAGATCTAGCATGCATTGGTGATTCTTGCTTGACCCTGCGCCATTCTTAATCAGTAGTAAGTGAGGGAGAGAGTAATAATCTTCTTTTAAAAAGTTACTTAGTGAATAAATGAGTTTATTTAAATGTACCACAGTAAAATTCACTTTTTGTGGTGTACAGTCCTATAGGTTTTGAGAACTGCTTAGAGTCACGTATTTACCACCAGAGTCGTGATACAGAGCAATTCCATCAGCCCTTCTGTGTCCCTTTGTAGTCAACTCCTCCCGTCTCCCACAATCTTTTACATATCCTTCTGGTTCCATTGTAAGAGCTGTGAGTATGCAGAGCATGGGAGAAACTTCTACCTTTTTGAGCCATAATTTCTGTGTTTGTAAAATGGGTGTATTCGTAAGGACCCTGTGAGTTTGTTGTGAGGATTGTGATCAGATAACCTCTGCTACAGTACCTGGTACTTGTTGACATTTGATAAATAAATATTAGTTCCTTCTCTGCTTCTTCTAAAAAGCCTCTGGTTCTATTTCCTAGGTTTATCTTCAGACTCAAAAATATTTTTACTATCACTAACCCAGTGAGGATTGTTTTTCTTCTTTTCCACTTATTATTGAAAGACTTTGTTTTGGAAAACTTCAGTCATATACAGCATGAAGTATATTCATATGTAGAGAGAGAAGCATAATGAACCCCCATATACCTCATCACCCACCTCCAACTGTTACTAATTCATGGCCAATCTTGTTGTCTCATCTTTACTCCCCACCCCCCTCATCCCCACCTCCAGGTTATTTTGAAGTAAGTCTCAAATTTTTCCATCTGCAGATATTTCAGTTTGCATCAAAAGAACTCACTTAAAAAAATAACCACAATACCATTATTATATATTAAAAATTTAACAATAATTTCTTAATATCATTAAACATCTGGTGTTCAGATTTTCCTAGTTGTCTCTGTCTCTTTAAATTAGGATTCAATAGGTCTACATGTGACTGGTTGATCTCTTTCTTAAATTTCTTTTAAACGAAATGATCCCCCTCCCTCTCTTTGTTTTTTCTTGCAATTTTTTTCTAGAAGAATTGCTCCTATTTTTGAATGCAGACCTTGAAAATATTTTTGAATAAGCACCAAATAATTTGTAGCTTTTACTTAGGAAACTTATAATGATGATAATTTAAATGATACATAACTTCAAGGAAAAATTAAATGTAGAGAAGCTTAATTTTTGGCTGAATTATATGATTATGCAGTTACAAATGCTGGTTTTTGAGACTGTGAACAGTGCATTTATTAAAGTTTTTAAACACTATTTACAGGTTAAGGACTCTGTCTCTGAGAAAACAATTGGACTGATGAGAATGCAGTTTTGGAAAAAAACTGTGGATGATATATACTGTGACAGTCCACCACGTCAGCCTGTGGCCATTGAACTATGGAAGGTAAAAAAAAACAACCCCCCAAAAAGACCCCTATTTTTCATTTGTAAGAATGTTATTTGAGCATACTTTTTGTTACATACAATTTGGATAGTGTCAATGGGGAATCTATCCTGAAAATAATTTTAGGCTCATGTAATGTTCAGATATATGTTAGATTTGACAGAATTTAAAATCATCCACGAATCATTTGCACACATCTTCAGTGTATTTCTTTATTAAAGGAAGAAGGAGAAATCTGGTCTCTTTATGTTATAAGTTATTTTCCACATATTTGATTGCAGAATTTAAACCCTACAAATTTTGAAGCAGTGGCAGGTACATTTTCTGTCTGACTGCCCAGCAGCTCCTTATTCCAGTGCTTTAATCCATACTCTGGGCAGTAGAAAATCACGCATTGATCTTTTGTGACAGGAGATGTGCTCTCATCGTTGTCCAGACACAAATCTAAAATTGTCTTGTCCAGTTTGATAGAATTGCATATTTGTTGATGAATTTTAGGTGTCCGATAATGGAAACCTATGGGCTAGGGTATTATTTGTAAACTAGATGTATTTAGTAATTAGTTTTACATTAAAGCTGTATGGATTCCTCATTCACAAACAGCCATGCACAGTTTAGAAATATGCTGAACTATGAACAGAGAAAGGGAATTAGGTACCTTTCATCACTGATCTGTGTCCCCATTGTAATATGATGAATGCCAAAAGATAGTTTCCGTCACAGGAGCCACTGACAGACCTGACAGTGGTACGCCTCTTCTCAGGTCTGCGCCCCAGCAGAGGCAGGCCCCATTTGTGGGCCCCAGATTGACTTCACAGAGCCTCAGTGAGGATGGAAAGCCAGGCCCCTCCACTGGGGACTGAGAAGAAAGAGTGGATGGGAAGCTTGTGAGTATTAGATTAGTTGTTTACCTTTATTCATCCCACTTCAAGAATCTCATCCTGGGTGACTCAGTTTAGAAAAAAGTTTCTCTAAAAATCCAGAAACTCTTATTTATTTTATATACAAACCTGACTGCATTAGAGATTTATGCTAAGACTTGCACTGAAGATTCTGACCTTTGTCAGGAAATAATGTGAAAGGTCAGAGATTTCTTTAACACAAATTTATCTTGTCTTCGCTTCTCTTAAAAAAATTCTGGAAAACATATCTGAATTACACAATGTTTACGTGTATGCCAATTTGTCCAGTTTTAATAGCTGTTTAAATTTTGTTGATTAATGTTGACCAGCTTTCTTTTTTTTTTTAATTTATTAATTTATTTTTGGCTGCATTGGGTCTCTGTTGCTGTGCACGGGCTTCCTCTAGTTGTGGTGAGCGGGGGCTACTTTTTGCTGCGGTGCGTGTGCTTTTCATTGCAGTGGCTTCTCTTGTTGCGGAGCACAGGCTCTAGGTGCATGGGCTCAGTAGTTGTGGCTCGCGGGCTCTAGAGCACAGGCTCAGTAGTTGTGGCACATGGGCTTAGTTGCTCTGCAGTTTGTGGGATTTTCCTGGACCAGGGATTGAATCCATATCCCTTGCATTGGTAGGCGGATTCTTAACCACTGTGCCACTGGCTGGAAGTCCCTGGCCAGCTTTCTGATATAACAGGTATTGAAGGTTAATATGAGTATTTGAAAGAAGCAGGTAGTGTTCAGACCACTTGTCCTGATTGCATATTCCCTACCCCTCCCCATTCTGTTAGAACATACCCTTATTGCACCACTGTCCAGTCAAACTTTCAGTTGATTCTTTGCAGAGTTTCAGGTTCTTTAGAAGATTAAATAGGGAAACTGACATGTTGTCCAAAGAGTACATTCTTGCCACACTGTTTCATTGGTGCCTTTAGGGTACAAAATAGTTGAATATCTATAATTTCTAATATTTATAGCCAAGGTTTTTGTTCTATTTGGCTTCTGTTTCAAAGTTTTCATAGTTTTGTTCAGCAGGTTTTCAGCTTCTTATAAATATTTATTTTTTATCTTGATCTCCGATTTCCTTCAGAATCAGACAAGAGAGCTATATTTTGTGGTCAAGGAACTGCAGCTGTTATAGCGTCAGTCTTGAGTAAATAGGAGTCTGACTTTTCAGTGGTTAAGTATTCATTGAGTACATTTCTGTGCCAGGAATGGTGCTTGATGATGTGGTTACAAAGATCAAACAAGTCCTGCCCTACTCAGACATGTGCCAAATAAAACAAGAGCAGGACTCTAATGACTGAGTTATCCCAGGCTGATTCCTGGGACTGGGGAGAGAGGCCTGTAGAGAGTCCTGCTATGTAATTGTAATAATGCTGAGAGCACTTGGAAACCAACTCCATGTAGCCCTTTTAGCTTCTGTTAAGTTCCTGTAGGGCAAAGTGGACTCCGTTCTCCCCAGATCCACCCTTTGTCACATAAATGTGTACTGATGAGCATGTCAGCCTTTACATTTTAGTATCAGTGACATCTTAGAGTCTCAGTTGAAGTGTAGGATATATTCCTAAGACTTTGTTTCACTACTATATTTATTTATTGTGAAAATATACTTAGTGTTGACTTGGTAAGAAAACAATGTTTTAAAAACTTATTTGGAAATAACTTCAAAATTTCAGAAAGGTTACAAAATTAAAAATAGTATAAGAACATTTCTATATCCTTTACCTAGATTTACCTGTTGTTAACATTTTATCCCATTTGTTAATCAATTTGCGTGCTCACTCAAGTGTATGTGTGCTAGCATGCTCTCTCTGTATATATTTTCACACTCATAAGTTTTTTAAATCATTGGAGTATAAGTTACATACATCATGTCCCTTTGTCCCTAAATACTTTAGTATTTCCTAATAGAGACATTCTCTTATATAACCAGTTACTGACTTTAGTAAATTTAACTTTGATATAACACTTTTCATCTAATTTTCCATTCATATTCCAATTTTTTTTTTTTTGGCGGTGCGCGGGCCTCTCACTGTTGTGGCCTCTCCTGTTGCGGAGCACAGGCTCCGGATGCGCAGGCTCAGCAGCCATGGCTCACGGGCCTAGCCGCTCCGCGGCATGTGGGATCTTTCCGGACTGGGACACGAACCCGTGTTCCCTGCATCGGCATGCGGTCTCTCAACCACTGCGCCACCAGGGGAGCCCTCATATTCCAGTTTTGTCACTTGACCCAATAATATCCACTAATATATTTTTCCCCTGCAGTGTAGGATCCAGTCAGGTATTTTTTTTGTTATGTCTTTTTAGCTTACTTTAATCTGGAACATTTCCATAGCTTTTCTTTGTTTTCTATGACATTGATATTTTTGAAGAATGTAATCCCTTCTTTCTTTCTTTTTTTTTTTGGTAGTAGAACATTCCTCATTTTGAATTTGTCTGATGTGTTCTTTTTTTTTTTTACTTTTTGCGGTACGTGGGCCTCTCACTGTTGTGGCCTCTCCCGTTGCGGAGCACAGGCTCCGGATGCACAGGCTCAGCGGCCATGGCTCACGGGCCTAGCCGCTCCGCGGCATGTGGGATCTTCCCGGACCGGGGCACGAACCCATGTCCCCTGCATCGGCAGGCGGACTCTCAACCACTGCGCCACCAGGGAAGCCCCTGATGTGTTCTCATGATTAAATGATTCAGGTTATGCATTCTTGGCCAGAATACTGCATAGGTGATGTATTCTCAGGGTATCACATCCGGAGACACATTTTGTCCATCTGTCCTTTATTGGCATTGTTCGTTTTCGTTAACAGTCAAGATGTTGCCTGGTTTTTCCAATGTGTAATCTACTGTATAATTATAGTTCCCCTTGTAACTAATCAACTTTAAGACAATGCAAATACACTGTTCCTCATCAACTTCTTGTGAAATTTCTTGCATTCATTGATGGTTCTTGTCTTATCCAGTCTTTACTATTATGATTGCAGAATGATAATTTCGCAACTCTGATGCTCTGTTCACATTTACCACTTGGCACTCTACTATAAGCAAATGCTCTCGCTCTCCTATGTTATTTATTTGTTTATTAATTATTGTATAAACTCATGAATTCCTGTTTTTTTTTCAGTAGTTTATAACTTATTACTATACTTAATTATTTTGGTGTTCAAACAGTCCCAGATTTGGACAGTGGGAGTCCCTTCAAACTGGCTTCTGTGTCCTGACGTGCCTCCCATTGTTTTTTTGAGCACTTTCTATTTTCTGGCACAATAAAATAGTCTAGAATCATCTTGAATCTCCCTTGCTCCAGCTCTGGAATCACCCATTTTCTAGACTCTTGTTTCCTTTGCGGGGAGTGGTTTTAGAGGCCAAGATCTGAGCACTAGGTGTTCTCTTTCCTACTAGAGTGTCTTTACTTGTAAGATAACACTGTACCCTGCAGATTGTTTTCTTTGGAGCTTTATTACTGTTTTCTTTTTGGAAAGTGTTTATTTTCATTAAATAGAGTCTTCATTTTTATGGAAAAAAGTTTGTGTGTAATAAGTAAGCATAGAAGTTGGGACATATCACATAGCAGAGAAGCTCCGCTCTGCTTAATTCTTGTTTCGTTTTTGTTTTGAAAGTGGAATCACTGAATTACCAATAATATAAGAAAATAAAGACAAATTAGTGGAAAAGTTTTGGATATATTATCCTTACTTGGAAATGTTTTGAAATGTTTTCCAGGGACATTCTCTTTTTTTCCTAGTTCTTTAACATAGCTATCTATCTGGTGATGCGTTATTACAAATGCTCCCTTACCTAGTTTTTTTGGGGGTTTTTTTTGCGGTACGCGGGCCTCTCACCATTGTGGCCTCTCCTGTTGCAGAGCACAGGCTCTGGACGTGCAGGCTCAGCGGCCATGGCTCATGGGCCTAGCTGCTCCATGGCATGTGGGATCTTCCCGGACCGGGGCACGAACTCGTGTCCCCTGCATTGGCAGGCAGACTCTCAACCACTGCGCCACCAGGGGAGCCCCCTTACCTAGTTTTGTATTTGGTTTGTTTATGTTATTCAGGTCTACAGAAGTCATTTCCAGTACTTTCTAAAACTTACAACTCTTGTTTGTTTTAGGCTGTCAAAAGACATAATCTGACTAAAAGATGGCTTATGAAAATCATTGATGAAAGAGTAAGTTGAAATTGCTCAAGTCTTAAGTTTTTTCTTCCTTTTTAATCCTTAAGCTAATCTTCAGGGAGGAAATGTTTTAGTATGTGTATTAATATTTGGAGGAAGGAAACTTTTAGAGAACTGTACTAAACATTTTATCCATTCTCCATCACTGCATGCCACCCACCTCAGCCGCCCACCCCCGTACCTAGAGACAGGCAAAGACAGGTACCCAGGCAGAGGCATGCATGTGCACACCACACTCTACTAGTTTGTTTTTTTAAAACAGAAAATTTTTAAAACAAAAATTTTCAGGCTTATATAAAAGTAGAGAGAATAGTGTAATATACTTCCATGTGTCTGTCACCCAGCTTTAATAGTTATAAATACATGTCCAATGTTATTTCATCTATATTCTACCAACTTCCCTCCATGAACCCTATTAGATTATTTTAAAGTAAACCCCAGACATGTTATTATTTGATCTGTACATATACATGTATCTTGAAAAGATAAAAACTTGTATAAAACAGATAATCAACAGGAACCTACAGTATAGCACAGGAAACTCTACTCAATATTCTGTAATAACCTAAAATGGGAAAAGTGTCTGAAAATAGATGTATGTATATGTATAACTGAATCACTTTGCTGTATGCCTGAAACTAAACACAACATTGTAAATCAACTATACTCCAATATAAAATAAAAATTTTAAAAAAGAGAAAAAAACTTGTATAAAACATAACTATAATATGATTTAAAAAGTATGGATAATTCCTTAATATCATCAAAACTTGAGTAGTTGTACACATATCATTATGCATACCCAGTGCTTGGATCTCTGTCCAAATAGAGAGAATAAGGAAAGTTCAACAGTTCTAGCAAATGGAATCTTATACTGAGTTCTTAGAACTAAGTTCTAGTTCTAACCAAGCATGCAAATTGATGACCTGGGCTGATTTGTGTAATCTTTCTGACACATTGTTGGCTAAGTGTCCTTGTTGGCCTGATATTTATCACATATTGTTGTCCTGAAAATGTAAGTTTACTTAGTTTATTTGGATACAATCTATTAATAACCATAGGCTATAGTAGTAATAATATGAGCAAAAATGAGATAATGACTTTAACATGTAAAAAATTGCTCAGTTGGCCTATAGAATTAATTAGTACTAAGAAAATGTATTTTTAGGTGTCTTCAGTTTTCATGAGGTAAAGAAAATTTGAGAACTCAAGACAGAGATAATGGAAAATCTCTCTTTTTTTCCTTAATGAAAAAATAGCAGTTTTTCCATTGTTTAATGGAAAATAACATTTGGCTTTTGTATGGAGGGATATTTAAAAGTAAAGGACTGGGATCAATCTCCCTGCATTGATCTAAAGATTCAGTATAATCCTTATAAAAATTCCAGCTGCCTTTTTTGGAGAAATTGACAAGCTGATCCTAAAATTCATACGAAAATGCAAGGGACCCAGAATTATCAAAAGAATCTTGAAAAAGAAGAACAAAGTTGGAGGACTCACATTTCCCAATTTTGAGACTTAACTACAAAGTTACAGTAATCAAACTGTGTAGTATTGACCTGCCATAGACATATAGATCAATATATACTGATCATATAGATCATATATATTGGCATGGAATAGAATTGAGAGTCCAGAAGTAAACCTATATATTGATAGTCAGCTGATTTTTGACAAGGGCATGAAGATAATTCAGTGGGGGAAAGAATAACCTTTTCAACAAGCAATGCTGGGACAACTGGATATCCACATGCAAAAGAATGAATTTGAACTCCTACCTCATACCGTGTACAAAAACTAACTCAAAATGGATCAAAGACCTAAATGTAAGAGTTAAAGCTGTAAAAGTCTTAGGAGAAAACCTAGGCATAAATCTTTTTAACTTTCTCTTGGGCAGTGACTTCTTAGATATGAGACCAAAAGCACAAGCAATAAAAAAAAAAATAGATAATTGGACTTCATCAAAAGTAAAAACTTCAAGAAAGCAAAAAGACAATCCACAGAATGGGAGAAAATATTTACCAGTTATATATATGATAAGGGACTAGTATCTAGAATATATAAAGAACTCTTATAATTCAACAATAAAAGGACAAATAACCCAACTTAAACATGGGCAAAGGATCTGAGTAAACATTTCTCCAAGGAAGATATACAGATGAGTAATAAGCACCTTAAAAGATGCTCAACATCTTTTCATGAGGGAAATGGAAATCAAAACCACAATGAGATACCACTTCATACCAATTAGGATGGCTATAATAAAAAGAATGAACAATAATGAGTGTTGGTGAGGATGTGGAGAAATTGGAACCCTTCATACAATGCTGACGGAAATGTAAAATGGTGCAGCTGCTTTGGAAAAACTGTTTGGCAGTTCTTCAGAAAGTTAAACATAGAGTTATCATAGACCTAGCAGTTTCACTCCTAGGTTGGTATGAGAAATGAAAACGTATCCACACAAAACTTGTGCACAAATTTTCATTCATAATAGTCCAAAAGTGGGAACAACTCATAGTTGAATGAATAAACAAAATGTGTGTATCCATACAATGGAATATTATTCATATTTTCTTCAATTAAAAGGAATGAGATACTAAAAGATGTGCCAACATGGATGAACCTTGAAAACATGCTAATTGAAAGAAGCCAGATAGAAAAAGCCACATATTGTATCATTGCATTTTTATAAAATGTTTACAGCAGACAAATCCATGGAGACAAAGTAGGTTAGAGGTTTGTCAGGAGATAAGGAAAGGGAGAACTGGGAAGTGACTGCTTAATAGATACAGGATTCTTTCTGAGGTGATGCAGAGAAAACATTCTGGAATTAGTGGTGATAGTTGCACAACTTTGTGAATATACTACAACCACTGAATTGTATACTTCAAAAGGGTAAATTTTATGGTATATGAATTATGTTCCGATTTGTTTTTAAATGTAATGGAGCTGGAGCATATTTTTTCCCCTGGGATTCATTGCTGGTGCCAGTTTCTCCTGATTGTAAAAAAGGAGGAAGGGGTGGAGGAATAATATTACCTTGGCCATCAAGTCTTTGTAAATGTATTACTATAGAAGTTGCTAGACGTTCTAAGATTTACATTTTTCTGTTTCTTGAATATAGTGTGTTCTGGTAATCAACCGTTAGTTTATTGAGCATAGTTTCTTTTGTGGGGAATGAGGTGCAGGGCCTGGTTGTGATCTCCTTTCTTTTTCTAGGCACCTTTTTCTTATTAAGAGCATGGGCTTAATGGTCAAAATATGTGGGTTTGAATCTTTTCCCCACCACTAATTCGCTGTGCGACCTTGGGCGTATTCCTTAACTTGTTGGTAACTCAGTTTCTTCATCTGTGAAATGAAAAAAGTATTAATTTCTTTTGGGAGTTGTTAGGATTAAGGAGATAATGTTTGAAGTACTTAAGTAAGACCTCAGTTGTCAGTTTCTCATGATACCTCAGGCTTTAGAAGGAAGTAAAAATTAAGCCAACCCCATGTCCGTGATGATTTGTGCATTGAGATTATTCCTGAGGTATTATTTTGAGGGGTGATTTGTAAGTACTGAACATGTAGGACTTTAATATTTTAATCTTATTTTATTGTGTAATAATTTATACGAAAAGTTTTTATTCTTTATTACTCAGTTCTTTAGGGCAAAAAAATTGTGCCTTTTAAAAATAAAATATTGACAATTCGTCAAGCAAATAAAGCATTTTGTTTGTAGGAAAAAAATTTGGATGACAAAGCATATCGTAACATCCAGGAACTGGAAAATTATGCTGAAAACACACAGAGCTCTCTTCTTTATCTAACACTAGAAATATTGGGTAAGTTTTTTTTTTATTTTACACTTCTCTTTTTTAAAGAAAACACCTTTTTCTGTTTAAAATTGAAGTGTAGTTGGTTTACAATATTGTGTTACTTTCAGGTGTACAGGAAAGTGTCAATTTGTGTTAATTTCAGGTGTACGGGAAAGTGATTCAGTTATACGTATATATATGTATTTCAGATTCTTTTCCATTATAGTTATTAGAAGATAATATAGTTCCCTGTGCTACACAGTAAATCCTTGTTGTTTATCTATTTTACGTGTAGTGGTGTGTTATCTGTTAATCCCGTTCTCCTAATTTATCCCCCACCCCTTCTTTCCCCTTTGGTAACCATAAGTTTGTTTTCTAAGTCTGTGAGTCTGTTTCTGTTTTGTAAATAAGTTCATTTGTATTATTTTTTAGATTCCACGTATAAGTGATATTATATAATATTTGTCTTTATCTGATTTACTTCACTCAGTATGATAATCTCTATGTCCATCCACGTTCCTGCAGATGGTAATATTTCATTCTTTTTTATGGCTGAGTCATATTCCATTGTGTGTGTGTGTGTGTGTATACACACACACACACACACGCCCCACATCTTCTTTATTGGCTCTTCTATTGAGGGACACTTAGGTTGCTTCCATGTCTTGGCTATTGTAAATAGCACTACTGTGAACATTGGAGTGCATGTATCTTTTCGAATTAGTTTTCATCTTTTCCAGATATAGATGCCCAGGAGTGGGATTGCTGGATCATGTGGTAACTCTATTTTTGGTTTTTTAAGGAACCTGCATACTGTTAAGAAAACACCTTTTAGACTTCACTCTTTCATAATTTGACAGTCTAACCAGTTTAACACTGAAGTTTTTCTTTGCACCAACTAGAAAGGAATAGCTTTTTTGTTGTTGTTTTTTTGAGTAAGAAGGGGAATATAATATATACCTTTCTCTGGAATGGAATGTAGACTAATCACAATACCCAGGCTCTCATAAAAGGACTTTAGCTACCTCATGAGAATGCTGTAATTAATAATCTGGTAATTGCAGATGATTCTATTTTTTTATGCATCTCCTACAATTTGGAAGGCCTGTGGCCTGACTCCTTCCTTCTCTGTCAATAATACTTCCCCATGTTTAAAAACAAAAGGTAGAAGAAATAAAACTGTGTATCTAAAAGTTTTTATGAGATTTGTCTTAAAAAAAAAAAACTATGCCATTTAGATGGTATTTTTCCTACTTTGATTTTGTTCTAAGTTGGTGAGGTCTTATTGTAATGAGGAAATTATTTGGGACAAGGACAATATCATGCATTTGAAGAAGGTAATATGTCTTTATGTCACCCTAAAAGAATAACACAAGTTCCTACCAAATTTCCTGGGCCTGTTCTGCCTGCACATTCAGTGACATGTTTGCCAACACAATGAAAGGAGGGAGCAAAGAGCAGAATGTTTGTTAAGCATATACTTGAAATGAGGTCATATGGAAATTGCACTGAGGAGAAGAAATGCAAGACTTGCAGTGTTTTTCCACAATAGCTAATTAAAATTCCAAATGTGCTCTTGGTGTGCTGTACTCTGAGGAAAACTCTTTTATTTAAAAGTTGAAGTTCAGAAACCTGTTTATGGTAAATGGTCAGCTTGTCTTTGTGCCCAGTTTTGCTCTCAGAAATCCTGTTTTTCAGATATAAAACATGGGAGAAACACCTTTTACATGTTTAGGTCATTTCACTATGCTGCTTCTGTTGACATGTTATGCATTTAAAGAGAAAAGAGCAGCCCAGTTGATTTCTAAAATCATAGGTGTAAAGGATCTTCATGCAGATCATGCCGCAAGTCACATTGGAAAAGCACAAGGCATTGTAACTTGCTTGAGAGCAACGCCGTATCATGGTAGTAGAAGAAGAGTATTCCTTCCCATGGATATTTGTATGCTGGTAAGGCCGTTGTTTGTACCCTCTAATTATTTACCTCAAGAATATGGGGAGGGACGTCCTGTCTTTGTTCTTTGCTTAGTCTATTCAAGTGACCGTTTTGAAACACATGCTTATTGCTTTTTTGCTCCAGAGTTATCAAGTCAGAATTTTATCAGTCAGGCATTTTAGGTCTGTGGTGGAGCTATGAGTAAGAAGGTTCAGAGAACCTCACTTGGTGTACTTACATGTTGATGCCTTACTCCCTTTCAAGCAATTACAGTAAATATTCCTAGTGGTCACCTTAGCCTGTTCTTTATTTTATTTTAAAGGAGGAAATAATCCATTAAAAAAGAATACTGTTTATGAGAACTTTTGTTTTCTGGAGGAGGTTCATTATTATCTTTTCTATTAAAGCTTCTTATCTGTTTGTTTCTTGCTTTATTTTGTTTCACTTACAACTGTCATTATTTAGCATCTTGTTGCATATTCTTCCAGGAGAGAGAGTGTCTGTGTGTGTGTCTATATATGCACTCACATACATATAGATATATTTTAAAAAACAAAGTAGGGGACTTCCCTCGTCCAGTGGTTAAGAATCCGCCTTCCAATGCAGGGGACGCGGGTTTGATCCCTCGTTGGAGAACTAAGATCCCACATGCCATGGGGTAACTAAGCCTGCATGCTCTAGAGCCCAAGCGCTGTACCTACTGAGCCTGTGTGTTCTGGAGCCCCTGCGCCGCAACTAGAAAGCTCTCACGCTGCAACTGCTGAGCCTGTGCACCGCAACTAGAGAGAAGCACGCACACTGCAATGAAAGAGCCTGCATGCCACATATGCCGCAACTAAGACCCGGTGCAGCCAAACAAAGAAACAAACAAATAAATAAATAAATATTAAAAAAAAAAAAAAGAAAAGAAAACTGACATCGTGCAAGCTGCACGGTGTGGCCAAAAAATCCAAAAACCAAGAAAACAAAATAGGCATTTTACTGTATATACTGTTCTATCACCAGTTTTCTTGAGCTAGTTTTAATTGTGCTTTTTGAATCCTGATGTAGTGTACATTTTCCCACACAGCATGGTGTTTCACAAGAGGATTTTCTACGGAAGAGCCAAGATAAAAATGTGAGAGATGTGGTATATGACACGGCCAGCCAGGCACACTTGCATCTAAAGCATGTAAGTAGCCTCTGTTTGCCAAATCATTTAGGAAACTATCATTTCTAGCTGTGGCTACTCCTAGAGCATGGTTGTAGTGTTCTCTCTTTGGCAGTCCATATCCATCGCTCACTGAAATCCCAATAAATTTATCTCAGGGATTATTATAAACTTTTTCTAGTTTTAAAAAATCTCCTTCTCCCTCTCAGCTTCCTCAGTTAGGCTCCTCTCTGATCCATCCACTCACTATTTCTCTCTCAGGGGACAGTGTGTCTTTCTGCCTTGTCAAGGCTGATGCCTCTTCTACTCTTCCAGGACCTTGCATCGTCAGCAGTTCCCAGCTGGTATTTTCAGTTGGCCTTTATGATAACTTGCCCCTTTTATCTTCTGGTTTGTTGCTACTGCCTTCTGAAGTTACAGGCAGCCCATTGGACCCTTCTGTTTCTTATTTTCCCCTCCCAATTAACCTTTTTTGCATAAGTGTTGTACATTCATTTTACCTCAAGGCCCTCACCACCATGGCACCATTCACCATACTATAATTTGGCTTTCATCCTGTTTACTCTAATAATAATCTCTAGTATATAATCTCCTTACTGCCACATTTAAAGAAGTGTCTGATTTGTTGCATGCTTAAACCTTCTTAGTAGCTTTACTCTAAATGCTTCCAAGATATGAGCGAACGTAACTTACCTAGGTTGCTCAGTCAAAATAGTTTCTGAAACTAAAATTTACATGTAAGTTATTAAAGCCCAGAAAGTACAAACAAGTGATTATCATATTTAATATAACTTAAATATATTAAATATAAAATATATATAAAGCTATAATATTAAAACTTAAAACTAAGCTATAATAAGTCATTAAAATATAGAGTGATTTAGAGAGGGTAGATGTTTTCCATGTATATGTATGTATGTGAATGTATATATATATATACATATATACACACATATAACAGAGGAAGAATCGACTAGACTTGATAACTGATTGGACTGTAGCAGAATCAGGAAGCAGGAAAGTCGAAGGCTGCATGGAGTTCAAACATAGATGGTGATGGTGCCAGTCAGAGACTACAATAAAAATGCAGTGGTGTGCTGGGTGCTGATCGGTAGCTGCTGGACATCATTGAATGTAAGGGGATTAGAGGGCATTTAGGGAGGTGGGCTAAAATGCAGACTGTAGGATTGTGACTTTAAGAGGAGGTCAGAACTGGAGATACAGATTGGGGAGTCATCCAGGTGGAAGGCTTATGTTTAAAGCTCTGAGTGTGGCTTTGCTGTTGTCCAAGGAGAATATACACTTAAACAATAAGACCAAAGGCAGAGCCTTGAGCCCACCTCCATTTCTCAGGTAGGAGGAGGAAGGGCCATTTAATAGGAAGAAGGAGAAGGAAAGAATGATCAAAAGAAGTGGAAGGTCTTCCCTGGTGGCGCAGTGGTTGAGAGTCCGCCTGCCGATGCAGGGGACGCGGGTTCGTGCCCCGGTCCGGGAGGATCCCACATGCCGCGGAGCGGCTGGGCCCGTGAGCCATGGCCGCTGAGCCTGCGCGTCCGGAGCCTGTGCTCCACAACGGGAGAGGCCACGGCAGTGAGAGGCCTGCATGCCGCAAAAAAAAAAAAAAAAAAAAAGAAGTGGGAGAACTCAGAGTCAGTGTCTTGGAAACCTAGGGAGGATCAAGTTCCAAGAATGGGGAATACTGAAGTTTTGCATTTCTTGGAGAGATTGAGAGAAAAGATAGGTATGATGATTAGTAAATTGTGGATGATGTTGAAGAGAGCAATTGTAGTAGATGGGGTAAGTGAGTCAGGAATAAGAAGCAGTATCTGACAATATAAACAAAGACCTTTAGACAGAAGTGGGCTTGGTGAGGGCTGGCTGATGGACATCAGCCTGAGTGGATCAGGGCTCTGTAGTCCAGAGTAGTAGGGTGTTAGGTTGGATAGATGAGGTTAGATCCAAGATGAATAGTTGGGACATGATCCATCAGGGAGTTAAGTTAAAGGTGGATTCAACCAACCAAGGATCGTGTAGTGCTGTAGTATTTACTGTTGAAAACAATCTGCGTGTAAGTGAACCCATGTTATTCTAGGGTCACCTGTATGTCTTCATTTACCCCTTACCACAGAGCTGGGGGGGTCAAAGTTATAAGGCAGCTGGAAATGCCAAAACCAAATGTAAGAAAGAAGAGAATTCTTAATATAGTACCTCTTCCTGATTCCTTTAGGTTTGGTAAATTAATCTCAACCGGCAGGAGATGAGAACTGTTTTCTTGCTTTCGAGAGCATTCCTAGCAGTGCTGATTTAAACTGCTGGTGTTGCTTTGTGTTCACTTTCAGAGGGAGAGTGTTTATTTCCAGAAATATTTATATTTCAAACCAGTTTCCTTTTGTCTTCCTTTTTTAGGCTAGGTCCTTCCACAGAAGTGTTCCTGTGAAAGCATTTCCTGCTTTCCTTCAAACAGTAAGTAGATTAACAGAGAAGGTTGTTTAATTAATGAAACAGATGTGTATAATTTTTTTTTCTATTTTATAAGGTTCCCAGTGCAGTTCTTTAGTTTGGAGTCTTTGTTTTGTTTTCCTCCCTATGGTATGTTTTGTTAGTTACATTCTGCTTTTGGTGAAGGTCATGCCTCTGTTCCCCAGAGGCAGGTGAGTGGAATTGTCATTAGCACTGGCTGCAGCCAGACTGCATCGGTTTGAATCTGCTTTGCCACTTACTAGCTGTGGAACAAGTTCCTTAATCACTATGTACCTCAGTTTATTCATAGGTAAGATGGGAATCATAGGAGAAACCACCTCATAGGAGTGTTAGGCTACTTATAGCCACATAAGTATGACTTAATAGTCTATTATTTTTTTTGTCCTTAGTGACCATATTGTAGCACTGGTTCCCGAAAGTGGTTCACAGACCAGTGCTGAGCTGGCTGCATCAGAATAATCTGGAAGCCTTCTTCAAAAATACAGATTCCTGGGGTCTTCTTACTAAACAAGACTCTTGAGGTTGGGGAGGGGAGCATTTCTAAGAGGATCTGTGATTTTTTAAAAATTCCCCAGGTGATTCTGATGTGTAGCCTGGTTCAGGAACCACTGTGGTAAAATACATAAAGAAATGAGAATAGCTTCCGGTTAGTAGCACCTACTGTGGGACAGGTTCTGAGCTAGGTCACTGCATACATTATTCCTAGGTGTGGTTTACTTCATTTTATAGATAGAAACCAAGGTTCAAAGATTTGTGATGTTTGAAAATGGAAAGTTCATGCATGTTCTACAGTACCAAACATATCTTCTACATTTTTCCCTAAAATATATTTTCATTTCTATCCTTTCACATCTTCTATCCTGGGTCTCAGATCTGAGTGTTTGAAATCATTTTCTTTCTTTTCTGGGTTTGCTTATTATAAAGGTAATACGTTAATGTTTTAGATGTTCACATAAGGGGAGGCAAAAGAAATTAGAATGCTCGCACAGTTCTGTCCTTTCCAGAGATAATGTCTGTTCATCTTTCTGGACTTGTTATGTTCATGTAATTATAGATGTATTTTTTGTATAAATGAGGTGTCGAGCATCTCTTTCTGTGTCAACATTCTATATCACCATTTTTAGTTGTTATTTATTTGGTTTTTCGGTGATGTACTATCATCTCTTTTGTCTCTCTTTTTTTTTTTCTATTTTTTTCTTTTCTTTTCTGTTTTTTTTTTTTTTGGCTGCACCGTACAGCATGCAGGATCCTAGTTCCCCAACCAGGGATCAAATCCACACCCCATGCCGTGGAAATGTGGAGTCCCAACCACTGGACCTCTGGGGAAGTACCCCATCACCTGTCTTGACTTATAAGCTCTAAGAAAGTTTAAGACTTTGTCTGTTTTGTTCACTTTTGTGAAATAGGTTGTTCTCAACTCTGCTTGTCCATTAGAATCACTTGGGGAACTTTTAAAGCAAAACAAAGCAATATTGGGCCCGTCCCCAAACCAGTTAAATCATATCAAAGAGGTTGGATCTAGCACTGGTACTTCTTAAAAGTTCCCCCAGTAATCATGAAGTGCAGCCAGGCCTAAGAACCACTATCTTAGGCTAGTGGTGTGGTCCCCGGGCCAGCAATATATGCCTCGGATATTGTTAGAAATGTAGATCTTGGGATCCACCACAGACCTAATGGATCAGAAACTCTAGGGGCTGGAGCCCAGCTCTGTTTCCGTCCTGTGCCAGGAGAAAGTGGAGGGACTACATGGCAATTTCCGAGGAGCTGCTTCTATCCTACACCCTCAGTCCAGCTGGGGCACATCTCTTCTCATTTGTTTTATATATGGAGCATCTGTTAATTATTTTGTTCAAAGAAGGTTTTGCTGTTTAAAAATGATTTGAAAATGACTAGTCTAGGGTAGAGTATGTTGTGCTCTATAGATGAGGTTTTAAGAAGCTATATTCAGAAATAGTAACATCTTTGAGAATTTCACAATGAATTTGTTACTTTGAACAATTTATTTACCATTAACCATGAACCAAATCCTAATTTGTGAATGCCCAGTTGAGCTCTAGTTTTCAGGTCATGTTTCATCTGTATTTTAATGGAATTTTCTCCTAATTATAAAAGCATTACATTCTCATAATAGAGATTTGGACAATATAAAAAGAATATTAGAAGAAAATAACAATCACCTACAATTCCCAGACCCAGAGATAAATGCTGTTTACACTGTTCTTTCTTTTAATTGAATTTCTGTGTATATTTAAAGTTACACTTTATATGGCAGTGTCCTATTTATCAAACATTTAACCACATCATTAGAAATATTTATTAATAATATTTCATGGCTGTATAATACTCTCTCATGTGCTTGTATCTTAATTTCATTAACTATTCTTTATAATTGGATATTATAAAACTATTAAAATGAACATAATAAAGTTCTTAGAGATGGAAAGTTAATAACAGTATATGAATTGATTTTAAAAGAAAGCAGGTTACAGAACATTATAACATGGGCCCTTTTTTCCAAAAAAAAAGAGAACATGTGAAAGTACACTAAAATATCTTCAAAGTTTTTTCTCTTAACGTGTTTTTTATTTGATATCTACAAATGAATATGTATGTATGCATGTATTATAAAGCATCACATAATGAACACCCATGAACTCACCACTTCATCCAGGAACTAGAATGTCACCATTAAGTTGCACTCATGTGTTTTCCCAGTCTCATCCCCTTGCCTCTCCTCTGCCTTCCCCCTCCAAGTAGCTATCCTGAATTTTGTATTTATTATTATATTGCTTTTATTCTAGAAAAGCGTTTCCCTATTTTATGTATTCCTAACCAAAATGTTGCTTTTTTTTTTTGGACTGCATTGGGTCTTCGTTGCTGCGCGTGGGCTTTCCCTAGTTGCGTAGAGCAGGGGCTACTCTTTCTTGCGGTGCACGGGCTTCTCATTGCGGTGGCTTCTCTTGTTGCGGAGCACGGGCTCTAGGCATGCGAGCTTCAGTAGTTGTGGCACGTGGACTCAGTAGTTGTGGCTTGCGGGCTCTAGAGCACAGGCTCAGTAGTGACACATGGGCTTAGTTGCCCTGTGGCATGTGGGATCTTCCCACACCAGGGATCGAACTGTGTCCCCTGCATTGGCAGGCGGATTCTTTTTTTTTTTTTTTTTTTAATTAGTTTCTGCTTTATAACAAAGTGAATCAGTCATACATATACATCTGTTCCCATATCCCTTCCCTCATGCATCTCCCTCCCTCCCACCCTCCCCATCCCACCCCTCCAGGCAGTCACAAAGCACCCAGCTGATCTCCCTGTGCTCTGCGGCTGCTTCCCACTATCTATCTACCTTACGTTTGGTAGTGTATATATGTCCATGCCTCTCTTTCGCTTTGTCACAGCTTACCCTTCCCCCTCCCCATATCCTCAAGTCCGTTCTCAAGTAGGTCTGTGTCTTTATTTCTGTCTTACCCCTATGTTCCTCATGACATTTTTTTTTCTTAAATTCCATATATATGTGTCAGCATACAGTATTTGTCTTTCTCTTTCTGACTTACTTCACTCTGTATGACAGACTCTAGGTCCATCCACCTCATTACAAATAGCTCAATTTCATTTCTTTTTATGGCTGAGTAATATTCCATTGTATATATGTGCCACATCTTCTTTACCCATTCATCCGATGATGGACACTTAGGTTGTTTCCATCTCCGGGCTATTGTAAATAGGGCTGCTATGAACATTTTGGTACATGTCTCTTTTTGAATTATGGTTTTCTCAGGGTATATGCCCAGTAGTGGGATTGCTGGGTCATATGGTAGTTCTATTTGTAGTTTTTTAAGGAACCTCCATACCGTTCTCCATAGTGGCTGTACCAATTCACATTCCCACCAGCAGTGCAAGAGTGTTCCCTTTTTTCCACACCCATTCCAGCATTTATTGTTTCTAGATTTTTTGATGATGGCCATTCTGACTGGTGTGAGATGATATCTCATTGTAGTTTTGATTTGCATTTCTCTAATGAGTAAAGATGTTGAGCATCCTTTCATGTGTTTGTTGGCAGTCTGTATATCTTCTGTGGAGAAATGTCTATTTAGGTCTTCTGCCCATTTTTGGATTGGGTTGTTTGTTTTTTTGTTATTGAGCTGCATGAGCTGCTTATAAATTTTGGAGATTAATCCTTTGTCCGTTGCTTCATTTGCAAATATTTTCTCCCATTCTGAGGGTTGTCTTTTGGTCTTGTTTATGGTTTCCTTTGCTGTGCAAAAGCTTTTAAGTTTCATTAGGTCCCATGTGTTTATTTTTGTCTTTATTTCCATTTCTCTAGGAGGTGGGTCAAAAAGGATCTTGCTGTGATTTATGTCATAGAGTGTTCTGCCTATGTTTTCCTCTAAGAGTTTGATAGTGTCTGGCCTTACATTTAGGTCTTTTATCCATTTTGAGCTTATTTTTGTGTATGGTGTTAGGGAGTGATCTAATATCATACTTTTACATGTCCCTGTCCAGTTTTCCCAGCACCACTTATTGAAGAGACTGTCCTTTCTCCACTGTACATTCCTGCCTCCTTTATCAAAGATAAGGTGACCATATGTCCGTGGGTTTATCTCTGGGCTTTCTATCCTGTTCCATTGATCTATCTTTCTGTTTTTGTGCCAGTACCATACTGTCTTGATTACTGTAGCTTTGTAGTATAGTCTGAAGTCAGGGAGCCTGATTCCTCCAGCTCCATTTTTCGTTCTCAAGATTGCTTTGGCTATTCGGGGTCTTTTGTGTTTCCATACAAATTGTGAAATTTTTTGTTCTAGTTCTGTGAAAAATGCCAGTGGTAGTTTGATAGGGATTGCATTGAATCTGTAGATTGCTTTGGGTAGTAGAGTCATTTTCACAATGTTGATTCTTCCAATCCAAGAACATGGTACATCTCTCCATCTATTTGTATCATCTTTAATTTCTTTCATCAGTGTCTTATATTTTCTGCATACAGGTCTTTTGTCTCCTTAGGTAGGTTTATTCCTAGATATTTTATTCTTTTTGTTGCAATGGTAAATGGGAGTGTTTCCTTGATTTCACTTTCAGATTTTTCATCATTAGTATATAGGAATGCCACAGATTTCTGTGCATTAATTTTGTATCCTGCAACTTTACCAAATTCATTGATTAGCTCTAGTAGTTTTCTGGTAGCATCTTTAGGATTCTCTATGTATAGTATCACGTCATCTGCAAACAGTGACAGCTTTACTTCTTCTTTTCCGATTTGGATTCCTTTTATTTCCTTTTCTTCTCTGATTGCTGTCGCTAAAACTTCCAAAACTATGTTGAATAAGAGTGGTGAGAGTGGGCAACCTTGTCTTGTTCCTGATCTCAGTGGAAATGGTTTCAGTTTTTCACCATTGAGGACGATGCTGGCTGTGGCTTTGTCATATATGGCCTTTATTATGTTGAGGAAAGTTCCCTCTATGCCTACTTTCTGCAGGGTTTTTATCATAAATGGGTGTTGAATTTTGTCAAAAGCTTTCTCTGCATCTATTGAGATGATCATATGGTTTTTCTCCTTCAATTTGTTAATATGGTGTATCACATTGATTGATTTGCGTATATTGAAGAATCCTTGCATTCCTGGAATAAACCCCACTTGATCATGGTGTATGATCCTTTTAATGTGCTGTTGGATTCTGTTTGCTAGTATTTTGTTGAGGATTTTTGCATCTATGTTCATCAGTGATATTGGCCTGTAGTTTTCTTTCTTTGTGACATCCTTGTCTGGTTTTGGTATCAGGGTGATGGTGGCCTCGTAGAATGAGTTTGGGAGTGTTCCTCCCTCTGCTATATTTTGGAAGAGTTTGAGAAGGATAGGTGTTAGCTCTTCTCTAAATGCTTGATAGAATTCGCCTGTGAAGCCATCTGGTCCTGGGCTTTTGTTTGTTGGAAGATTTTTAATCACAGTTTCAATTTCAGTGCTTGTGATTGGTCTGTTCATATTTTCTATTTCTTCCTGATTCAGTCTTGGCAGGTTGTGCATTTCTAAGAATTTGTCCATTTCTTCCAGGTTGTCCATTTTATTGGCATAGAGTTGCTTGTAATAATCTCTCATGATCTTTTGTATTTCTGCAGTGTCAGTTGTTACTTCTCCTTTTTCATTTCTCATTCTATTGAGTTGAGTCTTCTCCCTTTTTTTCTTGATGAGTCTGGCTAATGGTTTATCAATTTTGTTTATCTTCTCAAAGAACCAGCTTTTAGTTTTATTGATCTTTGCTATCGTTTCCTTCATTTCTTTTTCATTTATTTCTGATCTGATTTTTATGATTTCTTTCCTTCTGCTAACTTTGGGATGTTTTTGTTCTTCTTTCTCTAATTGCTTTAGGTGCAAGGTTAGGTTGTTTATTCGAGATGTTTCCTGTTTCTTAAGGTGGGATTGTATTGCTATAAACTTCCCCCTTAGAACTGCTTTTGCTGCGTCCCATAGGCTTTGGGTCATCGTGTCTCCATTGTCATTTGTTTCTAGGTATTTTTAAATTTCCTCTTTGATTTCTTCAGTGATCACTTCGTTATTAAGTAGTGTATTGTTTAGCCTCCATGTGTTTGTATTTTTTACAGTTCTTTTCCTGTAATTGATATCTAGTCTCATAGCATTGTGGTCAGAAAAGATACTTGATACAATTTCAATTTTCTTAAATTTACCAAGGCTTGATTTGTGACCCAAGATATGATCTATCCTGGAGAATGTTCCATGAGCACTTGAGAAAAATGTGTATTCTGTTGTTTTTGGATGGAATGTCCTATAAATATCAATTAAGTCCATCTTGTTTAATGTATCATTTAAAGCTTGTGTTTCCTTATTTATTTTCATTTTGGATGATCTGTCCATTGGTGAAAGTGGGGTGTTAAAGTCCCCTACTATGATTGTGTTACTGTCGATTTCTCCTTTTATGGCTGTTAGTATTTGCCTTATGTATTGAGGTGCTCCTACGTTTGGTGCATAAATATTTACAATTGTTATATCTTCTTCTTGGATCGATCCCTTGATCATTATGTAGTGTCCTTCTTTGTCTCTTCTAGTAGTCTTTATTTTAAAGTCTATTTTGTCTGATATGAGAATTGCTACTCCAGCTTTCTTTTGGTTTCCATTTGCATGGAATATCTTTTTCCATCCCCTTACTTTCAGTCTGTATGTGTCTCTAGGTCTGAAGTGGGTCTCTTGTAGACAGCATATATATGGGTCTTGTTTTTGTATCCATTCAGCCAATCTGTGTCTTTTGGTGGGAGCATTTAGTCCATTTACATTTAAGGTAATTATCGATATGTATGTTCCTATTCCCATTTTCTTAATTGTTTTGGGTTCGTTATTGTAGGTCTTTTCCTTCTGTTGTGTTTCTTGCCTAGAGAAGTTCCTTTAGCATTTGTTGTAAAGCTGGTTTGGTGGTGCTGAACTCTCTCAGCTTTTGCTTGTCTGTAAACGTTTTAATTTCTCCATCAAATCTGAATGAGATCCTTGCTGGGTAGAGTAATCTTGGTTGCAGGTTTTTCTCCTTCATCACTTTAATTATGTCCTGCCACTCCCTTCTGGCTTGTAGAGTTTCTGCTGAGAGATCAGCTGTTATCCTGATGGGGATTCCCTTGTGTGTTATTTGTTGTTTTTGCCTTGCTGCTTTTAATATGATTTCTTTGTGTTTAATTTTTGACAGTTTGATTAATATGTGTCTTGGCGTATTTCTCCTTGGATTGATTCTGTATGGGACTCTCTGTGCCTCCTGGACTTGATTAACTATTTCCTTTCCCATATTAGGGAAGTTTTCAACTATAATCTCTTCAAATATTTTCTCAGTCCCTTTCTTTTTCTCTTCTTCTTCTGGAACCCCTATAATTCGAATGTTGGTGCATTTAATGTTGTCCCAGAGGTCTCTGAGACTGTCCTCTGTTCTTTTCATTCTTTTTTCTTTATTTTGCTCTGCATTAGTTATTTCCACTATTTTATCTTCCACCTCACTTATCCGTTCTTCTGCCTCAGTTATTCTGCTATTGATCCCATCTAGAGTATTTTTTATTTCATTTATTGTGTTTTTAATCGATGCTTGATTCATCTTTAGTTCTTCTAGGTCCTTGTTAACTGTTTCTTGCATTTTGTCTATTCTATTTCCAAGATTTTGGATCTGGGAAATAGAATCTTGGATCATCTTTACCATCATTATTCAGAATTCTTTTTCAGGTAGACTGCCTATTACCTCTTCATTTGTTAGGTCTGGTGGGTTTTTATCTTGCTCCTTCTCCTGCTGTGTGTTTTTCTGTCTTCTCATTTTGCTTATGTTACTGTGTTTGGGGTCTCCTTTTTGCAGGCTGCAGGTTCGTAGTTCCTGTTGTTTTTGGTGTCTGTCCCCAGTGGCTAAGGTTGGTTTAGTGGGTTGTGTAGGCTTCCTGGTGGTGGGGACTAGTGCCTGTGTTCTGGTGGATGAGGCTGGATCTTGTCTTTCTGGTGGGCAGGTCCACGTCTGGTGGTGTGTTTTGGGGTGTCTGCGGACTTTTTATGATTTTAGGCCACCTCTCTGCTAATGGGTGGCGTTGTGTTCCTGTCTTGCTAGTTGTTTGGCATAGGGTGTCCAGCACTGTAGCTTGCTGGTCGTTGAGTGAAGCTGGGTGCTGGTGTTGAGATGGAGATCTCTGGAAGATTTTCGACGTTCGATATTATGTGGAGCTGGGAGGTCTCCTGTGGACTAGTGTCCTGAAGTTGGCTCTCCCACCTCAGAGGCACAGCACTGACTCCTGGCTCCTCAATTTGGGATGATTTGTTGTCTATTCATGTATTCCACAGATGCAGAGTACATCAAGTTGATTGTGGAGCTTTAATCCGCTGCTTCTGAGGCTGCTGAGAGAGGTTTCCCTTTCTCTTCTTTGTTCTCACAGCACCTGGGTCTCAGCTTTGGATTTGGCCCCGCCTCTGCGTGTAGGTCGCCGGAGGGCGTCTGTTCTTCGCTCAGACAGGACAGGGTTAAAGGAGCAGCCTCTTCGGGGACTCTGGCTCCCTCAGGCCGGGCGGGAGGGAGGGGCACGGAGTGCGGGGCGAGCCTGCAGTGGCAGAGGTCGGCGTGACGTTGCACTAGCCCGAGGCGCGCCGTGTATTCTCCCAGGGAAGCCGCCCATGGATCCCGGGACCCCGGCAGTGGCGGCCTGAACAGGCTCCCGGAAGGGCGGTGTGGACAGTGACTTGCGCTCGCACACAGGCTTCTTGGCGGCGGCAGCAGCAGCCCCAGCGTCCCACGCCCGTCTCTGGGCTCCGCGCTTTCAGTCGTGACTCGCGCCCGTCTGTGGAGCCCCTTTAAGCAGCGCTCTTAATCCCCTCTCCTCGCGCACCAGGAAACGAAGCGGGCAGAAAAAGTCTCTTGCCTCTTCGGCAGCTCCAGCGTTTTCCCGGACTCCCTCCCGGCTAGCTGTGGCACATTAGCCCCCTTCAGGCTGAGTTCTCGCCGCCAGCCCCAGTCCTCTCCCTGCGCTCTGACCGAAGCCCGAGCCTCAGCTTCCAGCGCCGCCCGCCCCGGCGGGCGAGCAGACAAGCCTCTCGGGCTGGTGAGTGCCGCTCGGCACCGCTCCTCTGTGCGGGAATCTCTCCGCTTTGCCCTACCCAGGTATGTGGGGAGTTTCTTGCCTTTTGGGAGGTCTGGGGTCTTCTGCCAGCGTTCAGTAGGTGTTCTGTAGGAGTTGTTCCACGTGTAGCTGTATTTCTGGTGTATCCATGGGGAGGAAGGTGATCTCCGCGTCTTACTCTTCCACCATCTTACCCGGAAGTCTCGGCAGGCGGATTCTTAACCACTGTGCCACCAGGGAAGTTCCTTAGGTTTTTTTTTTTTTTTTTGAGCTGTATAAAAATGGATCATTTTCTGTTTATGTCTTCTGGGTTACACACACACACACAGAGTGTTTCTAAGATTTATCCATATTATTGCATCTAGCTACATTTATTTCATGGCAGCTTAATATTTCATTGTGTGAACATTTATTTTTTTGTCAAAGAACTTCTGGATTGTTTCCAGTTTTTTTGCATCTGTGTACATTAATGCACATGTTTGTTGCTGTACATATATATAAGTGCAGGGTTTCAAAAGTAGAGAATGAATTTGTTTGTAGGTACACTCATCCGTTTATAGTGTATAGAAGTCTGGGAGAACACACAATCCTTTGGACAAACATGCTCTCTGTGGGTCACACAGGTTGCGCTGCAGAACTCTAGGGGGAGCTGTGTACGTGGGCTGAGAAGGCGGTGGGGCCGCTTCACACTGTGCAGGGCAAAAGTAGGTGGCTTCTCTGTTTAATAAAAATTTACAAATTAATAAGATTGAAAAGCATAAAGAGCACTGCCCATCATCAGTGTTTTCCATCCTGGCCCCCGGTCCCAGAGAAATCTTTGTCAAGTTTTGTGTGATGGGGGGAGCATGGTGTGACGTTCATAGGGACCTGTGATTGTTCTCCCTGGTTGCAAATTGTTTTCCAGCAAGAACATGGACACCCTTTAAACTTTTTCACAAAATAATTTTTTAAAGAAACAACTTGAGCTCCCCCTCATGGCACTGTGTGTTTCTGTGTGTGTAGCGGGGGGTGGGTTCATTTTCCTCAAATGAAACACCCCTTTTTATTCTACAGAATCTAGTAATAAGGCCTGGCAAATAATTTCTCTTTCACATTTTGACCAGAACACTAAATTATGATCAGAATTGGCTTGATGTTTCTAGTACTAGATCTGTGACATAGTTTTACTGGCTTCATAGAAAACTTCGTAGAAGATGTCTTTATTCTCTCTCTCTTTTAAAATTTTCATTTACATTCTTAGTATGTAGAAGACCATCTCAGGAAAACTAAAATAGCCTTAATACCTGCTGGGTTTGTTTTTGTTTCTTTTAGAGACTTAATCATTCTGTGATCTAGTGACCATTATTCTCTTTTTTCAGGTTGCTCTGGAGGACTATTTAAAGAAAATTCAACAAGTGGATTTTGATATATTCCACCCATCTTTACAGCAGAAGAATACTTTACTTCCATTATCTTTGTATATTCAGTCATGGAGAAAAAGATATTAAAATAATTTCATGGCACTGATATTTACTTTTATTAGTTTTACCAAAGTGTACTAGTTTAGGGTTCTTGTTTACAAACAACAGGAACTGTTTACATAAGGAGAAAATTCACTTATTGGATGAGTGTGTAGGTCACAGAATTAATGAGAAGTTGCTGTGGGGCCGTGATGCCCAGATTCTGCTGCAGGCACCGCCCTTGTCACAGCAGCCCAGACAGTGTCTGCTGTGCCATCCCTTCAGAGTCCGAGCCCCAGGAGGGAGTATCGTTTTAGCTATGCTTAGGCTGCAGGCCATGCTTCAGCCACCAGAGGGCAGGGGGAAGCACGTCTCCTCCCATCCTCACCCTTAGAGAAGAATGGGGAAGGGGCTCAGGAAGTACTAGGTAGGTTTATTCCTAGATATTTTATTCTTTTTGTTGCAATGGTAAATGGGAGTGTTTTCTTGATTTCACTTTCAGATTTTTCATCATTAGTGTACAGGAATGCCAGAGATTTCTGTGCATTAATTTTGTATCCTGCTACTTTACCAAATTCATTGATTAGCTCTAGTAGTTTTCTGGTAGCATCTTTAGGATTCTCTATGTATAGTATCATGTCATCTGCAAACAGTGACAGCTTTACTTCTTCTTTTCTGATTTGGATTCCTTTTATTTCCTTTTCTTCTCTGATTGCTGTCGCTAAAACTTCCAAAACTATGTTGAATAAGAGTGGTGAGAGTGGGCAACCTTGTCTTTTTCCTGATCTTAGTGGAAATGGTTTCAGTTTTTCACCACTGAGGACGATGTTGGCTGTGGGTTTGTCATATATGGCCTTTATTATGTTGAGGAAAGTTCCCTCTATGCCTACTTTCTGCAGGGTTTTTATCATAAATGGGTGTTGAATTTTGTCGAAAGCTTTCTCTGCATCTATTGAGATGATCATATGGTTTTTCTCCTTCAATTTGTTAATATGGTGTATCACGTTGATTGATTTGTGTATATTGAAGAATCCTTGCATTCCTGGAATAAACCCCACTTGATCATGGTGTATGATCCTTTTAATGTGCTGTTGGATTCTGTTTGCTAGTATTTTGTTGAGGATTTTTGCATATGTGTTCATCAAACAATAAATGCTGGAGAGGGTGTGGAGGAAAGGGAACACTCTTGCACTGCTGGTGGGAATGTGAATTGGTACAGCCACTATGGAGAACAGTATGGAGGTTCCTTAAAAAACTACAAATAGAACTACCATATGACCCAGCAATCCCACTACAGGACATATACCCTGAGAAAACTATAATTCAAAAGAGTCATGTACCAAAATGTTCATTGCAGCTCTATTTACAATAGCCAGGACATGGAAGCAACCTAAGTGTCCATCATCGGATGAATGGATAAAGAAGATGTGGCACATATATACAATGGAATATTACTCAGCCATAAAAAGAAACGAAATTGAGCTATTTGTAATGAGGTGGATAGACCTAGAGTCTGTCATACGGAGTGAAGTAAGTCACAAAGAGAAAGACAAATACCGTGTGCTAACACATATATATGGAATATAAGAAAAAAAAATGTCATGAAGAACCTAGGGGTAAGACAGGAATAAAGACACAGACCTACTAGAGAATGGACTTGAGGAGATGAGGAGCGGGAAGGGTAAGCTGTGACAAAGCGAGAGAGAGGCATGGACATATATACATTACCAAACGTAAGGTAGATAGCTAGTGGGAAGCAGCAGCATAGCACAGGGAGATCAGCTCGGTGCTTTGTGATGGCCTGGAGGGGTGGGATAGGGAGGGTGGGAGGGAGGGAGACACAAGAGGGAAGAGATATGGGAACATATATATATGTATAACTGATTCACTTTGTTGTGGAGCAGAAACTAACACACCATTGTAAAGCAATTATACTCCAATAGAGATGTTAAAAAAAAAAAAAAAAAAAGTAGGTTTGCATGCTGAGCAGCCAAAACCCAGGCGTCCAGGACAGCTGGGACATGCATTTATTTAGGGATCATGAAGAGTGAAGTTAATATTTGAGGAGTGTCAGTAGCTATGTTGAGGGCCTTATATCTCTAACATTTATTCTTTACCACCCTGTGAAAATTTGTCCATGATGATAAAATAACTTCTTTCAAGAGCTGGAACCCTAATTTGACTTTAGATGTGGCTGATTTGAAGGCTCTTACTTTTTTGTTTAGCCTTTTGCTTCACTCTCTATTACTGAGCATTATCATCATGAACAAAACTGTATTAACAAAATGTGTATTAATGTAGGGCTTCCCTGGTGGCGCAGTGGTTGAGAGTCTGCCTGCCGATGCAGGGGACACGGGTTCGTGCCCCGGTCCGGGAAGATCCCACGTGCCGCGGAGCAGCTGGGCGCGTGAGCCATGGCCGCTGAGCCTGCGTGTCCAGAGCCTGTGCTCCGCGACGGGAGAGGCCACAACAGTGAGAGGCCCGCGTCCGCCAAAAAAAAAAAAGTGTATTAATGTAAATTAAATTAACAAAATTGTATTGAACATTCATTAAGGGGATACTACATTTCTTTAAAAAACTACTATACTAGTCGAGCTTCCCACTAAAAAGCTCTGTGCTGTATGTATACTTTCCAGTGTCCTCATCTGATCTTCAAAACTGAAACAAGGAACATTTTTGGTAATTAAAAATTTTTAATTATAACATACGTACTAATTGCAAAAACCAAAATTGTTTACATTGCTGGTAGTTGGCAGATCTGGACTCTGAATGAGGCTCTGACTCGTAAAACCAGAAGTATGCCCTAGTTTCCTTTTCCTTTCTTTTTAGTGGTCATGTTTCCTGCCCACTCCCACCTCTGTTGTACCATTTCTCTGTGCCATCTCAGGCCTTTGGTTTCAGCTATGAATTAGTGCCTACTTCAATTGTGAATTAATGATGGCTTAAAGTATTACAGTTTTGCAAATAAAATTCAAATGGAGAGCTGCTTGAGGGCAAGAATACATTGTTTTATTCATCTTGGGATTCCCCCAGCGCCTCGTATGGCTTCTGATTCAGAGCAAGTGGAGATTAATAAATGTATAAATGAATGAACATACAATGCTGTTGTTTATGTTAGTGTACTTTTGGTTTATACTGATGCTGAAAGAATATCCTCTTATTTAATCCTGTGGCTTTAGAGAGCTTAAAGCTTATCTAAAAGAGGAAAATACAGGGAAGTGGGACACATTTCCTCTTGGGATTCTGAATGGTCCAGAGATGAAAAGTTCCTTAGAGATAGTCTTCATTAGTAAGAATTGTCTGTGGGTCTTACCAGGTTAAATCTGGCAGCAATCAATCACTAAGCATCTTAGTTCCTATCTAAGAAGGGTTAAAAAGAGGGGTTTAAACACTCAGCTGGATTACTGAATTTTTTACTGGCTCGGAAGCCAATTTACTTTAAGTAAATAATTTCAAAATACTTTCTAAGCCGTTTGAAATTTGATGCTTAGAGAGTTGGATGAACTGACGTTTCCAGTCTCCTAGAGATTAAGATAGGGTCTTATTCGGTGACATTTACTGTACTATTAATTTCCTGGCATAAAAGATACTCCCGTAGATGGTGCCAACATTGTTTTTCATTTTTCAGATCTCTTTTTTAGAGCATTTAAAGGAGTCAGATACATTTTCAAACCATTTAAGATGTATTTTGATATTGAATAGGTAGCAACAGATAACAAATGTTAAGTATTCATCTCAATGTAGGTAAAGTTGCTTATCATAAAGTGCATTTGAGTAGTTCCAGATCAGCTGGCATTATTTTTTCTATTCTTGTGGTTAAATCTCTCCTTTTGATGAAATTAAATTACTCTTGAGAAATACAACAGCAGTTAACAGTTAGCACGAACTTGGACAGGTGATGTGCTCTTGTGCTCCTAAGCTTTAATATTCACAGAGCAGTAGGTCTTTATTTTCCAAAGGATAAAACTGCCTCAGTTCAAGGTCACACAGCCATTAGAACTAGAGCTGGATGCCAAACCCACATTAGTTCAATGCCAAAGCCCACAACCCATATATTTTTACTATTCTTGAGATTGTAAAATAAACAGCCAAGTTTAAAAGCTCAAGGGCACAGCTTTTTTCCAGAAATAAGTGTTAACTGCATAAATTTCAGGTACAAATTAGGTTAAGAAGTATAATTACTACATAAGTTCCAACTACAAATTAAGAGAAATAAGTAGACAACTGAAATAGATATTAAGTGCTGGTCACTGGGTATATATAGGAAGGACACGTAACCACTTTGGAGGTCAAAGTTTTCTCAGAGGAGGGGGCGTGTGAGGAGTTTCAGGAAGGTCGGGTAGGGAGCAGGGTTTGGGAAGGGGGTGCAGGTGTTGTGGGGAGGTCCTGGCTGAGGAAGCAGTAGGAACAAAGGCCAGGAGGCCGAACCAATAGCCTCTCTAAGACTTCATTTTTTGGCTTCAACTCACCTAAGTAAAAATATAATGTAACGTCCAGAGTTCTTAGGAAAGTTTGTGAATAAAAAGTGGCTACATCTCCTGGTCTAGTGAAACATTTTGACTTAAGATCACAGACTTGGGAGTTTATATTTTGCCTGTTTCACCAAATGCCTAGTTGTCCGTGGATTTGTTTTAGCTCATATAAATAGGACTTCCTTGAAGACATGGCCTGATCCATTGCCTTGTCCAGAAGGATCCACAGAGTTGTAAACATTATGCTGACAATTATTGAAAACAAAACAAAACATTGTCCTACTGTTTGGAGGATTAATAATCCACATACACCCAGAATTAGGAAGGATGTCAGAGGTAGACTGGAGGGAACGGAGAGGAGATGGGGAGTCATCGTGAAAATACCTTAAATAACACTGAACTCTACCTGCTTTCTCCTATAATGAACATGTATTTCTTGGAGTATAACTGCAAAGTTCTTTCTAAAGAATTAGGATCTTCAAATGAGAAAGATGGTGGTAAGCAAGAAATGTAATGAAATTTATGGAAAGGTGAACAGATAGATGGTCAAATTTTTACATCATGTCTGTTTATACCAATCAAAAAAGAGTTTGATCAACAACAAAAAAGGAATAATATTTGGCACATTTTAAAATATGTAAATCATTTTGTAGTTTAAGCTGAATAAAGGAATTTTGAAAGTTTAGATACAGAGCAGTATAGTGCTATGAAGTACTTCTTTTAAGAGTGTGGGCTGTGAAGGAGCCTGACTGGGTTCAGTTCCCAGTTTCACCACCCTAATAGATGTGTGACCTCAGCAAGTTATGAGAACCCTCCCGTGCCTAAGTTGTGCCTTTGTAAAATGGACAAAATCATAACATCAACCTACACAGTTTCTGTGAGGAGTAAGTTAATACTTGCAAAGTGCCTAGAAGAGGGACCTACACGTAGTAAACATTAAACGACATTGTTAACCTTAGTATACAGAACTCACAAACCGGCAGCCTGAACCAAATCAGGCCTGCAGGCATATTCTGTTATTCGGGCATGGCATTTGAAAAAGTGAGTAATTGAATGCCTTTAGATAGGACAGGTACTCTCCATTTGGCTACAGGTCTCAGCATGAGCTATTATCTCACACCCAACCTGATTCATAAATTCGTGTTACCTGCTTACTCTGTAAGCACTCGAGTTTGCAAGCAGTAGTTCAGGAGAATTTGTGGATGATGGATTAATAAGTGATCACCAACTGGAGGCTGGTTTCACTAAGCATAGCCATGCTTTCTCCCTGCAAGCCAACTGTATTTTAACTATTGTTTACACATCTGTCCCTCACTCAGCCAAAGTTCTTTTGAGTGCAAGACAATGTTCTATTCATCTTTGTGTCCCCAGAACCTATCATCGATCCTCATGCTACTCCATAAACCTTTATGGTCTGAATGAACATACCAGAGTATAAGGTGGGGTAGTGGGATCCGAGGAAATGGGTTGGGGCTGATATGTACAGGACAAACTGGAAGTTCATGTCAAAGATGTGGTGGGCAGGGCTTCCCTGGTGGCACAGTGGTTAAGAATCCTCCTGCCAATGCAGGGGACAAGGGTTTGAGCCCTCGTCCCGGAAGATCCCACATGCCATGGAGCAACTAAGCCCGTGCGCCACAACTACTGAGCCTATGTGCCACAACTACTGAAGCCCGTGCCCCTAGAGCCCACGCTCTGCAACAAAGAGAAGCCACTGCAATGAGAAGCACATGCACCGCAACAAAGAGTAGCCCCCCTTTGTTGCAACTACAGAAAGCCCGTGAGCAGCAGCGAAGACCCAGTGCAGCCAAAAAAAAAAAAAAAAATGAGTAGACAGTGTATATGGTGTTCAAGCAACTATTATCAGGTACAGTTGGAAAGCAGGGCGTGAGGAAAGAAAAGTAAGGCTGGAAAGTAAATCATAGACATATTAAGGTGTTTGGATTTGAAGAATGGCATGAGATTTGGAAATAAATCACAGATGGTCCATAATACATATATTTTGTGTATATGCTTATGAATATTGTTTATGTTATTTCTAGTGTAATCGTATCTTTGATAAGCGTACCTTTTGAATCAGATATGAGATAGAATATTTTTATTCTTATTTGATAAGTCTGTGGGTTGACTTTTTATTACCCTGTACAAATACTGTTTTCCTTTGAGTTACCCTTCTCTCATTAAACAAATCCTGCCTTGGTGTTCTGTGTGTTTTCCTTTTTATTTTTAATCACGATTAATCTTCCCAGCTGCTTAGTTATGTAATAATAACCTGTGTGTTTAAACACAGGCCTACAGATTGAATTTCTCGGAGAGCAAGTTTTAGAGCTTTTTAAAACCACAAGATCTCTTTTACGGGTGCTACAAAGATTTTTTAGGACTCGACATTAATGATTTGAGAAGCTATTTTACTATATCTTACATTTGTTTCTTGCTGCAGTGGTTTTATCCTATGTTAATCTTCTAAGTGGACTAATAAGCTGAGAAAGTTCTCAGGCAATGTAAAGACACCTCCTCCGCTCCTTATAAGCTATTCCATGTGGTCATTAGAATTAGATCTGTTTGAGTCTTGGTTAGGGAGAGTGTATAATTCTCTCTTTACTAAGAGACCATTTTCTAAAATGTATTTATTTTCTTTTTACACAAGTAACTTACATGTGCTCATTGCAGAAATCTTGGGGAAAAAATAAAAAAGCATAAAGGAAAACCTTTTTAAAATCAACTATAATTTTACCAGGTAAGAAATAACCACCATTAACGTTTTAGTCTATGTCCTTCCAATTTTTTCCTTGGCACACATACAATATACAAAATTGGTATATTTTGTGTAGTTTTTTTTAGTCTGCATTTTAGCTTAATAATACAATTTGAAAAAGATCATATTGGAAAAATATTCTTAATTTTTATTCTAAGAACATTAATTTAGTGGGAATATGTTATCTTTCTTATTTTGCAGTTGTAATCCAAATATAGCTAAGGCCTCCAGCCTTCTGAAGTCAAACCTTCCTTTAATAACTAAATAAAGTCATTTAAGCCACCATTCCATGTAATGTTCTGTGAAAAGCCAGCATAATAGCCTTTGTCAATATTTATAAGGATTTCCTGGGTAGAATGGAACACAGGATTTATGTACTTACATCACTTCTCAGAATAGTTTACTTTGTCTTTGTCTTATTATGGATGAATCTTTTCATATATGTAAAAGCCATTTGATTATCCTTTGATTTAATTCCTTATATTCTTTGCCTACTTGAAGATTATAAAAAAATCTTTTCTCCCATGATTTCTTTTAGTATTTTTTGTGTTTTGATTTCTTATATGGAATGAATTTGAAGCAAGATGTGAGGTATAGATCCACGTGAACCAGTATCATCAGCCATCTTAGGCATATATTCAATTTCCATCTGTATTTGAATCTGAAGTGTATTTTAAATACATTAGAGGAGGTCACTTCTTGAAGAAATGTTCTCATAACTCCCTTTTATTAAAAATAAAAGACTCTTTGAGAAGTGAGTGGTCACACTTGATCATTTTTCATAAATCTTTTTTTTTAAATTACCGTGTGTCCAAAATGGCATATTCTGGAGCATCAATCAAACTTTAGTCCACCCCATCAGCTTTCTCTTTCACTGTCTTGGTTTCCTTTTTTTTCCCCTCCTCAAACAGTGAAGAGGCAACAGAAGAGAGGAGGAGAATAAACTAGAAGCCTGTAAACCACACTGCAAGTTAGCATGCCTCTGAACAAAAACTTGAAATAGAGTTCTAAATCATCTTGACACTTTTCTTTTTTAATTTTTTTTCTCTTGGCTTTGGACAGATACGAAGTAAAACAAGATTTCCATTTTGTTTTCTGATTGGTTAGCTCAGATGTCAACCATAATAAACAAGAGAAGTGGGCACTTGTACTCGACCAAGGAATATGAGGCAGACTAATAATTTAGCCCGTCCAAACTCATATTCATTTCAATAAATTTTCGAGATTAATTTAGTGTGGATGGTGCTGGTGAGGACTATTTTCCCGACTTTTTCTGTGGACGTGGGACAAATTCACATCTACTGGTTATGTGAGGAATTGCTTGTGGGACCTGAGTTAATGGAAACGCATTTCTGAGTTATTCTAGCGATGTCCTATATGCACTGATGCCCCACACAGCTGCTCAGCTCACCTTGTAAACTTGCTGTGGGGAGCTAGTTCTTATTCTCTCTGACTTTTTCATGTCTGTGCCTGTAAGTGAGAGTGAGAGAGGATGGATGAGCAATAGAGGAATTTATGCTGTGTTGCCTGAACATCAGAGGGAAAATTAAGCCACTGTGTGCCTTGGAGTATGGGCTCTGACGGACCTATCCAGCTGGGTCCTGGTGAAAAACTGGAGGTCAAAGATACCTATTTTGCTCCCACCAGAAAAGATTTACTGCAACTAATTTACTGCAAGATTTATTGCAACTAATCCCCACCCCCCCACACCCCCCAGTGCAGCTGCACTGGTCCAGGCTCATAGAATGTTCCTAGAAAATGCATCGAGCAGGATGGAGAAACAGGAGGGAAAAGGAAATTGGGGCAGGCGTGGCTCTGAAGGATGGCTGCTTTGCTGAAAGGCCACTCTCCTGTCTTATCCACAGAGCAGTCCATAGGCCACTGGGAGGCCTGAGCTTGGTTCTGCAGTTGCCCAGAGCTCCTAGATGTGGAGAACTTATTATCTGGGGCAAAGGGCATCTCTTGTCCGTGGTAAATTTTCTCCCACTATTAAAGAAAAAAAAAATCACTTGGCTCTTCCTTCATCTTTTTCCCTCTTTGTTCAAGGGGGAAAGGGGAAGGGTCCTTTTTGCTTTGTGTGTGTGTGTGTGTGTGTGTGTGTGTGTGTGTGTCTTGAGTTTTAAATTTTTTAATCTTGATGCAGACTCCCTAGATGGGAATTTTTTTCAATGACATTTCTGTGATGTAACTGCTTAGATATTTAGTAGTGATTTAAATCACTATTGAGGTTGACATGATACTTTCTGTTTGGAGTTTTATCTCTCCTGAACCAAGGAAACCACACTAGGGAGTAGAGAATGCAATTAAATGCTAAGTGTGACCCTAGCCTGGGGCAGGCCTTTTCATTCTTCCTGGGTGAACATCAGCGATTTCTTCTGCTACTGTAGTCACTACTTCATGCACATTAGTGAGCACATTGATGGTTCCAGCTACTCATTGTCTACACCTGGAATGAGTTGTGCAATGGGTTTTGTTTAAAAAAAAATCGTCGGCAGTCATTCAGCAAACTAGCTGCCCTGTTAGGGTGGGAAAGCAAAGATGTCTGTGATGCCAGGGTCCAGTAGAGAGCTGTAAACAAATAAGCAAAATAAAGCATCACCGGATCCATGATAGAGGTAAATACATAGAAGGTATATAGGGATCCGAAGAACAGTGTTAAATCTATTGTAAGGAGAAGATACTAGAAAAGAATTTCTTAGAGGAAATGATGCTTAAATGGAACGTTTGTAGTAAACTAGGTATTCAGGGGGATTAGGGTTTGAAGAGGTGTTTGTGGCGGATGGAACCGTGTGACTATAGCATATATCTACCATCTGCTGTCTTATGAACCAGCATCTCTCATTTCCTGAAATTATTTGAGCTGGAGCTGGGGAAACAGACACACAGATGGCAAGAGATGTGAGTCTCAAGAACCACTGGTGGCCATGTTTTCAGCCACGTGGAAATCTGAGAAATGAAATTCCTATTTAGAAAGAAGTAGAAATAAAGGAAAGAGTGGAAGAGAAAGTCCTAAAGACATCTAATTCATGGTTCCATTGTACCTGATTTCCACTGGCACCTCTTGTCCTGCCAACAGTTGAGTTTTATGGGCCTTCCAGGAAGTTCCTCCCTTTCACTTAAGCAAGTTTGATTTGAATTTCTGTCAGTCATAACCAGAGCAGTCTGGTCAGTTGAGGGGCTGAGAGCTTGAAGAAATGAAATGTATGTGCATATATCCTTTGCTGAATAACAGGCTCAAATTTCATCTTGCTGCTCTGTGACAATAGTGATCAAATGTGTGCTTATGAGTTTATGTTTGTGTGCCCAGAGAAGGTAAATGACAAACTTTCATCAGAGCCACTGTACATGTGCTTTAACGTAGGAAACTGCCTATAGAAGTGGAATGTAAACAGTACTATTCAGTTAGAAGAGAGAATTTAGGCTAAAATTGGGGAGCTTCCAATAAAACAATATTTTGGCCAACCTTTTGCGAAAACATCTGGGAATGTGAAAGTATCTTCTCTGTAAATCCAGATTTTCATAACTTTTGTTTATTTAAAGTGAGTGCCTCCCCTGCCTTAATTTGCTGTGCCCCATCTGGGCAAGAAAGAAAGAAGTTAGTGGTGATGGCAGATGCAGTCAACATCATTCCCAATGAACGTGAAATAAATTTCATTTGAAATCTTTCCTTTTGATAAAATAACTCCAAAAAACCCCAGTATTTATATCTAGATATTTAAAGTATCAATAGATCTGATTAGTGGATTTTTTAAAATGTGAAATTTGGATATAATCCTATCTTTGCATATTTTCTATGAGCAATTGAAAAGAATATGTATTCTGCTCTTGTTAGGTGAAGTGTTTTATAAATGTCAATTAGATCCTGTTGCTTGATGATCTGTATTCTTACTGACTCTATGTCTAGTTGTTCTGTCAATAGTTGAGAGAGGGATGTTGAATTCTCCAACTATAATTGTGTATTTGTCTATTTCTTCTTTTAATTCTATCAGGTTTTGCTTCATGTGGTTTGTAACTCTTAATCGTTTGGTGCCTCCATCGTATTTAATATTGATATGTCTCCTTGGTGGATTAATCCTTCTGTCATTATGTCATGTCCCTCTGAATCTCTGGTAAATTTCTTTGCTCTAAAGTGTTCTTTATTGATATTATTATAGCCACTCTGGCTTTCTTTTGATTAATATTTGGATGATATGTCTTTTTCTATCCTTTTACTTTCAACCTACATATATAGTCATATTTAAGTGAGTTTCTTGTAGACAACATTCGATTGGGTCATATTTTCTAATCCATTTTGCCAATTTCTGTCTTTTAGTTGATATATTTATTTTTTATTTTATTTTATTTTTTAAAATGTTTATTTATTTATTTGGTTGTACTGGGTCTTAGTTGTGGCAGGAGGGCTCCTTAGTTGCAGCTCGAGGGCTCCTTAGTTGTGGCTCCCTGGCTCCTTAGTTGTGGCATGCGAACTCTTAGTTGTGGCATGCATGTGGGATCTAGTTCCCTGACCAGGGATTGAACCCAGGCCCCCTGCATTGGAAGCGTGGAGTCTTAATCACTGCGCCACCAGGGAAGTCCCTCAGTTGGTATATTTGGATCATTTATGTTTAATGTAATTATTGATGTTAGAATTTAAATCTGCCGTTTTATTTTCTGTTTGTTCTATTTCTTATTTTTCTGTTTTATTTTTCTTGCTTTTTTATGGATTACTTGAACTTTTTTTGAATTATGTTTTATTTATCTATACTGTTTTAATTTTAATTTCATAATTACATTAATCTGTACATTTTCCTATGGCTATAGTGTTTTTGAGTGTATCTCTTTGTAGCTTTTTTAGTAGTTGCTCCAGGTATTACTTTACATATGCATAATTTATTACAATCTAATGGTGTCAATATGTTATCAGTTCAAGTCAAGTGTAGAAACCTTATCTCCCTTTACATTTCTTTGCCTTCCCCTGCTTCTAATTGTCTTAAATATTTCCTCTACATAGAAGAACATCATACGGTGTTATAATTTTTGTTTCAGTGTTCGAACATAATTCAGAAAACCTAGGAGGAGGAGAAAATGTATTTACTCATATTTTTTACTCTTTTTGTGCTATCTTCCTTTTTTATATTCCAAGATTTCTTCCTTTTCCATTTCCTTTCTGTTTAGAGAACTTCCTTTAGCCATTTTCTTAAGATAAGTCTGTTGCTGATGAACTTCCTTAGTTTTTCTTCAGCTGATGTCTTGATTTCCCCTTCATTCTTTTTTTTTTTTTTTTTTTTGTGGTATGCGGGCCTCTCACTGTTGTGGCCTCTCCCGTTGCAGAGCACAGGCTCCGGACGCACAGGCTCAGCGGCCATGGCTCACGGGCCCAGCCGCTCCGTGGCATGTGGGATCTTCCCAGACCGGGGCACGAACCTGTATCCCCTGCATCGGCAGGCGGACTATCAACCACTGCGCCACCAGGGAAACCCTCCCCTTCATTCTTGAAGGATAGTTTCATTAGATATAGAATTCTGGGTTGACAGTTCTTTTATTTCAGCACTTCAAAAATGTTATGCCATTTCCTTCTGGCTTCCATGGTTTCAGATGAGAAATCTACTATTATTCAAGTTGTTTTTCTTCTTTATGGTATTGTGTCTCTTAGCTTTCAAGTTTTTTTTGTCTTTAGGGGTTTTTGTTGTTGTTGTTGAAATTTTATTACTATATTCAGTGGCATAAAATTACATTTAAATAAACATAAGAAGAAATACTGTGTTTAGTTTTGAGTTTAGCTTGGTATGGGGTTTCTTTGGGTTTATCCTGTTCGTGATTTACTTACATCTTAAAACTGTAGGTTTATGTCTTTTGCCAAATTTGGAAAGTTTTCAGCCATTATTTCTTCAAGTGATTTTTCAGCCTTGCTCTCTTTCTTCTCTCCTACTGGGATTTGGACAACATCACTGTTAGATTTTTGTTATGGGCCCATAGGTCCCTGAGCCTCTGTTCATTTTTTTTCCCCCCAGTCTATTTCCTCTGTATTGTTCACACTGGGCAATTACTATTGCTCTATATTCCAGTTCACAGAATTTTTCCCCCTCTGACCCCTCCATTCTGCTGTTGAGCCCATTCACTGACTTTTTAACTTAGTTATATTTTTCAGTTCTTAAATTTCCACTTTGTTCTTCTTTACATTTTCTATTTCTGTGCTGAGACGTTACATTTCTTTGCTCAGACTTGCTATTTTTTCATGTTTTAAGCACGTTCATAATTGCTTGTTAAAGCATTGTTGAGATGGCTGCTCTAGAATCTTTGTCAGATAATTGTAATATCTCTGTCATTTTAGTGTTGGCACCTATTGATGATCTTTTCTCTTTCAAGTTTAATTTTTCCTGATTCTTGGTGTGATGAGTAATTTTCAGTTGAAAACTGGACATTTTGGATATTACGTTATGAGATTCTGGATCTTACTTAAACTTTCTGTTTTAACTGGCTCTTCTGATTCCTGGCAGAGGAAGGGAGGGGCACTGCCTTGTTGCTTCCAGGTTGGGGTAGAAGTCCAGATTCACAGCTTGATCTCTGTTGACACTGGAGAGGAAAGGGGCTCCTAGTTACTGCTGGGCAGGGGTGGGAGGTTTGGATCCCACGAGGCATCCACCAATATATATTACCCTGGCTGGGAGAGGTAGGACTGCCTTGTTATTGTTCCCCATGTGGCCACTACTGACACCATAGAAAGGTGGCCTCCTTATCTCTGGGCAGCAGTGAAAGTCCTGACTCTCCACTCAGCCGCCTTGGACACCACCCCAGCAGGGATGGAGAGGGGTGCCTTGTTACTGCTGCTGTGGGTGGAATTCAGATGCCCCATGTGGTTTCTACTGACATCATAGGGGCACGACCCATTACTGTCAGGTGGGGATGAAAGTCTGACTCCCTATGGGCTTCTCTTATACCATTTCAATGTGCGTGTGTGTGGGGGGGTTGCAGTTGGGGTCCTTTGATATACCCTGCTGGACAGGAAGTCTAGGCTCCCACTCCCCCTTTGCTGGTGTGGGTGGGAGTGGAGCTACCATTTTTTCTGTGGCTTTTGGCTGGGGTAAGTTGTTACAGTTTAAAGTTTTTATTCTTGTTAAGTTGCCCCTTTCCTGGTCTTTTGACTTTTATTGGGGACTTTTTGTTTGTTTGTTTGTTTTTACAACTTTATTGGAGTATAATTGCTTCACAATAGTGTATTAGTTTCTGCTTTATAACAAAGTGAATCAGTTATACATATACATCTGTTCCCATATCCCTTCCCTCTTGCGTCTCCCTCCCTCCCACCCTCCCTATCCCACTTTTTGTTTGTTTGCTCCTTTTGACATTTCTAGGGAATGCCAGCTTCTTCAGCTCCAAATGTGGGAACCACGAAGCTAAAAGAAAACCCAGGGAACTCATCACCAGGTTGTGTCTCAGATCCCAAAGTCCCTAGCCTGTCTGTCTCTTTCTCTCCACCTTTCAGAGTCTTCTCATGTCTTATATACAATGTCCAGGGTTTTAAGTTTTACTTAGCAACAGGGAAAAGTTTATCTACTCCATCTTCTTGGAAACAGAAGTCAAGATATAATTTTAAAACATTAGTTAGCTTCATGTTTTTGGAATAGTACAGAGATCTATTTATCGCCGGTGTGTTAACTCCCTCACTAGAACTGTGTCTGGCACATGGTAGGAACTTAATAATATTCAGTGACTGAATCTCTACTTTACTAATGAGAAAACTTAGGGACTCAAGTAATTTCTTCTTCAACTGATAATAGGAAGAACTAGGATCTGAACCTGGACAGTCTGATTCCAAAGCCTGAGCTCTCAGAAGCATCACTGGGGCACTCCTGAAATTCAAGGCCCCTTTTGTTCTTTTAGGACAAAGGACAAGTGAGAGGGGGCCCCCACTTGAGACAGTGACAAAGTGGCAACATGACACTTTTCTACTGAATTAACAATGTCCTTGCATTCTGCAAGCAAATGCCCAGTGCTGTCAACTCTCTTTCCTTCTATTCACTGCCAAGCTTCCTGCCTAGTGTCCTAATTATTCCTTAATTCCTGTGCAAATGGGGTTCCACTCCAATTTCGCTTCTGCAGCTGCCTTTTTTCAGCCCCAAAGACCAAATGCAACAGTGCCTTCCCTTTATCACCCTTTAAAATTTTTCTGCAGTGTTTCCTAATGCTGTTCACCACTTCCCAAACTTCTCCCAACTCTTGACTTTCATGATCCTTCACTTTCATGCTTTGCTCTCCATCCCACTCATTACTTTCTGACTCCAGTTTTTACTCCCATCCTCTAAATGGCAGAATTCCTCGAGATTCTTCCTTTCTTGTCATTGTCCACAGACTCACAGAGCTTATCCAAGCTCACAGCCTCAACAAGGCTGGTAAATACACTCATTCGTTCATACATTCATTTATTGAGCACTTGCTATGTACCAGGCATTGTTCTATAGCAGGGAACAAGGTAAACAAGGTCTTTATTCTCATGGAGTTTATATTCTAGTGGAAGACACAGAAAGCAAACAAACAACAACAGCAAATCAGTTAGTTATGGAGCCATATGACATTTCAACAATGTTAATCAAACTTGTAAACTTTCATGTACATTATCTCAATTATCGATTAATTCTAAAATTACTGAGGGTAAAAATTGTGTTACTTCCATAAAACTAATGCTACCACCTTATTTTTATGTATGAGGTTTACATTAAAGATGTGCTTTAACATAGTTGGTGATTTAAAAAAATCTGTTGATTTTAAAATATTGCTGATGATTACATATTAATTTTTTCTAAGGACTTTACAAATATCTAAAAGCCGTTTAATATGTTCTTGATGTTACACAATGACTTTGAAACCTGTGCAGCCATGTACCACCCCCACAGGCAACCTGTGCAGCCACGTACCACCCACACGGGCTGGGGCAAGTTCCTCAGCATCTCTGCACCTTCATTATTCTTGCCTCCAGGAGCCCCTCAGCTCATGAACCTCATATCCAGACAAGGACTCAGCTCAGGAGTTCAAGGCAGCTCCCCTGAGGGACCACTGTGTCCTAAGGGAAGCTCTTTTCAGGTTTGAAAGTCATAGCATATGGGACAAGAATGTGGCTCTGGTCATAGCATATGGGACAAGAATGTGGCTCTGGTCATAGCATATGGGACAAGAATGTGGCTCTGGCACCAGGCAGCTTGAATTTATGTGCTGGCTCCCTACTTCCTAGAGTGTGACCCTTAGCAAGTTATCTAACCTCTCTGGGCCTCCATGTTTTCATCCTTAAAATGAAGTAACGATAGTGCCTAGTCTATAGAATGTTTATGATGATGAAATGAGTCAATACCTATGAAGTGCTTAGAACAGTGCCTAGGACTTAATAAGTGCTACGTGAGTGTTTGCTATTTTAATCTATTTATATACATACTTCTGTCACTTTAAGAGAAAACCAGGTCACTGGACTTCATCTGTTGGAATCTCACTGCCATTAAGGTTTGAATCTTGGACTTTTACGTTTTGGATGCTTTAATAAATTCAGGTTATCAAACAAATAAACTTAAGAGAAGAAATACATTTTTATCTCTTAAACTTTAGAGAATGAGCTTCTAAAAATGAATGCTGGGTTTCTTTCCATTTTGAATTTTGAGAAAAAAAAGAGATTTATATAAACAAAACAAAAGGCACATAAAAATCCATTAATTCAGAGGTATGTTTAAAAGAAATAGGCCAGATGGCAGATAATTAATATACACTAAAACTGTTAATGTCACACATAAGAATTAAAATGTATCAACAACCAGAAGCTGGGCAGAGAATTTCTGGTGTCATAATTCACTTCTATAGCACTGTTCTGTGCAGTTCAACTGCAATTAAAAACAGAAAAACCCTCTCTCCCTCACTTCCCCTTTTCCTCAGGTTTGTGGTTTTGAAGCATATCTCCCATGATTCCCCCCCACCACGTTTTCCCCCTCTAATCACCTTCCCTATGTTATTTGTCTAAGTCAGAGGGAGAAAATAACTTTAGAAAAGCAACAAGCAGTAAAAAGTAACTTCTCTAACAGGGAAACAACATTGGTGATAATACAGATCACTTAGAATTTAAATATACCCTCCTTGCCCAGTCAAACCAACTAGCTTTGCATCTGTTAGTACCATATGGCTGGTTGTCTGAAAGCCTAAGGCTGACTTCATTAGCACAGGGCCCCTAGCCAGCCAGGCTTGCAGGCTTGCATAGCACCCAGGGCTGTCCTGGGGGCTCCTGGGCCTACAGAGGGTTTAAGACATTGGCCATTTACCAGGCCTGACCCAGTGACCTTTGCAGCTTCTTTGTGAGGGCTTCAGGGAACCTGCATCCTGTTCAGTGGGCACAGGGAGGTTGGTTCGTGTGCTGGAAATACCTAGATTGGCTCCATTTGCCGGTAAGTAGTTCCTGGCAGAATTCCTGCAGAGATGAGTTTGGATGTGAGACACGTCCTTCCTTCTTTAAGAGGTGGGGACTGAGGGGCCTGCGGGAATCTCGAGAGCATGGGGCTGAAGTCATCCCTGAGCCACGGCTCAGCTCCAGCCGCGCCCCAGGGCACCTCCGAAGCAGCTGCGTCAACAGTGCCAGCCCTACGCCCCGTGCCTTGTTTGAGGCTGAGATCCTATTAAGGGGCTTTTGCTGAGGAAATGAGCTGTGTTGGCAGGGGGTTCAGTGCCAGGCAGAGAGGTTTCCTGCTGCTGGCATCCACTTTCTTTCAAGACCTCTTTCACTCTGCACTGATTGGCTTTATTTTATCGGGAGAGGAGTAACAAAAAATGCCTGTTTTCACCTGCATAGTTTTAAACACTCCTTCCCAGAAGTTAGTCTTTGCATGGATCTCAGCACCAGCATAATGCCTGTCTCGATGTTCCGTAAAATGACAGTTTCCTTTCCTTCCACATCTCCTGCCTCCCCCATCCTGGCCGTTTACTAAGAGCCAGGGCCTTCGTGTTAGGGTAGCCCCATCTGCAGACACACCCAGATCCATGCAGGGCTGCTCCGCCTGCCAGAACCCTATCTGCCCCCATCCATTTCCTGGAAGTCTTGATATTCATGGTTAAGGCAATCAAATCTTTATACTAATCTACACTGGGGGTTAATGAGTGCTATCAGGCATCTGTTGGTATCAAGTTAACCTTGTCACAGAGGCGGCCTTAGATGCCAAGCAAAGCAGTGACTGACGCTGAGATTTTGGGATGCCTGGGCAGTTAGAGAAGGGAAGCTGATTGACAGCGCCGGTCCGCTCACAGGCTTCCTATTAGGGCTCAGAAGCCCTGTCTAGCATTTTCCTCTGAAGAGAGACCTTTGTGGTAGGCCCAGCCTCTTTCCAGGGCTTTCCAAAGCAGAGAAGGACTTGTTGCTCCTGGCTCTCCAGCGAGGCTGGACCAGACAAATGGGCATTGCTGGGGCACAGGTGGCCAAGTTGGTCTGATCCACTGACCCGAGACCAGGTGTCTGTGTGGTGGTGCAACCCACTGATTTTGTAAGAGTCCAAAAGTTTTATCATTGAAAGCTTAGCACAAAGGTGACTATAAATACTGCCATAGGCAGCAAGAAAGTGGTACACGGCAGTGAGGATACTGAGTAGTGGACACCTTGAAGAAGAGCAGGGTCCCTGAGTAGTGAGGGAAAGCAGGCCAATCGCTAGCACCTGAAGGAGAAGCCTGGCACCAGCTGGAGAAGCAGGAACCCTCTGCAGGGAGGCGCCAGGCCGGCCAGTGGGTGAGGGTGTAATTGCAAAGGCAGGTACAGGGCCTGTTGCAAGAGATGGCCACACTGAGGGCCAGGAGGACACCGCCTGGCCTCGTCATATGGCGGGGCACCCGGCAGCAAGCCTCCTCCCCTTCCCCCGCCCCGGGTGCCGGATCAAAGCCAGGAGCTGTGCGTGTTTGGTTCTTAGCCCTGTCCCTGAGGCTCGTGTTGCCCATGCATCCGGCAGTGTTTCTGCCTGTTTTCTCTCTGGGGCCACCAGAAGCCCCTGCAGAAGAAAGGTTACTTTCTACTGCAGGTAAAGAGGGGTCAGCAGCCCTGCCACGGCCCGGGTCTGGGGTGAAGACACCTGCGCGCTCTACCACCCGGTCTGAGCCTCCAGGTCCTGCCTCAGCCTTGGCCCGGCTGCGCCTCTGCCTCTCCTTACCAGAAGTGTCCTCCTCTGCCTGCCCCTTAAATGTCGCCCTCCCTAAGGGGCCTCAGGGGTTCTCAGAACCCTCCCGCTTTACACTATTTCCTGCTGATCCCGTCTGCTGCCAGTGGCTCCCTCCAACACCTTCACTGGGCATCTTTTTGCATAACATTGGAAATTAAAGTGGGTCTGAATCTGATCAAGGCTTCCAACTTATAGGACATAGCGAGCCAGAGGAACATGCCAACATACACCAAGGGAATGCAGCCAGCCAAGTCCAGAGTGTGGGAAATTCTATGGGCAAACAAATTCATTTCTTCACAAATAAATTGGAAGGGGGGTAGGGAGTGGGGATGGGGTGAGGAATGAGGATGGGGGGGAGAGAGAGAATCCATAGAGTAAAAGAGACTTAAGAGCCTATCAACCAATCCCAATCTGTAGACTAATTTGAATCCCAATTGAAATAAACTGTTTTTTAAAAAATGAAAATTTTAACCTGACTTGGTATTTGGTAATATAACAAATCATTGTTAATTTTTAAGGCATGATAATGGTATTGTGCTTTTTTTTTTTTAAAGAGTCCTTATCTTTTGAAATTCATACTGAAATATTTATTGTGAAAGCTATGATGTCTGGAATTTGCTTCAAAATAATAATGCAGGGAGAAGTGAGTGAGGGTTGGGATGAAAAAGATTAACCACAATCTGATCATTATTGAAGCTGGGTGATAGGGACATGGCGGTTCATTATATTATTCCTACTTCTGTTTATTTTAAAAGCATTCCATAATAAGAAGTTAAAAAACTAAAAGAAAGAGAAAAGGAGAGAAAAAATAGACCTATTCCAGCTGATTAATCTCAACATTTCCAGGGCCACGTACAAGTATGTGAAGATCACCTGGGAATCCTTTTTGTCACTGACTTGTGTGGCCCCTCTGGTGCCCTCTGACCCCTAACTGGGTTGGTCTTTGACCTGGTGCTGGGGTTTCCACCTCTCTGCACTTCCCCTCCTGAATATTAACTACAAGTGATGCTGGGTTTCCAACCACCTGAGATGGTTTTCTGTCTCGTCCGATCTCAGTGTGTCTAACCCTGTACAGTGCCATGCTCTCACTCCCAGCTTCTCCATTTCTATTAAAGGTTGAGCATTTCCTTTGCCTCTATCACAGATTAAAGCCATTTAGCGGTCTCTGACTCTCCCTTCCTCTTCTCTCTGGAGGTCCACTTAGTCACCAAAGTCTACGGATTCTTCTTTCACAGTTTCTCAGACTTGTCTCTTCCTTTCCACTCTCATACCTATTGTCTAATGCCAGGTGTGGTTTTCCCCTGTGTGCATTGACTTCCTTGCCCATTTCCTGCCCTTACTATCCTCCTTCCAGCCATTCCTCCCTGCCACCAACCATTAGAGACTCCGTTAGATCAAGAGCCTTGTATTTAGTTGCAGCCTAAGAGGGGATATCATGATTTGGACTCTGCAAACCCTAAATTCCTGCCCTCACAATCTCAAGAGAGTCTCATTCAAAGAAGGTTGGAATGATGATTATCAGGCAGCCAGCAAAAAAAGCCTCACACCCCAAATAGAGTCTAATGTGGAAAACATTATTTCTCAATTGCTTAGCAAACATATCTTTCACCGATTGTTTGTAGGTCAACCACACCTACCACACCTAGACCTGGACGATCAACAGAATCTAAGGTCATGAGGATCCCATTCAAGTGGGTCAACAGACAGATGAAGAGATCAAATGACAGAAGTAAAGAAGAAAGATCACGAGATTCTTGCTGATTTTGCCAGCGTGCTCAACAGTAGAGCAACCCACCCAGTTTTTTGAAACCAAGGACACAAGATTTGACAAATGACTTTCAGATTTAGTCACTCATTCATATGAAATTGTACAAAGGTGTACACAAACAAATCATATTTAGTTATACACTTTATTGAGAAAAAAATTACATTAAATGAAGTTGAGACGGTCTTGGAAATTTTAACCTATCAGGTCACCAGGACCAAACATGCAGGCTCAAAATGCTTGAAAATAAAAATAATTTCTTTGAGGCCCCAAAAGAGACATTTATTATTTTATCAGTCTAGGTTAGCACCCCCCCCCCTTTTTTGAGGAGGAATTTTCTCCTCCCCAGGGCAACCATAAGCATCTTTTCGGGCAGGAGTGGGTACATGACCTAATCAGTGTTTCTCTGGAATTTTCCAGTTGGTTCTGGTGAAGAAGGGTCCTCTTTAGTCTTGTTTCACCCAACCCTCACCCACTTCTCCCTGCATTATTATTTAGGAGCAAATGCCCAACATCGTAGCTTTCACAATAAACATTTCAGTATGAATTTCAAAAGATAAGGACTCTTTAAAAAAAATAAGCACAATACTACCACCCTGCCTTAAAAATTAACAATGATTTCTTACATTATCAAATACCAAGTCAGGTGCAAAGTTTCATTTTTTAAAACACAGTTTATTTGAATTGGGATTCAAATTAGACCACAGGCTGGGTTTGGTTGATAGACTCTTAAATTTCCCTCTGGTGAGGAAGGGAAGGAAGTTAATGATGTAGCCATTTAGGTTGTGAGTCTTGTACAGCCAGCCAGCCTGAGAGAATGAAGCCAGCACAAGAGAGATTTGAAGGACCAAAGTTCCTGGTTGCAGGCATGCCTGAGGCCAGCTGCACCCCTGTCTCACCAGTTACTTAAGCCTAGAAATCTTTCTGCCTTACTAGCTCCAGGGTTTTTTTGGTTAATTACCACGAAAGACTCTTTGTCAAACACAGATCAGTGGTCTTGTGAGCAGGGCAAGGTAACCATATAAAATCAAACCAATAAAAGAAGACAGAGCCACTTGCTGGGATCTCCCATAGGGCCAGTGGAATGAACCCAACCCTCTGAAAGCTCTAAACAAGGGTGGTGACCCACCCCTCTAGAAGCTGACCTGGTTATATAATAAAAAAGATCAATTTTTAAATGAGGTCTTAATGGTCCTGTTACCTAATGCTTTATTATTAGAAAAATCAATCTTTGACCATAAAGAGGCAGGGTTTGGTTTTGTTTTTTCCTTGCACTATTCACGATTTTCTGGAATTCTTAATAAAAATTGCATGTCTCTAGGCAGAAGCTCTCCAATGCCAGATTTTCCACTAACATTCAAACGCCATTTCCCTCAAGTTCTTCCTCTGCTCATGACCTCTCAGGGCAGCTATGTTGCTCGCAGTGTAAATTCCAAGTGCCTCATCTGGGCACTGGACTTCAAGAATTGGGCCTAACCTTCAGTTTCATTTCCCATAGCTCAACAAAATGAACATTTATCTTGGTCACGCCATTCTCTGTATTGCTTCACACTGGCCGTCTCACTTTTTTTTTTTTTTTAAGCGGTACGCAGGCCTCTCACTGCTGCGGCCTCTTCCGTTGCGGAACACAGGCTCTGGACGTGCAGGCCCAGTGGCCATGGCCCACGGGACCAGCCACTCCGCGGCATGTGGGATTCTCCTGGACCGGGGCACGAACCCGTGTTCCCTGCATCGGCAGGCGGACTCTCAACCACTGTGCCACCAGGGAAGCCTCATCTCACTTTTATCCACGCCTTGGGTTAAGCTGCCAACTCTGAACCATCCCTCCCACATGTGCTCTTTCTCTTCATCTTAGTCTCTTTTCCTGCCTTCAAAAAACTTGAGTGCACACTGTGTGTCAGGTAGTCCTGAGGGCTGGGTATAAAATGATTTACAGCATATGGTTTTGTCCTTGAGAGATATTTTGGGCTGAATCACATTCGCCACAAATTCACATGCTGAAGTCCTAACCCCGAGTACCTCAGGATGGGTCTGTATTTGGACACAGAGCTCATATGAGCTCCAGTGAGCTCATACGGGTGGGCCTTAATCCGATAGGACTGGTGTCCTTATAAGAAGGGGAGGTTAGGACACAGACACTGCACAGAGGGAAGACCACGTGAGGATACCTGAGGATGACAGCCACGTATAAGCCAAGGAGAGAGGCCTCAGAGGAAATGCTTCCTGCCCATGCCTTGATCTTGGACGTCTAGCCTCCAAAACTGCGGGAAAATAAATGTGTGTTGTTTAAGTCACGCAGTCTGTGGTACTTTGTTATGGCCACCCTATCAAACTAACACACTCCAGGGAGGGAGACAAATGAGAAAAGAAGCAAACATAATACAGCCTTGTGAGTGCCATGACCCCGATTGTGGGAGGTGAAGGGGTTACTTTGGGTTGTGAAGTTCTTGAGAAGTGCCTGCCTCGCCAAAGGAGCAAGGGCGGCCAGAGGCAGGCCCTCGGACGCGAGAGGTCTTGATGCCTGTCTCACTTTTCCTGCTCCCACCGACCTAAATGCAGCAGCTCCAGCCAGGCCATGGGTGCAGACGTGCACCCATGGGAGGGCGCTTGTGGACAGTGATCAGCTGAGCCAAGTGCATCTCCCTCAACAGGTGGGGGAGCCAGCAGGGCAGAAGCAGCTGAGAGCCTCAGAAAGGTGGCAGCGAACAGCAGACAGCAGAGGCCACTCATAAAGCAAAGCCAGAATAAGCAGTCAACAGGGCAGAAGCAGCCGCACAGAGACTGAGAGGTGGAAGTGCAGCCGCAGGCACCCTGGGGCTGCTGGAGCCCAGGGCAGGGCTGTGAGGGCTCCTGCTGGGACCAGTGTCCGCCTCTGAGGCTGGCTCTGCTGCCGAGAAGCCTGTTTGGAGCCTTTGCTTCTTTTCCTCAGTGGTAGGGAGAGGACTTCAAGTGTGGCTCGTTACGTTTGAGACACTTGTCCCTTTCTGTGTCCTTCTTCCCAGACTCAGCACGTTGGACGAACTGGTTAGATGACCAGAGAGGTTAAGGGGAGGCGGAGGCCAGGGCATTTGCTCACCACACTCCCTGGGCTCTGCCTGGCAGGACTTTCCGTCCCGTCTCATCCCTTGGATCTCTCCAGAGCCTCACTTCCTCCACGGCAGCACATCCTCTCCCTTGTACCTTGGTAGTGTGTATTGAAGTTGTGATCATTTTGCTTTTGCTTATAACTTGATTAATTATTAGTAATATTAATGATCGTGGACCATAAACTCCATGGGGGACAGAGGCCATTTTGCACTTGTCTGTCTTCGCATGACTTAGCACAGTGCCTGGTACCCAGTGGGCTCTCAGTACATATTCACTGAGTGAAGGACTAGACTCCAATCGTGCATATAAGGGAAAGTTAGGTAATTTGCTCAAAGTCACATATCTAACAAGTGACCTGAAGGGAAAGTGAGACGAACGCTACTTAACCAGTACTTAGGCAAACACACGGGCTCACACACACACACACAAACCAAAACCCTCCAATGGGCCTTTTCTCAAGAGAATGGAATATATTATGATTAAAGTAATTAGCTGACAGATGGAGGTGAAGGGGCCCATTTGTGGCAAAAGCCGTACTTAATTTTTAACAAATGACAATGTAAAGCTTTGACAGTTTAAATATATGCCCTAAAAGAAAATGAAATTGAAATTAATCAAGAGAAAACTGTCCCCAAAAGTCCCTGTGGTAATGAAGCATAGAGGGGTCTTTAGCCTTTTTTTTTTTTTTTTTTGGAGGGGAGGGATAGAAACACCCCGTTTTAAAAATAAACTTCTAATTACATTATTATTAACTAAAGTCCATAGTTGATTCAGATTTCCTTAGTTTTTACCTGATGTCTTTTTTCTGTTCCGGGATCCCATCCAGATACCATATTAAATACATTTAGTTATCACGTCTCCTTAGGCTCCTCTTGGCTGTGACAATTTCTGACTTCCCTTGTCTTTGGTGACCTTCACAGTTTGGAGGAGTGCTGTATTTTGTTGACTTTATCAGTACTTTCTAGAATGTCCCTCAAGTGATATTTGTCTGATGTTTTTCTCATGATTAGATTAGGGTTATGGGTTTTCTGGAGGAAGATCAAAGGAGTAAAGTGCCATTCTTTTTTTTTTTTTTTTTTTTTTCTTTTTTTTTTTTTTTTTTGCGGTACGCGGGCCTCTCACTGTTGTGGTCTCTCCCGTTGCGGAGCACAGGCTCCGGACGTGCAGGCTCAGCGGCCATGGCTCACGGGCCCAGCAACTCCGCGGCATGTGGGATCTTCCCGGACCGGGGCACGAACCCGTGTCCCCTGCATCGGCAGGCGGACTCGCTACCACTGCGCCACCAGGGAAGCCCTAAAGTGCCATTCTTATCACATCTTATCAAGGGTACCATCAAGAGGACTTACCACTGCTGATGTAAATCTTGATTACCTGGCTGAGGTGGTTTTGTCAGGTTTCTCCACCGTAAAGTTACTTTCCGCCCCTGTCTTTTCACTGTGTTCAAATTTTTTTTTTTTTTTGCGGTACGCAAGCCTCTCACTGCTGTGGCCTCTCCCGTTGCGGAGCACAGGCTCCGGACGCGCAGGCTCAGCGGCCATGGCTCACGGGCCTAGCCGCTCCGCGGCATGTGGGATCTTCCCGGACCAGGGCATGAACCCGTGTCCCCTGCATCTGCAGGTGGACTCTCAACCACTGTGCCACCAGGGAAGCCCTCACTGTGTTCTTTGAAAGGAACTCACCATGTGCAGTCCACATTTCAGGAGGGAGCGTTATGTTCACTTCTTGAGGGAAAGTATCTACATAAATGCTTTGAAATCCTTCTGCATGGGAGATGTGTCTTTTCTCTCCCATTTTTTCATTTATTCAATCATTTATTTATATCAGCATAGACTCATGGATATTTATTTTATACTTTGAGTTATAATTCAACAGTACCTTATTTTCTTGATCACATTTTTCCAGCTTTGGCTATCGGGAAAGCTGGAACTTTCCCAATGCCCAAAGTTTTCAGTTGACCTGTGTCCCTTCATTGTGTGTGCATGTGTGTTTTCTTTCTCTCTCTCTTCCTCCCTCTCTCCTTCCTTATTTCCTTCTGGAACACCTATTTACTTTCTGGCGCTGCAAGCTGTTCCAGGTTTATCTTGTATTTTCTGCCCCAGTCCTAGAATCAGCTATTTCTCCAAAGAGCCCTGATTTTTTTTATTAGAGAATGGTATTAGAAACCCAAATCTGGACAATAGGTGTACTCATGGTTACTGGAGTGTTGTTGATTCTAGGTCTCCTCAGCTGACAGAGCAAAGAAAAATGTGTATAATTAGCCATGTATGTATAATATTTATGTAAATATTTCTACATGTAACCTTCTGTATCTGTATTAAGCTAAACATGAGTTCATACTCAGCTCACTTTAGCTAATACCCCTGTGTTTGGTTCTACAGGCTCTGCAGAATGGGGACAGTACCTGTTCTTTTTTTTTTTTTTTTTGCAGTATGCGGGCCTCTCACTGTTGTGGCCTCTCCCCTTGCGGAGCACAGGCTCCAGACGCGCAGGCTCAGCGGCCATGGCTCACAGGCCCAGCCGCTCCGCGGCATGTGGGATCTTCCCGGACCAGGGCACGAACCCCTGTCCCCTGCATTGGCAGGCAGACTCTCAACCACTGCGCCACCAGGGAAGCCCCTGGTACTTGTTCTTGATACAATTCTGAGTAAATTTGGCTCTTGGTTAAGAAATAGATTATACGCCCTGATCATAATCTATTCTGCTAGTGTTGTCTGTGTTGCAGTATTCAAATGTGTGGCCTCCAGAATCCAAATGCTAACGCATAGCCATTGTCCTATGAGATGATCCACAATTTATTGGACAACAGAAGGAATGAGAAGCTTTCGTTTATCTGACCATACAGGAGGTTCTCTGAACTGCCTTTAGGTCGACCCAGATTATGAGGAAGATCTGGATTTCACAGATTAATGTCCTAAGGGCTGACACTGTTTACCCTTGGCCAAGACAGGATTGAAAGAGAAAAACCTAACCAATAATGAAAGAATAAAAGTCAGCTCAAACTGAGAAAGCAAAAAGCAGCCCTGCCTTTAACCAGGCTGGGAGGATAGAGACGGATAAATCAAACTGCAATTAGCAGAAAACATCTTTTGTTCTCAAGGATGCAAAATGCCATAATAACCCTCTCTTGGAGTGATTGACTTGTACCAATGACACCCCCAGACCCAGTTTCCTATTTTCACTTATTGCCATGGATAGCCCATTGCTTAGCCACAAATAGCACTCAATCCTTAGTTAATCCCTGCTTCTCCTAATCCTGCCTGAGAAATGGCAACCAATCCGGAAATGGTCCCTTCCCTTAGACCCTCCTCAGAATCCTTTGGTGGGAATGCCAGGCTGACAAAAGATGCTTCCCTCTGTACTCAGTACTCAGCTCCTCTGTAGTGCCCGCCCTGCATGCAGTCAGCAGGCAATACATTCTAAAGTCCTCAAATGAAGTCTATGGCTGTGGGGTGGTGGCTGTCATTACCTGAGGGAGGGGTGTGCCATCCACTGGGTGTGCCAGCAGCAGATTAGAGGAGTTACCAGGAACCAAATAAAATGTTTCATTCTTAAACGTTCATCATTCTCCTTCATATATATATATATATGTATATATATATATTTTTTTCTATTTCTGGCTGCTGCTTATACATGTATAGGAGTCCACATTTCGGCTTCCCAAAGATTCTTCATCCCCATCTCTGTGATTCATTGTACATTTTTCTTTCTTGGAGTAAGACACTTTGTTCCCCTTCACATTTCCCCTAAAGTTACCTTGACCTTTGTCTTGGCTCATCATTTGGCTCTGACAGCTGTTCTTTACATTTTCTAGCTGCCCTTTCCTTTCTCTACCTTTGTTTCCTTGGCCCATGCTTCCATTTAAAATTCTATGCAGCCAGGGCTTCCCTGGTGGCGCAGTGGTTGAGAGTCCGCCTGCTGATGCAGGGGATACGGGTTCGTGCCCCGGTCTGGGAAGATCCCACATGCCACGGAGCGGCTGGGCCCGTGGGCCATGGCTGCTGAGCCTGCACCTCCGGAGCCTGTGCTCCACAATGGGAGAGGCCACAACAGTGAGAGGCCCGTGTACCGAAAAAAAAAAAATTCTGTGCAGCCAGAAATCTATTTACTGTTTAAAAACTTTCTTTGACTTCCTCCTTTTCTTAGCACTTTTATTTTAAAACATTTAAAGAATATTTCTCACCATTCTGTGCCTCCTTGAAAAGAGATGCCCAATTCCTTCCCTTGTCCTTTTATTTTACTTTGCATTTCTAACACGCAGTTGCTAAGTGCTCCATAACGCTGGCCCCTCACCCGGCTTTTGAGACCTTCATTTCCATGCTTAACACAGAGCTGCAGGCAGCGACTTCTGAGTTGCATTTCACAACCTCCAGTCTCTCTTTCACATTCGATTCAGGGCTGGGGAGTGGCACATACACAATTACAACAAAACTCACTGTTTCTTAAGATGCGCCCCTCCCGCCGCCGCCGTTAACTGGAAACCTCAGCCTTCACCTGCATGGTTGGGAGCGGCTTTGGAAGCAGAGGGTAGCCGATGATCAGCGCTCATCAACTCTCCCTGGCAGTGCTGAGCAGCTAACCCTGCAGGTGCCGCGTGGGCCTGGTGCCTCGGGCCAGCTGCCATCCACCAGCAAGGGGTCTCCACTCAGGTGCCTGCCCTTGGGGCCCTGCCATCTGCAGTGCCACCTGCAGCCCTCATTGCTGCAAGGATGCTAGAGTCCAGGCCGCCCACCTGGGTTGACAGCCTCGCAGATGCGACTGCTTCTCCCACCTCTCCTGCACACTCGCCCGTCTTGGACCTCCAGTGCCCTGGCAGGAGAGAGACAGGCATGCCCATCACGTGGGGTCCTAACGTGAGGCTGCCCTTGCCGACTCTAGGTTCTTTCCAGATTCCCTCTGGAAACTGGAACTGGTGAGATCAAAGTCGTTACCACCCCCAAGCTGTGCAAGAGTGAATATTCTTCCACTGTGCTTCCTCTGGCTGGTCTCTGATCCTTTCTACCCCAACTTCGCTTATTCCCACCCCTGAAACACACCTGCTCCACGGGCAGTCTCCCACACTTTGTAACCCCACCAGGATGGGCCTGCAGGGGCAGCTCCTCTCTGCCAATTTCCCTTTGATATGGGCCCTGTATTCTCACATAATGACCTAAGGCTTGGCTTCAGAAGTCAGCTTTAGGTTATTTTCAGCCGAATCACTTTCCTAATGATCCCTTTGAAGTTCCCTTCCGGTATCACTTTATATAGAAGAAATATCAATACAGTATAAACAGTATTTAGGAGAAAAAGGAAGGGGGGAGTTATCAGTGTTCTTACTTTTTACATTTCGCGACAGAATCTTGCCCTCCACAATTTTTATCTCCAACCATTCTCTTAAACCTCAGAGCTTTAGTGCTGTGAGGACTCCCATTGTGGGGAGAACCCCTCAGCTGCCTCTCTGTGCCCTCTTTGTGTGGCATCGGAGTTCTCCCCTCTTGAAGCTCCCTCTCTAGAATTTTCCTTTCCTACACGTGGTCCTCTTGCTACTTAAGTGTTATAATGTTAATATCTGTGTGATTGTATTTACCTTGTTCTTTAGTTCATGCTCTGGATTTCTCTTCTCCTCCTGTATTTGACTTATCCTGTTCTGCCTTTATTTCAGGTTCTACCGGTGTCTCCAGCTCTTGGTCTAACACCTCTTTTCTTGGCGGCTTGAGATTCCTGCAGTGAAGCTCTGACTCTTCTCCTCCCTCACCTTTTCCTATTAATTCCTCTCCTCCTCCCCTTCTCCTTCTCCGCAGGCTTGAGATAAACTTCAGTCACGGTCCTCTCATTTCCTCTCAAGGGCTCTTTTCTCCCACTTACTATTTCTTACCGCCACTCCGGTTCATTGCTTAATATTACGAAACTCATTGGTTCCATCTCCAAATACCCACCACAAGCTGAAATATATCTTCTTTATTTTCCCCTGGAAGCTCTTCCAGAAAACCTCCCTTTATCTTACTTACCCCTCCTGCCCCCCAAAAAACCCTCTTCCTTGCATTCTTCAGACAAATGAAAATAACTCCTTGGTTCCTCTTCCACTTTCTTTTTTATGCCCTTAAAGTAAGCCCGCCTCTGCCTACCTCCTTCCTATTATGTAACGCTCTTGGGCAGTTTGCCTAACTGCATTTTATCTGTAAACAGATGGTGGTATCACCTTTCACATGTACACCTTTCTTATTTACACCTGGGCCAGTGTTCCCACCTTCATATTGCACTCAAGAGTTTTGAATCACACCGGTGTGTCTTCCACCGTCTCTATCTTCTTTTTTCATAAATTTGTTTATTTATTTACTTATTTATTTATTTTTGGCTGTGTTGAGTCTTCGTTGATGTGCGCGGGCTTTCTCTAGTTGCAGCGAGCGGGGGCTACTCTTCATTGTGGTGCACGAACTTCTCATTGCACTGGCTTCTCTTGTTGCCGAGCACGGGCTCTAGGCATGCGGGCTTCAGTAGTTGTGGCATACAGGCTCAGTAGTTGTGGCTCACGGGCTTAGTTGCTCCATAGCGTGTGGGATCTTCCCAGACCAGGGATCAAACCCGTGTCCCCTGCATTGGCAGGCAGACTCCCAACCACTGTGCCACTAGGGAAGTCCCTTCCACTGTCTCTAAATGGAATTGTCTGGCATGTGGTCAACCCCAAGTTCCCCTTTGACATAATTTGATTCCATACTAATCATCTCCAGGCCAGACCCCAAACTGGTCAGCATCTTTTGTTAGGGTTATTTAATACCTCAGGAAGCCTTTTCAGTAAATAATAAAGTCTCCTGTATCCATTCTTACATGCAGAAATAGTATCCAGAACAAATCCATTTTCTCTGCTAATCTGCAATTTCATGAGAACATTTGCCCTTAAAGAATCTGAATTACAGAAAACATGTTGAGTTTACTGAGTTTCTTCTAAATAAGTTCATGACCACGGTGCCCACCCTGTGCTTCTCACTGGGTAGCTTTCCTTATCCCTGGAACAGCCAACTGGGAAGCGTGGGGAGGGGGGAGTATGGAGGACAGATGTTGCTCAGGTTCTAGTCAGCCTTGGTGGGCTTGCATCCTGACCCCACCGGGACCTTGAACAACTGACTTCATCTATGCCTCCATTTCCTCATCAGCAAAACCCCCAAATAACCTATGTTTTGCGGTTGTTGGGAGGCTTAAATGAGATAGGATGCAAGGTCCTTAAAACAATTCTAACACATAGTAAGTGTTCAGTAAATCTTAGCTAGAGTTTTTAGTGCCAAGCATCTTCCCTTCAGAGTCCACTCACGGTTCTTCCCTCTCTTAATTAGCCTAAGTTTTTAATTAGCCTGGTCTTCCCTTCTTAATTAGCCTGGTTTTCCCTTCATCAAGTCCTTCTTTAGACCTTAAAGAAATACCTTTCTTCTCCCCTTCCTCCTCCACTTCCTTCTGGCCACGCTGTCCCTACTTTTTCCACATCTTTCTACGACTCCTCTCTTAAGTGTGTTTGCACCTGACAGGTGACAACCACCATCTAATTAGAGTCGGGAGTGGTGGGGGGGAGAAAAAAGAAAAATATGTGACTTCACATGTCTGAGTTTGACCCGTGATTCTAGAGGGTTCTCTCCATCTTGCATGCAGGCATCTATGTTTAATTTACAAAGTATGCCTCAGTGGGTGAATGAGGAGAGTCAGGTGATTTGGGCAAACCCAGAGACTTAGGGCAGAGATCCATGAGAAGACTGTTGCCTTTGTGCTGCCAGAGGAAGAAGGATATCAGGGTTGGGTGGGACATGGGTCATCCTAATGGGGAAAGGGATCAGAGTCAGTAACCCACAGCCACTCCCATGGCCTCATTCTCTTAGCAAAGTGACAATCTAACTGCAATTGACTTTTGATCCCCAGGGTGGAGCGCCAGAGCAGGCAGGGCATAGGAAAGTCAGTCCACCAAGACTGTCCCAGGCTCTAGCCCAAGGCCCGTAAATCCCTGGGGGAGGGCGACTGCTCCTTCCAAGTTCTGTGTGATCTGTGCCCTCCTCCACCCAGATTAGTCAATGTCAGAGCTACTTGTGGGTCTGCACAAAGCTGGTGGAGTCTTTACATTTAAAATGGATATTCTGTTTATTATAGTAACATCTTTTAAAACCTAGCTTCAATTTAAGCTTCAAATCATTTTTATAAATGTAGCAGGTTTGAGCACTCACTTTTATGAGGTGTTTGATACTTGACCCAATTTACACATAATGTAAGTGCCCGTTACAGGTCAAATCAGGATGGGGCTCCTTATTTAGAAGAGCGTGCACATGTGGGAGCCGCGGGCAGTGGGCACAGAAACTTGGGGTGGGAGAGGGTCAGAGGGGAAGAATGCTGGGGGAGGGGCACCACAGCCAGGACTTAGAAGAAATTACTGGACCTTGCAGGAGGTCAGGCTGAGGAGTTCTGTTTGTCACCCGCCTGCAACACCACCTCAATGCCTGGGGCTGGTCACCGGCCCCACATGTGCAGAGCTGAAACCACCTTCACATTTATGAACAATTCAAGTGATCACAATGAATAGGGATGAAAAGGAGTCCTTAGTTAGCAGACGAAGGAACAAGAGCTGATAAAACAGAGAATTAATATTATTAAGCAGATGTTGCTCATTAGGCCTCCCTATCACCCTGAGAGGCCAGCATTATTCTTCCCATTTTATGGATATGGAAACTGCACTTCAAAACTACGCAGCTAGCAAACAGTGGAGACTAGACTCAACCCGTAAATTTTAAGATACACACATCTTAATAAAAACCATTTATAGGGCTTCCCTGGTAGCGCAGTGGTTGAGAGTCCGCCTGCCGATGCAGGGGACAGGGGTTCGTGCCCCGGTCTGGGAAGATCCCACATGCCGCGGAGAGGCTGGGCCCGTGAGCCATGGCCGCTGAGCCTGCGCGTCCGGAGCCTGTGCTCCGCAACGGGAGAGGCCACAACAATGAGAGGCCCGCGTACCGCAAACAAACAAACAAAAAAACCATTTATAAATATCTTGCAAAAGTATTGGAACTATCTAATCCAAGTTGGATCATGTTGTGACTTTTTCACCTTTATCATCTTCCCTCAGCCCCTAGTCCACATTTTCTTTTTCCAAAATTGCCATCTCAGGCTCATTATCTGAGACTCCATGGACCAAAAACAGGCAAGTCTAATTTTGAGAATTTCATATGAGGAAAACCGCAGGAAGGAGCTAGTTCTGCTATTACTAATGTTATAGCAGTTGCCAAAGTGGAAGTGATGCTGAAAGCTCAGCTTCTCTGTTCACTGGTGCCAAATCAAATCTCAGAGACAGAGTTTTGGGCGAAGTAGAAAAGGATAGCTTTATTACTTTTCCAGGCAAAGGGGGAACACAGTAGGCTAGCACCTCAAGAACTGTGCCCCCCTCCCTGGGGAATAGGGAGAGGTCTTATAGTCGGGGCTCGTGGTCAGGGGTATGCTATAAGGACCAAGGCAGTAACAGTCTTGCCTTCTTCTGATGGGTTGGTGGTGAGGTAAGTAGGAGTCGGCATCATCAACCTTCAGGTCCAGCTGTTCTGGGGTCTACATGCTTGTGGGCAGCATACCGTTGTTAATCGTCAACTTCTCCCACCTGGAGGGGGTTTCAGTATCTGCAAAATAGCTCAAAGATATTGTTGTGTGCATCCGTTGATGGGGAAACAGAGCCTTGCCCCAAGGCTGCTCTTGACTGTTTGTTTCTCCCTGGTCTCGCATCCCCTCCCTTCCCTAATTAACAGCTGCTTGAATCTGCCCATTGGAACTCAGGGAAGGTCATGGAGGCTGAATGAAGGCTGTTTCCTGTAATCAAAGAAATGTGGGACACAGAAAGGCTTTGTGCCCAGGAGCCCCACAGGGCCCTGCACCGTATCAGAAGAAGAGATATTGCACAGTTGGAGATGGAGCAGTCTCTAGTGGCTGAGCTGGGATGCCTGGCCACTCATCGGTAGCAATGCTGGTAGAATCCCACCTGACGAAGCCTGACAGGGGGGCAAGGGATCACCTAAGCTTTGCAGGTCCTAGAGCCCCTGGATCCAAGAACAAACTCATTTTTCCATTTTTACCTCTGGCTGGATATGTTGCTCCTTTAAAAAGCACATTACGGACTCAGAGAGAATCTTCTTTTCAAGCATCCGTGGGAAATTACCAAAATATATAATGCACTAGGTCTCAAATTTCCAAACGGAGAGTTGTTTAGGCCACAGTTCTTGACTGCACATGAAATGAAACTAAACATGAATAACAAAGATTAAACTATGACTTCTCAATTTGAAAAATTGAAAGTACTTCCCTTATTGGTAATGACATAATCGGCCAAAGGAAAAAATTGGAAACGATGGAAATGTTCAACAGTAGAAGATGCAGAATGCTGTGCAGTCATTAAAATAAGGCTGGAGAATCCATCTTCTGCCTATATTGTTGACGCCTGAGATAAAAGTCAAGCTTTTAGAAGTTGGTGAACTACCTTCTAAAATTCATTGTAAAGAGTTTCAAGTGAGGGCTTCCCTGGTGGCGCAGTGGTTGAGAGTCCGCCTGCCGATGCAGGGGACACGGGTTCGTGCCCCGGTCTGGGAAGATCCCACATGCCGCGGAGCGGCTGGGCCCGTGAGCCATGGCCGCTGAGCCTGCGCGTCCGGAGCCTGTGCTCCGCAACGGGAGAGGCCACAACAGTGAGAGGCCCGCCTACCGCAAAAAAAAAAAAAAAAAGTTTCAAGTGAGAACAGCTTATGCCTTAGTGGTGATATTCTGATTTGGAGTCTCTTCTGCTTCCCCAAAGTGAATTTTCTTAACAGATTAAAAAAAAAAAAGGCATGTCTATTACTACATCTTGAGTGCTCAGAATTGAAGAGAGATGATGTATAGGGCACTGAACAATGACCCAATGAACTGACTGCAGTCATGGTGAAAGGTATGAAATCTCATCTACTCTCTGATACCACAGATTCTTACACCACAGGGGGAGGAGGTGGGAGAAAGTGCAGAGAAAACTAGGTGGCAACGGCCATGGGGAAGCTGAAAAACTGTACGGGTATAGTGAGCACACTTTCTGAATTAAATATCGACATTACAACTATGAGGCTGAAACTGAAATCTCTTGGACTATTTGGGATATAGGTTTTCCTAATTCTATGAATTCTGAATGGGAAATTCGGCAGACTGTGTCCCAAGAGGAAGCAAGCCTAGTGTCTGTGCTTGGGGCAATCTTGAAGAAGTTGAAAAGTAGACTGATGATTTGAGAAACCTATGAAAACGGGAGTTTGAAAAGAGGTGCTGAAAAAATTTTTTGGATTAAAAAATATTTATTGTGGAAAATTTGGAAAATCATAAAGAAAATAAACCATCTGTAATCCCACCACTCTGAAATAATGACTTCTGGTATTTTTGTATTTTCATCTAGCCTTTTAACTTGAATATATAATTTTAGAAATTACAGTAAAATATACATAACATAAAATGTATCATTTTACCCATTGTTAAGTGTACAGTTCAGTGGCGTTATGTAGATTCACATTGTTCTGCAGACATCACCACCATCCGTCTCTAAAACTCTTTTCTTCTTGTGGAACTGGAACTCTGTACCTATTACTCACGAACACGTCATTCTTCCCTCCCCCCACCCCCGGCAACCGCCATTCCACTTTTCGTCTCTATGATTTTTAATTGAACACATAATATTTATTTAAAATTAAAATTATACTGTACACTATAGAGTTTTGTGCTCTGCTTTCTTTAATTAATATTAGGTTCTTCTTACCACTAGTCTTGCCAGCATCATTTTGCAATATATTCTATATTGGTGTTTCTTCCTTTTTTTCTCTTTTTCTGTTAAAATTGTCCATAAGCATACTTACACATACAGTTTTATGAGTAAGCAACATTCTGTAGAATGTTTTAAGTAATAACTCCATAAAATTAACAGCGGTTGAAACCTAATTGACAAAATAAGATAAATACTGTCACATGGTTTCTTATTTTTCTGTTTTGGTAGAGAAGCTACACTTGTTAGAATAGAATTAAAAGAAAAATACTTAACTAATCTATAATTTCATCAATTTTCTGAGACCATCCTAACGTGATAAATGTGTGCCAACATTCTACATAGTTTCCTAGGATGATTGTTTACAAAGTAAAACAGAAGATTATAAAACACAAAAGAACCTATAGGTATGAATAATACTATCTTTTCTAAGAGAATTGTAAGATTTCTGGCTTCACTTTCACCATTTTTTGTTTGGACCAAATTGAGACTAAATGCAGCAAAACCTGGTGGTGGTTGCTTTTAACCTAAAAATACCTACCTCGGGCTTCCCTGGTGGCGCAGTGGTTGAGAGTCCGCCTGCTGATGCAGGGGACACGGGTTTGTGCCCCGGGCTGGGAGGATCCCACATGCCACGGAGCGGCTGGGCCCCTGAGCCATGGCCGCTGAGCCTGCGCGTCCGGAGCCTGTGCTCCGCAATGGGAGAGGCCACAACAGTGAGAGGCCCACATACCGCAAAAAAAAAAAAAAAATAAAAAAATAAAAATACCTACCTCGAGGAAAGTTTTCACTTGCGACTTGAGAACAGAAAAACAGGACAATCTTCCTTTGGAGGCTCTGGCAGCAAGGCAGAGGCCTGGTTTTGGCTTCGCCCATCCCCCCTTTACCCCTTGGCTCACCTCACATGAGTTCCGTGTGGTATTGCGATCTTTGCATGGCAGGCACTGAGCTACTTGTTACCTGGACCAGGTCATGCCCTTCCCTGGGACTGGAGCGCCCCTCCAGAAGGAAAGGGCCAAACGTATAGTCGCGCTGAAGGTGGGGTGGAACCCCTGAATCCTGAAAACCTATTTCCTCCCAGGGCCTCAAGTCCCAGCAAGCCCTTCCTGAGGACCGTGCACTAGGAAAGGAACAAAGAGTCTTTGTCCTTTACGCCTTAGAAAATATACTCATGGTTAGCCAGCCATGTTCTAAGCATATTAAAACAGGCCAGTGCTAATGGTAAATGTCAGCTAGAGCCGTCCCCAATGTGGCGGCCTCAAGTCTTCCGTACGATTGAGGCCTCAATTCATATGTCAATGCCACAGTATTGCCAGTGCGGGGCGACACCCTAATCCAGAGAGATCCATCTTCCCTGAAAGCTGGCTTCCCTCTCAAGGTGTGTTCTTATGGGCCACCACCAGCCACCACCAGTTCTCTTGGGCTTCAGGAGCCAAAAAAAATGGCCGTGTTCATGGTGGCTGCTTCCACATTCTCTGCACACCTTCCCTTCCACTGCCTGGCAAAACTTCCATGGTTCATGCAAGGTGTTGACTAGGAAGAGTTCCTAGTTCTTTCCCTGTGCTAAACAGAGAGGAGAGCTCCTCTCGCAAGACCAGCCTCTTGAATGTTCCACCCCTTCCATCTCTTCACTCCAGGTTACAGAGCCCGAGCCTTCTCACTGGGGCTTGCTGGAGACACACACCACCCCTGGAGTTCTCTTCATTCCTAGCCACCACACTTCTTTTTTTTTTTTTTTTTTTTACGATTTTTTTTGACATGGAACCATTGTTTCTTTTTAAGTCTTTTATTGAATTTGTTACAATATTGCTTCTGCTTTTTGTTTTGGGGTTTTTTTTTGGCCGTGAGGCATGTGGGATCTTAGCTCCCCGACCAGGGATGGAACCTGTACCCTCTGCTTTGGAAGGTGAAATCCCAACCACTGGACTGCCAGGGAAGTCCCCACCCCACTTCTATTGTCTCACCTCTAAAGCATTTCCTATAATAGAGCCTCTGCAAGTGCCTATTAATAAACTATTTGTGGAAGTTTGGCCTCTGATGCTTTCTCTGGTGCCTTCTTGGTTGCTCCAGGCTTCAGGAGAACCTCTGCAAATGTGCTTTCCCAAACCCTTTCCTCTGAGACAGAGTGTGCTGAGGCTCTTTCGAGTTGGTCTGGGCTGCAGATAACGATCCCTAAACCATACATGAGCCTTTGGAGCGAATTGAACATGGATGGGTCCATCTGATCTAGAAAATGATTTTAACTGATCAGGGAAGCCAAATTGTAAAGGCTCGATCCAGAGGCAGTCCCTACCTTTCTTGGTTCCTAACCAGTTCCTGCCTTCCCTCACTCTGTGTAAGGAATAAATAAGCAGTCACAAAATGTACCTGAAATGTGGATATCCATAAGAATTAGGTTTTAAAATGATTTCCTGCTCAAGATGCGGCCTGCATGAAAAAAATAAATACAAGAAACAATAGTAAATATAAGGACAAAGTAAGTAGTTAAACTTGAAAGCAAGTTTTGCTCCACAAAAACTGTGATGGAGCTGTGGTTGGATTTTTTTTTTTTTCTCTTAAAGAGAAGGGGAAAAAATTATCGATAGTGAAAAGGAAGTGATCTGATTTGTTGAAATGTTTGGTCTAGAGGACTACTCCATATAGTCAGATGCAAAGTTGTCTCTGACTTTCTGAATATATTATGCCTTTGAGTATACTGTGTTACTGATTTTCTATATGTTTTAGTTTCACTTTCTTTTTCTTTTTCTTTTGGTATATGTTAAACCAATTTGTCCTACATGCTAGAACTAGCTAGCTTTGGAGCAGATATCTTTAGAAGTTATATTAATTCAGAGGGTGTTGGGAAATATTGGCTAAATAATGCAGCTTTCAGTGTAATTTATGCCCAGAAACCTTTGCATTAAAAGATTCCGACTCAAAATATCTATTATGTTCATAGACAAATACATTGTTTTCTATTTTTGCAGGCATTTCCTGTTTAACTTTCACATACTCTGTGATGTAGGTGTGACTATTGTTTTGTTGATTTTTGTACTCGGACAAGCCAAAGCTCAGCAAAATCAAGTTCTTTTTCTTCTTTCCCTTCCCCTCCCCCTTGCCCCAAGGACACCATAAAAAGCCGGAATAGAATCAATGTTGGCTGCCTCCAAGCTTAATGTTCCATACCTTCGGTGAAGCCGGATGTTGGAGCACTTTTCATTTACCTTCTCGTTTAAGCAATCTAATTCTTAGTCAGGTAAATATGCTCAGGCCAAATTAAAACCAAGTGTTTGATATGCTTATTTTTAGAATGATTTTATTTACAGTAATTGCTTTCCTGTTTTTCATGCAATACATTGTGTTCTTAGCAGGGCAAAGAAGTCTATTTAAACACCCCTATCTGATGACTTAGTCCATTTTCTTTGCATCTGATGATAACATCTGGCAGTACCCGAAGTTCCAATCCCAAGTGATTCACATAATGCACAATGTTGCCCTTGTCTGGTCTTCTTTTAACTGGGATGGGCTAATGGGATTTGGGCTAAGGAAGTTTCACAATCTAGTAGTAGAATTTTAGATTTGGGAGGGACTTTACAGGTCATTTAGTTGCATATCCCACCCAATGCAAAAATCTCTTCCATAGCATACCTGCAGGTGACTGTCACCTCTTGTTCCCAGCCCCTTCAGGGACAGGGCCCTCCCAAAGGACAAGGCAGTTCATTTCACCTTTGAACACTGAATTGCTGGAGAGTTTTTCCTTATGCTGTCACGATGAGCTGAGATTTTTGTCACTCTGTAACTACTACCCATTGGTTCTAATTTGGTCATGAGATGACAAATTATCTTATGGTCATACAATTCAAATTGATCGTAACATTCAAATTCTTTCACACAATGAAAACGTAAATAGTTCTCATACTGCCTCCTAGGAAGATGACTTTTTTATGGGTAAACATTTCTTGTTCCTTTAATTGTTCCTTATCCTTTTGTGGCTTATGTAATTGAGATTCTTTAATTTGTCAGAGGCAGAAATCCCAGTTCAAAATGGCTCCATTAAGAAAAAAAAGTATTGGCTTACATAACTGGAAAGTCCAGAGGAAGAGGCAGCTTCTGGCCCAGCTAAAGCCATCAAGGCCTGGTCTCCTTCGCCATCTGTGCCATTCAGAGTCCCATCAGGAGGGAGAAACCACACAATCGTTTGAACAGGAAAAGTTTAACCTAAAGAATTATTCACTTTGCTGTCCACCTGAAACCAACACAACATTGTAAACCAACTATATTTCAATAACAATTATAAAATAGTGAAAAAAAAAGTATTACCTGTAACAGGAGATTGGAGTAACATGGGAATGGCCGGCAAGAAGTAAACAGTCCTGAAGATGCAGGAAGTGTGGGTATATGGAGCAATACTCCTGGGGCTGATATAGAACACCCAAGAAAGATCTAGGCATTCCCATCTCCCCACCTGAGATCCAGACCTTGTTGGAGAGGGCACAGCTGTATCTCACTGATAGGCAAATAAGTTACTGTCATGCTGTTTCAGTGGAACTTGCTGGAAATCTTCCCCCTGCAACTTACTGGAAATTCATCCCCATAGTGCTGGGGAAAGCTGTTCATGAGGAAGTGTATCTGAAGTAGGTGCCAGGGTAAGCTGCTGGCCACTGGGTGCTGCTGGCACTGAAGGAGCAGATACTAGCAAAGCCATTGATGTTGCAAGTGGCAGACATGGGAGAAGTGGCCCCCATTCCCAGTGAACACATGGAACTGGGAAGCAGAACCCTTTCTTCTGCCATGTTTCTCCAGTGCTCTCTATTGACAAAGTGTAATATCATGACAGCTGGTAAAGAAAACTATGTAAGGACCCACTACATTTTTGTAGAATAGACAATAAAGGGTGAATTTGGAGCCAAGAGGCAATCTGTTGTTAACTGGCACACCACTTTTACATTCTGTTCCTCTCTTTAGGCTCTATACACATTCTCCTTCTGGTGGCAAGATGGCTGTCAGAAGTTCCAGGCTTTTTATTCCTTTCTTCTGATGACCCCACTGGGAAGAGAATATGTCTCTTCCCCAACATTGTACCAGGTTAAGTTTAATTGTTTCTAGTTTGTCAAACTTGTATCATCTGTTCATTCCTGAACCAATCACAGTATTCAGATGGTTCTGTTGCTCTGATTGGCCAGCTCTGAAATATCCTACTCCCGGAAGAAGGGGTGAGTCAACCTTACCCCTATCAAATGTACAGTGAAAATTCCATGTAAGATCCAAAATTTTTTTATATATAAATTTTACTTTATTTTATTTTTGACTGTGTTGGGTCTTCATTGCTGCATGGGCTTTCTCTAGTTGAGGCAAGCAGGGGCTACTCTTCATTGTGGTGCATGGGTTTCTCATCACAGTGGCTTCTCTTGTTGTGGAGCACGGGCTGTAGGTGCATGGGCTTCAGTAATTGTGGCACGCTGGCTCAGTAGTTGTGGCTTGCAGGTTCTAGGGCACAGGCTCAGTAGCTGTGGTGCACGGGCCTAGTTGCTTTGTGGCATGTGGGACCTTCCTGGACCAGGGCTCGAACCTGTGTCCCCTGCACTGGCAGGTGGACTATTAACCACTGCGCCACCAGGGAAGCCCAGATCAAAATGCTGATACTAGAAGAAGGAGGAATGGCTAATAGGCAGGCAAAAATAGCACTGGTGGTTTTTAGGAGCAGAGAATGTGGAACAAGATAGATCTCAATCAACCAATGCCTCCATTTTCTCACCTGTAAAGTAGAAATAATAATAATGCCCATTTGAGCTGGAAGGGATAAATAAATGCCACACCTTAATTCCTGCCCAAATTTGGAAACAATTGAGAAATAGACTGAAGTTTTAATAGGGTGGAGAATAACATGTCAGCTTTATTACTGAGAGAAGTTGATGTTGAGTGGCACTCAGGGAATGATGTTGTCTCTGGTAGTGCTAAATAGCCACAGGGACCTGCCCCCACGCCCCACCACTCCCTGCCATGCAAATTGGCTACTGTAAAACTTACGCCATAGACATCAAGAAAGAGACAAAATCTTGTGTTCTTTGTAGGTAGACAAATCTCAAAGAGAGGGAGAGGAGTGAACTGATCCAGACATGCAGAATTCCCTTTTTCTAAATTCCCAATAAAGTAAGTCATTTTTCCTCCCCTGGGGGTGTGAGGGTGGGACAAGTGAGGGTGGGACAAGAGGGCAAGAAAGTGATTCTAGCAGATCTCCATCTACTTTTCCTAACTTTGTGTTCTCCTAATCAGTTGGGTTTACCTATTAAGACTATGGTCAACCAAGGTTTTAGCTACCCCCTTAGAAGAGGAGATAAGGGGTCTATCAGAGCTGGCCCCTTCCTTTATGACTCTGCTCTCTCAATTCCAACCCACTGTTCCTTTGGGTTTTCTCCTGGACACTTATAATACTTTAAACTTGCATTATTTGTCAACATTTAAAGGAGCAAATGATATCACATAAAAGTCCCATTTCCAATTTCTTTGGGGAAAAAAGTCAAGCAGCTTGGGACCCTCATTCTTACATGAAAATAATCAGTTGAAGCTGAGAAGTGGCCACCAACTTCAGATGGATCATGGTCTCTCCTGTTGCTGTGGTCACTACTACTCTAGTTATTACAACTAACCGCCTCACTCATTTACCTACCAGCCTGGCCAATGTAGGCATTTAAATTTGTAACTCCCTATGCTAGATTCTTATGATTGGTGCCTGCCCTGCCGTTCTGGGTAGCCTGGTTAAACCAGGTGGACACCTATCTGTACTCTTTTAGGTGGGACTGGTAAACACTTACCAAGTACAGCCTACAAGGGCCCAGGCAAAGGCTGTTCTATTTCTACCACTCTTAAATGAATAAAATGACCATAGGCATCTTACCTTTGCATTTAAGCATTGCTGCAATGGTCCATTATAATCACCATGCAGAAAAGATTTTAGGATGTCCACATTCACCATCATAAACTTCAAATCAAAGCACATACAATTAAACCCTATGATACTCGTAGTATTTATACGAAAAGGTGAGGAAGGGGAATTTGCTAGTAACTACTATTGGGAGATAATTCTCCATGTATCTTTCTTGTTTCTTCATGGCTTGCAAGCAGAGATACTGACTTCCCTTTAATCTGGATTATCTTTCTTAGCTTCATCTAAGGAAGTTTATATAGTGAACAGCCTTGGAAGATATAGTGTCTCCCTATAGAGCAAAGAGTACAGTCCAGTATAATAAAGATGATGCCTCACTTATCTGGAGCAAATGGCTATATAGATATAGATATATATCCATTACAAAAGATTCATGTTTTCTAGTTTCCTAGTCTTAAGCTTCCCCTCCTGTAAGTTACCCCACCATGTGTTCAGTTGCCGTCAGTTCCTCTTCATATCACACTGACAGCTGTGTTTCTTTCTCTCCTTTTTTAAAATTGGAGTATAATTGACCTACAACACTATGTTATTTCAGATGTAAACATAGTGATTCAATATTTCTATATATTACTGATACTGTGTATAAAATAGATAACTAATGAGAACCTGCTATATAGCACAGGGAACCCTACTCAATGCTCTGTGGTGACCTAAATGGGAAGGAAATCCAAAAAAGAGGGGATATATGTATATGTATAGCTGATTCACTTTGCTGTACAGTAGAAGCTAACACAATATTGTAAAACAATTATACTCCAATAAAAATTAAGAAAAAAACAAAAAAAATCTTTCTGTACATTACTAAGTGATCATACAAGTCAGTTACCATCTGTCACCATACAAAGTTATTGCAATATTATTGACTATATGCCCCATACTGGACATTTCATCCCCATGACTCATTTGTTTTGTAACTAGAATTTTGTACCTCTTGATCTCCTTCACTTTTTTCACTCATCCCCCCACCCACCTGCCCTCTGGGAACCACCTGTTTGTTCTCTATATCTATGAATCTGTTTCTTTTTTTGTTATATTTGTTCATTTGTTTTGTTTTTTACTTTCCATGTATAAGTGAAATTATATGGTATTTGTCTTTCTCTGTCTTATTTCACTTAGCATAATGTCCTCTAAGTCCATCCATGTTTTTGCAGATGGCAAGATTTCATTCTTTTTTATGGCTGAGTAATTTCCACTTTATATATATGTATACACACATATACACATATATGCCATTATCTCTATCCATTATCTATTGATGGGCACTTCTGGTTGCTTCCATGTTGGCTATTAATGCTGCAATAAACATAGGGGTGGATACAGTGCATATAGCCTTTCCATTTAGTGTTTAGGTTTTCTTTGGGTAAATACCCAGAAGTGGAATTGCTGGATCATATGATAGTCTTATTTTAAATTTTTTGAGGAAACTCCATTCTGTTTTCCATAGCAGCTGCACCAATTTACATTTCCACCAACAGTGCACTAGGGTTTCCTTTTCTCCACATCCTTGCCAACACTCGTTTATCTTGTCTTTTTGATGATAGCCATTCTGACAAGTGTGAGGTGTTACATCATTGTGGTTTGGATTTGCATTTCTCTGATGATTAGTTATGCTGAGCATCTTTTCATGTATCTGTTGGTTATCAATATGTCTTCTTTGGACAAGTGTCTATTCAGGTCCTCTGTCCATTTTTTAATCAGGTTGTTTGATTTTTTTGATGTTGAGTTGTACGAGTTCTTTATATATTTTGGATATTAACTCCTTATCAGATATATTGCTTGCAAATATGTTCTTTCATTCAGTAGGTGGACTTTTCATTTTGTTGACATTTTTCTTTGTTGTACAAAAGCTTTGTATTTGATATAGTCCCATTTGTTTATTTTTTGGTTTTGTTTTCCTTGCCTAAGGAGATAGATCCAAAGATAATACTGCTACAACTGGTGACAAAGAGTGTACTACCAATGTTTTCTTCTAGGAGTTTTATGGTTTCAGATCTTACCTTTAAGTCTTTAATCCATTTTGATTTTATTTTTGTATATGGTGTAAGAAAGTAGTTCATTTTGATTCTTTTGCATGTAGCTGTCCAGTTTTCCCTACACCATTTACCGAAGACACTGTCCATTCCCCAGTGTATATTCTTGCCTCCTTTGTCATGGGTTAATTGACCATATATGCTTAGGTTTGTTTCTGGGCTCTCTATTCTGTTCCATTGATCTAGATGTCTGTTTTTATGCCAGTATCATACTGATTTGATTACAGTAGTTTTGTAGTATAGTTTGAAATCAGGGAGTATGATACCTCCAGCTCTGTTCTTTCTCAAGATTTTTTGACGAATCAGGGATTTTAGTGTTTCCATACAAATTTTCTTTCTAGTTCTGTGAAAAATGCCATTGGTATTTTAATAGGGACTGCATTGAATCTGTAGATTGCTTTGAGTAGCAAGGGCATTTTAACAATATTAACTCTTCTAACCCAAAACACAGGATACCTCTCCATTTCTTGATATCATTTTCAATTTCCTTCATCAGTGTTTTACAGTTTTCAGAGTATAGGTCTTTCACCTCCTCGGTTAAGTTTATTTCTGAGTATGTTATTCTTTTTAATGCAATTATACATTAAATTGTTTTCCTGCCTTCTCTCTCTCTCTTTTTTTTTTTTGACCACACCACATGGCATATGGGATCTTAGTTCTCCGACCAGGGATTGAACCCGCACCCCCTGTAGTGGAAGTGTGGATTAAACACTGGACTGCTGCAGAAGTCCCTCCTTCTTTCTCTTTTTAAAGTTCATTGTTAGTGTATAGGAAAGCAACAAATTTCTGTGTATTAATCTTGTATCCTGCAACTTTACTGAATTCATTTATTAATTCAAATATATATATTTCAAATATATATATATATATATATATATATATATATGTTTCTGTATCTGCAAATAGTGACAGTTTTACTTCTTCCCTTCCATTTTAGATGACATGTTTTTCTTTTTCTTGTCTGATCTCTGTGGCTAGGCCTTCCAGTACTACGTTAAATAGAAGTGGCAAGAGTGTATGTTGAATTTTGTCAAAAGGTTTTTCTGCATCTATGGAGATTATCATATGATTTTTATTCTTCATTTTGTTAATGTGGTGTATGATATTGATTGATTAACAGATATCAAACCATCCTTGCATCTCTGGGATAAATCCCACTTGATCATGGTGTATGATCCTTTTAATGTATTGTTGGATTTGGTTTGGTAACATTTTGTTGAGGATATTTGCACCTATGTTTGTCAGGGATATTGGCCTGTAGGTTTCTCTTTTTGTGGTGTCTTTGTCTGGTTTTGGTGTCAGGGTGATGCTGGCCTCCTAGAATGAGTTTAGAAGTGTTTCTTCCTCTTCAATTTTTGGAATAGTTTGAGGATAGTTGTTAACTTTTCTATAAACATTTGGTATAATATGCCTGTGAAGCCATCTGGTCCTAGGCTTTTGGTTGTTGGAATTTTTTTAAATTACTGATTCAGTTTCATTACTGGTAATTGGTTGTTAATATTTTCTATCTCTTCCTCATTCAGTCTTGGGAAGTTGTCTTTCTAGGAGTTTATCCATTTCTTCTGGGTTGTCCATTTTATTGGCATATAATTGTTTGTAGTAATCTCTTATGACCCTTTGTATTTCTGTGGTGTCGGTTGTAACTTCTCCTCTTTCATTTATTATTTCATTTATTTTAGGCTTCTTTCTTTTTTTCTTGATGAGTCTGGCTAAAGGTTTATCAATAGTGTTTATCTTTTAAAAGAATCAGCTTTTTGTTTCATTGATCTTTTAAATATTTTTTAGTCTCTATTTCATTTATTTCTGCTCTGATCTTTATTGTTTCTTTCCTTATACTAAGGTTGGATTTTGTTTGTCCTTTTTCTAACTCCTTTAGATGTAAGGTTGGGTTATTTATTTGAGATTTTTCTTCTTTCCTGAGGTAGGCTTCTCTTGCTATAAACTTCCCTCTTAGAGCTGCTTTTGCTGTGTTCCATAGTTTTTGGATCATTGTGTTGCTATTTTCATTTGTCTCCAGGCCTTTTTATTTCCTCTGGTTTTTTTCAGTGACCCACTGGTTATTTAGTAGCATATTGTTTATCCTCCAGGTGTTTGTGGTTTTTGTAGTTTTTTTTTCTTGTGGTTGATTTCTAGTCTCATACAATGCGGTCAGAAAAGAAGCTTGATATAATTTCAGTCTTCTCAGATTTATTGAGACTTGTTCTGTGGCCTAGTATGTGGTCTATTCTGAAGAATGTTCCATGTACACTTAAAACAAATGTGTAGGGACTTCCCTGGTGGTCCAGTGGTTAAAAATCCATCTTCCAATGCAGGGGATGTGGGTTTGATCTCTGGTTGGGGAACTAAGATCCCTCCCACATGCCACGGGGCAACTGAGCCCACGTGCCACAAGTAGAGGGCCCGTGCGCCACAACTAAAGGGCCCACATGCCACAATTACAGAACCCATGTGCTCTGGAGCCCGTGCACCACAACTAGAGAGAACCTTGTGCACCACACACAACTAGAGAGAAGCCCGCATGCTGAAACGAAGAGCCCGCACTCCACAACAAAAGATCTTGCGTGCTGCAACCAAGAAACAACACAGCCAAAAAAAAAAAAAAAAAGTGTATTCTGCTGCCTTCGGATGGAATGTTCTATATATATCTATTAAGTTCATTTGGTTTAGTATGTCATTTAAGACCAGCATTTCCATATTGAATTTTTTTCTGGATGATATGTCCGTTGATGTAAGTGGGCTGTTAAAGTCTGCTACTATTATTATGTTACTGTCCATTTTCCCCTTTATGTTTTTAATATTTGCTTTATGTATTTAGGTGCTCCTGTGTTGGGTGCATATATATTTATAATTGTTATATCTCCTTGTTGGATTGATCACTTTATCATTAAGTAACGTCCTTTTATGTCTCTTGTTATAGTCTTTGTTTTAAAGCCTATTTTGTCTAATATAAGTCTTGCTGCCCCAGATTTCTTTTTGTTTCCATTTGCATGTAATACTTTTTTCCACTCCCTTTCAGTCTGTGTGTGTCTTTAGATCTGAAATGAGTCTCTTGTAGGCAGCATAAATGGGCCTTGAGTTTTTTTTTAATCCATTCAGCCATTCTATGTCTTTGATTGAAACATATAGTCCATTTACATTTAAAGTAATTATTGATAGGCATGTGCTTATTACCATTTTGTTTATTGTTTTGTTGTTCTTTTTTCCCTCTCTTCTTTTGTTCTCTTTCTTCCCTTGTGATTTCATGACTGTCTTTAGTATTACGTTTGGATTCCTTTCTTTCTTTCTTTTTTTAAAAATAAATTTATTTATTTATTTATTTATTATTGGCTGCATTGGGTCTTCGTTGCTGTGCGCAGCCTTTCTCTACTTGTGTTGAGTGGGGGCTACTCTTTGTTGCGGTGCGCAGGCTTCTCATGGCGGTGGCTTCTCTTGTTGTGGAGCATGGGCTTTAGGCGTGAGGGCTTCAGTAGTTGTGGCTCATGGGCTCTAGAGCATAGGCTCAGTAGTTGTAGCACATGGGCTTAGTTGCTCCCGTGCACCACAACTAGTTTTTCTCTCTCTGGGCATGTGAGATCTTCCCGGACCAGAGCTCGAACCTGTGTCCTCTGCATTGGCAGGCGGATACTTTTTTTTTTTTTTTTTTTTTTTACGGTACGCGGGCCTCTCACTGTTGTGGCCTCTCCCATTGTGGAGCACAGGCTCCGGATGCGCAGGCTCAGCGGCCATGGCTCACGGGCCTAGCCGCTCCACTGCATGTGGGGTCTTCCCAGACCGGGGCACGAACCTGTGTCCCCTGCATCAGCAGGCAGACTCTCAACCACTGTGCCACCAGGGAAGCCCCTGCAGGCGGATTCTTAACCACTCTGCCACCAGGGAAGACCTGGATTCCTTTCTTTTTTTGTGTATCTATTGTAAATTTTTGGTTTGTTGTTACCCTGAGGTTTATATATAACAACCTAAATATATACATGATTATTTTAAGTTGATCTCTTAAGTTCAAATGCATTTTTATTCACCCTCACCACGTTTACTGTTTTTGACCCCATTTTTTATATCTTTTCTTTGTGTGTGTGTGTATCCTTTTACTAGTTATCATGGGTATAGATGATTTTACTATTTTTGTCTTTTAACATTCCTACCAGCCTTATAAGTGGCTGATCTGCTACCTTTACTGTATATTTGCCTTTAACAATGAGATTTTTTCCTTTAATAATTTTCTTTTCATAATTTTCATATTTTTAGTTTTGCTCTTTTCTTTTTCATTTAGAGAAGTCCCTTTAACATTTCTTGTAAACCATTTCTTGGTTTAGTGGTGCTTAACTCTTTTAGCTTTTGCTTGTCTATGAAACTTTCTCTCCTTCAAATCTGAAAGATGGCCTTGCTGGATAGAGTATTCTTGGTTGTAGTTTTTGTTTTTTTTTTTTATCACTTTAAATATATCTTGCTACTTCTTTCTGGCCTGCAAGTTTCTGCTGAAAAGTCAGCTGATAGTCTTATGGAAGTTTCCTTGTACTAACTAGTTGCTTTTCCCTTGCTGCTTTGAAGATTCTCTCTTTCTCTTTAATTTTTGTCATTTTAATTACAATGTGTCTTTAAATCAACTATACCTCAATAAAATAAAATGAAATTCTTTAATACCTTGAAAAATATCTGTAAGAAACAAGGATATATTGCACAGCACAGGGAAGTATAGCCATTATTTTGTAATAACTTTAAATGAAGTATAATATATAAAAATATTGAATCACTATGTTGTATACCTAAAACTAATATAATGTAACAATATAACACTGGCAGGTCAGCACTTGTCATGTGGTCCTGCTGGAAAAGATAAGCTGGGCCAATCAGCATGTCCTTCTGAAAGAATGAAGGTGTTAGTAATGGGAGCAGGAAAGGAAAGCATGCCTAGAAAGAGGGAAGGTGAGTTAGAATTGGGGCCATGAACAGTAAAAACAATTCAAATTTTGAGTGGAACAGATGCACACAGAGAAGCAATGATGCTGTGAGAAACAGAGAGACCAAGGTAGTGTAGACCATGAGGAAGAGAGAAAAAGTAGCCTTGGTTCCTGATGGCTTCCTAGTTTCTTGTCACAAAGATCTTCATCAAAACTGATAAACAGATGTCTAGTTGAGGGACAGTACTCTATTGCTCTATCACAAACTGCTTTTCTTCCCAAAAGTGACCGTGAATTTAGAGGCAACCATCTTAATCACTGATAGTAACCAGAAAGTTGCCTTTAAAAATATGTTACCTTAAAAAGGGGAATTTTATGGTATGTGAATTATACTTCAATAAAGCTATTATTTAAAAAGTGTTTTTTAAAAAAATTAGTGTAAATACAGACTGTTGAGTTTTTTCAAGGTATCAGGGAAGTCATTAAGGATTAATGCATGGGACAGATTGAGTTTAGGAGGGTATAACCAAACATCCTTGGGCCATTTGGATTTATAATAGGAACTTGGACAGTACCAGAAGTAGACGGTGGATTCTTGGATGGTGGGGACCAGGATGTCCCCTAATTGTGCTATTAAATAGTCTGGGTGGCAGGTGTCTGGTTAAGTTGTGTTGGCAAGCCCTCCTACCCAAATGATCTTAAAAGCATCTGCTGGCATTTTGCATCTGTTAGTATGGCTATTATATATTAAAAAAAGAAAATAACAAATATTGGTGTGGGTATGGAGACATTTGAATCCTTGTGCACTGCTGGTGGGAATGTAAAATGGTGCAGCTACTGTAGGGGAATCACTATACTGTTTTCCATAGAAAAACAAATGCAGCAGCACTGAGGCAATTATCCTGAGTGGTGAGTGTGGTGGTGGTGGGGGTGGGGGGGTGGGGAGCGGGGAATGCCATGAGATTAACCCAGAGAGGACATTAAATGACACCAGAGACCATCAACCAGGTTCTATCAAGATAGAGGACCCAGAGGAATTAAATGGAGTCTTGAGTTTCAGACCAATATGAAACTCTTACGGGCTGTCTTTTCTCTCTGTCTTCAAGCTTATGCATAAATATTCATATTCACATATGTGTTTGGAGTCTAAAAACTGGAATAACATCAATGGACATGACACTTAGACCCAAGGGCACAGAGAAGTGCTAAGGGGAGGCATTGTTATGGGGACCTGGGGAGGAGACCTTTGTCTGAGCCCCGTGAACTGTTGCTGAAGCCCTGGGGGCATAGTAAATGGGATACTCCTCATTACAGATCCTCTAAGATAGTGTTTCTAATAATGTGTCATGTGAGATTCTGGATGTTTCACATAAGAAAGGATTTGGTCTTCCAGTAAGACTAATCTAGGTCACCGTCTGCACCCCCATCCCTTTGTTAATAAGGAAGCTGAAACTGTGATTGGTAAAGTGAAAATTACTTATCCAAGATTGTGCATGTGGGTCTATCTCTGCCTCTTTTTATGTAATATTTTGTCACACTTCCAAGCAATTCAAAATTGTGTATCAGTATATTCTTATATGGATTCTTTTCCTCTCTATCTTCTTCATTTTTTAAAAAATAAATTTATTTATTTATTTTTGGCTGTGTTGGGTCTTCATTGCTGTGTGTGGGCTTTCTCTAGTCACGGCGAGCAGGGACTACTCTTTGTTGTGGTGAGTGGGCTTCTCATTGCGGTGGTTTCTCTTGTTGCAGAGCATGGGCTCTAGGTGCGTGGGCTTCAGTAGTCGTGACGCTCGGGCTCAGCTGCTCCGCAGCATGTGGGACCTTCCAAGACCAGGGATTGAACCTGGGTCCCCTGCATTGGCAGGTGGATTCTTAACCACTGCATCACCAGGGAAGTCCCTCGCTCTGTCTTCTTCGAATTATCCTTATCCAATCCCCTGGATGGTGGTAAAATGCATTATTTATTCAGCTAGGGGATCTTAATGACCTATCATATGTTGCCTATAGAGCTGTGGTAATTTCTCCAATAATGGTGCCCACAGTCCAATAATGGCCAGTAATGGTGACCAGATGTACTTTGGGCCAGTGGCTTATGCTTGAGAGATGGTTGGAGGAGCAAAGACTTTACTATTCTGCCCTGTGATCTTATTAGCATCTTGCTTCACCAATAAACCACGCACCAGACAGAACATGCTTCAGCCTCCTATCCAGCTACCATCAAGATGCCTTTGGAGAGTTTAAATCAACAGGTAAAATTTCATTGCTCTGTGAGTTTTGGTTCATGGGTGCCACTTATTTAAGAAGCCAGATAGGTTATCTAAGCAGTTTCCAAAATCAGTGATGTACAGCATTGGACAGATTTCAGTAAAAATAATAGTAGCTAACACACATTTAGTGCTTGCTACATTCCAGGCGCTGTTCTAAGTGCTTTTTATATATTTTCTCATTTAATCTTCAAAACAACCCAATAAAGTAAGGTACTATTATTATCCTGACTGAGCAGGTATAGAAACTAAGATAAAAAGTGGTTAAATCACTTGTCCAAAAGCAGCAGTGACAGAGTTGGAGTTTGAGCTCAGAAAATCTGGGTCCAGAATCTGTGTTTTTAAATCTTTTTTTTTTTTTTCGGTACACAGGCCTCTCACTGTTGTGGCCTCTCCCATTGTGGAGCACAGGCTCCGGACGTGTGGGCTCAGCGGCCATGGCTCACGGGCCCAGCCACCCCGCGGCATGCGGGATACTCCTGGACCGGGGCACGAACCCGTGTCCCCTGCATCGGCAGGCGGACTCTCAACCACTGCGCCACCAGGGAAGCCCATGTGTTTTTAAATCTTTATGCTATTCTCCCCTGCTTCTCAATCCCGGGCTGTATGGTTTGATGTAATGGATAATTACACATCAGAACCGTGCTATCTTCCAGTCTCCTGAAGGACATTTTGGGCTTTTTCATGTTTGTTTGCTTTTCCCCATCAAGGTGTCATTGGATAATACCCTTTCTGGATCCCAATATTCAGTGTCAGCTCTAAGATTTATGTTGCTATGAAAAATTCATGACTGAATGCAGTTTTTCTTATACTGGTTGGTAAATAACTTGTAACGTTTCCAGGCAATGTGTTTCTGGAAAGGAGTTTTTATCCCATCTCTCTGATTCCCTAGTTGGAGATGAAACCTGCTGGGCCGGCTTGACTTGTCTGACCCTAAGTGGCCCGGGCAGGGAGCCTGACGTTCTCACCCATAGCTGTGAAGGGGGAGCCAGGACTCCTGGGCCAGCAGAGGCAGCCAGTGAACACAGGAATTTTATTCTAACAGGTCATCTAAACAAGGTAGCATTGAGGTAGGTAAAGAGAGTTGAAGTAAGGAGGAATGGGATCAGAAACCCAGTGAAGAGAGGAGCAGAAAGAAGCGAGCCAAAAGGAGTCTCTGGAAGGCATTCTGGGCAATTCTGAGCAACTCTGTGCAAGATCAGAGACAGGAAGCCATTGCCAGAAGCCCAGACATGTTTGAGTAAACTTCACCAACTTCAGAGAAAAGTTAAAACTCTATGAAAATCTTTATTAATTTACATATCCCTTAAACACACATGTAGTCAGTATGAACAATTCTGTTCACCCTTTTTACTTAGTGGTAATAAAGCATTTCCAGGAATCAACATAATCCACATTCTTGGATTTCTTAAAGTTTTATTCCTATTGCTGTTTGGCCACTTCCTTATCCTTGAATTGGTTCCAGTATCTTTCTCTACTGGGCAATGTTTTGACAAGGAACTGTGCCTACTAAAACAGCATTACCCCAGCCACACACACACACCTGGCTTACTGGTGGTGGGCATAGAATCTTGGCCCAAATAGTCATGCGGGTCCACCTTGTCCAGCTGTCCACCTATAATAATAACCAAAAACCTCTTGGAACTCAGGGCTTCATAAAAACTTCAAAGGATTAATTGAGAAAGACCAAAACCAGTTATCCTACACATGACCAGATATTCCATAGGTTTAAAAATATTGTATAGGGTGCTTCTAGCTTACTTTAAAATCCTCTGGCCATAGCTACTCTTTTTGTCTCTGCTATCCAGCATGATTCTTCTGCTTTTATCATCTGCTGATTCTGCTGGTTTCACTTCCCTGCTTGAAACCCATTGAGTTCTACTGCTTTTAGAATGAAACCTGAGTTCCCAGATATGGTCAGTAGAATAATGGCCCCCAAAGATATCCACATTCTAATCTCTGGAACCTGATTATGTTATCTTACATGGCAAAACACTTTACAGATGTGATTAAATTAAGGATCTTGAGATGAGAAGCTTATACTGAATTATCTGGGTGGACCCAATCTAATCATAAGGGTCCTTATGAGGTCCTTATAAAAGAGAGGCAGGGGCTTCCTTGGTGGTGCAGTGGTTAAGAATCCGCCTGCCAATGCAGAGGATATGGGTTCGAGCTCTGGTCCGGGAAGATCCTACAAACCGTGGAGCAACTAAGTCCGGGGACCACAACTACTGAGCCTGTGCTCTGTAACTACTGAAGCCTGTATGCTACAGCTGTATGCTACTGAAGCCTGTATAACTATTGAAGTCCGCATGCTCTAGGGCCCACGTGCTGCACCTACTGAGCCTGTGAGCTGCAACTACTGAGCCTGCGTGCTACAGCTACTGAAGCCTGCGCACCTAGAGCCCGTACTCCGCAACAAGAGAAGCCACCGCAATGAGAAGCCCATGTACTGCAACGAACAGCAGCCCCCCTTCGCCGCAACTAAAGAAAATCCCCGTGCAGCAACGAAGACCCAATACAGCCAAAAATAAATAAATAAATAATATAATTAATTAATTAATTAAAAAAAAAAGGGAGGCAGGAGGGCCAGAGTCAGAGAAGGAAGCGGCGGGAGTGACATGGGGCCAAGGAATTGCAGATGGCCTCTAGAAGCTAGAAAAGATGATGAAACAGATTCTCTGCTACAGCCAGAGCAGCAGAACACTGCTGAGTAACGTTTCTGGGTAAGCACCAAGGCTCCCACATCACACTCTTCAATGTCATAGAATTACAGTCTTCTGAAAGTCATCAAGTGCAATAAAGATATGTATCAGCCACAGTATTTATTAAGTGCTATCTGTGTGCAAAGGCCTCTGCTTTTGTGTATAATTGTAGTGGGGTGATAGTACAGAATAGTGGATCCCCAAAAGATATGTTCAAGTCTTAACCCCCAGAGCTTGTGAATGTGACTTTATCTTGAAAAAAAGATCTTTGCAGATGTAATGACATTAAGGCTCTCAAGATGAGATCATCCTGGACTTAACTCCAATGACAGATGTCCTTATAAGAGAAAGGCAGAGGGAGATCTGAGGCACAGAAACTCACAGGACAAGGCCACGTAAAGAGGAAGGCAGAGATTGGAGTGATGCTGCCACAAGCCAGTGAACCCCTGAGCCACCAGAAGTTGGAAAAGGCAAGGGAGGATTCTCTTCTAGAGTCTTCAGAGGGAGCATGGCCCTGCCACACTTTCAGAGGCAGTTTGGACTTCTGACCTCCTAAATTGTAAGAGAATAAATTTGTTTTGTTTTTAAGCCCAGTTTGTGGTCATTCATTATGGTAGCACAGGAAATAATACAGCCGCCTTCCCTGTGCTTCTCTACTAGGCTGTGAGCCATTAAGATCCTGTTTGCCTATCACAGTGCAGACAAAAGCCACCTCTGCTTCCTCCCACACACCCCGTGCTTCTGCTTGTGATTCCTTTTCTCACCTCTCCTACACTTTAAAGACCCATTAGCACACACTCCTCTGTGTGACTTTGCTTTCAGTACACATAGTACAACCAGCATTAAGACTAAAAATATTTGGCAACCAGGACGGCACAGGTGCTGACCAATCGGAATGGTTGCCGGCTGCAGTGATGGAGCAAAGTCCAGGAGGCCCCTGCCGTGACAGGCGTTACCCCTTTAGGTGCGGGACTGTGGCTACCAGATGTTGCCAAGAGTCCTGGTGTTAATTTTTACTGTGTACCAGGAACCGTGCTACTATCTCTTTGAGACCTCACCACAATTCAATGGGTGAGGAAAACTGAGGCTTAAAGGGGTTCAGTGTCATGCCTGAGGTCATTTAGGTAACAGGCAAGTGACAGGGTAAGGGCTGAAATGCAGGCAATCTGACTCTGCTCTGTTGTAGGCTATGTGAAGAAAGGCCTAGAGCAGGTCATTTCTCTATGGAGCAACGAATACACAGAAAGAAGTGTTCTTGGGTCTGGGGCCCTCGGAAATGTCAAATATTTATTTCAGAAAAATGGCGTCAGAGGCGATACTAGTTGATTCTGTCATTCGGTCCTGATTGGAACTGCAAGCCCGAGAGCCCATCAACCCTAAGGGAGAGCGGGCAGGAGTGTGGAGTGCTCACCCATCCCCCCATCCCCACCCCCACCCCAGGGAGAGGTGAGCTCTGTCCTTGTGAAACTATCCAGTGCAGAGAACTCAGAGCGTGCCGAGGCCAAGGGATGCCCAGAGGAGTCAGGACCCCAAAGGTGAGCCCCTGCTAAGTGTTCTTGAGCCCTGAGGCATCCCCACACTTACTGTTCTTTCCCTGCCTTCTTCCTTGGCTGATCCTCGGTGAAGCCGTGGCACGGAAAGGACACGTGTGCTTCTGTGAGAGAGAAGCAGAGGCTGGGTGAAACAAGCAAACCTGGATCTCCAGCCTTGGAGGAGAAAATGAAGCCAGAGATGAAATTGGTGGTGTTGGCTTGAAAGAGGGAAGGGTCCTCGGCAGCCTGACACCTGCAGAGGAGAAGAAAGGAGAGGCAGGGAGGTCTCCCTCAGCCTCAGCCAGAGGCAGGGCCCCTGGGGCTTAACCTCTGAACACCCACTGCTCCCCAGACAGACAGGTGGAAGGGAAAGTGAGGGGGCCTTCATTAAAGCAAGGGCAGCTGGGGCAGTGGAATTTACCAGCAGGGGACCTCCTTGCCTCTCCCCGCCCCGCCCACCCCCTCATGCTGATGTTTGCTGAAAGTCAGTGGCATTTCTGGTACTACATATGTAGGTGTACTTTACAGGAACTTTTAAATAAATCTAGTCCCGAGGGATTCATTATTCTATTATATTAGTTAGCTGTTGGCAGATCTGTCACACCATATACAAATGCCGAGCTCTTTCTTTGCTGGTACTTATGAGTCATCTTGCCGACTTTCTGTGTGTGTTTTCTACCGCTGTTCTGTAATCGCATTCTTTCGTTCAGTGTATACAGGTGAGGGTTATGTTCTTACCTTCTCCTACATTCTTCTGTGAGATCAAAACAGCAACAGCAAAAAAAGGCAGATATGGTTTTCTTTGATATTTTATGGAGATTTATAAAACTAACCTTGACACTAGGGCTTCAACTTAGATCTGAAATTACAAGTAAGTTAATGCAAATGCTCTTCTGAGATTTGTAATAAGCAAAAGTGTATATCAAGACAGTCTTGATGCAGGGGACACAGGTTCGAGTCCTGATCTGGGAAGATCCCACATGGTGCGGAGCAACTAAGCCTGAGCACCACAACTACTGAAGCCTGTGTGCCTAGAGCCCGTGCTCCACAACAAGAGAAGCCACCACAATGAGAAGCCCGCGCACCGCCACAAAGAGTAGCCCCCGCTTGCCGCAACTAGAGAAAGCCTGTGCTCAGCAACAGAGACCCAAAGCAGCCAAAAATAAATAAATTTAAAAAAAAGACAGTCTTGCATTTGATGGACCTTATCAAGTTGTGTACCCATCTTGCCAAATTGCTGTCTTCAAAAATTCACTTTTACATTTAATGGATCTGCTTCATCCATCATTACCACAGAAATCTAAAAAGTTCTCCTTGAAAACCTTAATATTTGTCAACACCAAGAAGGAGAGAGGAAAAAAATATGACCCAAGAAAAGATGGATTTGTATGACAGAGAAGACCAGTAACCATGTGTTTCATTCACTCCATTATCTCTGGAAGGTCTCCCTTGGCAACTTTTATTTTGTTACTTCATTCTATCTTGGAGGCTTCTCTCTCTCTCTCTCTCTCTCTCTCTTTTTAAAAAATATTTATTTATTTATTTGGCTGCACTGGGTCTTAGCTGTGGTATGCCTGATCTTTAGTTGTGGCTCGCGGGATCTTTTAGTTGCTGCATGCAGGCTCTTAGTTGCGGCATGCAGGATCTGGTTCCCTGACTAGGGATCGAACCTGGGCCCCCTGCATTGGGAGCGCAGAGTCTTAACTGCTGGACCACTAGGGAAGTCCCTTGGAGGCTCAAATGTAGTGAGAGAACAGAATTATAAATATGAAGGGAAGGGAGAATATGGCTCCCCGAATTAAAAAGTGTTCCGCCATTTTCCCTTTTTATGTTACCTTGAAGCCTCTCCAGTTGACTCAGCCACATTGGTTGGAGCTGCGTTGCATGCACTTAGACTTACCCATTCAAATGACCACGGCAGGAAATTAGAAGCACACCTTAGACTCCAATGGAGTTTTTCTATTCACATGCTCTCCATACGGAGGAGTCATCAGGCCTCGGCTGAGGTCTTCACAAGACCCCAAGGTTTCTTCTCAGCGGCACCCAAGCTGATTGCTCAGCAGATATTTTTGAGAAAAGCTGGGAGCTCAGAGAGCTGCCCATGGTCATTTGTCGAGCCAAGTGCCCTAAAATTGCAGATGCCAGCCAGTCAACACTTAAGGAACAGCACTCCTCCACAGCTGGAAATCTGGAATGTTCTCAGTTTTAAAAACGTTTTCTAGATGCTGCAGATGGTGATTTTGTTCATCAGCTAGCCAGGTTGTGCTTTTTATGGTGATTATGCTTAATACATTTTGAGCTCAGTTTAACCATAATTTGAAGTAAAAATACATGTATTTTAGTGACTCAAGGTGGCTGGGTCATAGTGTTAGTACTATTGATTAGGAATCTTTTGGTTGAAAGCAACAGAAAACCCAGCTTCCACTGACTTAAACAATGAAGGGAACTCAACCCACCTAAAAAGGCCAGAGGTGGTTCAGACTGTAGGTAAGGCTTGTTGGCGTCAAGGTCTCATTTCTTGTCCTCTCTCTGTTCTGGCTTCTACTATGTGAGCTGCATCCTATGGCAGACGTCCTTTATGGTCCCAAGATGGATACCAAAACTCCTGAGGTTATATGATTCCTTGTTCATGTCCACAGGAGAAAGAACATCTCTTTTTTCAATTGTCAAATAAAATACCTGGGCTTCATTCTTTAAAAAAATTTTTTTTAATTTTTGAATTTTACTTATTTTTTTATACAGCAGTTTCTTATTAGTTATCTATTTTATACATATCAGTGTATATATGTCAATCCCAATCTCCCAGTTCATCCCACCATCACCACCCCCCCTTCACTCTCCCCACTTGGTGTCCATATGTTTGTTCTCTACATCTGTGTCTCTATTTCTGCCTTGCAAGCTGGTTCATCTGTACCATTTTTCTAGATCCCACACATATGCATTAATACACAATATCTGTTTTTCTCTTTCTGACTTACTTCACTCTGTATGGGTCCCTAGATCCATTTACAAATGACCCAATTTTGTTCCTTTTTATGGCTGAGCAATATTCCATTTTATATACGTACCACAGCTTCTTTATCCATTTGTCTGTCGATGGGCGTTTAGGTTGCTTCCATAACCTGGCTATTGTAAATAGTGCTGCATTGAACATTGGGACGCATGTGTCTTTTTGAATTATGGTTTTCTCTGGGTATATGCCCAGTAGTGGGATTGCTGGGTCATATGGTAGCTCTATTTTGAGTTTTTTAAGGAACCTCCATACTGTTCTCCATAGTGGCTGTATCAATTTACATTCCCACCAACAGTGTAAGAGGGTTCCCTTTTCTCCACACCCTCTCCAGCATTTGTTGTTTGTAGATTTTCTGATGATGCTGGGCTTCATTCTGATGGGACCAATGACTGTATTTAGGAGTATGGGATAGCCTGCTTGGTAAAAACCAGCTCCTCCTTGGAGCTGAGGGAGGGTTAATCCCATCCAAAACATTTTGTTGAGAGTGTGGTAGAAATGGTTATGCAAAACAAAACTGGGATGTTGTTTTACCAAAAGAAGAGTACATGGATGCAAGGAGGGAAAATAACCAATATTCTCTATTGAGTGTGTTGGGAGGAAAACTGTAAGCTCTCCAGAAAGGGAGGCTGAGGAGTGATAGTGAGGGGCTCTGTTAAGGAGTCTGAACTTGACATCTTTTAAAGGGTTGTGACCAGTAATTGTTATCCAACATCCATGGAAAGCTCTTCAGGGGCATTTAATATCCAATTATCTTTTTAAAAATAAAGCTTTTCTGGGACTTCCCTGGTGGTCCAGTGGTTAAGAATCCACCTTCCAATGCAGGGGATACGGGTTTGGTCCCTGGCTGGGGAACTAAGATCCCACATGCCCCGGGGCAGCTAAGCCCGTATGCCGCAACTACTACTGAGCCTGAGCACTCTAGAGCCCGATCGCCACAACTAGAGAGAAGCCTGTGCTGTGCAAGAAGAGCCTGCGCACTGTAACGAAAGATCCTGCATGCTGCAACAAAGATCCTGAGTGCCGCAAGTAAGACCCAAGCAGCCAAAAAAAAAAAAGAAAAGAAAAGATATTCAGTATTTTCCAGATCAAAACATCCTTTCCAACCCTTAGGAGTTTTGACTCCAGCTTAGAAACAGTCCTCTGCACCAAGTCCTATGGTCCCTGGCTGTGAGCCTATATCTCTTACCTCTGTTTCTTGTTTCTTGGCTGCTTTGGCCACCTTGCCACTCAGTTTCATTTCCAAATTTGGACTTCCTTATGAATGAGTCATAATGCAGTAAGCAATGTGCTGAGGCCCAGTTGCAGTGGAGCAAGAAGTTTGGACCTTTTCTCTTGGTCCAGCCACCTCGCTTCTCTTCTAGAACCAGGTGCCCTGTTCCACCTGGCCTGCCTGTCCCAGTGCCCACAAGGCCTGGTGGCTGAACTTAAGGTAAGAAGTAAAGAAACCTGTGGGTAGGTGTGAGCAGAAGTAGGGGCTGGAGATGAGTGTTGGGTGTGGCTCCATACAGAGTCAGAGGGAGACCACTGAGGAGTGCCGTTTGGTGGTTGCAGCTGAATGACCACTCATTACATAGGATTTGTGCTGCTTATGAACATTCCTTGTTTGTTCTCAATTTAAAGCGTACAGAGAGGCACAAATATGGAGGAAGTCTCTTTGCAAGAACTGGCCAGGGATGTGTGAGTCAGGCATGTCAAAGTTTAATATACTATTTCCTGCCTTTTTACATAAGTGGTAAAAGTTTGTATTTCATTAAAAATTTCAATAGCAACAACATTTACCACTACAACTACTACCACCACATCCACTCTTTACTGAGCACGTGCTATTTGCTATGTGTTTTACTTATGTTACCCCTAATCTTTATAATTCTAGGGAGCAGGGATTATTTTTCCCATTTTACAAATTTTACTAATAAGAAAATTGAGGTGCAGAACAGCTAAACTATTTACACAAGGTGGTACAGCTAATAATTTGCAGAATCAGATTTTGAACTCAGGTCTACCTGGCTCCAAACTGTAAACGTTTTTATTTTTATTTGAAAATGAATTTTTTTTTTTTTTTTGCGTTACGCGGGCCTCTCACTGTTGTGGCCTCTCCCGTTGCGGAGCACAGGCTCCGGACGCGCAGGCTCAGCGGCCATGGCTCACGGACCCAGCCGCTCCGCGGCATGTGGGATCCTCCCGGACCGGGGCACGAACCCCTGTCCCCTGCATCGGCAGGCGGACTCTCAACCACTGCGCCACCAGGGAAGCCCTGAAAATGAATTTTTAATGAAATCATGCTTAAATTTCTTCTCTTTACATAAAAGTATGGACAACCTATTTATACCAGTATTCTAGAAAAATATATTGCTTTAAAAAATAAATCCCTTTGGGACTTCCCTCGTGGTGCAGTGGTTAAGAATCTACCCTGCCAATACAGGGGTCACGAGTTTGATCCCTGTTCTGGGAAGATCCCACATTCCTCAGAGCAACTAAGTCCGTGTGCCATAACTACTGAGCCTGTGCTCTAGAGCCCACGAGACACAGCTACTGAGCAAGGCTGCAGGCCTAGAGCCCATGCTCCGCAACAAGAGAAGCTAGCTCAATGAGAAGCCCTCATACCGTAATGAAGAGTAGCCTCCGCTCACTGCAGCTAGAGAAAGCCTGTGCACAGCAAAGAAAACCCAATGCAGCCAAAAGTAAATAAATTAAATTAATTAATTAAAAAAAATTCCCTGATAATATGTGGATTTAAAGTTTCTGTTCAATTTCATTTAATCTGGCACCAACTTTTAAAACCCTAATACAGTGTTCTAACTTTGCAGGTTGTATACCTATTTTGAGCTAGTTTTATAGATGGTAAGCTTACTCAATAACTGCTTGTTGAGGTTAATGTTTTGTGGTTTACAGAAGTTAATGTTGAGAAATAAGGCATTTGTTGTATAATTTCCTACCACTGGCAGAGAAGGTAATATGCAAATCATTTAGGAATTTTCTACCAAAGAAAGCAGCCATTGTGTCTTTTTGTGTATGAGTATTTGAATATGATTCACACTTCATTGAAAAACTTACCCATGACTATGCCTTGAATGTTTTTTACAAAAATAAAACAATATGTACTTATTATAGAAGATAGGTAAATTACAGAGAAGAAAAATAATCATGCATAATCCTACCAAAGATAGATACGTATTTTATATGGCTTTTTTATACAAAAATTTAAAAATTTTACATTGTAATTCACTCATATACCTGGAATTTATTTTAGTACAGGGTGTTAAGCCTTATGTTTCTAATAAGACATAGATGAGCATAAAACTATTTCCTTAGTTTTCAATATGATAAACAAATGATGTCTCTGTTAGAAATATGTAAACTTAGTTTGAATTGAGGCAAATCCCTGATCAGTTTTTATCCATTGTTGAGAAAAGTCACAGGATTCTTGAAGTGTACTAGGTTTATATGATAAAGTTTCCAAGATCAAGATCAAATTTCTGCCAAGAAAACTTAATTTTTAAAAATATGGATAAACTTCTCTGTTCAGATTTAAATGTCAGTTTTTGATTGTAAGATAAGATAACTTGGCAGATGGTTAAAAGAGCAGTAGTCTGAGAAATACAATTTACAATAAATCTTTCAAGAAATAAATTTAAATGCCTGCCTAAAAGCTTCTCAGATAAGTCCCCAAGCTTAAATTCCAATCTCTCCAAGGAATATATGCAGTAACTTTTTTTTTTTCTATTTGGATAGATTTTAGTTTTTAGAGCAGTTTTAGGTTCACAGCAAAACTGAGGGGAAAGTACAGAGTTCCCATATACCTCCTTCCCCCCCAATATTCACAACATCACCTCCTATCAACATCCTCCACAGATTGTTACAATTGATGAACCTACATTGGCATGTCAATATTACCTAACGTCTATAGTTTACATCAGCGTTCATTCATGGTGTTGTACGGTATATATTTTGCGAAATGTATAATGACATGTGGCCCACCATCATCCTATCACACAGAATAGTTTCACTGTGCTAAAAATCCTCTGTGCTCAGCCCTCCCTCCTGCCAACACCTGGCAACCACTGATCATTTTACTGTCTTGCAGTGTTTTGGTTTTTTTTTTTTGCGCGCGGTACATGGGCCTCTCACTGATGTGGCCTCTCCCGTTGCGGAGCGCAGGCTCCGGACGCGCAGGCCTAGCGGCCATGGCTCACGGGCCTATCCGCTCCGCGGCATGTGGGATCTTCCTGGACCGGGGCACGAACCCGTGTTCCCTGCATCGGCAGGCGGACTCTCAACCACTGCGCCACCAGGGAAGCCCTGTAAAATACTTTTATTACAACAAGGCACTTCACTGACACCTGCCAGAGAATATCTGTGATAAATGTAAAGTTTACAATGCTTCACTGTGAGAGGCACTCTTCCATAAGGTTGTTCTACTACAACCTGTACCACTGTATATGGCAGCCTCAGTGGGGAGTGACCCAAGCCTTTATTGTCCCTGTGTGGAGCAGACACAAGGAGAAGTGAAGAGATCAGATGAAGTGTTCTGTAGGTAGATCCTACAGTATTTTGGAGGCAAAGGGATTGGATAAAGAAGATGGGAAAGAGGATGAGGTAGTGATGACTCATCAGGTTTGTGGATGGCAGTGCCATTTCGCTGAGATGGGCATGACTGGGAGAAGACCAGGGTCTGTCGTGGGTTGGGGGTGAGGCGGACAAAGAAATCAAGCAGTAACTGAAATCCAGGTATTTGCCATCTTCCTCTGAATTGCTCTGTTTTCAACTAAAAGTTAACCAAACTCTTGTCTTTTCCAAAATACATATCCTTGAAAAACTTACTCACTAGAGTCAAGGACAATAACAAGATCTTTGCCTTTCAGGCTTATATGGATAGAATTGGGTTAAACTCAAGTTTTACTAACATTTTCAAGTTCCTCTATGTTTTAGGCACTCTGCCAAAGACTTTACACACCTTATCTCATTTCCTCTGTTCAGCAATCCATGAGGTAGTTCCTATTTTTATTTTCACTTTGTAGAGAGGTGAGGCTCAGAGAGAGATCTTATCACTTGATTTGAACATGGTACCACAGTTACAGGTTTGAGTCAGGAGTTGATCCTACTGCCTGAGTCCCTTGTTTTTTTCAGCTTTGTCAGTGTGATGCAGTAGAACTTTCTGCAGTGATGGAAATATTTTATATCTGACCTGTTCATTAGTCATGTGACCTTTAAGAACTTGAAATGTGGTTGGTATGACTGAGGAACTAAAACTTTAATTTATGTAACTACATGTGGCTAATGGCTACTGTATTTGTCAGTACTGTATTTGTCAATAGGCTCCAAATTGGGGTGCACACAGACCAAGGAGGGTACAGAATATGCAGAGAACAGAAAGAAAACATACAGACACACACATACACATGTATGTTTTAAATCATTATTTCTGATATTTTGTGAATATGTTTTTAACGTACCTAACATATTAGGCATATCATAAAAATTAATAAACAGAAATCTCAATTAATATAGAGTCAGGAGACCAGAAGAGGGAGCTCTTAAGCCCTATGACAGTAGCAGAGACCAAAAGGCAGAAAGAATTCCTCTTCTTGCCTGGCAAGAGCTCAGCCAATGAGAGGTTGTCACAACTCTACCAATGAAAGGCCACTGTACTTGGAACTCTCAATTCCTCCAATGGACTCTTTGTCTACTCTAGCCCTCCGAAGTTCCTTTTCCCCTCATTAAAAGAGTTCTCCTCTCCTTACTGGGGGTGTGTGTGTGGGGGGAGACTTGCAGGTGCCTTGCCATGGTAGCATACCCTGAACTGCAATTATTTTTACTGGAGAAATAACTGGCAGTCTATTTGTTTTACATCAACATTAGAATAGACATGTGTGTATATACATATATGCACACATATGATATATCTATTATTTTATACATAATTAATTATATATATATATATTTATTTAACACTTATATAGCCCTTACCATCTACCAGGCACTACGCTTTACAAATATTAACTCATTTAATCTTCATAATGACACTATGGGGTAGATACTTTAATTATCCTCATTTTACAAATGAAGAAACTAAGGCAAAATTTGGATGTGGCCAAGGACGCAGGTAGCTGGCAGCAAAGCCAAAATTTGAGTAGTCATTTTGGCTTCTAAGTCCATGCCTTTTAGGATAAGCTAAATACGTATACTGGGAGGTGGGAGAGGCCAAACATTTTTACTGATAGGTGAGTGATGAAAAATGTTTGGTGACTATTGCTCCAGACTAGACCTTTGACAACCAGTCAGACATAGCAATTCCTAATCTCACACTTTAAAGGGATTTTGGAGATGATCATCCTTTTTTCCACTGACAGTTGCTGTTCTGTACGGAGAGGTGGATGAGGCTAAATGAAGTTGGGAGACGATTGAGATGAGAGTCCTGGGGACATTTGTACTTGTCTACAGAGACAACTATAGCTAACACATGTAAAGATTTCTGTGACAGTGATTTTGTTTTCCTATTTAAAAAAATATCATCCTTGCCAGTTTTGTTCTAGTTACTAATTTTTAAAAAACATTTGTTTGTTTCTGAGATGTTGACCAGGGGAAGATGGGAGGCTGCAGACCTGGTGGGGGTAGAATCCCAGACCAAAAGAAAGTTGGTTGGAACGAAGACCTGCTTATGTTCCCTAGGTGGGTGCTGGCGGCTCTAATTCAAGAACAATCAAAGGTTAAAAAAAAAAAAAAAAAAAAAAAAAGGTAATATTTCAAAACCTTGAAATAATAGATCAATGGGAAAGAAAATTTACTCAAATCTAATTTCTGCCTATACACTTTTTGCTTGACGTGACTATGCTGTCCCCTCCCCCCACCATTCCTTGTCTACTTTAGGCATCTTTAATATCTCTCCACGTACCCACCACCGCGCTTAGCTGTGGTATAAATGAAGAAGGGCGGGTTTAACCTTATATACTATCATTACTGTTTCCAGGTGTGTGAAGTAGGTAGATGAGGCTTGCGGCGTCAGAGAAAAGTTTTGGAAAGACCGGGGTTCTAAGTCCGGGACTAAAGGCATCACTTAAAAGGCTGTGCAGAGTACGTGGGGTATGTGTTGCAGCCGCAGCTCCCTGTTTCAAGTGGTAGGGTTTTTAGGGAAAGCAAGTGGAAGATGTGACGGGAAGGAACGCCGTGCTAAGTGGGAGTAGCAAACAAATGTCTGCCCCGACGCTTTAAATCCAAAGCTTTTATTTCCCGGCTGCGGGAAGTTCTTGAATTCCCCGCGGAGGCCCGTTCGGTGGTGGGGGGAGAGGGGGCCCAGCTTTCCTTCCATTCTTCCAGCTTCGCTAAGATCTTGGTGAGACGAACAATCCTTTCTAAAGGCTTGCCCGCGCGGGGCAACCCAGGTAAGACATCCCACGTACACTCAATCAGCTCCAGGACCCCCGACCCCACTCGGCGCGGAGGAATCAACCCCACGCCCCGGCTGCCCAGGTGGGTGTGGCCTCCGAGGTGGCCCCGCCCCCTCGAGCACATCGCGCGGGGCCGCCCGGGCGGGGGGAGGGAACAGGCAAGAAAGGGCGGAGAGCGAGCGGTGTGGGTGTGCTCGTGCCCGCGCTCGTGCCTGGCGTGTGGGTGGCGGCGCGCCCGTGCGCGCGCAGGGTAGAGGCCATCCCCGGCGGCCGTTGTGGGTTTCGTCTGGAGGGGCGGGAGGGTCACCTGAGTCCGGATCGCGCCGGCTGCGCGGGGCCGCTGGCTGCACACCCTGGGAGGCTGGGGCGGAGGAGCGAGTAGAGTCTGCGCCCGGCGCCCGAGACGAGGAGGAGTTGGACCTTCTCTGCAGCCGCCTTCTGCGCCCTGCCGGGTAGGTGAAGCCGGGGTTGGTTGTCCGGCGGCCCCTGGCGGGCCGGGAGAGGAGAAGCGAAACTTTCTGGGCGCTTCCCACCGCGGTCCCCGGGCCGTCGGCGGCGCGGGGAGGTGTTGTCGTCTCGGGCGGCGGCGACCGACGCCATGTTGGGGTCTGTGAGAAACGGGGCGCTCCCGGGCCGCTCCCCTCCCCTCGCGCTGGGGGAGCCGCGCCCGCCCGCCGGGCTTGAGGGCAGCCCGCAGGGCCGCGCCGGTGCTCGTCCAGTCCGCGGGGCCGCGGGGAGGGGTCCGGGCAGACGCGCGAAGGGGGCCCCGAGGTCGGGCGAGAAGTGAGGCGTGAGGACTGGGGTCCAGTCGTGGCCACCGGCGTTTTAGGGTGCCAACAGCTTTCTATCCAAAAAGTTTGCAGGGTCTGGGCATCAGGGATGTTGTAACTTGAACAACATTTTTATGTGATTTCGGGCAAAAATGGCACCGCAGAATTTGCTCTGATAGAAGCGCTGGCTCTAAAGCCTTACTTATTTGGAGTCTTTTAAAGTCGTATCTTCTTTTGACGAATTTACTTTTCCTTTAAAAATTTTTATTGAAGGCCGAGAGCTTGCTGTTCATGTGTCTTGAATACCCCTGCGCGCTCTTAGTACATTGTAACAGTAACTTGTGAGTGTGCGGTGGGAATAATGGGTGGTATTAAGGTTACAGATAACCAAGCCCTTCTCCGTAATTCATAGACTCACAAAGTATGTAAGCTGATAAATACCTTCTTTGTTGTGTTTTAGTACGTTACTGAAAAAATTCAGTAAAGACAGACACGAACGTTCACTGAGAGACTTAAAGGCATGTGTTGTTCTCTTAGGAAAAAGGTGAAGTGATCTTGACATTGCGAAGTTTTTTCCTTCACTAAAAGTTCCTTAAAGGTGCATGCCTACCTTGTTTTGAGCATTTACATTTTTCTGTACTCTGGTAGCTCATGGGGTCCTGAGGTTAATTCAGTATTAACGAAGACTTCTATTTTAAATCGTTTCGGGTCCTCACAGCGTTGGAGGTGAATGGTATTAAGTTACTTATTTGGAAAGCACATGTAATCGCCTCAAAAAATAAAACTGGTGTACTGACCAAGGAAGGCATCAAAAAAGATTCAGCTTGAATCACCCTAGTAAATGAATGTAAATTACTAGTTTTAATAAAGGCATCTGAGCTTCCAAATTCTGTTAATTGTACTGAAAGCACTCTTAACCACAAATAAGATAAACCCTTTAACATGTCTTGGAGAATTTCTCCTCTTGAACTATAGGTAAAAATATAGCTTCTGCTCAGATTTGATTGCTAATTTTCTTAGGGTTTTTTTTTTTTTTTTTTTTTTTTTTTGCTTCATTGTCAGGTAATTGCCATTATACATATTTATTTTTCTGGATGTAAGAGTTACCGAGAATGAGGTGATTTAACTAACTACACAAATCTAGCAGCCAAGCTGGTATTTAACTGAGGTCTTATGACTGAAGCCTTCTCATTTTTTTTAATAGCATAACTTTGCAGGATACATAACTCATTCCTGTGGTGCAGTCTGTGTCCACCTTGGTTCCTCTGTCTTAGCTGCTCTGTCTGATTTTAATTTAGTTCCTCAGCATATATATTTCCTAGAGTATTTCCTAGGAAATTTCCTGATTTACAAGGAAATTTTTCCTCTTAAAGCTACTCACTTGAGCATATACTCTTTGAAGCTTTTTTGCCCTGTTCTCCTTATCCCACTCCCCCTTTCTCCCCAAGAATAATTCACTTATCTATCCCATTGCATCTCAGTAAATATAACATTTATCTGTCATGGCACCTCCTTGACAGCAGGCATTACATGAGGTCTAACTTGCCTCTTCATCCCCAGCGTCCCAAGAATATAGCAGATGTTCGGGAAAGGTTTGAATGGATGAATACACATATGTTTCTTGTAAATATACTTCATGAATTTCTTGTTAAATTGTACTTTCCGTGGGCATAAGTAGTTAAATCTTCTCTAATTGTTTTTGGGAGGGGGGGATTTACCTTGGTAACTCAATTAATTTTGGACTGGGGATACAGAACTTGAATGTTATGAAATTTCCAAGTAGATAATGGACTGAAGTATAATCAACAAAAAAGCAGCAGCTGTGGGTCAACAAAAGGATAATAATCATACTTTTAAAGTGCAACTGTATTTAGTATTTGCACTGAATGGAAATAGAGTTAATGCCTGAAAATTTTGAAGGTCATATTTATACATTTAAGCTCTTTGATAGAGCAACTCTCATTTCTCTACCAATTATTGTTTTGCTAGAATTGTCTTAGAATTTTGTTTTAGAATGCCTTGCTTATTGGAAAACATATAACAGTTGCTTTTCTATTGATAAGTTTATCTTTGAGAACCAGCTTTGTACCACCAGCTGCATGCTTAATATAGCAAGGTGTATGCTGGCTTAATAAAATAGACTTTGTAGATATACTCTCACAGTGCTGTTTTAAGTTGCAAAACTTAAACTAGGTGGCGTTCTGTAATGAAATTACTGTAGAATTTGGGGTTAATTCCCTGCCCTCATAACTTTCTCTCCAATCACTCCATAAACCACAAACTGTGTGCTCAGTTTGGGAGGTCCTGGGAAGAGAATACAGAAGGCATTCAAGTAGTTGCTGTGAGTGCTAGAGAAAGCCAGTTGTATGTAGGGTGGATTGGAACCAAAGCAAACCAAACCTGAATTCTAGGTCTGCTCCATTCTAGCTTGTGACTCTTGAACAAGTCACTTCACTTCTTTAAGCTTCACTGGACTCACTTGTGAAATGGACACAGAAGTATTTGCTAACAGTGTTGTGAAGATTTACTACGACGTTTGTGGAAGTGCGTGGTGCAGGATATTCAGTAAGTTAATTAGCAAATGAGCAGAGTGGCAGTGAATTATAGAATTTTAAAAGGGAAGCAACCTTTAGAAATACGTACTTCAGTTCTCAACTTTGGTGCACATTAGAATTCCTTGAGGAGCTTCTGAACCCCACCCTTGAACAAATCAATCACAGTTACTGCGTTTGGAGTCAAAGCATAGGTAGCTTTGCCAGTTTTTTGTTTGTTTGTTTTAATGTGCAGTCAGGGTTGAGAACCATTAATTTAATTCAACTTCCCATCTCCTTGTTCTCTTCATTTTGTTGTTGAATAAAGTGCAGAGAGAGGTTAAGTGCCAGCCAAATTCCTGTCAGGTTAGAAAGAATGAATTTACATTAGAGGAAAGTGACGTGCACAGAAGTTAAAGTAACAGTTACCTTCATTTCAGACCAGAAAGGCCACATTTGGAACTACAGTTCACTAAGTCTGGTGGCCACCATCTCCACTCTACGTTAACAACCTACATGGATGCCTGTGTTATTTAACCTAATCATCATTTAGACCTCAGGGCTTAATCTGTGACCAGAGGTGATTCAAGGGCCTGTTTTCCATCATACCTGATGAATCAGCTTTTTGTTCTCATCGTCACCTGCAGTCCCTCCCACGCTGTTAGTTTTCTCGTTTCTTTCCAGTCCTGAACTCTGTAGTTCATATGCTGTGAAGCCACTAGTACCACATAGTCCTCCTCTCCTCGACCTTTGCTGTATATAACTGGTCAGTTCTCAACTTGTGAATATCACCTTTTACTTTTTCTACTTTTGTCCCTGCCTAGCACTCCTGAAAAAAAGTCACATCTGTGGTGACCGTTAAATATTTGTTTTCCAGCTGCCTGTGTACTAGTTCCTTTCTAATCCTTTCTCATCCCAAAGTTGACTCATTTTCTCTATTGCCTTTTCACTCTTAGGTTGCTAACCCCAGTCTTGAAATGCTTGACTCTTAACAGATGACCTTGCTTCCTTCTATGGATTTTATGATGTGAATTTCTGTTTTCTTTTTTGCATCCACATTTTTAATCCCTTTTTCCTTTCCATTTCCATAAGCGGAACTATCCTTAATTCTTTATACTTGTTTCATTTAAACAGTGGTTGGGGAAAAAAATAAAAAAGATTTTTGTATTTTTTGGTTATATTTTTATTAATTATACCTGTAACTTTGTGTTTATTATATTTTTCTAAACATTCTTTGCATTTTGTTAATTTAAAAACGTTTTTCTTTGTCTATGAGAGAATATGTGTTCAATATTAAATAATTAGGCAATATCAAAATATTTCACCCTAGTACTTAGAGATAACCAGTACTAAATTTTTGGTGGGTGTCTTTCCAGACTTTAAAAAAAAATTTTTTATATTGCACGTGCTGTTTAAAAGCTTTTATTTAATAAATTGCCTTATTTAACAATTTTCCACATTAAATATTAATCTGTGTTCTCCAAAAAACTATCTAAAAATCCATTATGTGGATATGCCCTAATTTGCTTCACTAATATCCTGTTGTTGAACATTTAGATTGATTTTGACTTTTCAGCATTATAGACAAAGCTACAGTGAACGTCTTCGTGTGAACAACTTTGTACACCGGTCTAATTATTTTTTGCATATATTCTTGGGAGTAGAATTGTTGTGTAAACTTTTTAAAGTGATTATATTGCCGAAAGTTATTCCAGTGTATACTTTCAAGAATATGAGCGCTTATTTTTTCCACATCTTAGAGAGGTGAATAATACATCATTTAAATTTTATTTCTTTGATTAGCACTGAGAGCCAACATTTTTCCATTTACTGGTCATTTTCATTTGTTCCTTTGGAAATTGACACTTGTATCTTACCCATTTTTCTTTTGGGATATTTTCCTTTTATCTCATTGATTTACAGGAGCCCTTTATATATTAAAAATGTTGACCCTTTGTCATATTGTGCAACTATTTTTCTTTAACTTTAAGGCTTTTTTCCTCTTAGTGTTGAAGTTTAAAATTTTTACGTGGTAAAATGTTTTCTTGTATGGTATTTGGCTTTTTTTTAATGTTATATTTAGCCATTCCCCTCTAGGGCTAGAAATTTAAGTTCTGTTTGTCACTACTAGAGTTGATGCCAGAGGGAAAACTTTACAGTACAGCCTCCCCTGCCCGCAACCCCAAGAGTTTGTTTCTCAGGATAAATTGCTGTGATTAAAAATTCCAGGGTCAAAGGGCAGTGCTTTCTGAAATATTACTGTACATTACCTTCAGTCCTCGATTTTCCCCCCACGTTTCACTGCTTATTGTGACCTTTTGGCACAATGAGGTCACTTAGTCTCTGAGACTTGTGAGACATGTGAAGGCATGTTGAAAAGGTGCTCTGTGCTTCCTTGTCTCCCCTTTTCTATTCTCCTGCTTCCTAAACTAGGCGTTCCCCAAAGTTTAGTCCTCTGCCCTCTCCTCTCTTCCACAGCATCAATGACCATCTCTTCACAGATAACTCCGAAATCTCTTTCTGTCCTGGAGCTCCCTGCTCATCTTGGGGTTTCTGTTTGTCTGACAGATGTTTGTCTTGTGGATACCTTGAAGGTACTTCAAGATAAGCATGTCCCAGACTGATTTCTTCCCCTCCTGAAACAAAACTAGTATCTGATCTACCCAATGGATGATGCTTAAACCTTTGAAGTCGTCTTATACTCACTTTCAAACCCATTCAGTTGGTTCCTAAATCCTTTCTGCCTTACCTCAGTAATCTCTCTTACTTCCATCTTCCCCTTTTTATTTCTGCTGTCAAATTTGTGGCTTAGGCTTTTGTTACCTCTCACTTAGAGACTACTGTAATACGCTCCTGCTTTTTTTGCCTTCAGTTTTGCTTCTTTGGTAGTCTCTCCAGTTCATCCTGTGTTCTGCTTCTGTGTACTTATTAATATTTTCCTATTTCCTATTTTCCTTGGTCTTCCCATTGCGTATACAATAAAGTCTAAACTGTTCAGTGTGATGCTTACTTTCCTCTGCATTTTGGCTCTTCCCTATCTTGCCAGGTTTCTAGTTTACCATTATATATTCTCCAGGCCCTACCTCCTTCAGCCTGGACTCAATTATTTCCTCTCTGGGGAATATATTGTATTTGTACACCATCATCTCCTATCTCTCTCCCTCCCCCCTAAATAGTTTGACCTACTACTTTTGCTCTAAGGCCTAGCTTGAATTTCTAGACATTTAAGAGTTGTTCCTAAATATTCCCTCTGGTCAAAATTAACCTCCTAACTACACTCTTTGTTCTAAGGTTTCATCACTCTTTTTATTTTTCTAGTTAAAAAAAAATTATGTTTTTGGTTTGTTTCTCCTTTGCTCCTTTAGATTTTGAGTACACAGATTGAGGTAATCATATTCCTCAGTTCATAGCATACTATATGAGTACCAAACACTTTCTTGTTTTGTTTTGTGTTTCCTTCCTTATCAGTTACTTCCATTATCCTCTTTCCTATAGAAACACACCCTCATGTATAATACATGAATTATATATACTTGTGTATATAAACTTGGGTATATGGCTGTCCTCCTTCACAAAGATTGTTAGTTTTGAGTACTTCTATCCTTGTACAGGGAAAGTAGTCAGTAAATGTTTACTACTTGAAATTCATTGAAAATGATTGATTTTACTAGCTTCCATATTGCTTAGACTAAAAACCCAGGGATTTAATTTCAATTTTACTCTTCCACATCTAATTTAGTTATGGCAATCCTGAACATTACCGATTCTTTCTTTTCCCGTTGCAAACTTCAGACTCTCATCAACTTTTCCTTTTCCTTTTGCAATACTTTTTCAGCTGGGTCCTTTCAGTCTCTCCCTCCTGAAATCTTTCACCGTTTCCACAGTTATCTTAGAAGAATCCAGATCAAATCAGGCCACTCCTTCCCAGAGCTTCAAAAAGAACTCTCAAGAACCAAGAAGATCTCGTCTTATTTTTTTCTCCCCTGTTTTTCTACTAAATATCTCTTCTCCAGCCTCTTCTGCAGCTGTACATGTAACTTTTAAAATACACATTTTACTTGCAGAGCTTTATGCCTTTATGTATCATGTTTTTGCCTCTTGAAGTTCACAACCTGTTTTCAGTGTTTTTTTCAGTGTATTTTTCAGAACCTGTTTCAAGTGTTCAACTGCTGCGTTCTTCCTTACCGCTTTAACGTTTTTATTATAGTATTTATTTCATTGTGCTTTTTATTAAAACCTTGTGGGAACATGTCTTAATTCCCAGTGTCTGGTTCGTTTTTGTTTTCCCTTTAACACAAAGCATAAAGTCTTGAACATAGTGAGTAGATTGTAACTGCTTTGAAAAATACTAAAGAAAATTTGTTAGGGATGTGATGGGTACCAGCTTTGTTTTTCAAATATTATACAATGATTTAACAGCTGTCAGCACTGTACAGCTGCCCCTGTACAAATGCTTTTTGAAATGATGAAGTTTTTTATCTGAATATTGTTGATGTTGAAAATACGCATACACCATCATTTTTTATTTGCTAACTAAACAGCTGTGCTTTTCGGCAAGAGAAGACATCATTTTTATGTATTATCTTGAGATTGAGATTTTAAAAACAGGATCTGCTATGCTCAATACTTAGAATTCACAGTTAGGTACTATAGTTAAATAGACGAGAACATTTGCTTGTAAATTTAAAATCTGTGGGCCTAGTGAAGGATGTGGTTCCTGTTTTGTGTGAAAATTAGTACTATGGATGTCAAAAATGAAATCTTTGATTTTCATAAAACTCTAGGTCAAGAAGCTGCTGCTGCTTTTAACTGCTCAGTGCACAGTGATGGCATGTATATTCAAGCAATTTTGTAGGTGCTATTGGGAATATGAAGTTGTAGGAAATGGTCTTCTTTTTTTTCAGGAACCTCCAAATCTCTTGGGAATAAGCAGGTATACAAGTTTTTATAGAACATAATAGAGGGCTTCCCTGGTGGCACAGTGGTTAAGAATCCGCCTGCCAATGCAGGGAACACAGGTTCGAGCCCTGGTCTGGGAAGATCCCACATGCCGCAGAGCAGCTAAGCCCGTGCGCCACAGCTACTGAGCCTGCACTCTAGAGCCCACGAGCCACAACTACTGAAGCCTGTGTGCCACAACTACTGAAGCCTATGCGCCTAGAGCCCGTGCTCCACAACAAGAGAAGCCATTGCAATGAGAAGCCTGTGTGCACCACAATGAAGGGTAGCCTCCAACTAGAAAAAGCCCATGTGCAGCAACGAAGACCCAACGCAGCCAAAAAACAAAAACAAAACAAAACAAAAAACAACGTAATAGAATATAAGTGCCATAAATGGTACAGGTAAAATGGTATGAGGATTTAAAGGTAAACAATATGTGCCTATGAGGTTACTGAACTGACTGGTAAGATTTCAGAACAGCAAGTGGGGAAGGACATATTGAGCTCAGGTAGAGGAGAGGAAGCTCAGAGCATAACCTGGGAATAGCTAGTAGTCTGGTTTGACTATAACAAAGAGAACATACAGAAAGAGGTAAAACTGAAAAGATAGACTGGGCAGGCTGGGGCTTGACTGAAGGGCTTTGAATACCAGGTTAAGGATTTTGGAATTAATTCAGTTGGCCAGGGAACCTTTGGTTGTTGAATAGAGAGTTACCTGAGCATAGCTGTAGTTAAAGAATATTAATCTTGCCTTGTGTGGTATGGTTTAAATGCTAAAGACTAGAGGACTTGTTTCAAGCTTGAGGTTCATATTCTTTCCCTTTCTAAAGACCTTTTTTTTAACTCCCAATGTGACTGTTCTGGTTTTCTAAATTAATTTTTAAAAATCTTCAACTTAGTGGCTTAGTGGCTTAGTCATTCTTTGTATATATACCATGGTGAGTTTCTCTATCAAGCCTATCCTATTTGAAACTGTGTTTACTGACACCCTAAATTAGTCATTACTTTACTTTTCACTTCCTTTTAGTATTTGAAGATTTATTTTCAGCTTATGTTCTACTTATTACCATGTGTTTTAAGATTTCTGTGTCATCAGTGGCTTTCTCCAAATACCTAATAAGGTCCACATGAGTGAAATATTTCTGGAATATTTATTTCTGAAGGTAGCAAAGCATAATGGAAAGAACATGCATTTTTTTTTACATCTTTATTGGAGTATAATTGCTTTACAATGGTGTGTTATTTTCTGCTTTATAACAAAGTGAATCAGTTATACATATGTTCCCATATCTCTTCCCTCTTGCGTCTCCTTCCCTCCCACCCTCCCTATCCCACCCCTCCAGAACATGCATTTTTTACAAAAACTGGCTGTGCGACTGGGAAAATTCCTTAACTTGTCCATGACTCAATTTACTTTTTTTGTAAAATGGATATGATTATCCATTTTAACAAAATTGAGATTATTAAATGAAATAGAAAAATGTGGACGTGCCTAGCACGTGGAGGTGTTGAGTAAATGCTTTTTCTTTTTCCTTTCTTGGTTAAGCCTGTAGTATAGTGCATTTGAGTCTACTTTTCAGTAATAGGCAAATTTAGTGCCTACAGGAGATTTAAAACAAATTACTATGGCTCTCTGTAAATGTGATTCAAAGTTTAGAAGTTTCAGTTCTTATCAGTCCACCTTTATGCGTTTAAAATTAATATAAAAGCTTGTTCCTTTCTTTTTTCTTATCTAAGAAATGAATGTTTCCTTGACCACTACTAATTTCTGCAATACATATTGTATAATTGGTTTGCCACAGCGGCAGAAATGCTAGTGGAAAGGGGAGGGAAAAACCGTCTCTTCTTATTGATAGTATCAGCAAAATTTACTAAATTCCAAATTTAATTTGCTAAATGTTCAAGTATTTCTTGCTTTATTCTCCTAGTATTTTATTGAAAGTCTTTAGAATTTCCTAGAATTTCCTGATTATTATTATGCTTACTAAATTATAGAACTTTTGAAAATAAAAACTGCTCTGTCCTTTGCATATGGTAGGTGCTTAGAATAATTGTTCATTTGACTTAGGTGCATTAGGAGAGAGGGGTAGTTTGTTCTAATACCTACACATTTGCCCAGGGAGGATGTACCTCTGATAGTTTCTTGCTGCTTTTTAAAAAAGTCTCTTCTTTCCCCACTTTCCTGTTTGTCTCTCCTTTTCCTTTTACAGTTTCTATAGTCTTAATTCAGCAATAACACAGATTTTAAAATCTCAATTGATATTAAGACATAGTCAAAAGTTTGATTAAAAATTAATTTTTAGTCTTAGTAAACCAGAAGTATGGCCCATCTACTATCGGAGTTCATTATTTTAAAGACAAGAAAGGGCTTTGCAGATTATTTTATTCAAGGTGGTAGCTGGTGTGTGTGTGTGTGTGTAGAGCAGTTACGTAGCGTGTATGAAATCTCTTATTTTAAAGACAAGAAAGGGCCTTGCAGATTATTTTATTCAAGGTGGGTAGCTGGTGTGTGGGTGGGTGTGTGTGTGGGGGGGTGTGTGTGTGTAGAGCAGTTAGGTAGCTTGTATGAAATCTCTTATTTAGTGCCAGAGCTGAGATTAGAATCCAGGTCTTTTGGTTCATAGTTTATTGTTTTTTCCATTATAATGCACAGTTGAATACTGAAGCTCACTGATATCAGATGTCTTGGGTACGTGTAAGAAATTAATTAGGTGATTTTTTTGTTTTAAACTCACCTGCAGGGATGAGATAGAAGTATTGGTTTTCAGTAAGAAGAACTGGGCCATAGTATTCTGTGACAGTTGGGCTCTCTTCTCAATTGTAAATAGCATTCTGACTCTTTTTTTAAAAAAGAGTTTTTGCCTCTTCTAGTATTACATTTTTAACAGGTGGTAGACACTCCATTGAAGAACATATTAACTTTAGAAACAAGATGTTACCAAAAGACTAGTGTGGAAATTGGACGATGCAAATGTAGTTCATGTCTACAGTTGTGAAGGAGATAACTTGAAACTTGGATGGTTTAATTTTTAAAAATTGGTATATAAAGCTGTCTTTATAAAAGTTAAGAGGGTTTCTTTGTTTTGTTTTTGATATGCTTTTCCTGTGGTTCTTACATTTTAAACTATGAATTAAAGGCTGCCAGACACCATTTGTTGGAAAAGAAGACAGGAAATCAGTTGGAAAACTGTTGCATGTGTAGAGTTCTCTGAAGTGGCTGGATGTGGGATGAAACTAACATATATTAGTAGTTTTCTTATCAGTAGTAGTAACGAATTAGAAAATACAATGTGGAAAAGAGACTAGATTCAAAATAGCAACAAAATGTATGAGATACTTGAGAATCTAAGTAATGTAACAGTCTTGTGAGAAGAAATGTACAAAATTACTGGGCCATTAAACAAGATTTGAAACCTTGGGAAGAGATAGTATCAACCTGCTAGGAACACTACAAGTGTAATATGAATTCACCAAAATTTCAGTGGATTTGGTCTCTTATTTTTTTCACTTATTTATTGTAATTGGAAATGGTTCTAAACCTTAGCTGCACAGTGGAATTACTTGAGGAACTTTAAAGTGTCCCAGTACCCAGGCCAGACCAGTAAAATCAGAACATCCTGGGGGGAGGGATCTAGATACCAGTATTTCTTAACCTTTAATATCTATCATCACAACCTATGGGTCTCAGTTTTGTATTTTGAGTTTCTATTGATATTTTAAGCAGTTCTAATTATTTGTAGTGATTGATATTTTGTAAATTTTATTATTTCTTAGAGATTTTCAAAACAAAAAGGAAATTTACGTATTAAAAAACATAGCTTGTTGTTACCATATGGGTTCATTGGACTTGTGTAAATCTAAGATACAGGATTTTAGTGAGTGATCTTGTTTTTCCTATATCTTGAAGCATTTTATTCTTTTATTATCTTAGGAATTATTTAACCAAAAAGAAGAAAATAGAAGTGATGTAATTGCCTGGAAGGATGATGCAGTGATAAAATAAATCACTATTGTACCATTTTTCAGTTTTATTATTACATTAACCAAAGTATTGCATCATCTTTCAAAAAGATACGAAAGCAGTTTGGAGATATCCTTAGTCTTTTTATTTTAAGCTTTCATTTAGCATATTTGAGAATTTAGTTTTTTTTTCATTTTTCATCTAATGACAAAGAAAAAATGAGCAAAGCTAGACATTTCAGAACTATTAGACAAGTCAGAGGGTGAGTGCAAAGAAACAGCAACACTTAAACTAATAATGATGGTGAAACATTATAAGTGAAATCTCAGACAATGAGCCTTCAGTTGATGATTTTCTAGATGAGTTTTCTCAAGCTCAGAATTAATTAGTAAACAATATTCCTAAAAACAGAAATGGAAATATTATAGATTCATGCATGACAACTTATGAGCAGTTAGTTGCATTTAAAGGATACTATACTTTTGTATCTACATACCTTCAATAACAGAAATGTAGAATAAGAAATTTGCTATGTTTCAATTTTTATAAAGATTGTTCTTAAAGTTATTGTTTTTTACTATTCATTCTTATTTCTGTAAATTAGTTATAAAATGGCTTAAAATATTAAAAGCAAATAAAAAGGGTATTTTGGACTCAGAGAGTAAATTGGGATGGCTATTTTTTTATGGTATACTAAAGGTTAAGAGTTCCCCTGTGGTTCCAGGCAGCTAAGGTTGGGAACCAGTGTTCTAAGTAGATGTCATCTGGCCAAATAAGCAGAAGAGATTACGTAAAACATTTAAAAGGTTAAGTAATGGGAAATAGTGTAGTTTTACCAGGTGCATGGTACTGACAATAGAATTATAAAACAGGTTAATGGAATAGAATTATAAAACAGGTTAACACTGCCCAGAAGCAGTATTATAATACTGTATAAAAATTTAAGATAATAGAGTGTCATAAAGCAGTAGATTAGATTATTAATACCAGTAAATAATAGCTACCACGTGTTGACTACTTGTTGAACATTTTGTATGCACTATTTTATTTAATCCTCCCCCGATATAGCTGCTATTATTATTTCCATTTATAAGTGAGGAAATCTGAGGTCACACAGTATTTGGTGATTCTGGAGCAGTTAGCTCCTTTAGAATGCAAATATATGAAAAGGAAAAAGGGTTTTTACCTATGACAGAATAAATTTCAGGTGGATAAAAGAATTAAATGTAAAACATAAACCATAGAGAATAATAAATAGGTGCATCTGATATCTGGATAAGGGAAGCTTAGGAGTCAGTCATTGGGGAAAAAAATCACAAAGGAAAATATCTGTAAGTGTAACTACTTGAGAAATAAAACTCCCTTTGTGTCAAACACCATAAACAAAATTACAGCTTAATATACTAGGAAAAGCAATGAAATAAATGGGTTAATAGATTTTATGTGTAATATACTCATATAGATTAATAACCTAAATATATGAGTGTAGAAATACAAGTTAGTAAACACATTAGAAAGTGGCTGGTCTCACGAGGTAGCTATGAAGTAAAATATTCAGTTAAATTGAAAATACTGTTCTTTCCTGTTTTAGGACCTTTGTCCATAGTATTAGTTCCTTTGCAAGGCTGACTCCTCATCGTTTGAGACCCAGTGTGTAGCACCACCTCAGTGAAGTCTTTTTGAACTACTCTGTAAATGAGTTTTTCCCTATATCTTGGCACACTGCTGATTTCCTTCATTGCACTTCACCTTTTGGAATCACCTATTGGTTTACTTACTTATTGTCTTTCTCCTCCACTATACTCTGAGCTCTGAGAGGAAAAGGATAATGTCTGGCGTTTAGAAAGTGTTCAATAAAGTTATTGAATGAATAAACATAATGAATAAAAGAGAAATAAAAAACGAATAAAATGAGATACCATTAAAAAATCTACTCTATTTGCTGAAATTTTTAAAGGAAAATATTCTGTGTGAAACAGGATGGGATGGATATAGTCATTGTGCTACTTGGTAAATTGGTGTTACCTTTCAGAATGGAAATTTTGTAAAAGGTAGCAAGAGCTTTAAACATTAGTGCCTTTTCGGCAGGCGGACTTGCTTCTTGGAATCTATCCTAAAGAAGTCATCTCTGCCAGAAGATGGGGAAGCATTCTTCCTAGCTCTTACTGTATTCACTGATATTCCTTCCTAAGAAAAGTAGACAGAAGTCCAGTGGGGCCGCATTTTAGAGTTGTCTTCTGCTGCTTCTCTTGCAGATATGCCAGGGACTTATTCCTTGGCTAGCCCCGGTGTTCTTGTATTCTAATACTCTCACAGAAGTCTTTGAGAGTTCTTACTGCTTGGGGCACCTCACTGTACAGGTAGTAGATTTGGATTTGGACTTTGGAGGAAGGTAAAGGGTCCTGTTTAGGCCCTGGGCTAAAGGGTAATGCCTTAAATCCAGTTTATTAAGAGCCTTGCTTTGGGGTGTCTGGAAGTAATCCAGCTAATGGTGGTACTTTGATTTCATTTTTGATAATCTCCCTTCTCTCAGCCCCTCCCTGTTGTGCCCCCACCATCTCTTTCTCCTGTGTGTGTGGGGGGGGCATTTGTGTATTCCTGGGGTTTCAAAATCAGTGCTTCCTTTCTTTTTCTTGTCAGACACATACTGAAAACATTTTTGGAACAGCAGGGATAATGGAAAGGATTGCTTAAGGCCAAAGGCCTTAAGTTCTTTGTGCTCACTGATGTTCAAATATAGGTCACAATCCATTGCTGAAGTCAATCAAGTGGGCTTCAACTATCATTAAAATAAATGAAGATGCTCGAATACATCATTCATAGAATTGTGTATTGTTTGTAACATTGCAGTATGAAATATATTTCTTATCAGCGTCACTGTCAAACTTTGAAAGCTATTTGCTCCAGCCAAATACCAGTTAATGCCCCAGACTTCACTTTTGTTGCATCATACTTAAACAGGGGGAAAGATTTATGAACAGGGATTCAGGCTTAATATATTGCAAAATTTGAACAGTGAAACATTATCAGAAGACTGGCTAAATAAATCATGATGACCTATCCTTTCAGGTTATTTGCTCAAATTAGTATTCTTTTATCTTCAGTATTTTTAAGGTTTGCGGTGAAGGTCCAGAGGTTAGCAATAGCTTTCTTAGTTCTTTTAGAGTCAGTGGAGCCTTAAGGAATAATCAGTGTGCCATAATACACTGGTAACAGCACGGAGGAATCAGCTTTGAGGCTCAGTTCTGTGACAGCCTTGGGCATGGTACTTAACTCCTTTATGTCAGTTTGCTCATCTATAAACTGGAGCTAATAGTGCATATCTATCATAAGGTTGCCCTGGGTAGGAAATACAGTAACACGTGTGAAGTGCTCAGCTCTTGCTTGGGCTCCCAGTGAGTAGAGTTAATTCCAGGCTGTTTTGCCTGAATCTCTCTATTTGTGCCTTAGTTTCTCCTTCAGCTCACATTTCAGCTAATATTACTAGATGATTCTTTGGGAGATAAAAACTTCACAGCAGTTTGAGACAGTTAAAATCAGAAGATAATAAATGTGAAAAGCACTGCACAAATTTGTGGTGGTATTAATTCCAGTAGTAGCAATAACAGGAAACCTGTTTGCATTGCATATGAGCTGATTAATAACTGTATAATGAGTAGAATCAGTAATTGATTCAGGTGGGAATAAATAGATACTTTCAGTTTTCCACAGGTGCCAACGTCTTTCTTGCCTTAGGACCTTTGTAGTTATTCCTTTTGTCTGGAATATTCTCCCTCATCCTCGTCCCTCATGTATGCATATCTAGTTCTGCCCTATCAGCTGAAATGATACCACTTTAGATATCCTGACCATCCAGTCTGAGTAGTCCCAGTGGATTTTTTTTTTTTTTTTTTTTTTTTTTTTTGTGGTACGCGGGCCTCTCACTGCTGTGGCCTCTCCCGTTGTGGAGCATAGGCTCCGGATGCGCAGGCCCAGCGGCCATGGCTCACGGGCCCAGCCGCTCCGCGGCATGTGGGATCTTCCCGGACCGGGGCATGAACCCATGTCCCCTGCATCGGCAGGCGGACTCTCAACCACTGCACCACCAGGGAAGCCCAACCCAGTGCATTTTTTAAAAAATCACTTTAAAAAATTCCAATGTTAATTATTTCTTGGGTCTCGATTTTTTTTTGTTTGCCTCCTCCCCAACTAGGATGTAAACCTTGAAGAGCAGGGACCTTGCCTGTGTTGTTTATTATTTTTTCCTGTACCCACATCAGTGCCTACCAAACACTTGTTGAATGTTTGACTATCATGTAAAGTATGAATAGTTATCCATAATTGTACTTCCTAGAGATAAATAACCACTCTTGATATTAAGGTATATAGTCTTCTAATTTTACATACTTACTAGTGTCTAATATTATGCGCTTATACCATATTTCGTTGAGTCTAAAGATGAACATGTTTTACTATATTTTATGTCTCTAAAATTGGGATGTCGTATAATCAAGAGTTTGCCATGATTTAATTGGCAGCATTTTTCTTTCTCAGTAGCACATAAAATGAGGCTGTGTCTTAAAATCAATAGCATCTTAGATTTGATGAAATTTGGTATGTATTTGAAACACAAATGAGATCATTATGTTCAGCTCTCCCCACCTAGATATCAATATTTTGAGCATTTTCCTATATCACTGTATTTAGATCTATCACATTCTTAACAGATATCTAGCATATTATAAAGGGTATATCATAAATTGTTCAGCCAGTTCCTCTTGATGAACATTTGGAGCTTTTCCAGTGTTTTTTTCTGTTACAGACAGTGCTGCGTTGAATATACTTGTACATATCTTTTGAGTGCCTGGATCAGTGGGTACACATATTTTCTGTAGTGTATGAGGGTACCTGTTTCCCTATATCCTCAGTATTACTGCATCTTAAGAAATTTTTAAAATTTTTGTTAATCTGATGAATGAAAACATATCCTAATGTTTTATTCATTTATTTAATTACGAATGAGGTTGAGCCTCTTTTCATGTTTACTTTTTAAATTTTCTCTTCTGTGATGCACTTGTGCATAGGACAGTAGACTTTTAATTGGCTGGCAGATTTGCCTTAATTAGAAAGAGAGGCCATCACACTTTGGAGCCATGTGTTGTCATATTAATTTTTGGGAATAACTTTCAGGGCAGAGTCCGCCCTTGTGGAAGGCAAGAGGGCTTTATAAGGGCCCAGGATTAGGGGAGAGACAGAATTCAGGAATAATCAGAATTGTTGTATCCTTTATAATGGAGGCCAAGAAGGGTTACAGTATCATCAGTTTGTGAGCTGAATACTGGAACTTAAACTATGCTCTTACTCTTTAAATGCTCCTCTCCTTTCTAATATGATTTGGTTATAGTATGGTATTGTTAGGGTAGTGGTCTGAAATAGGCACAACTCTGGGACTTGAGTGAAGTCAGTATTGGATCTAGAGATTAAATCTTTAATCGTTTAAGACTAGATTAATGTGGGTTTTTTGCACATTGCCAAGATGTTCTTGTCAGCCTTTTTAAGCACTTTTACTATGCCAGACAATGTGCGTCTCAAAGATAGATATCAGATGGTCTCTGCCTTTTAGGTTCCACTGCAGCCTATGGAGAAGACAGATTTCAATCCTTCGGTAAGAGTGAGTCCAGAAGGTACAGGGAGTATGAAGAGCACAGAGGAAGGTGTTTTAGTCTAACAGAGTTTAAGGAAGACTTCTTGGAGTAGGTATGATAAACTAAACTGAGTCTTGAAGGATGATAAGAGTTAGCTGAGGGTAGTAAATAGTAAAGGATACAAGAGCATGAGAGAAGATATGTATGGTTGAAATGGACTACAAGTGGTAGGGTTTTCTTAGAACATAACATTTGAGGTAAAGAGTGACTTACGAGTCTGGGAAGATAAGCAAGAACCAGATAATGAAGGGCCTTAAATGCCATGTTAAAGATTCTGCATTTTATAGGTTAAGGGGAATAATCTTGAGTAATGGTGTGGTCAAATTTGCATTTGAGAGATCACTGCCTGAAGATTGATCTAAGGGGCAAGACCTAAGGCAGTGAGGTGCGTTGGGAAACCATTCTGGTAATCCAGGTGAGAGGATTGAGGCTTTAGCTCAATGGTAATAGAGCCTACTGGAAAAATCATAGTTGTTTCTCTTATATAATATTTGGCCCTCTTGTTCAGAATCCCTCTGAGATTAAATTTCGTGAAGCTGATGGCTTATATTCATTTTCTAATTGTTGTTTTATGTCTGTAAGAAGTTTATACTTTTTTTTTTTTTTTTTTTGTGGTACGCGGGCCTCTCACTGTTGTGGCCTCTCCTGTTGCGGAGCACAGGCTCCGGACGCGCAGGCTCAGTGGCCGTGGCTCATGGGCCCAGCCACTCCGCGGCATGTGGGATCTTCCCGGACCGGGGCACGAACCCGTGTCCTCTGCATCGGCAGGCGGACGCTCAACCACTGCGCCACCAGGGAAGCCCAGAAGTTTATACTTTTATAAATACCTGCTAATGATACTATATGGAGATGGTTAATTAGTGTTTTTGATGATTATAAAAATTGGGAGATGTTAGCTCTTTTGGTATACTTAGTGATTATCTTAGAGGGAAACAATTGGGGAATTTTGCCTTTGGGTAGAAGTAGTGATTTGTTAGATTAAATTTAGATTGTATAATTTTTTTAACTTATATGAATTTATAATTTCTGTGTGCTCATTTCTCTCTCTTTTTTTTAAGGCTATTAGCAAAAGATGGTGGATCGCTTGGCAAACAGTGAAGCAAATACTAGACGTATAAATATAGTAGAAAACTGTTTTGGAGCAGCTGGCCAACCCTTAACTATACCTGGACGGGTTCTTATTGGAGAAGGAGTATTGACTAAGTTGTGCAGAAAAAAGCCTAAAGCAAGGCAGTTTTTCTTATTTAATGATATTCTTGTATATGGCAATATTGTCATCCAGAAGAAAAAATATAACAAACAACATATTATTCCCCTGGAAAATGTCACAATTGATTCTATCAAAGATGAGGGAGACTTGAGGAATGGATGGCTGATCAAGACACCAACTAAATCGTTTGCAGTTTATGCTGCCACTGCCACTGAGAAATCAGAATGGATGAATCACATAAATAAATGTGTTACTGATTTACTCTCCAAAAGTGGGAAGACACCCAGTAATGAACATGCTGCTGTCTGGGTTCCTGACTCTGAGGCAACTGTATGTATGCGTTGTCAGAAAGCAAAATTCACACCTGTTAATCGTCGTCACCACTGCCGCAAATGTGGTTTTGTTGTCTGTGGGCCCTGCTCTGAAAAGAGATTTCTTCTTCCCAGCCAGTCCTCTAAGCCTGTGAGGATTTGTGACTTCTGCTATGACCTGCTTTCTACTGGGGACATGGCCACGTGCCAGCCTACTAGATCAGACTCTTACAGTCAGTCATTGAAGCCTCCTTTAAATGATGTATCTGACGATGACGACGATGATGATAGCAGTGACTAAAGGCATATTTTGAAATATTTAATCGGATGTGACTATCTGAGAAATCAGCTCTGGGGGGAATGTAAAATCCTGAGCTTTCTGTCAGTTTTGCTCTAGCCATGAATTTGCCTGAGAAACTTATAACCTATGTGCCTCAATATATTCTATAGAAAATAGGTCCTGTCACCATCCCCCAGCCCCAACTGCTGCTGCCACTCTCTCCTCACCTCCCCCAGCTCCCTATTCTTCTACAGGGATAGACTGTTGCGAATATATCAGATAAAGTTTTGGTTTCTTATTCTTGTTTTAATTCTAGACTGTTTTCTTGAATGGTTGGGAAAAGATGTTTATTTAACATATGTACTACACTGTTGTTTATTATATGTTCTGTTATATGGAAAAACTAAAAACAAAGAATGATGGAGAAAAGAGTGTGATGTGGTCAGTTAATAACGTTATTAGCTTTTTCTAACCATCCTATCTAAAGGTTAAGACACCAGTAACAGAAATACATGCTTTGGAAATACTTTGGCTTTTTCATGTACCAGGTGGTGCCTTATCATAGTAGCACTGTGGCATGTAATAAGCCCTTACCTTCTCACTTTTTAGTTTGTTTTAAAAATACACTGGTGCTCTTTGAGGTGTAAAACGAATGTTATAAATGGGTGTAATTAGAAAATACTTCTCATTTGACAGCTACAAATAACTAAATTTAGAGGTTCTTTATTCTATATGAATAATATTTTTCCATAAAATAGTTGTGATTACTGTATATTTTTACTTTTTGTAGGTACCAAATTATAATTGTCATTCTGGGGAATTTGGTTTGAAATTTATCAAATACAAATTGTCATTGCATTATTGCTACTTTTAGTAAGACATATTTTTAGGTATAAATTCATCTGCTTTAACATTGTTTCTAGAATGAAAAATCTTATACAACTTCTTGAAATGGAACAATCTCTTTAAAAAAATCTCATGCTAGAGCACAGATCTACTTAGGTTGAAGATTTGGAAGAAATAATGTTTGAGAATGGTCAAGAGAGACCAGTTGAGTTTGACTAGACTTCATATCTGTGGAAGTATTTTCTATTTCAGTGTGAAACTATCTTGAATTTACAAATATAGTTTTATATTTTATAAAGTTTTGTAAAGTCCCAAACAATATTTCTATTTTTATAAAACAGTTGTATGTTTAATCTGTTTCTGAAATCATTTTGCAATCTATGGAAATAGAGTAGCAATTGATCCTTCTAAATTGTGAACTTTATTGGGTCAGTCTAGATTGCTTTTAAGAAGAGGTAATTTGTCACTCTTTGCTTTTGAGGCAGCCATTAGGTTGAAAGTATATTTATCATATAAAACTTGATGCATTTTGCACTACTCTCTCCATTTGTATGCTGCAAATAACTGTAGTCTTTCAAATATGAAAAATCAGTCTGAAGTTTGTTTTAAATTCTAAATTCTTTTGTTTTAAAATCTTTAAATCTGGATATATTGCAAATGTCATGAGAGGTTTGATTTAATAACTTGTGATGGAGGATTCTTTGGTTTGGTTAAGGCACTAACTTTACTTTTAAATTGTGAAAGCACCTGAGATATATAGATCTCCCTGTAGGAAATGTGAAAGAAAGGCACAACAGGTTTTTTGTTTGTTTGTTTTAATATCATAAGGACTTCTGTTTCTAAGCAATATTTACATATAATCAATAAACATATCCAAAAAGGACCATGAAATCTGAGAAGTGCTAATGGAGACTTGCTCATACATAGGAACCTAGCAAATTCAGGAACCAAGGGGAAATGTTCTGAGATAACATTTATGTTGTCAACCTCTATTGACTCTGTTTTTACAATAAAAAATATTTTACAACTTACCTTCTGTGCATATTGTGACTTGAAGATTTTTTACCCCTTGCTAAGGTTAATGGAGATGTTATGCATATCTTACCTCATTTCAACAGCTGTGAGTGCCTTCTACGTGCCAGGCATTGTTCTAGGCACTAGGAGAAGAGCAGTGAACAGAAATGGCCTCCTTTTCATGGAGTTTACCTGCAAAGAGAGTCCAAGCTGTGTTTTCTTCCAGAATTTTTTCTGTAAGTTTTAAAGCTTTTATAAATCTTACTTCTATATAAACCTGAAATGATTTTGGTGCCAGTTTCTCATGCTGTTCTCTTGAATGAAATTTACTTGGACTGTACTGGATCCCCAGTACATTAACCACATTGATAACTATTGGCATAAAGGAAGCAAAAAGTTGTAGATGCCAAGGAAAAATATTAAATTGAATACATACACCTTAACACAGGAATTCATGCCTTTGGGTCAAGTGCATACAATGGCCAGTTTTATATAAAGTCATTTGTTTATATATCTTTGTCACTTTTATACTGAAAGTTTTTTCTTTTTTTGGCCGCACTGCATGCAGCATGTGAGATCTTAGTTCCCCAACCAGGCATCGAACCTGTGCCCCCTGCAGTGGAAGCACAGAGTCTTAACTGCTGTACTTGGGAAGTCCCTGAAATTCTTATAAATGGGTAGTATCGAATTGTATGATTTTTGAAACATTCGAAAATGCACTTGAGCTGTAATCTTTCTCTTGGATGTGCTAACTTGTTCTCAAATACATGTTGTAGCTTTATACAGTATAGTAGCAATTATCTACAAATCCACATGATTGCTATACATTTTAGAAGATAAATTGAATAGTAAAGTCTAGGCTGAAAATACATGAAACAGTGTTTATTTTATTGATAGTAACTTTAAAGTTTTAATTTAAAAGCTAAATTATTTTAAATTCATTCAACATTTATTAAGTAGCTGTTAACGTTAGGCTCCATAATATTGGTGTTGGTTGTTTTAAACTTTTTAAAGGTCATTTCTATAAAGGTTATTATTAGTGGCATTCTCTTAAAGTAAATTTCTTAAAAATTACTTTGTATTTGGCATCTGAAGTAATTGAAAAATTTTTTTGCAACAATACACTTAGTATTATATATTATATATATTATTGAATATACCAAATTTCAACTCTAGAAAGTAGAATTTTAAGCCATTTAACTAACGGTATTGCTCTTTGCATCCACTCTAAATGTAGTATTTGGCAAAAACAGAAATTGGCAAAGGTAGAATTGCTTGGCTTGATAATCCTATCTTTTTAATTGATCAGTAATAGAAAGGTTGAGGCAGTTGGTTGATAATATTGCTAACATTATCTTCACCATCCGAACCATTGTTATATTTAATTACGTTAGTTAAAATGATTGCTGTAAAGCTTTGATGGTATTATCTAACAGTTTATCAAGAAAAAAGGAGTAGTCAGTATCACTTTAAACAGATTTTGCTCCTGTCAGCTTAATGTTTAGGGGAAATAACATGCTTTACTCTTCTTTATTTTTAGCTTTATTGAGATATAATTCACTTACCATACAGTTCACCCAGTTAAGGTATACAATTAAGAAAATAAGATAAAGTTATACAGTGGCTTTGGTATATTCTTGAAACCATCACCACTGTTTCCAAAACATTTCCATCACTTCAAAAGTAGCCCTCCACTCATTAGCAATCACTCCCCAATCCCCTAGCCCTAGGCAACCACTAATCTACTTTCTGTCTATAGATTTGCCTTATCTGGACATTTGACAAATGAAGTCATACATTATGTGGTCTTTGGTGACCTACTTTTTTTTCACTTAGTATGTTTTTAAGATCCATGTTGTATCATGCATGAGTATTTACTCCTTTTTGTTGCCAATTCATATTGTATGGATGACCTACATTTTATTGATTTATCAGTTGACATTTGGGTTGTTTCCACTTTTGGGCTATTGTGAATAATCTTGTGACAAACATTTGTGTACAGGTTTTTGTGTAGACATGTTTTTGTTTCTTTTGAGTCCGTACCTAGAAATGGAGCAGTGGCTTATATGTTACCTCAATGTTTAACCTTTTGAGGAGCTGCTAAACTGTTTTCCAAAGTGGCTGTACTATTTTACTTTCCACCATCAATGTAGCCAATTTCTCCACATCTTCCCCAACACTTACTGTCTTTGGTTATAGCTTGTGAAGTATCCCATGGTTTTGATTTGTATTTTCCTAATGGCTAATGACGTTGATGACCTTTTCATGTGCTTATTGGTCATTTGCATGTCTTTTGGCGATGTGTCTGTTAATGATCCTTTGCTGACTTTTAAATTAGGTGGTTTTTCTTTTTTGTCATTGAGTTGTAAGAGTTCTTTATATAATCTGGATATAAGACTTTATCAGATAATTGATTTGCAAATATTTTCCCTCATTCTGTGAATCGTCTTTTCACTTTCTTGATGGTATTGTTTGAAGCACAAAAGTTTAATTTTGATGAAGTCCAATTTATCAGTTTTCTGTTGATTGTGCTTTTAGTGTCATATCTAAGACACTAGATAATGCCTAACTCAAGATCATGAATATTTACTCCTATGTTTTCTTCTAACTCTTGAGTGTGATGAGGACTCTTGGTTATTGATACACAGAACATATCCTTAATATTTCCTCCAGAATTAGAGTTGGGAGCTATTTCCTAATGAATTAGATAATTCATTAGAATTCTTTAGCGAATTTCCAGTCAAGTAAAACAGCAATATGTTTGCATTAGCCTTTTTTTTCAAGTCAGTAGGGTAAAACTATTGGATATACTGCAGGCAGGCTCAGAAAGCAAACATTCTTTCATATGCTGAAGACATGGTTTATTGTTGCTGGCAACTGACTTCATATAATTTTGCTTTGAAGTCCAAGTTACTGTCAGAAAGAATGACTCAAACTATTCTGAGTTAAGACAAACTGTTACAAAAGTAATAGGGTAAAATTGTAAAGTCTAGATTTTTGTATATAGATCATGCTTTATTTATTTATTTATTTAGGCTGCGCCGGGTCTTAGTTGTGGCACGCGGGATCTTCATTGCAGCATGTGGGATCCTTTCTAGTTGCGGCATGCATGTGGGATCTAGTTCCCCAACCAGGGATCGAACCTGGGCCCCCTGCGTTGGGAGTGCAGCATCCTACCCATTGGACCAACAGGGAAGTCCCTAGATCATGCTTTCTTACAGGAATATCCTAATGACTTGAAGAAACGAAAATTCCAGAGTTACTTTGGCAAACTTTTTACTCCATAAACGTCATCACATATCAGGTGGTGCTCAATTTCAATATGTCACATTAGGGTACTTGAAGATCTATCATATAGATACTGTATTCCTCATCAAACTTTCATTTATTTCTTTTATGGACTCATGATTTCCTACTTAAGCGGTTCTCAAACTTGAGTGTGTATGAGAATCCTATGGAGGGCTTGTTAAAACATCGACTGCTGGGCCCTGTCTCCAGAGTTCCTGATTCTGTAGGTCTGGAGTGGGACTCAAGAATTTGCATTTCTAACAAGTTTCCAGGCGATGCTGTTGTTACTGGCCCAGGGACCATACTGTATTACCCACTATTATCATAATTTATTCTGATGCTCAAATAGTCCCTAATTTGGCCAGTGGCAAGCTGGCTTCTGTGGCCTATTGACAAATCTTCACTATTTGAGCCCTTTTTACTTTTTTGCTACAGGATGTTCTAGACTCATCTTGAACTTCCCCTCCCGCAACCCAGGAATTGGCCATTTCTCCAAAGAGCCCTTTTAGTGGAGAGTGATACTTAGAAGCCAAGATTTGGGCATGAGTTGTACTTGTTGCTTTGGGGAATGTACCAATCCCAGGCCCTTTCAGTGGACAAATCTAGTGTGTGTATACACACACACTCTTATATCTAAACTTCCACATCTGTCTCTGGAAATCCCTGACTTCATACTGAGTTGATACCTCCAGTTCTAACACTATGAGTTTCCTCTCTTCTCAGACAGTGAAAGACTGGGTCTCATTAACTTTAATATATTTAGATTATTTGATCAGTCTCCCAGTATGTCACCTATCTCATCATCACAGCTGCCTCTCTCCCACCTGGATACCCTGTAACCCCACTCAGGCTCTGATACTTCATACCAGGCTGCTCTTAGCATCGATGGTCTCCTTATCTCACTCCAACAGCCAGTGCTGAGCCTAACCCCATGTGTGGACATCCTTCCCGCCCTGTTTGGTCTCTCACAGCTCGTTCTGGCCTGCCTTCCCATATGGATACCCTCCACACCTGGGCTCCAGCATTCAACAGTGGATCACTTCTCTGCGGGGGTGCCCTCCTCACCCTGCCTGACGTCCCACTCTGAGCCACCCACAGACAAGGACACTTTACCCTGTGTGGTCTCTGACTCTCCTCACTGGGTCATTCCCATTTCTGACCTGAGCGCTCTTCTCATCCTGCTTTGACATCAGGCCCCAAGCCTCACCCCTGTATGAATGTCCTCCCTCCTCACTGTGCTTGGGACATGAACTGTGCACCTTTCTTCTCTGCTTGGGCTCTGACGGACCACCCATGCCAAGCTGCTCCCCTCATGTGGACACCTTGCCCTCTTTGGGCTCTGACTCACTGCACCAGGCTGCCTACCCTCCTCACCCCATCACCACCCTCCCCAACACACTCTCCTCTCCGGCTCTGACCCCTCCACCCCCCACCAGGCTTCCCCTCTGCACAGACCCTTCCCTTTCTCTGGTGCACCTGATGACTTAGGACTGAGTTGCTCAGGGGAAGGCACGGGCTTATTCGCATGAGATAACTCCCAGAAAAAGAAGAAAGGTGGGGTGGTGGAGAAACAGAAAGAGAAAGAGAAAGCAAGCAAGCAAGCAGGGGAATATCTTTAAAACAAACTCACCTGATGGCATGCACAAATAAGAGAGAGAAAACTGGAGCTCTGAGCTGCTCTGGCTGAAGGGAGGTTTGGAGAGCCAAGAAGCAGGACAGACCCTGGCTTGTCCTCCCTCCACCTTCCTAAGACCCCAGGGGATTTGAAAACCACAGCTTTAAACCAAGTCAGCTGACATTTGCAGGTTGCCCAAGATAACCCAAGTGGTTTCTAGTTGTTTTTATTTAATGATGATTGAAAAGTAAAGGTGTAAAGTTATTTTCAGGGCTTTAGTTTAACTTATAAAATAAATCACAAATCAACCTGTTTTAACAGTGGTGTGACCCTAACATAGAGTACGCTTGAGGGAGGAGATCTAGGAACTCAATTTCAATGAGAAATCCATGAATGGAATTTATTGAATATTTTTTTTAATATAAATTTATTTATTTATTTATTTTTGGCTGCGTTCGGTCTTTGTTGCTGTGCACGGGCTCTCTAGTTGTGGCGAGCGGGGGCTACTCTTCTTTGCGGTGCCCGGGCTTCTCATTGTGGTGGCTTCTCTTGTTGCAGAGCACGGGCTCTAGGTGCATAGGCTTCAGTAGTTGTGGCTCACAGGCTCAGTAGTTGTGGCTTGCGGGCTCTAGAGTGCAAGCTCGGTAGTTGTGGCTCATGGGCTTAGCTGCCCTGCAGCATGTGAGATCTTCCCGGACCAGAGCTCGAATCCATGTCCCTTGCATTGGCAGGCAGATTCTTAACCACTGCACCACCGGGGAAGTCCCGAATTTATTGAATTTTAAGAGAGTTTTAGTGAAAGGAACCAGAGGTATGTGTTTGAAGTGCACAATTCTCCAGAAATTATTTGAAAATGTATTTCTGTGATATAAAAAATAAGTGGCCACTATTATATACAATTCTACATTTATATGTGAGCCAGTATGGTAAACCATGATATATTTCAGAAAAATATGTAAGATTCACATGAACAAACGTAATGTTACTAATTAAATGAAAATAATTATACAGAGTAATATATCACCGAGAAATAAAAAAAGCAGAGCAAACTGCCAGAGCAAGGTTAATGAGTTTAAAAGAGATTATATTTTTTGAATACCTGGCTTTTTTGAAACCAATTTACTTTTAACTTGGTATAGTAAAGCATATTTTGGTGTGTAATGACTCCCAATTTCATAGGCTTCTATCTTTTAAAAGTGTTTCTTGGGGATATTTTAACTAAACCTCTGAGCATAGAAACTGAAACCTGCACTAATGAAGGTCAAGTTTTTACTTGTTGCTTTGTGTGAATAAAAGAGTGAAAAGCATGTGTGATATATAAACACAAATAAGTGCCTTATAAAGTTTTACTGATTTCCTAAAATTTATTTTCCATAAAGGGAAGTTGTTAATGGTAACACTGTTAAGCTTACGGTGATAATTTGACATTTTACATCTAGTGGTTTAGAAAATAGTTTCTGTGATTTTCAAATATTTCACAGTAGCGTCTAAGGTCTTAAATGCAGAAAGAATGACAAAATGTTAAAAGCAGCTTTTGCTTGGCCCATTGCTTAGCTGCCAAATTATCTTAATTCCAACCAAAGCATGTTGTAGAGTCTAGGCTGAAAAGTATAAATTAATATAATTCCTTATTTTCATTGGGAGCCTCCCTTCTATGTAATGTCTCTTTTTTTTTCTAAGCTCATGAGCTTTATGTATGAATAATTCAATTTGATCTCCCTTTACATTAAAAGCTATGTTAAATCGACTGTATCTCAATTTAAAAAAATAGAATAAAATTTTTAAAAAGTAAAAAATAAAAATATAAAGCTGTGCTACGTGTGTTTAGGCAAGGTTTACCTGGACTGTTAAAATTGGCCCTCTCTGGTTGTGGGCCCTCATTTGGAGGCCCAGTTGACCTCATTGCCTAGGGTGGAAACTAGAACTGCCTTTAAATCATAACTGGTAATTCATTTCATCCTTAGGCGTACTATTCTATTCATAACACCACCAATAATAATAGTTATCCCATTAATAATAATAAACAACTATCATTTGATTTACTCTATGACAGGCCCTGTTCTAAGTACATCTATTAAGTCAGTTAATTCTCACATCAATCCTCTGAAGTAGGAAGAGTATTATTAGCCTTAATCTAGAGGGGTAGCGAGGTCAGTCACACATTTAGTAACTGGCAGGTCCAGGATGTGAACCCAGGTGGCCTGGCTCAGAGTTCACGTTCCTGTGTCTCACCTAAAGAGGCTACCCGAAGTTGAGGAGGTCTCTGTGTGCATTTGAGGGAACTACTGATGAATTTTGCCCATGGGCAAAACTGGAAAATTCCCACTCTTATATAAGCCTCAGTTCAGACGTCCTCATCTATCTTCCTCATTTCATTGTTGATTTTCTGGGGCTTCTGTAACACTTTTGCAGCCACCATGTTTACCTTACTAAATGTGACTTTCTGAGGGAAAGGATCTCATATTGTTATTTTCGAAACTGTGATATTCATTCAGTCAAACACATTTATTCTTTTATTCATTTAGTGGCAGGAATTTAGCTACTCCTCCAAAATCTCCATTATTTTCCACACCAGATCACTCCAAGTCAACATGATCTAAGTAGAAACAATGTGCTTGCTGTGTAGACCAGCTTTAAGGCAAAATCATTCCTTCCAACCCTAGACTGAGCCCTATCAACTCCTTCCATATAGAAATGATGGAGCTACCACTACATTCTGTAACTTTAGTTGACTACCCTGCACTGCACATGCCTGGCTCATTCATTCACCTGAGTCAACTAGCAAGTGTCTCACTGAGCAAATACATTTTCCACCAGGCAGTTTTAGGCTCTGGGATTATAGCAGTGATCAAAGCAGTCTGAAGCTCCTGTCCTCATGAAGCTTATGTTCTAGTATATAATACAATGGCAGGTAGGGTAAGTGCTGTGATGAAAATGGGATTAGATGAGTGGGCTTGAAAGTGGTGGAAGGAGATTTTTTTTTTATTAAAAATTTTTTTTTAATTTTTATTTATTTATTTTTAAATTTTATTATTATTATTTTTTTTGTGGCACGCGGGCCTCTCACTGCTGTGGCCTCTCCCGTTGCGGACGGAGCACAGGCTCTGGACGCACAGGCTCAGTGGCCATGGCTCATGGGTCCAGCTGCTCCATGGCATGTGGGATCTTCCTGGACCAGGGCACGAACCCGTGTCCCCTGCATTGGCAGGCGGACTCTCAACCACTGCGCCACCAGGGAAGCCCTGGAAGGATCTTTTTGAATCTCTACTGTGTACATAATGGATGCTTCCTAAGTGCTGGAATGAATGAAAATTAAAGCTCAGGATAGAAATTTAGTTTACTGTCCTAGACTAGAATCATTAGGTTATAACTATTAGGTTATAACTCCATTCTGAAGGATGAATATTTGTTTAAGTAACTCATGCTTAAAAATAAAGTTGGCCTCTAGACCTAGAGGAAGTTAGGCCCTGCTAGGAAGTATTTGACTTGAATGACAGAACTTGCCCTCTTACTGAATTCAAACAGAATGACAGTTTTCAGGGCCAAGTTTACAAGCATCTTTTAATTATTGAATTTGTTAATATTTCCCTTTGGGGACTACCGAAGAAAGATTTATCTTGCTGTGGGATGACAAAGAGAAAAAGGCTCTTTTGAGTGAATAAATTAGGCATGCCAGCAGCGGTGATAATTGGAATGCTAGCAAAATGTAGCTCAGTCAGGGCTTATTCTCATTTCAAGCCATTCTGTGTCCTAGTCTGTCATCAGATGAGTGGCTTTGAAGTCTGCTCTCCGGCTGCTTTGTTTGGCTTTGGAGGATAGCCACTAATTAGGACGTTATGTATCTAACGAATGTAGCTCTTTCCAAGCCTTTGCCAGTTCTTAGAACAGCGAGCTTTGGAAGGAAAGATTGGGATTTGCTTCCTGGTGCTGGAAGTTTGGAGGAAACCCAGCTCAAGTGTGACCACTTCTGAGGCGCTCTCCCAGCACTGTCCACTTCACCCTTCACCTTCTCCACACCTCCCATCAGAACTGTTTTCATCCGCTAGTCTATTCTCCTCCTGTTGTCTTAGAGTTGCTTTATTTGTACCTGTTTCTTGGGCTTGTTTGGGGACTGCTCGGGGCAGGAGGGCACCTTGTTCATCCTTTTGTCCCCAGTGTCTCACGCCATGCCTGATATACAGTAAGCGCGCAATAATTGCTTGTTGAATTGAATGTGATACAAGTCTCCCCTGGAGCATGCTCTCTAAAGAGAAAGTAAATGTCTCCTGAGGCTGCACACAGACATCGTTTTCTTTAAGCAAGTGTTGGAAGCTTAAGAAGCACTGCTGCCTGTTGACCATTTAATTCATCCAGTGTCCACTGGAGCATCCTCTCTTAGGAGAAAGGTAAATGTCTCCTGAGTGTGCCAGGGAACAACAGGCTGGCTCTGCGGGCATGACAGCAGAAGTGGCTGGCCCAGCTTGTGTTCCCAGTGCCAGAAGGACAAGCACACGTGGTACTGCCCTTGGAAAGGCGTCTGTGCCACTTCACAGTCTGTGCTCCGCCTTTGCTGAGCAAGGGCCTTTTCCTGATTTTCACATTTCTGCAGAAGAAGGTTCCATAGGTTTTTCCTTTTGCAAGTGAGCTTCGGAAATGGAATCTGCTGTAGCAAAGGTGAAGAATGTTTCTTCCACTCATCATCACCTCTTTCCTAATCTCTTATTTAGGTTACTCAAATCCTTTCTCAGACCAGTCTAAGAATAAATACTAAGCTTCAGGCAGACTTCCAATGGACTTCCACTGCCTCTCAGGAGTAAAAACCTTTCTAGTAACTTTTCTTTGGGAACAATTTGAATCTGCTTATTTAATTTAGAGGATTCACTGCTATATTGTCCTGTGAAATGAGAGGCCAAAAGCTCCCTCTTTATTGAAGCCTATGGCTGGATTTAGGTCAGCAGAGGCCAAGACTGTGATCAACTGGTAACTTCAAAAACTATGGCACATTATAGGGATGTATGGTGAGAAATGCCATCTTCTTCCAGGGGCAACTAAAAGTTTAGTCAGTGTTCCATTGTAGGCTCTATGGCTGAAGAAAAATTCAAGATCTTAGATATTTTTCACAAAATGTTGAGGTGATCAGAGTTTGAAAAATAGGAGCTTTAAAACTTGGTATCACTCTCATTTAAGAAAGTTGAGAACTGACTTTTTAATAGGATTCCTTAAAAGAAAACTTCATAGACAAAATCAGGATATAGTACATTTCAATAAAGAGAATTATATAATATTTAAAAATGTACAGCACATGCATGGAATAATCTCTGTAAGGGATGTCATCTATTAAGTCAATTCTAGGGAAAATCTCTGGTGCTTTAGCTATTGATTAATGTTGCCTATTGTTTACATGTCATAAATTACAAATATTTTCTCTTAGCATTAGCCCATCACTGAGCTGGATGGGTACAAAAATTCCCATATTGGAGAGGCAATGTGGGTGGAAAGGAGATGGACTTTAGTTTCCATCAGAGCCAGGATTACATTCCAGCCCATTGCCTTATAGGACCTTGTGGGTTATGAAGGTTATACAATCTCTCTAGATTTCTTTTTTCTTTATTTTTTGTGTGTGTGTGGTACGCGGGCCTCTCACTGCTGTGGCCTCTCCCGTTGCAGAGCACAGGCTCCGGACGTGCAGGCTCAGTGGCCATGGCTCACGGGCCCAGCCGCTCCACGGCATGTGGGATCCTCCCGGACCGGGGCACGAACCCGTGTCCCCTGCATCGGCAGGCGGACTCTCAACCACTGCACCACCAGGGAAGCCCTCTAGACTTCTTCTGAGAGTTGGGGACAATAATACCTTGCAGAATTGTTGGGTAGGTTCAGTGAGAGTCCACAAAGCTTCCACCTGTGCTTGACACACAATAACTGTTTGAAATATTGTGGCTATCATGATTTTGGAAACATCTCATTGTAAAAGTGCTGTTAATATGCAACAGGAGAAAACTTTGTTTTGGACTTTGGACTAGAGTTTATACTTATATTTGTGTCAAGATAATTCTCTAGTTCCAAAAATTAAATATTAGATTTAATTTTATATAGTCTCCTTGTGAAAAGAAATTGCAAAGCAAATGACTTGGCATCTTAGGTAGAAAAAGAAATTAATTTGCCAGAAATAGCCAAGGAGCGTACACGGGATTATCAAGGGAGAGCGGGAAGAATCCAGCAGGCACTCAAAACACTTGACGCTTAAGGGAAAGGTGAAAGACATTCCGGAAAGGAGATTTAGGGGAGGGAAAATAGAGTGTTCCTGAAGCCAAGGGAGGAGAGTACTCTATGAATGAGAGAGTGAGGATATTTCTAAGACAGTTGCAGATATGATGTGTCATGGAGTCTGGGTTTGCTAGGGAAGGAAGTAAAAACAGGAGGGGGTTGATAGAGAAGGAGAAAGAGGAATCAAGATACTGAAGGTCTTGCTGAAATAAAATACAGATGTGGTGATGGTAACTAGAATGAAAATGGTATCTTGTGATCAGAGTAAGCTATCGGATTTAAGATTTCATAGGTAGAGCAATTCGGGGTGATGACGAGGTCCAGTGGGTGGCCCAGGGAAGGGTGGCTTTAGTGGCATTGAGTGGATGCTCTTTTGAAATCAAAGAACTAAGATATTGAAGCTACCCAGGATAACGGTAGGACTAGGGGTGGAAAGGAAGATTGAGCGAGGTGCCAAAGGCTCCTTGAATGAGGAAGAAGAATGACTGGGGGTTGGCCTTTGACATCGACAGAGGGGAGGATAAGGCTAGTTTCACATCAGCCTGAATGGGGAGGGGAATTGTCGTTTGGAGCTGACATTGGTGTTCTCCTCCTACCTCTTGGGTCCAGTCTGGATGGATGGCATCTCCTTGGGAAGGCTACAGGGGAGGAGTGGTGTCCTTGCAGGGATGAGCTGGGATTCATTTAACCCGAAGAGGTGGAGGGGTAGAACCATTGTGACATGACTGTGGGTGACAGCAACTTTATCATGGAATGAAGTTCTAGAGGGCTCAGGGAAAGGTTTCGGAGAGAAGGGAGTAGGACTAGGAAGTGGTGAAAGGCAAGGAAGCTCACAGCTCTCTGGGGGTCAGAGTGTAGCAAGAAGATGACAAGGGGCTCCCATTTTGCCCACTGGCCAAAGATAAGAAAAACCTGGTGCTTGGCTGGCTGCAAGTGTTCCAAAGAATGAATCCAGAAGTCCCCTAGTAGATGGGAGGGGCATGAGGGCTTAGGTCTTTCTGGAAGGAGACAGCCTTCCTTGGAGGGGGGAAGGAAGACTTTCCCACAGAGGGAAATGGTCAGAGGTCCAGAGAAGAGGGAGTTTCATGCTACCAGGGACCATGATTAAGTAGTTGGGTGGGGCTGGGACGCAGTATTTGTGGAAGAGTGACTGAGTATCTGGTGGTGTCAGACTGCGAGGGGCCTTGCAGCACCTGCTCAAGCGTTTATAAGCAGGGCTGTGCCACAATCTGGTACGTGGTGCCAGTGAGCAGAGAGGAGAGTGGGCCGAACGCAGAGGGAGGGAGGCAGAGAGAGAGGGGAGGGGAGAGAGATGAGACTTTCAGAACATCCAGGTTCTGACCCTTGCTGCACTGATTCCCACCCCCAACAGGAACATGTAAATATTAACATAGACACAAAGGAACAGGTCTTCTTTTTGTACATTTTGCCTTTTTAGGAACTGATGTGAACAGGAGAGATAGTCGCTGTTTGTTATCCTTCCTTCTTATAAATGGTGATCATCACCTGTGATAAATCTCTTGTAATTGAATCTAGCACCCCAACCTCACTTAGACACCCAAAATATGCACATCATTGGTGTTGCCATGACTTCACCACCTGACAGTCCTCAAGTGAGACATTGTTATTTTTGATTAATAAACTTATTCATGCCAGGACTTCTTTAATTAAAAATCCTGGTGAGGGCTTCCCTGATGGCGCAGTGGTTGAGATACAGGGGACACGGGTTCGTGCCCTGGTCCGGGAAGATCCCACGTGCCGCGGAGCGGCTAGGCACGTGAGCCATGGCTGCTGAGCCTGCGCGTCCGGAGCCTGTGCTCCACAACTGGAGAGGCCACAACAGTGAGAGGCCCGCGTACTGCAAAAAAAAAAAAAAAAAAAATCCTGGTGATGGGCTTCCCTGGTGGCACAGAGGTTTAGAATCTGCCTGCCTGTGCAGGGGATACGGGTTCGGGCCCTGGTCCAGGAAGATCCCACATGCCGCGGAGTAACTAAGCCTGTGCACCACAACTACTGAGCTGCGCTCTAGAGCCCGCGAGCCACAACTACTTAAGCCCGCATGCCTAGAGCCCATGCTCCGCAACAAGAGAAGCCCCCGCAATGAGAAGCCTGTTCACCGTGACGAGGAGTAGACCCTGCTTACCGCAGCTAAAGAAAGCCCACGCGCAGCAACGAAGACCCAACACAGCCAAAGATAAATAAATAAATACAAATAAATTTATATATATATAAAAAAATCCTGGTGATAAGGAATTCAGAAACACAAGGACAGACTAGAGAAATAAAAGGTAACTGAAACAAAAATCTAAGTAGGGACCCAAGGTAGGATTTGGGGCTCTGAAGTGCTACAGAGATTAATGCATTATGCGGTGATTATTAGATGTGAGTCTCAGAGGTGTCCACCATTTGGATGTTTAAACATTCTGAATTTCCTCTGGGTTTCTCTGTGACTGCTCAGCAACTAAACATTAACTCATCACTACTTTATTCTTTTTGCTCTTTTGAAATAATAACAACAGAGAGTCTACAGAGATTGGGAAGTTCAGTCATAGTTTAGGTAAAGGACAGATGGTTGTCTGGCCTCCTTATCATCAGCTTGTTCTAAGATGTTCCCTGGGAGGCCCATGCAGTGATAGAGAGTGTTTTTCTTGCTCTCTTTCGTGAGATATGACTTCCTTAGCCTGCATATGGTGTATGGGGTAGAGGCTGTGTACATGTGTGTGCAAGTGTGTGTGTTCCTATTTGTGCGAGTGAACTGGTCAGTCTTGGGTGGGTTCATACGTTGGTCAGAATTTGAGATTTATTCTTTTTAACTCCAGTTTCTACCTGCTGTGAAGCAGTAGGTGAGCAGGACAATGGAAGTTGGTAGCCGGAGGGGTTCAGGTCATCGGACTCACTCTATCTGTCCAGCTGAGGAATCTGGGCCCCAGGGTGGTGACTTGCCTGAGGTCATGTAGAGCAGTGAGACAAAGGCCTGTGGAGAACCCAATTTCCTAGTTCCATGGTGGCCATTTGCTAGTTGGGACGATGGAGGCACCAGTGTAATTTTGATTTCAAAAATGCTGAAATGAAGATGTGGCATTCATTTAAAATGATGTTTTAATGAGGAGAACAGAGAGCAGGAGAGCTCATTGTTGATATGGGGTGGCCTCTCTTTATTTTTTATTTTTTATTTTTTGTATGTGGGCCCCTCACTGTTGTGGCCTCTCCCATTGCGGAGCACAGGCTCCAGACACGCAGGCTCAGCGGCCATGGCTCACGGGCCCAGCCGCCCCGCAGCATGTGGGATCTTCCCGGACCGGGGCACGAACCCGTGTCCCTTGCATCGGCAGGCGGACTCTCAACCACTGCGCCACCAGGGAAGCCCCTGGGGTGGCCTCTCTTAATGGCTCATCTCACAGTTCTGGATGGTTCTAGGGTTTGGATGCAGTTGGATGGGGAGTAGAAGGACAGTGGCCTATCAAGTCAGTCGGTACATGGGGGTTACTTTCTACACTAGCACATGAAGTAAACATCCAGCAAAGTTAAGGCTTCTGAAAATCCTTTAGGAAGAGAATGGTACACAGGCTCTCAGTAAGACAAACAGCTCGAGTTTCCTCCAGCATTGGCTGTTTCTTCATTTAAGCACCAGATGAAGCCCCTGGCTTGCACTTGGGGCCATGGTGTACCCCAAACACATATCTTTAGACATTGAGCAGTGAGATGCTCCCACACAAGAGGCCCGGGGGTCCGAGCCTGAGGGATAAGGTAGAGCAGCTTCACGTCCTAGGGAGGGAGGGCACACAGCAGCATCTACACTAAACAAAGACGAAAAACTAAAGGTTTTTTACTTAACTATACAATTGAATTTAAGTAATTTCAAAGTATATTTGCAGGGCTTCCCTGGTGGTGCAGTGGTTGGGAGTCCGTCTGCCGATGTAGGGAACATGGGTTCGTGCCCCGGTCTGGGAGGATCCCGCGTGCCGCGGAGCAGCTGGGCCCGTGAGCCATGGCCGCTGAGCCTGCCCGTCCGGAGCCTGTGCTCCGCAACGGGAGAGGCCACAACAGGGAGAGGCCCACGCAGTGCAAAAAAAAAAAAAAAAAAAAGTATATTTGCACATTTGATGCCACCACAGACTATCATTTTGTTGAAACCAATTCATTCCAAAATGAAAGTCACATAAATTAAATTCTCCCACTCTTTAATATATTTCTTCCTCTCTTTTCTTATGTTCTCCCTTTCCCCCCCCTTCACTTTTTTTCTCCAAACTTAACTCCCAGGCAGAATTCTTTTACTCCTCTCTACCCCCAAAATGGTACCCACTTCCTACATCCCTCTTTTTCCTCTCCTATCTCTTCTCTCCTCCAAACTTGTTAATTACAGCTTGTTTATCTTTTAGATGTAAGGGTAAATTTTTTTTTAATTAAAAATTTTTTATGTGTTTAATTTGTTCCTTTTTAGGCAAAAAAAATATTGGGTGACTTCCCTCTCCTTTATTTTTTACTCTTCAGTTAATGCTCATTTCCTAGCTGGTCATTTATTGGCTGTGTGACTGGACACAATTTTCTTAACCTGCTTAAACTTGTCTCCTCTTCTGTGAAGTAAGGGTAATAACAGCACTTTCCAGACAGAGTTATTTTTAAGTTCATGAGATAAAGTGCTTAGTTCAGGGTACAGCAAATGTTTAATTAATAGTAACCACTAAGATGATCAGTTTTTTAATTTAATACTTGTATTTTAAACAGCATGCAAATACCTGCTGCCTAAGGATAAAGAATATTTTTATTGTTCATTTTAATTTCACTTTGTTTCATCCCCCCAGTATATGTGAATAAGGTTGGGCTATGAAAACTATTTTGAATAGGGAGATCTCCTCATAGCTTTTTATTCTTTTAGTTTTTAATGGGCTTTATTTTTTGGAATGTTTTAGGCTCACAGAAACACTGAGGGAAAGTACAGTGAGTTCCTATGTGCCCCATTCTCCCCACCACACACATCCTCTCTCACCAGCAACATCTGGCTCCAAAGTGGTACCTTTGTTACAGTCGATGAACCCACATTTGCCTTTTATTTTTTTAACTACAGTACTTGTAAGTATAAATTGTTTCTTAAGGCGGTCATTTCTGGTTCTGTGAGCCATCCTAAAGACTCCCTTTATCAGGCATTTAAGGGAAAGGTAGCGGGTCCATGGGGCCCAGCTGCACATTAACCTTTAATTAACTATTCAAGATGCAGGAGCTCCTTGGAATTGGATGTACTGGTAAGAATAGTACAACCAGTGTATCCTGTCTGACGGCCCTTTTTCTTTTCTCTTCTACTTTGTGAAGTTCTTTAAGGGCCTCAAAATGCCCAAACCCAACAATGGGTGGGAGACAAAGCCAGCTTCAGAGATGCCAGTGTTTAATGCTGAAGAGACGTGGACAGAATCCTCCAACAAATAACAACACCAGAGTCCATTCATACCGAGTTCCGAGTGGGAGAGGTGAATGGGGAACAGGCGTCCCCACCAGCCCTCTTCGCTCTGCATGAGAGCACAGAAGAAGCCGGGCTGGGGTGGCGAGCATCCCAGCCTCCAGTTACTGTCTCCTCATCCAGGCTACCCCGTCCCACTACTCTTGCCAACCCGCGGGGACACACTTGGAGAACCAAGCGTGAAGATCTGGCTAACCGTTAACTTTCAGATTAAGCTCCGTCCAAATTAAAGAGGGGACACGTGACCCTGTGTCTGGATGGTCAGCATATTTGATGCTGATTTCTTCTTTGCAAGGTCACCACGGTTTAGTTACAGAAGTGATGATATAATGTCTTCTTCCCAAACCAGCGGACATCTTAAAAATGAATAGAAGTGGAATTTGAACCTGGGATGTGAAAATGACTCAAGAAAAAGGTCCCTAGAGCCTCCTGAGAATCTTTGTCTATTGATTTACTAAAAGAGGGAGACAAACATCATACAAGCAAGGGATAAAGAGAAAACTTCATTTTTTTCTAAACCTTTCCATCTTAATGTCTACTGTCGAATACTATAGTTGTCAAGAAATGTATTATAACTTCATTTTTAAAAAGTGATCAGAAGTTAGTGAGCAATTCTCTTGGAGAGTAAACTGAATGGTTTCTGGAGATGTTTAAAAAGATAGACTGGGGGGCTTCCCTGGTGGCGCAGTGGTTGGGAGTCCCCCTGCCGATGAGGGGGACACGGGTTCGTGCCCTGGTCTGGGAGGATCCCACGTGCCGCGGAGCGGCTGGGCCCGTGAGCCATGGCCGCTGGGCCTGCGCGTCTGGAGCCTGTGCTCCGCAACGGGAGAGGCCACGACGGTGAGAGACCCACGTACTGAAAAAAAAAAAAAAAAAGATAGACTGGGAAGTACAGTGTTCTGGAAGGTTTGGTGTTGGTCTGTGTTCAGCTGGCATGGTAAAACCCTGGGGGAATACACTTCACCCTCTGGCTTTCACTTAGGCAAATTGGACGTCTGATTTGCAGGCTGGTGGATGAGGGGGATCCCCACCACTTTTGGCTTAAGTTACGGCGTCTAATCAACTGGCTTATTTAACCATAAATGTGAAAGCTTTGACTGAAAACCCGGTTTAAATGTGGACTACTGAACTTTCCTGAGGTTACGGGAACTCATCGTTTGCCCAGCCCTTACACTCAGGGAAACTCTCTTTTAATGAACCTCATTTCACATTTGCACAGACTAGACCAGCTTGGCTGGAAGAGACAGGAAGCTCCCTGTGCAGGTGTCCTGCCTAAGGCTGGGGGGGAGGGATCCCGCATGAGCAGAACCAGAAAAGCTTTCCACCCTCCCACTGCCAGCACCTGCCGTCTCCCCGTCAGCTCTCAGCTTTCTCCTGTGATATTTTCTCTGTTCTTCACTGTTGCAGTAAATGGCTGTAAAGCGTTAAACATTAACACCTAGAGTGGCGCCCTCAATCCAATCCTTCCTGCCCCTTCCCTGGTTTATTTTTCCTTCCTTAGCACTTAACTACCAACCAACACTCTATTTTGTTTACACATTTTTTTTATTGTCGCTCCTGCTGGAAGTCAGCTTCTTGAGGTCAGGGCGTTTTGTTTATTTTTACTGTTTTATCTCCATCACCTAAAACAGTGCCTGGCACATAGTAGCTGTTCAATAAACATCTGTGGCATGAGTAGCTGTTCAATAAACATCTGTAGCATGAAAGAATAACAGCAGGCCCTACAGCTCAAGCCCACCTCGTACCTCTTAGTACACTTCCTCAGCATTGCTAACTACAGGCTTCCTTGGTTTTGTGGCAGAATTAAAGGTGAAGGGAAAGGTCTCATCAGGGCAGTCTCCGTGGCTGTGCTCGGCGCCATCACAGGGACCTGTGCTCAGAAGGGGCCTGTGCTTTAAGGAAGGCTCTGCCGTCGCTGTCTCAAAATTCTTAATAATTTTTTCTTTGAACTTGTGCCTTGTAAGGGAAGTCCAGTGGGACCACGGATCGTGCACGTGGGAGAGAGGGACGTGCACTGCGAGTGCCTGGCATCCGTTTCCTCGTGGCTTCCGGTGCCCCCAGAGCACACGGCTCCAGTGCACCCGCCGCGCGTTCGCTTTCGGTGAGCTCAGAGCAGGTGCGAGGTGAGCGCGTTGCGGCTCCGCCTGGGTCAGCAGGGGCTCCCACGGCTTGAGAAGACGGGCTTTTTGTTTGAATCAGAACTTGCTTCGAAAACAGAAAGAAGGCAAGAAACACACTGGTATCCTTCCTCAGTCCTGTTCCTCTCCTGGCTGAGCCGACCACTTGCTCTGAAAACGATGCTGTGGAAGCAAAGGGAGAGAGAGAGATCTCCCCTCATGCCCCTCGTTACTTGTCAGTAAGATGACGGTGGACGGCTGGTACTTTGCTTTGTAATGAAGAAGCGAAATAAAAGTAGTTGAGTTAGTTTTGTGCAGCATTTCCACTGTTCTGTGCAGCACAAAATACATACACATGTACCAACTCTGGAATAGGAGTTTTGTGAAATGCTCTTATGTTTGCATTTAAACAAACATAAGATCATTTGCACTATATAAAGTTAAGCAGTAAAATTCATGCTAATACTTTAAAGTTTTACTTTTTCTCTACCGAGAACATTTAATAGCAAATAAAAAACACCCATGATGGAAGAAAGGAAAAAGCTTTATATTTTAGTAACTTTAATTATATTTTTTTTCTTGCTTTTTGAACAAGGGATCCCACAATTGGGCCCTACAAATTATGTAACCGGCCCTGTTTGACATGGCTGTGGTTGAATAATCCAATTCAGCCTGTCAGATTCTGGGGCCATGTTTCTCAAATAATTATGTGAGTATAGGAAGCCCACCTTATCAGCAGATTGAGTTCCACCCCTCCTTTTGCAAGTCAACTACTTGGAACTTGGCACCTCATTTCTTATAGCAACGTTGTTTGGAATGGTGGTCAGTTTTCCAAGCTAGCCCTCAAAAACATATTGAAACAATAATTTGGCAGATTATCTTCATTATATTTGAATCATTGGATGAGTGTAGCTGAAGACCATTAGTGCTGTTTGCACTGTGGGGTTGCACTTAACAGCTGAGTGGGGCCGTGGGAATTCTGACTGGTTCTGGCCAATGAGCTGTGAGCACTGGCATGTGCCACTCAGGGCAAGAGCATCTGGTAGACAGTGTGAGACCCTCTGAGGCAAACTCTGCCATAGTGACTGGCAGTATTCCAGGGATGGCTGTTCCATCAGCCTGGGTACCAGGGAGGGTATGACACAGAGCACAGCCCCATCGGACTGGGATGGCATGGAGCATTACCAGAGCAGAACCTCACCAACTCTCATCAATGAAGTCATCAATCAGAGTTCTTTGATTGTAAGCAACAGATGCCAATTCTGGCTAATTTAAGCAAAAAGACACTTGTTGGATCCTGGAGCAGCTCACAGACTTGAAGAAATGTCTGGGTCTTAGGTGGCAGGACAACTCCAGGACTCTTAGTTATTCCTGGGCCCATACCAGCACAACTCAGCTCCAACCATTTTCTGCTCTTGTGTTCCTCCACCTAAGAGTCAGACTTCTGGGAGAGAGGGCTGGGTTGCCTTAATTTTGGTCATCTGTCCCTCCCTTAGCAGGAGCTGGGGACTTTGATGGACAGTCCCAGTAGCACTGCCCACAAAGAAACACAGAGATGTTTGTTTCCAAAAGCAGCAGATGTCCACCGCGCACTGCATGGCCACTCTTGGAGTAGCCTAGAGTGGTGGATGGAGAGAAAGCAATGTGAAACTAAACATACCCCTGGGGCAGGATGTCATAAGTTGGGGTCTGTAGTCCAGGGATGCTGATATTTTGTGTTGAACGTTATAGTGGCTGCTATGGGCCCTCCGGTCTGCTGAGGCCTCTCCCTTGTTAGCCTTTAAGACAACGGTTCTTAACCTGGCTGTAGATGAAGCAATGGGGATGGGAAGGGGAAGCTTCTGTAAAAATAACCAAGGCTCAGGTCTTACCCCTGAGACTGTGATTTGTCTGGTGAAGTTGGATATCAGAATTTATTAACAGCTACCCTGGTTAAGCTAGCCAAGGTTCAGTGGATCTGCTTTGGGACCTTAACCTGGCCAAGCCCCACCATCACACTTGGTCATTAAGGGTAGGAAGGCTACATGTGGAGTGTTTCTCTCCTGTAGGTTTAGTGCCAGAAACAAGTTCAGGCTGCTTGTTTTTTCTCTAAAAGCTTGAGATATGTTTTTTGTTTGTTTGTTTTCCTGCAGTAGCTTAGTCCTACTTTATTTACCCAAATGCAATTTTAGGCTTGTTGCTGGAACAAATATACTGACCTACTCAGCACTCAAAGGAGGAAGAGAAACACCAGAAAGATTTGGGGCTGGACCCTGTTCATACTTCTGTTGCTTCTTCTTCTGCTGTGGCTGCCCTGGTGACCCCGCTAAGGTCCCTCTCCCCTCAGTCCCTGCCTGGAGAGAAAAAGGGATGATAGAAGTCCTTCAGATATAGATCCTCGCGCCAAAACCAAGTGGTGAAGTCGCATCTCTGGTACCCAGTCGCACAGCCTTGCCAACCGAGGTTGCACGTGCTCTTTCAGGAGCTCCGGCCAAGCTCCCTTTGCACAGCAGGAGCGGGACCGGAACGGGAGCGGCAGACACTTGGGAGTGAGGCTTGTTTTATCTTTGCGTGGCAATTATCACGAGATCTGTCACTGTCGAACTGCTTCCTCTCTTTCATCCTGACTTAGTGTGTTCCAAGTCGGTGCCACCGTCCTCCATCATCTGCTGGAGCCTGAGGAAGAAATGCCCACTCTGGCTTTGGGAGTCATTCCAGAACGTGCAGCCCAGGATCCTTGTAAGTTGTGGAGGTGGAGGATTTCCTGGCACATCTGTTGCGGGGAGGAGGACGTGGTTACCCCAGGCTGCTGAGACCCCTCGGTATGACTCAGGCTGCCTGTCCCCAGCAGCCAGCTGGAGGGACAGCAAGCACAGCATCATCCTTGGGGGTGAAGCCAGGGCACGCCTTCCCCTGCTGCAGCCTTGTTTGGGGCATACTGGCCACAGCATAGCCTGGGCTGCTCCCACGGATTTGCTCAGGTACATGCCAGCACCCCTGGCACTTCCCTTTGCTGGTTTGGCCTCTTGGGGACGTTCTTAAATCCATTCACGGAGTCGGGCAGCATCAGCAGAGGAAGTAGCAATGGTTCCCTTAGAATGACACAGTTTTGGTGGAGAAAGGCGATATCATCTGATTTCCCCAAGGGAAACATTTCACAGGAAAAGTTTGAAAACTCTCCCTAAGAATCTCAGAGGTTTTCACTGGGAAGTGACGTGGTGTCATAAACAGGAGCATTGAGGCTCCTGGTCTCACACTGACTACTGATCTGGGGCTCTCTGTCCCTGTGTTAACTTACCTGTGGCCCAGGGAGGGCAGGCAGCCTGATGGTTAAGAGCATGGGCTTTAGGCTTCCCTGGTGGCGCAGTGGTTGAGAGTCCGCCTGCCGATGCAGGGGACACGGGTTCGTGCCCCGGTCCGGGAAGATCCCACATGCCGCGGAGTGGCTGGGCCCGTGGGCCATGGCTGCTGAGCCTGCGCATCCGGAGCCTGTGCTCCACAACGGGAGAGGCCACAACAGTGAGAGGCCCGCGTACCGCAAAAAAAAAAAAAAAAAAAAAAAGAGCACGGGCTTTGAAGTCAGACTGATCTGGTATTAAGACTTGGTTCGAACAGTCTAGGAACTTGAACTTGCAGAGTAACTTGACCTTGTTAAAGCCTCGGTTCCTTCATTCATAAATTGGGGACATAATAATTTGTATGAATTTGCATTTACTTAACTTCCTCAAGTCCTTGGTTCCCTTAGCTGTAAACTGGGGATAACAATTTTTCCTAAACTCAGAGGGTTGTTGTGAGGATAAATGATATAAGGTTTTTGAAGCTCTTAAGGCCAGTCGTGGGCATACAGTAGTCACTCACAAAATTGAAGCTGTTTTTATTAGGAATGATAGTACCTGCCTTGATTCCATTGCAAGCAGTTCTTTGGATCAAATGAAGCAAGGTTTTCAAAAGCACTTGGGAAACTGGAGATGGACACAAATACAAGATAATTGTTTGGAAACTGAATTCCTCTGCTGACTGAATGATTAATTTTTCTCCTTTAACAGTCAGTGTAGCTGACTGATTTGTGGCTGATGAAATGTCCTCAGGGGCTTCCCTGGTGGCACAGTGGTTAAGAATCCACCTGCCAATGCAGGGGACATGGGTTCAAACCCTGGTCTGGGAAGATCCCACGTGCTGCGGAAAAACTAAGCCCGTGCGCCACAACTAATGAAGCCTATGCTCTAGAGCCCGTGAGCCACAACTACTGAGCCTGCGCACCACAACTACTGAAGCCTGCGTGCCTAGAGCCTGTGATCTGCAACAAGAGAAGCCACCAAAATGAGAAACCCATGCACTGCAATGAAGAGTAGCCCCCACTCGCCACAACTGGAGGAAGCTCACATGCAACAACGAAGACCCAACACAGCCAAAAAATGAATAAATGAAATAAATAAATTTTAAAAAGATTATGAAAAGAAATGACCTCAGGAGCCAGAGGATCTGCTGGTCCAGGTCTTGCTCTTTTGCCTTCAGTCGAGGGCTAACCTGATCAACTGCGTGAAGGCACTATGCAACTTTTACTTTTTAAGATTCACAACTCCGGCAATTGGGGTTTTTTTTGCAAGATGATGTAAATATTTTATTTTCTTTTTTGAAAGCCCTCACCATTTGCCCCTTCACCACTAATCTTTGAGCAGCCTGATGATTAATGGGTCTCCAACTTTCGACTTTTGTTTTTTTTGCGGTACGCGGGCCTCTCACTGTTGTGGCCTCTTCCACTGCGGCGCACAGGCTCCGGACGCGCAGGCCCAGCAGCCATGGCTCACGGGCCCAGCCGCTCCGCGGTACGTGGGATCCTCCAGGACCGGGGCACGAACCCGTGTCCCCTGCATCGGCAGGCGGACTCCCAACCACTGCGCCACCAGGGAAGCCCTGTGCCGGGTCTTAATTGCAGCATGCATGTGGGATCTAGTTCCCTGACCAGGGATCGAACCCACGTCCCCTGCATTGGGAGCACAGTCTTAACCACTGCGCCACCAGGGAAGTCCCCCAACTTTTATGTAAGGAGTAAGAGCTGAACCTCTGCTTCCCAGGGCGAGGCTGTTTAGCATGACAACGTGGCTTATCTGCTCGCATGTTTCCTGTGGAGGTTCTGCAGTGCTTTGTGGAATCGTTTTTCCTGAGCAGTTGCAAGATAGCCTGTTTTCCAATAAACCTAAAGTAAGCATCTAGTTATCTATTGCCATGTAATCAACTGTCCCCCACTCTGACTCAGAGAGCTGACTGTTCTGCTTGTTTGTGTAGCCCTGTCTGTTCTGCAGGGCCTCGTCTGGGAAGACGCAACGGCCAGAGGTGGCTACACGGTGGGTGAGGTGAGGCATCTTCCCTCAGAAATCCTAGCATTTTTTTTTTTTTTAAACAGTTCAAGAAAGTTAGTCAAAGTGGGTGCAGTGCTTAGGAATCTTTGGAAGAAAGATACCGATATGCTACAAGTGCGGTTTGTGAGGCTGCAGGCTGTTTAAAATCCTTCTTGTCGCACTGAAACTAAGATGCTAACTTCCTAAAGGGGAAAGACTTCCTCGTTTTGCTGAGATCCCTGGACAGATCGTTTGCTTTCATAGAAGTAGAGGCATAACTCATACCTGACTCCAGTTACCAAAACTGGATGTGCACAGCTGACAGACTTCTCTAATTAGACCCTAGTTAATAACCACAGGATTTCCTATTCATTTTATCCTGAGAAGAGTTTAGATCTGTTTGCACTGGTTTATAATAATTTGAGAAGTCCTGAGTTCGTAGCAGTTAAAGTAATTATGTAAATATGTATATTTGTATATTTTGGTCAGCAGTGTCGGTGGCAAGGACAGAGAGGGATAGACAGATTCAGAGCAGGATAGAGAAGATAACAATCATGTCTCATTCCCTCTCACAGAGATAACTGCTAATATAGTTCCACCCACTCTCCTTTAGTGGCATATATTTAAACCATTTTGTTATAAAAGTGATGCTCAGGGTTTCCCTGGTGGCGCAGTGGTTGAGAATCCGCCTGCCGATGCAGGGGACACAGGTTCATGCCCCAGTCTGGGAAGATCCCACATGCCACGGAGCGGCTGGGCCCGTGAGCCATGGCCGCTGAGCCTGTGTGCCCGGAGCCTGTGATCCACAATGGGAGAGGCCACAGCAGTGAGAGGCCCGCGTACCGCAAAAAAAAAAAAAAAAAAAAAAAAGTGATGCTCAATTATTATAGAATATTAAAGGGAAAAACCTTGTAATGCCCCCATTTAGATAACCAGTGTTACCATTATGGTGTCCTTTGTTTTTGCCCTGCATATACAGTTAAACACTGAATATGCATTACAGCATAAGCATTTTCCTAAACAAAAAAACAGCACAAACTTTAATTGCACAAGACGGAAATGATAGCACACAGGACACACACATATCTTGCATTTCAATCTTATTTATAAACGCTGATGAAAAATATCAAATAAAATAGTTGGCATGAGATCCATCAATCTACTTTAAGCAATGTACCATGACCAAGCGAATTTCATTTCAGGAATGCAGAGATAACAAATTATTAGGAAATCTGTTCGTATAATCAATCTTATGTGAAAACTTCATATGATCATTTTGATACTGAAAAGCCATATTCATCATGTGATTTTGAAAAATCTCAAACTAATAATAATACGCTTGATTAGACACAGTCCTGTTAGAGTCAAAGAAAGACAAGTGTCACCCTTGTCTCCTTGTTTAAAAGTGCTTGTCAATACAGTGAGCAAGATCATGAAGCAAGATGTCTAAATATTGGAGAGAAGAAGGAAAAATTGTCTTCATTTGAAGATGATATGATTGTTCACCAAGAGAATCATTAAAAAGCTTTTGGAAGTAGTAGAGTTCCCTGCAGTGTACAAGTACAAAGTAAATATATATAAAATTAATGGTTTCTTATATCTCAGCAACAACCAGTTAGAAAATGTAATGGAAAAGATATTCCACTTACAAGAGTATAAAGAAAATTAAATATCTAAGAGTACATGTAACCAAAACCAAAACCAAACCAAAATAGAATAGAATCTTCATGAAACTCTCCTGAGAGAAATAACGTTTGAATACACGAAAAGACAAATCATGTTATTGGATGGTGTATTAGTTTTCTAGGGCCGCCATAACAAATTACCACAAACTGAGTGACCAAGAACTTTACTGTCACGGCTCTGCAGACTAGAATTCTGAATTCAAAGTGTCAGCAGACTCTCTGAAGGCTCTAGAAGAGAATCTACTTAATGCTTGTCTCTTACTATCAGGTGTTGCTGGAATTCTTGGCATCCCTTGGCTTGTAGACACATCACTCCAATCTCTGCCTGTGGCATTAATAGCATTCTCCTTGTGTTTCTGTCTCTGTGTCTCTTCTTCTAAGGACACTCGTCACATTGAATTAGGGCCCATTCTAATGACTTAAACTTGACTGTATCTGAAAAGACCCCATTTCCATATAGTGTCATATTCACAGTTTCCAGGGGTTAGGACTTCAGCATATCTTTTTGAGGGGACACAATTCAACCCATAACAACGTGAGAAGACACAATGTGAAAAAGATTCATATTCTCAAACCAATCAGAAATCCTACACAATCTCAATAAAAACCCCAAAGTGATTCCAAATGAATTCTGAAACTCACAGTGGGGAGGGGAGCAATATGAAAATAGCCAGGACGATTCTGAAAAAGGCAAGTCGCAAGGAAGTGCTTGCCCACTAAGTATTAAGAGGTATTACGAAGCTATACCAACTGTGTATGATACCAATGCAGGAACAGCCAGATCAATGAAACAAGACAGTACAGACCCAACTGAGTGAGTCTGTGTGTGTGTGTGTGTGTGTGTGTGTGTGTGTGTGTGTGATATGGGCTGAATTATGTCTCTCCAACATTCATATGTTGAAGTATTAACCCCCAGTACCTCAGAATGTGACTGTATTTGAGATATCGGAGGGTCTTTAAAGAGGTGATTAAGTTAATTTGAGGCCATCAGGTTGGCTTTACTCCAATATGACTGGTGTCAATGTAAGAAGAGCAGATTAGGACACAGACATTATGCACAGAGGGGACACCGCATGAAGGCACAGGGAGACAGCCATCTAAAGCCAAGGAGAGAGGCCTCAGAAGAAACCAGTACTGCTGACCCCTTGATCTTAGACTTATAGCTTCAGAACTCTGAGAAAATAAATTTCTGTTGTTTAAGCCATTCCATCTGCCATTTTGTTACAGCAGCCCTAGCAAACTAATGCAGTGTTTATATGTATATGATGAAGCCAGCATTTAAAATCTCTGACAACTCTCTAGCAGGAAAACCATAAAGCTTGATCCTTACTTCATTTTTTTTTTTTTTTTTTTTTTTTGCGGTACGCGGGCCTCTCACTGTTGTGGCCTCTCCCGTTGCGGAGCACAGGCTCCGGACGCACAGGCTCAGCGGCCATGGCTCACGGGCCCAGCCACTCCACGGCATGTGGGATCTTCCCGGACCGGGGCACGAACCCGTGTCCCCTGCATTGGGAGGCAGACTCTCAACCACTGCACCACCAGGGAAGCCCCAAATTAGGTTTTTTTAAAAAATTTTTTTATTTATTTTTGGCTGCTTTGGGACTTCATTGCAGTACATAGGCTTCTGATTGCGGTGGCTTCTCTTGTTCTGCAGCACAGGTTCTAGGCACGCAGGCTTCAGTAGTTGTGGCATGCAGGTTCCATAGTTGTGGCTCACAGGCTCTAGAGTGCAGGCTCAGTAGTTGTGGTGCACGGACTTAGTTGCTCTGCAGCATGTGGGATCTTCCCGGACCAGGGTTGGACCCGTGCCCCTGCATTGGCAGGTAGATTCTTAACCACTGCACCACCAGGGAAGTTCCTGCAAATTAGGTTTAATAAACTGCTAATCTCATGCGGTTGCTGTGGGACATTATAAGATGCAACTGAAGTGCTTAGTCCAGCACCTTATATTAATACGAGGAGGGAAAGGCTGCTCTGAGCTTGGGTTGAAATGGTTTCCCTGGAGTAAACTGAAAAGATTTCCATGACACCTTGCTTTGTGCAGATGTCCTGGGCAGGGGGTAGGGGGTGGGCAGGTGGCAGTCTTCTGCTCTCCTCCCCTCTCCCTGGTCTCCAGTAAGGGGTGTGTGCATGGAGAGGGTGAGATTAGCTCACGGGCTCACAGCAAAGCCGCCTGACCTGTCTCTTCAGAATTCCAACCAGCAGGCACACCCGGAAACCAATGCCAGAGGAATTTTGTCACACCCAGGATGGGCCACTAATTAACGATGCTTCTGTCTTTAATCCCAGATGGGTTTGCATCTGTATGACGTAGGGACTGAGGCAGGGGATTGATGGGCCCCAGGCTGGGCAGCTGGAGTTGTCCCCTATGGACGGATACTCTAAAATAGTAGGAGGGAAGAGAAGCTGAGCCCTGCCCAGATAAAAGACCACATGTTCCTCATTCTCAAAGTCAAGGAGACCTTCCCGACTACACATGCACAGAAAGGCTCCTTGAAGGTCAAAAAGGGAGGAGGCGTCACCTCATAGCAGGTGATGTCAACCTACCCACAGACCTCTTCGCTAGAATCCATCTTGGCTGAGAGATGTGATCACACACAGGGGAGGACCCTGAGATAAACCAAATACAGACTCAGAACCAGGCAAAGCAAAATGATTGGCCAAAGGAAACCTGGAAGAAATGCCCCATAAAAGTGATTCAAACTACCATGAGGGCGTGACTCTCTTTCTGAGCCCGCCCGTGTGTCTATCCGTGTGTACCCCTTTTCCTCCTAATAAACACTTTACTTGTTTCACTACTTTCTGTCTCTATGTGGAAATTCATTTTGACACAGCTGACAGGCCAGGGCCTTGTCACTGGCCACTGGTCCCTAGTGGTCTGGCAATTAGGATTCAGTGCTTTCGCTGCTGCAGCCTGACTTCAGTCTCTGGCCGGGAACCAAAATCCTGCTTCAAGCCACTGCAGGCCGAGGCCACCTGGGATCAGGACTAAATGGTAAATACACCCACTGATACATAGACACAAAGCAAAGGTGTCTGACACGAGGGCATCTTAGAGGAGGAAAGAGGGAAATAACATTGATTGGGTCCCAGGTGCTCGGCAAACATTACTTCATTTACTCTTCATACGAATCCTAGATCGTAGAGAGCTTTTATCAGTTTATAGAAATGGGGGTCCAGAGGTTAAGCAGGAACCCCAATGTCACACAACTTGTAAGTGGGGGAGTCAGCATTCACACCCACGACTCACTCCTCAGCCACCTTCCGGCTCTATCAGGGAGTGTTCCGAACCACCACTCTGGCCCTGTGTCTGCGGCTGGGGACACACTTTCTCACCAAATCCGGGGCAGCCTCGGTGCTCTTCTACATACAGTCGGTCACTCTGGATCTGCAGGGTGGGCGTGAAGACCAAGGCTGTGGGCTTTCCCAGCACCATTCCAGCTGCCTTCCCATTGGCCATCATGGGCTCTTTGTACCGACTCAGGTGTGTCTTAGGGCCCAGCTCCCCCTGCAATGCTGACGCTGGGCTCAGGTAGGCGGTGCCAGGTGTATGACCGGCTTCCTGGGAAGGTTTATCATTGATGTGGGACATTTTTTCATTAGCGGTGCATACATTTGAGTCAATCATTCCCCCCTCCTCTGTTAAACGTTAGCTCCTCTGGGATAGCTGACATCCATACTTTACTGCAAATTTATTTTCTGGATCACTTTTTTCTTTGTCCAGAAAGATAGGCTAGACTTTTCCATTTGTCCGGGGACATTGGCTGAAACCCAAAGCCTAGAACAGTAGGTGATCTCCCTTGCTCCCTCCCCAACTTCCTCACCCCCTCACCTCCACCAACCCACACATGTTAATTTTTTTTTTTTGTTTTGCGGTACGCGGGCCTCTCACTGTTGTGGCCTCTCCCGTTGCAGAGCACAGGCTCCGGACACGCAGGCTCAGTGGCCATGGCTCACGGGCCCAGCCGCTCCGCGGCATGTGGGATCTTCCCGGACCAGGGCATGAACCCGTGTCCCCTGCATCGGCAGGCGGACTCTCAACCACTGCGCCACCAGGGAAGTCCCACACATGTTAAAGAGAGGTGCTAGACCATCCATGAAGAGCTTGCTAAGAAGTATCCAAACCGGTCCTGCAACTTCTGGACTTAGCACATCACCCACCTCCAGCCTAGATTTAAGAATGTTCAGAGAGCTGAGGATTTTTTTAATGAGAAGGAAGGTGCAGCCATACTCCATGTGGCTTCATTAAACTATTTCTTGGGCATGGCATAATTTCCCATAATTTCCATAGTTTGTTGGGCCAGGGCTAGAATGTTTCCTTGGGGTCCAAGGTGACATGACTGACACCTTGGGAGATAGCTAGGCTCGAGGGTCTTGAAAGCTCCCCACTCAAGATTTCTGCCTGCTCAGGAAGGGACACCCCAGTACAAAGTGCCTCTGTGGGCTGAACTTTCAAGCAGGAGCTAAGGGATGTTTGTAGAAAGTTAGTTGGAGAGGGCATCACCCATGTCGCCTGGATCAGAGAATGGGGCAGTGCTGCGGGATCCTCAGCAAGGGGTCTTCAAGAACCCACTCAAGGCCCCCTTGAGGAATAGGGGGAAAGTCTGCCTGTAGACAACTGGTAAATAACAGCCCCCCAAAGGTGTCCACGTCCTAATCTCCAGAACCTGTGACTACGTTGCCTTAATTACAAAAAGGATTTCGCGGATGTGATTAAGGATCTTGAAATGGGGAAATTATCCTGGATTATCCAGTCAGGCCCAATATAATCACAAGAGTCATTTTAAGAGAAATGTGAGGACGGAAGCAGAAGTCAGAGAGGAGAGAAGGTGCTCCTGGCTTTGAAGATGGAGGAGAGGGCCACATGCCAAGGAAGGCAGGTAGCCCCTAAAAGCTGAAAAAGGCAAGGAAAGGGGTTCTCCCTTTGAGCCTCCAGAAGGAACGCAGCCCATTGTAGACTTAAGATCTCAAGAACTGTACGAGAATAAACGTTTGTTGCTTTAAGCCTCTAAGTTGGTGGCAGTCTGTTAAGGCAGCAATAGGAAACTAATATACCTTCCATGACCTGGAGGCATTCAGCAGCCAGAGTATCTTTGTCAGATGAAATACAGCCTGCCCAAATGTGGCACGCAACATTCTTTTTTTTTTTTTTTTTTTTTTGCGGTACGCGGACCTCTCACTGTTGTGGCCTCTCCCGTTGCGGAGCACAGGCTCCGGACGCGCAGGCTCAGCGGCCATGGCTCACGGGCCCAGCCGCTCCACGGCATGTGGGATCTTCCCAGACTGGGGCACGAACCCGTGTCCCCTGCATCTGCAGGCGGACTCTTAACCACTGCGCCACCAGGGAAGCCCATGGCATGCAACATTCTTATGCCAAAAAATTATTCACTGTTTATCTGACGTTCAAATTTAACCGGGCATCCTGTTTTTTCTAATTTATTAATTCTGGTCAGAGAGTAGAAAATGCATTAACTCAAAGGACAATTTGCCCCTCTGCTGCTCATATCTCTTCCCTGCCCCAAACCTGGAGACCCAAAGCAGGTGGTGAATGTGGAAGAAGGAGTAGGAATTCAGAAGGAAGAGTCCGTGACCCTCCCCAGGGCAGGTATGTGTGTCTGTGTCAGGTGCAGGGCTGAAGAAGAGGCCTTGAGTTGGCTGAGAGGTGCAGGTTTTCACTGAGATTGGCCTGGAATTTTTAATATCTGAAGATAAGGATCATTGGTTAATATCTGAAAGCGACCAGAATATTTTGGGATCTTTCCAAGATGTTGTCCCAGGAGGGGAAGAGAGAACCAAGAGCAAAGGGTTGAAAGGCAGCGGGGAGAAAAAGGGAAGGCAATGTCCAATTACACAGCAAATCCAGCCCAGTCAGTAAACCAATCACCATCTCGCTTTCCTCTGCTGACCTGCTTTCACCGCTTCTGGGAAAAGTGACACCCACATCTTACCCTGCCATAATTTTACTAGATTGCTTTTTTTTCTGAGCCAGGAATGATGACCCGGCACCACAGTCAGGGGAGAGGGTGAGGAAAAGGGCAGAAATTCCAGAGGGGACCTCAGGAATACGGAGGACCACGTGTGAACTGGATGACTTTTCGGGGCCTGGCCATCTCTCGAGACTGGGCCTGAGCAGCTTTGGTGAACCAGGCACAAATCCCACCATCCAAAAGGAAAAAGATGGTGAGGCTGAAAAGTTATGTGCCTGGAGTTTTCCAGACAGGCCCTGTGAAAATCTCCCAAAGCAGGGCTCGCACTAGAATTCCATGTGGTTATTGTGTTGGCTGCAGGGAACTGCTGAGAACATTCTCTCCACCTGGGTTTTCTTGACCTAAGCAGATGTGAGTGGCTTCTGTGTGACTCACCCTAAGCCTGACCTATTTGTGAAATGCTTTCTCTACAAAAAGCTGGAGATAAGTGCAGGGAATTATACATTTATAACCCCAGTATAGACAGGATTGTCTAACCCTCTCATTTTAGCTACTCCCTGCCCCGCCCGTGGTCTGTGAATGCTGACCAAATGGTGGCAAGTGTCTAATGGCCTAACCTATTGGCTCCAGCAGTAATTGCCAGGTCGGTGGGGGTAGGAGATGGGGACTAGGGGAGGGCTTGCAAAGTGCAGGAGCAGCGGGCTGGGGGAGGCTGTGAGCGCCCAGAGATCCATTTCTCTTTCTGGCTTTGCTTCATGGTACCCCAGGAACCTTGTAAGGATGAATGGGCTGTAGACGAGGTATCAGCACAGTGGGGAGTTGGCCTGATGTAGTGGAATGAGCTGGGACTTCACACTCAGATCGGGGCTTGGATTTTTTCTGCCATGTTACTTGCTGTGTGATGGGCTTTTCAGACTCTCTTCCAGAACCTCTTTCCTCATCTACCAAATGGCCATAGTGATCTGCCCTTTCTGCATCTCAGACTTCATATAAGAGTAAAAGGAGGGCTTCCCTGGTGGCGCAGTGGTTGAGAGTCCTCCTGCCGATGCAGGGGACACGGGTTCGTGCCCCGGTCCGCGAGGATCCCACATGCCGTGGAGCGGCTGGGCCCGTGAGCCATGGCTGCTGAGGCTGCGCGTCCGGAGCCTGTGCTCCGCAACGGGAGAGGCCACAACAGTGAGAGGCCCGCGTACTGCAAAATAAATAAATAAAGAGTAAGAGAAATGTTACCTATGAAATGTCACATACTGCAAAGTGTTCTACAAAATTTTTGAAAGTGCTTAGAGAGCTTTACATGAGGTTTCTGAAAATTTGCCTTTTTCATGGGTAGAAGGAGGAAGGAAGCCCATTTCACTTCAAATGACAGCTGATGCTAACATGGTCTGGACTAGTTGAGCCCGCCTGGGACCCACCTTCCAGTCTGCCCAGACTCTCCCATCTGACTCCCCATCAGGATTTGGGTGGGGAACCCAGTGGGCCCGGCCCCGGGAGCTCCAGTTAATAACTAGGGCCGCTGCTACCAATACTGCAGAGCTGCTGGTACCCCTGAGAAGGTCTCCATTTCCCGCTCTGTGCCCCACCAAGGAGGAGGGAGTGCTCCGGGGCTGGGGGAAAGGGTGGCACCGCGGACAGCACCTCGTTGGGCTCTGCTATGGCCGCCTGCTGGCTGCCTTGCTCAGCAGTCTCTGAACGTGGAGCTTTGAGGGGGTATTGGTGGTGACCTTGGGTTAAGCTCAGATGCCACACTTGTTCCAGCTGCTGAGAGCAGCTACCTGCCAAGGCAGGTGTGGGCCTTTTCTGTTGCAGAGGCTGAGGTTGTATAACCCTCCTTAAGCTCCTTTGGCTTCATCTTTGAAAAGAGAAGATGTGACATGGTGGTTGAGTCATGTGTTTGGATTCTGGCTTGTTTCCTTGGAGATCTGACTGGTCGCCATTGGGACCATAGGCAGGAGTGGAGCTGGTTTCCTCTGCACCTGTTTTTGTCAACTTCTGATATTAACAGAACGGCCAGATTCCAGAGACTTCCCAGGTCTAGCTGGGCTAGATTGGGATCTGCAGTGAGGCCAGTGATGGGTCAGGGAATACACACAAGGTGAGGAGGGAGAGAGGAGTTCCAGCCTCAGCCACAGGGCTCAGACATGCTTCCTGCTGGGCTCTGCTACCTGCCCCAGGTGTGACTGGCCCTGGGCAGGTCAACTGCTCTGGGGAGGTGGGAGGTGGGGAAGTGGGCCACACTGAGAAGCTAGACCAGAGCAAGGGCGTTTCCTGACAGAAGTGTCTAAGGACTTCAGAGAACAGTCTTTTGGAATGTTATGAGTCACCTTTGCTGACATCCAACACACAAAAGTGTAAAGCCATTCTCATCTTTATCTTTTGCTAGGATCATTAGCTGAAAACACCCCCAGCACATGGACAGAATCAACACAGCATAGACATTATTTCAATATGCAAGTTTTGGACCCAGATTGCCTGGTTTCAAATCCTGACTTTGCCCCTTACTCACTGGGTTACTTTAGGCAAGTCACTTAACCTATCTGTGCCTCAGTTTTCCCATATGGATATCATATGGATAATAATAGTATCAACTTTATAGGATTGCTGTGAGGGAGGAAAATGTACGTTAATACATGTAAAGTGCTTAGAATAAGGATGGGGTCAAAATAACCATTCAATAAGTGTGAGCTCGTCTTGTTTCATGTCATTATTTCAAGAGTATAACATTTCTCCTCTCCTTTTTGTATGCCTGGCTCTGATGGAAAATAGGTTTCAAGTGGTGTGTCAAGTTCAGTCCATTGGTTGTAGCTACCTGGGCAGCTGTGTTGAGAAGGATCCTGAAGCTGCATCCAATCTCAGCAAGGGGAATTATATGTCCCATTAGCAGGGTCTGCTGTGGGTGAGGACATAAGGAGCAGTGGCATGGGTGCCACAGAGTTTCCTGTTCTGTGACTTGTCCTGCTTTAAGGGTTTTTGTTTGTTTGTTTGTTTTCATCATCTTTTTTTTTTCTGGCTGTGCCACGCGGCATGTGGGTTCTTCATTTCCTGACCAGGGATAGAACCTTCACCCCCTGCCATGGAAGCGTGGTGTCTTAACCACTGGACCACCAGGGAAGTCCCTGCTTTAAGGATTTATTTATTTTTTTCTCTTTCGACCTTGGTCCCAGCCCTCCCCTTGCTACCTGCCCTTGTCTCTGGCATCCTGGTCCTTTGATGGGCTTTGCTGTCAATAGCTGCTCTGTAGAATCTGGAGTTCATGTCAAATAAGAACTCTGAGATTTTTTTCCTTTGGAGAAAGCAAAGCCCACAAGGCCTGGTATGGAGGATGCTGCCAGCTCAGTGGGGAACCTGAGGGTTTCTCTGTGTGCAGAGCAAGGGCGTTCTCAGAGAAACTGGGAAGCTCTTCACCAGGCAGCTTAGTCTTCTGTGATCCCCATTGTTCTGGAATCTAAACGCTAACGATTAGTACAGGAGCTTCCTCACAGCCTAGGCAATCATTGACTTGTTCATGCATGCAGGACCTTGTGCTGAGTTATCCCTATTTCCATTCAGTGGCAGTCTTTCTGCCTGAACACAGGTGGACAGTTGTGGTCAGGTCACCTTGTGGCCCCTTGTGGCCATCTCTGTTTGCAGAGTGCCATTCTGCCAGTCTGGGGAGCTGTGCTTTGTCTTGAGTTGAAGAGATCTGGGTTTGAATTCCTTGTTCTACCAATTACTAGCATCATAATTTGAATAAGTTGCTTAAACTCTCTAAGCCTCATTCTCCTTGTCTGTAAATGGGAAGAAGAGCAGACCCACCTCATCAGGTTGTAGGGAGGCCTAAGTGAAGGATGCACTGAAAGCACGTGGCATGAGTCTGGCCCATGTTAAATGCACCCAAAGCGGTAGCTATTATTTTCTTAACTCAACCAGAAAGCTCATCTTCATTAAATGATATAATATAAAAATAATGATTCAAACTTGTGTGACACTTTCACCTTTATTATGCCTAGCACAGAGTATTAGCTATTATTATTCGTTTTTTTTTTTTTTTTTTGGTACGTGGGCCTCTCACTGCTGCGGCCTCTCCCGTTGCAGAGCACAGGCTCCGGATGTGCAGGCTCAGCGGCCATGGCTCACGGGCCCAGCCGCTCCGCGGCATGTGGGATCCTCCCGGACTGGGGCACGAACCCGCGTCCCCTGCATCGGCAGGCGGACTCTCAACCACTGCGCCACCAGGGAAGCCCAGCTATTATTATTAATAATAATACTGAGAGCAGCAGCTCTACTTAGCTATGAAGGGTGAGATTATCACCCAAGCCCTTGACCAGGCCTCTTAACTTGGGGCCCATGGACCCCTTGATGGTCTGTGGGTAGAATCTGTGGGGTTTGTGACCTTGGATAGGAAAAAATACTAGACTTTTTATTTTCACTAACCTCTAACTGAAATTAAGAATCTCCTTCAATTATGAACATAGGCAACAAAATACACTAGTAGTAACAACACCTGTGACTTTGACACCAGCACAAGTCCACGTAAAATATTGGCTAGGCTTGACATTACTTCAAAACTAGATATTAAATCGGCTGTTAGAACTTGTTATTTAATGTGTTAATAAAGAGGCACATATTCTGATACTTACATTTCAATGTAACTGTTTTTTTTTAATACTTTATATTCTTTTTTGCGGTACGCGGGCCTCTCACTGTTGTGGCCTCTCCCGTTGCGGAGCACAGGCTCCGGACGCGCAGGCTCAGAGGCCATGGCTCACGGGCCCAGCCGCTCCGCGGCATGTGGGATCTTCCTGGACCGGGGCACGAACCCGTGTCCCCTGCATCGGCAGGTGGGCTCTCAACCACTTCGCCACCAGGGAAGCCCAATACTTTATATTCATTTTATGCAGTTAAGAACTTTATCTTAGAAAATGTCAACAGGCTTCACCAGGCTGACTGCTGGAGGAGTCCAGGGCATGACAAGGTTAAGAATTTACAGAGTATGGAGGCAGTCCCCAAGGCCACCCTCACTTCTGATGCCAATTGCAAGACCTGGGGTCCCCAAGACCACCCTCAGTGTTTTGTTTTAGTTTTTTGTTTGTTTCTTAATTGAAGTATAGTTGATTTATAATGTTTCAGGTATATAGTAAAGTGATTCAGTTATTTATATATATACTTTTTATGGATTCTTTTCCATTATAGGTTATTACAAGACACTGGGTATAGTTCCCTGTACTATACAGTAGGTCCTTGTTGTTTATCTATTTTATATATAGTAGTGTGTATCTGTTAATCTCAAGTTCCAAATCTGTCTCTTCCCCCACTTTCCCCTTTGGTAACCATAAGTTTGTTTTCTATGTCTGTGAGTCTACTTCTGTTTTGTAAATAAGTTCATTTGTATCATTTTTTTAGATTCCACATATAAGTGATATCACATGATGTTTGCTTTTCTCTGTCTGACTTACTTCACTTAGTATGATAATCTCTAGGTCCATCTATGTTGCTGAGACCACCTTCAATTTTCATAAATTACTAGAAGAACTTATAGCTACTATACTTATGGCTACAGTTTATTACAGTGAAAGGAATCAGCCAAGGGAAGATACACCTGGAGCAGAAAGTTCCAAGAGGGGAGCTTCTGGCTGTCCTCTCCCAGTGAGTCATGGACAGCACCAACTTTTCCTGGCAATGATGTGTGACAGTACACATGGGATATTGCCAACCAGAGAAGCCCACCTGAGCCTTGGTGTCCAGAAGTTTTGTTTAGATGCAGTCAGGTAGCCATGGTGGACCACCTGCTTGGCTGACCTTTCATCTCCAGCCCTCTGGAGGTTGAGCTGATATCATGTGGCCAAAGCCTCCACCATAAATCACATTGTTAGACGATCCAGTGTGGTCCACGACCCCAGGTAAACTCTTATCAGGCAGGACATTCTAAGAATTTAGCAATACCTTGCAGGAGCTGAGGACAAAGGCCAGACCTGTCTTTGGGGAAGTTTAATTCTTTACTACACAGGCTCCACTTTGGAAACTGCCTTGGAGCGGCCAGCTTGGAAGCGGGTGAGTGTAGGGGTGGGGTGGGAATCAGCTAACACACACAGTTGTAGCTACTGAAACCGTTTAGACCAGGGGTCCCCAGCTCCCGGTCTGCGGATCGGTACCGGTCCGGGACCTGTTAGGAACTGGGCCGCACAGCAGGAGGTGAGCAGCTGGCGAGTGAGCGATGCTTCATCTGCCGCTCCCCATCGCCTCCTGAACCATCCCCCATATCCCCCCTCCCCCCGACCAGGTCCGTGGAAAAATTGTCTTCCATGAAACCGGTCCCTGGTGCCAAAAAGGTTGGGGACCGCTGGTTTAGAGCAAGATTTTTTTTTTTTTTTTTGTACCCAGCAAAGACAATGTAAAGGTCAATGTAAAGGTCATTGTTTCCGGAGGCGACTGAATAATACCAATGACTAAAATCATAGCTCAGGGCTTCCCTGGTGACGCAGTGGTTGAGAGTCCGCCTGCCGATGCAGGAGACACGGGTTCGTGCCCCGGTCCGGGAAGATCCCACATGCCGCGGAGCGGCTGGGCCCGTGAGCCATGGCTGCTGAGCCTGCGCGTCCAGAGCCTGTGCTCCGCAACGGGAGAGGCCACAACAGTGAGAGGCCCGCGTACCGCAAAAAAAAAAAACAAAACAAAAACATCGCTCAGCCTTGTCTCTACACCTAACACTTTCCAAAGTGTATTTCCAAATGTTGGAAGTGTTAATTCTCAAAACATGTGGAAGGAAGGCGTCCTGTTAAACCTCAGAATGAGGGCCCCCGTGGTGGGGCAGACTGTGGACTGCCCCACGCCTCCTCCCGGGCTGTTCAGACAGAGTGAGTCCTGTGGCCAAGAAGATCAGCAGGTATTTTGCAGAATCAGGTTACCTGGTCATGCCGGGGCGGTGCTAGGAGCTTAGCCAGCTTTGGAGATGGCCCGTTCTGGAGTTCACCGGGCGTGATTACGTGAGGTAATTGACTGCGCATGTGACCAGCTTACATGTGGGAAAGCACAAGTTTGCTGGAGCCTGGAGTCTTCTAGGCCCAACACGTTTTGACTCATCTAAAGTGAACCCAGGGCTTCCCTGGTGGCGCAGTGGTTGAGAGTCCGCCTGCCGATGCAGGGGACACGGGTTCGTGTCCCGGTCTGGGGGGATCCCACATGCCGTGGAGTGGCTGGGTCCGTGAGCCATGGCCGCTGAGCCTTGCGCATCCGGAGCCTGTGCTCCGCAACGGGAGAGGCCACAACAGTGAGAGGCCCGCGTACCACAAAAAAAAAAAAAATAAATAAAATAAAGTGAACCCAGAGTCATGACCTCATCCTCCAGTTTGGGGTAAATTACATGCAGTGAATCTCTATGTTAACATTGAAAAGCCACTCTTTCAGGACCCTGTTGCTGGTGTCTTCCTGGGTTAGGTCATTTCCACGGGCCTGTGAGGGCTGAGGCCCCACCACCTCTGCAGGAGCCTGTGTTCCCTGAAGGGGAGAAGTGCACTGGCCCCGCAGGTGGGCACAGAAGGCTTTCTGGGGTGTGGCTAGGATCCAGAGAGCTTTGTGTTTCCCTGAAGAGCACATCTGTGCTCACAAGTGTACTTGTATATAATTTCTGCAGTAGCTGTGACTATTTTATGGAGGTCTGTGTGGTTTTTTTAAAGCTGTCTTTAAAAAGGATCCTTTCATATGACCATTCTCTCCTTCGCATCAGTGCTGCTGTCCATAATTATCTGGAGGAAGTTCTTTCAGATAATCATCTACACACCCTTTGACCCTCATCACCCAACTGGACTGCAGCTCCATGGGGCAAGGCCTGCTCTGTCCTGTGTATCTCAGCACCAACAGCAGTGCCCGGCATAGAGTGGGCACTTGGCAGATGTTTGTTGAATGAATAATAGAATGAATCCTATGAGATCACTCACTGTATTCATTTCCTGTGGCTCCTATAACAAATTACCAGAAACTAGGTGACTTAAAACAACAGAAACTTGTTCTCTTACAGTTTCAGTGGCCATAAGTGCAAAGTCAGTAACACTGGGCCAAAATCAAGGGGTCAGCAGGGCTAACACCCTGTGGAGGCTCTAGGGGAGAATCTGTTCCTTGTTTCTTCTGGCCTCTGGTGGCTGCAGCATTCCTTGGCTTGTGGCTGCATCACTCCAATATCTGCCCCTGTGGGCGCCTTCTCCTCTTCTGTGTGTGTCAGATCTCCATCTGCCTTCCTCTTATAAGGATACACGTGGTTGGATTTGGGGCCCACCAGGAAATCCAGGATAATCTCTCCCCATCACAAGACCCTTAATTATACCTGCAAAATTCCCCTTCCTCCCTTTTTCTCTGTATAAGGTAGCATTCACAAGTTCTAGGTTTAGGAAGTGGAAATCTTTTGGGGGGCCATTGTTCAGCCTACCATACTCACAAAGGAGATATAAACCAACAGAAGGCTGGGCAGTCGCTCACTGAGCAGTCTGGCAGGGGGACACACATGTTCCTGAACACTGCTAATTCAGGGAAAGTGTCTCAGAGGACTCTGGCTCATGGGGGAGCCCTCATGCCCATATTTGGGGCCTATGTTACTCTGAACACATGAGAACCAGGTATAACCATCTCCTTTCACCCTCAGCGTCTGTGCTCTCAGCAGACCCACACTCGCCCTCCCCAGAGCAGGTTCCTGCCCTGAGTCTCCTGTGGCAGTTGCAGATGTCAGGAAAGGCAACCCTTCCCAGGACCCATCCTCAGGAGGGCCCTGATCCTAGGGCTCCCTGGGGCGTCTCTATGGGGAACCAGCTTTTCCTGATCATGTAGGTAAGTTATCCTTCCCCTTGGCAGCAACCACATCTCTGCAGCCTCATAGGTGAAGGGTGGGGGAAAGCAGCAGATAAGGGAGTAGTGATAATTTGGAAAGGTCAGATGCCAGATAAAGAAAGGTCAGATAAGGAGGAATCCGCCCCAGACTGTCAGGCTAAAGCCTATAGCAAGTTTTGCTTTTTTTTTCTCGTTATATGTAACTTTTATGTTTATTTATTTATTTTACATCTTTATTGGAGTATAATTGCTTTACAATGGTGTGTTAGTTTCTGTTTTATAACGAAGTGAATCAGTTATACATATACATATGTTCCCATATGTCTTCCCTCTTGCGTCTCCCTCCTTCCCACCCTCCCTATCCCGAGAGAGAGAGAGAGAGAGAGAGAGAGAGAGAGAGAGAGAGAGAGAGAGAGAGAGAGAGAGAGGCATAGACATATATTCACTACCAAATGTAAGGTAGATAGCTAGTGGGAAGTTTTGCTTTTTGTGATCTCTGGGACCTGTGGATTCTGCTGCTACCCTCTGTCCCCAAACAAATGATGAAAAAGAAAGACTAAGAAAATAGACAGGACTTGTTGTCTGGATTTAGCAGGTTTATCCATGCTCGCTTGCTCTCCACATCACCCTCCTACTGAATGCCCTGCCCCCAATGGTTCCAAATAGCTTTCCAACCTATTGTTTAGGGTCCTGTGTGATTGAGGTCTTTTATTCTCTATTCTCTAGATTTTCTCTAAATTTTCACTAATCTTATTGTTGCTCTGGCCGGGACTCCCAGAGTGAGTCCGCAGGAAAAGGTGAGACTAAAGCAGAGTGTAACTCCGGGATCTCTCTGCCCAGGTCCATCCGAACACAGCCAGGGAGGATCTGGGTTGAGGGGATGGGTGGGTGCACATGCACAGGCTGCCTTCTCTGGGAGTGCTGCCTCTGATGCAAAGTCTCCATTCTTTTTTTTTGTATTTCCCTTCAAACGGATTCATCCCCTGTGGACAATAAGAGCCATTGTGGGTTGCCTGGCAGAGTTCTTTTTTTTTTAGAGGAATTTGTTTTATTTATTTACATAATATAGGGGTTTTTTTTAAAATTGAGGTATAATTGACATGTAACATTATATTAGTTTCAGGTGTACAACATAATGATTTAATATTTGTGTGTATTGTGAATGAACACCACAATAATTTGAGTTAACATCCATCACCAAACATAGCTACAGATTTTTTTTTCTTGAGATGAGAACATGTAAGATCTTCTCTTTTAGCAACTTTCAAATATACAATACAGTATTATTAACTATAGTCGCTATGCTGTTTGTTACATCCCCAGGACTTATTTTATAACTGGAAATTTGTACCCATAATAGAGTTCTTACAGTTAAAATGTTGACTTTTATTCATCAAGAGTAAAAGAAATTTCATTGGCTAGATTTGTTTTGATGAGTCAGGGGAGGGTCTCAATTTAGAACAATTGTCTTCCAAAGATTTGGTAGGAGGTAATGTTTTGTTTTCTTTTCTTTGGGTTTTTAGGTTTTTTTTTTTTTCCAGATGAAGCTACAAGTACATTTGTGTCTTTGTCTAAACAAGTAACGCCAAATTCATTTTCAAACAGTGTGCTTGGGCTCCATTCATCACTGGGTTAAGGTTTTTTACATTTTTTAATTAATTTTTTTGGAGTATAGTTGCTTTACAATGTTGTATTAGTTTCTGCTGTACAGCAAAGTGACTCAGCTATACGTATACAAATATCCCCTCTTTTTTGGATTTCCTTCCCATTTAGGTCACCACAGAGCACTGAGTAGAGTTCCCTGTTGCCTGGCAGAGTTCTGAGTGGAGAATCAGGTGGCCTCAGGTGCCCTTCTGCCCTGGATCGCTGAATTTTCACAGATAGGACAGCATCTCTGGACCTCTGTCTGCTGTGGGACAGTGTGAAACAGGTTTATCAACAAGGATCTTTCCAGTGGTGCTACTCTGAGCCTCTATGGTGTTAGAATTGGCTCAAGGACCCAGTTTGGATCTCGAAGTTTAGGTTTATTCCGTATTTGCAGCCCTCTTTAAAAAAGCGGGTGGCACATGGCTCTGCATCTGTCTGAACTTGTGGTCATTGTGTTTTATTTGTCCCATGATCAGCAAAGGACTGGCTTAGGCCTTGCATTTCAGAGAGGGGGGACCAGGCGCCCTGGGCACGCTCAAGTGTGGGGGGCTGGCAGCGGAGCTGAGGAAGGGGGTGAGGTTGGAAGGCTGCCTGCAACCTCCCCTCGGCACCACCCTCCCTGGGTGGATCTCACATCCTTTTGCTGGGGAGAAGAGTCTGAAGGGACATGCCAGGAGGTGGCTGTTATAACAAAACGCCACAGAGTGGGTGGCTTAAACATCAGAAATGCATTTCTCACAGTTCTGGAGTCCGAGATCAGGTTGCCAGCATGGTCAGGTTCTGGTAAGAGTTCTCTTCCTGATGTAAACAAAAAGAACAGTGTTGCTCATTATCCTGTTATACAAAGGGTTAAGTCACAACCCACTGCAGTCACCCAGGACAGTGTGCCCTGAGGGGCATTCAGGAGGGAAAAACTGTATGAGGCACTCTGTGTTTTGGATAAACAGGCCCCTCCCTACCCAGTTAACGTGCATTTCTAAGGAAGAATTTCAACAACCCCAGATTCTTGTGTCTTCCGTGCTAGAAAAGCACATTAACTTCATGTATCTGTTCTTTGTGATTAGCGGTCATCTTTTACTAAGATGTATGCTTGACTAATTGTTTTTCCTAGCCCCCAAATTCATTTATATACTGGCTCCTCAACTACCTCTTCAGAGTAGTTCCTCAGAGCTAGCTGACAGCCTGATTCCTGGACTATAGTCCTCAGTAAGGTCCCTGAAAATAACTTAACTCACAACTCTGTTGTTTTTTTCTTTCAGTCGACACTGGTTTGCAGACTGTCTCCTTCTTACTGTGTCTTCACATGGTGGAGAGAGAGACCCACTCTCGTGTCTTTTTCTATAAGGGCACTAATCCCATTCATGAGCGCTTCACCCTCATGACCTCATTTAAACCTAATCACTTCTCAAAGGCCCCACCTGCAAAGGCCATCACACTGGGGATGAGGTATCCACGTATGAATTTTGAGGGGGACACAAGCAGCACTGTTCTCAAGGGGCAAGGTGGCAGCATCTCTCCTGCTGCCCACAGGGCCAGGTGTCTGCTGGCAATTCTGGGCATGGACAGGAGGGTGCATACAAAGGGGGCTTCTGCCCCGAATCTCTTCCCTGGGAATAAGCTTGCCTGTGCAGAGTGGCTCACATTTACACGTGACACCTTTGTCAGATCCACTGTCTCTCCATTCTCCCCAAATCCCCCTGAGCTCCTCCTGGGTGCCACATTCTGCAGTAGTAAGAGGAAGAGGATCCTGCCCTCTAGGGACTCTTCCTGGTAGGGAAGACCCTCTGGTGAGCCCTGTGTTGGGGGGTACAGCAAGAGAAGCTGTAGAAGGTTTAGATTTGACCTCTTGATTTTTTTTTTTTTTTTTTTTTTGCGGTACGCGTGCCTCTCACTGTTGTGGCCTCTCCCGTTGCGGAGCACAGGCTCCGGACGTGCAGGCTCAGCGGCCATGGCTCACGGGCCCAGCCGCTCCGCGGCATGTGGGATCTTCCCGGACAGGGGCACGAACCCGTGTCCCCTGCATCGGCAGGCAGGCTCTCAACCACTGCGCCACCAGGGAAGCCCGACCTCTTGATATTTTTGATATGCCATGTTCTTTACCACCCAAGGCCTCACCACAGGCTAATCTCTCTGCCCAAATCCCTTTCTCCCATTCACCTGGTGAGCTCCTACTTATCTTTCAGGTGCCCATGAAAGTCTTCCCTGAGGCACTCCCCGTCATTATTCCAACTCCTCTTGACATCTCTTAGCTTTGTTTCCTTTTCCTCTCCCTCCCACAGGATGGAGACTGTGTCTGTCATGTTCCTTGTCATACCCCAGTGCCTGGCACATAGTAAGCAGGCAGTACATGCTTAATGGATCATTGAAGGAAAATGTTACACAGAGGAGGCACTGATTAACTTTATCAGGAGAGAATCAGGGAAGGCTTTCTGGAGGAGGTGATGACTAAATGAAGAAGAGAAGTTTGCTGGGTGTTCTAGGCAGTGGGAACAGAAAGTGCAAAGGCCCACAGTGGTGACATCATATGGAAGGTTGGTGTTGTCAGGATGCAGATGAAAGAGCTTCAGGGGCAGGGTCTGCCCATGGAAGACCCAGCAGGTGTGTTCAGAGCTGGGGGATGGGAATTAGAAGGGGCACAATGCCACTGCCCTGGAGGCTGTATTAGGTGGATTGACGGCCCCCAGGCTGGAGCAAGGAGGCCAGTTAGGAGGTTATTGTGATGCACCAAGAAAGAAACATAGGCCTGAACCCAGGCAGCAGCTGTGAGGATGGGGAGGGGGGATGAATTTGAGGTTTCAAGCTGGAACCCCAGGGCTTGATGACTAATCCAGTGTGGTAGAAGGAGCAGTGGAGAGTGGAAGGTCATGCCACTAACCTGAACCACAGACCCAAGAAGAACAACAACTTTGAGGAAGTTGAGGTGGGAAGGTTTAGATCAGTTCTGATTTAGACACAGCGAGTTTGAAGATCCCTTGGGACCTCATGTAGCAAACCATTTTATATTTGAGTCCAGAGCTTGAGAGAATTCAGAGCAGGAGGTGTAGATTTGGACTCCTGGACATATATGTGGAAATTAAAACCATAGGGATGAATGAGACTGCTGGGGAGAGGGTGTGGTGTAGGACCAGAAGTCTGGGCATAAAACCCTTGGGGAAGTAAAAACTCAAGTTGCCTTCAGAGGAAGAGGACCCAGGAGAGGACACCAAGAAAGATCTGTCCCTCCTTGACATAAGTATGTGGTCCTTCCTGTTCCAAAGAGTGGATCTTGGCATGGAAGCCTGTGGTGGTAACCTCATTCCCCTTGTCAGTGATTGGTATAGGAATGGACCTGTGACCCATCCTGACCAATGAAACATGAGAGGAAGAGTTCTAAAGGGCTTCTGGGAAAGGTTTCCTATTCTTAAGACAGGGGCAAGGATGAGATGGTTCTATTTTACCTCTGGACTTTGTCCAGTCTGCATGGGATACCAGAAATAGTTGCAGCTCTCTGTGATCATAAGGAAACCCAGCCTAGGGAGCAAATCCACATGCCAAAGCTGGCAGAGAGGAGAAAAATGGAAAGAACTGGAATCTTTGGTGACATTGGTGATCCACTATCGCAGCCATCCCTGGAATCCACTCTTCCACTGAGCCTTTTCCTATGTGATATAATGAATTTTATTTTTGTTTTGGCCAGTTTATATTAGGTTTTCTGTTACTTTCTATTAGAGTAACCAAGGGAGGAAAACACTTCAGCAGAACTCCTCAGAAATTCATTATAAAAAAAGTCTAATACTGTTAATTGGATTTGGCAGTATGGTGGTCAAAGGGCAAATTCAGTAGACAGATGGGCTAGAAAGCTGACCAAAAGAGACTAAAATGTGAGTGGGAGGTGTGGAAGTAAAGGCTGTAAGTGTAGACTGAAACAAACACCTGGTCAGAAGACCTGGATTTTTAGTGTCAAGGATAGGCTATGATGTGATAACAAACAAACGCCAAGCCTCAGTGGCCCAACACACACAAGCTCTGTATTTTGTTCGTTTTTCACTTGTATGAAGTCCTCCGTGGATCAGACAGCTGTCTTCCCGCGGTGTCTTGGGGGCCTAGGTTGTTTCAGTATTGTGGTTACGCCGTCTCAGCATGAGAATTCTGTGGTGAGCATGGCAGGTGAAGGGAGAGCTGAGGGGACGTTCAGGGCGCTTCCTCCGCCTTATCCCGCTAGTTACACTTGTAACTCTTGCTCCCAGTCCATTGGACAGAAGTGGTCACGTGGCCCTGTCTAGCTACAGGGGAAATTGTGGGGCACACATGGATATGTGGTGAGCATCAACTGTGTCTGCTGGATCTTAACTTTCTGATCTTTACTTTTTCCTCAGTAAAATAGAAGATCACCCAACTCACACAGGGTTGTGAAAATCAAACAAGGTATGGAGGACCTCTTTTTTCTGTTGTCTTCCATGATTCTGTTTTGTCTTGGTTTTTCCATGCCTGGGTGTTAAAAATAAATCCCACCTGGGCTTCCCTGGTGGCGCAGTGTTTGAGATTCCGCCTGCTGACGTAGGGAACGCGGGTTCGTGCCCCGGTCGGGGAGGATCCTGTGTGCCGCGGAGCGGCTGGGCCCGTGAGCCATGGCCGCTGGGCCTGCGCGTCCAGAGCCTGTGCTCCGCAACGGGAGAGGCCGCGGCAGTGAGAGGCCCGCGTACCGCAAAAAAAAAAAAAAATTAAAAATAAATAAATAAATAAATCCCACCTACTGAACACCTACTATGGATAATGGTAATAGCTAGGATTTATTGGGTGCTTACTGTGAGTCGGGCACAATTCCAGTCTCTGTCCATACATCAGCATAGTACTGAACACACTGTTTTCTCCATTTTGCAGGGCACTCATGCCTAGCAGGGTGTCTGGCACACAGAAGACTTTCGATAGATGTTTGGATAAATTCAGCAACTTGTTCAAATCACAGATCTAGCAAGGGGCAAAGTGACCAATGGCCCCCCAAATACATCTAGGTCTTAATCCCTGCAACCTGTGAAAGTCACTTTCCTTATATGGCAAAAAGGGCTTTGTCATAATCCAGATGTGATTGAGTTAAATTTAATCCAGATGTGGTTAAGGATCTCAAGATAGGAAGAGTCTCCACGATTATCCAGGTGGGCTCCAAATGCAATCACATGTATCCTTTTAAGAGGAAGGCAGAGGGAAATTTGACACACAGAAAAGAGAAGGCGATGTGACCAGAAGGTGGAGATTGGAGTGATGCGGTCACAAGCCAGTGAATGCCACCGGAAGCTGGAAGAGGCGAGGGATGGATTCTTTCCTTCCTTCGAGGCTCTGGACAGAGTGCCACCTTCTCAATTCCTTGATTCCAGCCCAGGGATACAGATTTCAGAATTTTGGTTTCCAGAACCACGAGAGAATACATTTCTATTGTTTGAAACGACCCAGTTTATGGCAATTTGATACGGCAGCCACAGGAAATTGATACACCAGGTTTGGGCGATGGCCCAGGAACACCTTAGAGTCTGCAGTCCTCTGGCCTCTGCCACCTAGAAGGTCAAGAAGGGGTTCCTATGGGCCCCTGTGCCTGCAGCAGAGACAGAGGAGGAGGCCGAGATGCACTGGGGTTGGTCTGAAAGAAGAGTTTTAAAAAACGGTCTATAGACTCCCAGGAATCAGAAGTTGAAAGCCATCCATCCAGAAACACTCATTATGCACGTGCTGTGTGGCAGACCTGCTGGGACTACAGATTTAAGAAGACTTGGAATTGGGTGTGGGTGGATTCATGCTGTTGAGGATGAGGCGAAGGGGTCCCGGGACTGGGCTGCGGGCTGGAGCTGCGGGGGCGGAGGAAGCCCCAGGCCTGTCCTGCTGGCCCTGCTAAGGGGGCAGGTGCCTGGCCAGGAAGGGCCTGGAATCTCCTTCACCTGAAAGCAGACGCAAGGAGTGTGCTTCCCAAGGTGGGTGTTTGGTTCAGGTTTCTCAGGAAGTCAAGACAATGGCAGTGGAGGAAAGTGGCCTGGAGTCCTGTCTGACCTCCACTGGAGCTGTGGTTTGTGGTCACTTTTGGGTCTTTCTCGGCCCGAGGGAAGGGAGTGCTGCCCCTGCAGACAGAGGGGCCTCTGGGCCAGGCCACTACTGCTGGGCGTTGACCTTGGGCCTGAGGGTTTGTGGACCTTGGTTGTCATGTGACACTGCAACCTGGGGCTGGGAATGTACATGACCTCTTCTAGGAGGCCGTCCGTGGGCACACCGGACTGGAGGGCTCCACTGGCCCGGCTCACAGGATCAGCCAAGAGGGCCCAAGACAGCATCTTCGATTTTATGGAAGAAACAGAGCTCAAGGAAGAGGGAGGGCATCCTACCAAATCAGGAAGAGACAAAAAGGGGGAGGTTAGCCAGGAAGAGGGGGATGGGATACTGGTCAGCGCCCAGTACTGGAACATTCCAGCACTTTCCTGAAAGAGAACTCCCTCAGGGAGAGAAGTCTCATTCTGTTCAGTTTTTGAGGGGGGCACTTTGAGAGAGTGACATGGTGAAGACAGTCCCTGCTTCTGTGGTGGTGGGGCTCTCGGCCTCTCCTCTTTTCTCGTCTCTCAGCTTCTCTGTCTTTTTTCCCTTCCTGTCTCCTCTCCCTTCTCCTCTTTTCTTCTCCCATCCTTTCTTTTCTCTGTGTATGGCTCCTAGACTCTTCCTGTCTCTCTTTCTGTCCCCTGCTGTGTCTGCATCGATCACACCCCCCCCCCCGAACACACACACACATTCACACACACACACACACACAGTCTGGCTTTATTCGGATCACCTCGGCTAATGGGCCAGCCAGGACAGCACAGGAAGCACCTGTGCTCTGACACGGCCCAAGCACATTTTTTCTATTTTCTCATTTATACTTCCTCATTCACATTTTCCTTTCTGCAGACTTGCTCACAACGTCATCTGAGACTTTCTGGTCCCTTCACATATCTTCATCTATTTTTATCAGCAAGCACCCAAACTTCTTCCTGGTACCTCCCTGCCCCCACACAGCCTGCAGAGAAGGCTCAGCTCCCTGGGGCCCAGGTGGGTCAAGAGGCTGCTGGGGGATGGACAGCAGGCAGAGAGGTCTGGCTCCTCACCTGGACTCCTGAGAAGCCACTCAAACAGGAGGAGATGATAGTCTTCCCTCAGCTCTTAGCCTCCTGAAGTTCAGGAGCCCTTCTGGAAGCAGGAGAAGAATTCCCACATGGAGGTTACAGAGTTCCCCATTAGCACACGATTTAGAGCTGGGATACCAGAGGGGCAGTCCAGGTCCTGCTTCTATTCCTGGTGACCCCTGGCAAGTCACATAATCCCTTAGAGCCTCAGTATTTTTAATCTGGAAGTCAGGCATTTTATTTTGCTCTACCTACTGCACAAAGGGTTCTGCATTGTGAGCTACCTGTAAGGGTGACGACAGCAAAGACAAGGATGATGTTGATGACAGCACGTGCCACAGACTGTGTGCCAGGCCTTGTCCTAGATGCCTTAATGTATGAACTCACTTAATCCTACAACAACCTCAGAAGTACGTACTGTTATCATCTCTGTTTTACAGATGAGGAAATGGAGGAGCAGAGAGGTTAAGCTACTTGTCCAAGGTTGCACAGCTGGTAAGCAGCTGGGATTCAAACTCAGCAGTCTGGCCCCAGACCTCACACCCCTGTGACTGAGACGTCCATGGTCCGGAAGAGCAATGCTGCTCCCTCTCTCCCAGTATGACGACAAGTGCCCAGGGGGAGGGGATCCAGTTTGCAGAAGTGGTCGTCCAGGTCCTGAGAGCGTGTGGCCGTCTCCACCTTGAGGGCGACACAGTCACTGGGCGGAAGGGAGGGGCTGCTCCAGGGCTTCAGTAGCCTTCTGTGTTTTTTCAGTGCAGTCTCTTCAGGCTTTGTTACCACAATACATTTATTTTTGGAGAATTACTATTACCAGTTTGACACCGCAGGCCTCTTATTTGTCAGCCCCATTCTTTCTGGTTTATGTTTAAGTGTGTTGTGCGTTGACTCCACTGCTGCTATCTTTGCTTCTTTTCTAAAAACGATATTCGAGTGGGAAGCACTGTGTGTTCACTCACTTCTTCAGCAAACATGACTTCCGTGTAAGGACGCTGTGCTGATTGCTCTGGGGGACATCAAAGATGAAGTCGGTGTGGCCTTTGCCCTCAAGAATCTTCCAGTCCAGGAGTGACAAATAACATGCACGAATGTGGCTGTAATGGCACATGGATGCTGTATGAGCATTGCCACCAAAGTCACGGCAGGACTTCAGACAGCTCTCAGGGAAGTCTTTTTAGAGGAGATAGTGGATAAATAAGTTATGGCACAGAGATCCCCAACCACAGTAGTCGATACAAGATCAACCTTAGGATATAATTTTATTTCCCTCTCCCATAACAGTGCAGATGCAGGTGGCACTAGTCTGGTGGGACAGCTCAGCTCTGCAGGGTCATTCAGGGACACAGTTTTGCTCTATGCTGTTGCTTTGCTCCACTGTCCTGTTGGGTTTTATCTTCATCTGTAGGGTTAAAACTTGGTCATTGCTGCATTGACCTCCCACCTTGTGGCAAGGGCGAAGAGAGGATGGAGGAACAAACAGATGCTTTAAGGCACAGACCCAGAGTGGCTCACCTATCCTGTTGGCCAGAACTTGGCCATTTGGCCACATTTATTTACAAAGCAAGTTGGGAAATGTAGTCTATAGCCAAGTAACCAAGTGTCCAGCCAAAAGTTCAACGTGGAAGAAAGAGATAATGGGGGAATATTATCTATATCTCAATGACTTGGGCCTTGGCAAATGGACAGGATATTGTGGGGTAGGAATTGGAGGGGGAGGGCATTCCAGGTGGAGAAAATGGCAGAGGTGCGGGAAGGTGCATGATGGATTTGGAGAAAGTGAAGATCCAGCATACCTGGGGTGTGGGATTTATGTAGAGGAGCCTGTGACCCACGTTTGGGTAGAGACGGGGCAGGCTTCATCTCTTTAACAGGCTGCTCAGTCTTCCCATAGAATGTGGTCCTTGTCACCTGCCATCCAAAAACGAATCTTCTTTAATCAACCACACAGGATGTGGGCACCATCCGCCCTACTCAGGAAATTTAATTTTGAACTGACAGCGATCTAGATTCTATCACAAGTTGGCTCCCCAAGGGTGTGCTACTTTCAACAGTGATTTTTTTAACACCTTTATTGGAGTATAATTGCTCTACAATAGTGTGCTTTATAACAAAGTGAATCAACCATACATATACATATATCCCCATATCCCCTCCCTCTTGTGTCTCCCTCCCATCCTCCCTATCCCACCCCTCTAGGTGGTCACAAAGCACCGAGCTGATCTCCCTGTGCTATGCGCTGCTTCCCACTACCTATCTATTTTACATTTGGTAGTGTATATATGTCCATGCCACTCTCTCACTTCGTCCCAGCTTACCCTTCCCCCTCCCCGTGTCCTCAAGTCCATTCTCTACATCTGTGTCTTTATTCCTGTCCCTAGGTTCATCAGAACCTTTTTTTTTTTAGATTCTATATCTATGTGTTAGTATACAGTATTTGTTTTTCTTTCTGAATTACTTCACTCTGTATGACAGACTCTAGGTCCATCCACCTCACTACAAATAACTCAATTTCATTTCTTTTAATGGATGAATAATATGCCATTGCATATGTGTGCCACATCTTCTTTATCCATTCATCTGTCGATGGACACTTAGGTTGCTTCCATGTCCTGACTATTGTAAATAGTGCTGCAATGAAGATTGTGGTACATGAGTTTTTTGAATTATGTTTTTCTCAGGGCATATGCCCAGTAGTGAGATTGCTGGGTCATATCGTAGTTCTATTTTCAGTTTTTTTTTTTTTTTTTTGACGGTACGCGGGTCTTTCACTGCTGTGGCCCCTTCCGTTGTGGAGTACAGGCTCCAGACGCGCAGGCTCAGCGGCCATGGCTCACGGGCCCAGCCGCTCCGCGGCATGTGGGATCTTCCCGGACCGGGGCATGAACCCGTGTCCCCTGCATCGGCAGGCGGACTCTCAACCACTGCGCCACCAGGGAAGCCCTATTTTTAGTTTTTTAAGGAACCTCCATACTATTCTCCATAGTGGATGTATCAATTTACATTCCCACCAACAGTGCAAGACGGTTCCCTTTTCTCCACACCCTCTCCAGCATTTATTGTTTATAGATTTTTTGATGATGGCCATTCTGACCGGTGTGAGATGATATCTCATTGTACTTTTAATTTGCATTTCTCTAATGATTAATGATGTTGAGCATTCTTTCATGTGTTTGTTGGCAATCTGTATATCTTCTTTGGAGAAATGTCTATTTAGGTCTTCTGCCCATTTTTGGATTGGGTTGTTTGTTTTTTTGATATTGAGCTGCATGAGCTGCTTGTAAATTTTGGAGATTAATCCTTTGTCAGTTGCTTCGTTTGCAAATATTTTCTCCCATTCTAAGGTTGTCTTTTCCTCTTGTTTATGGTTTCCTTTGCTGTGCAAAAGTTTTTCAGTTTCATTAGGTCCCATTTGTTTATTTATGTTTTTATTTCCATTTCTCTAGGAGGTGGGTCAAAAAGGATCTTGCTGTGATTTATGTCATAGAGTGTTCTGCCTATGTTTTCCTCTAAGAGTTTTATAGTGTCTGGCATTATATTTAGGTCTTTAATCCATTTTGAGTTTATTTTTGTATATGGTGTTAGGGAGTGTTCTAATTTCATTCTTTTACATTTAGCTGTTCAGTTTTCCCAGCACCACTTATTGAAAAGGCTGTCTTTTCTCCACTGCATATTCTTGCAGCCTTTATCAAAAATGAGGTGACCATATGTGCATGGGTTTATCTCTGGGCTTTCTATCCTATTCCATTGATCTATATTTCTGTTGTTGTGCCAGTACCATACTCTCTTGATTACTGTAGCTTTGTAATAAAGTCTGAAGTCTGGGAGCCTGATTCCTCCAGCTCCGTTTTTCTTTCTCTAGATTGCTTTGGCTATTTGGGCTATTGTGTTTCCATACAAGTTGTGAAATTTCTTGTTCTAGTTCTGTGAAAAATTTCATTGGTAGTTTGATAGGGATTGAATTGAATCTGTAGATTGCTTTGGGTAGTAGAGTCATTTTCCCAATGTTAATTCTTCCAATCCAAGAACATGGTATACCTCTCCATCTATTTGTATCATCCTTAATTTCTTTCATCAGTGTCTTATAGTTTTATGCATACAGGTCTTTTGTCTCCTTAGGTAGGTTTATTCCTAGGTATTTTATTCTTTTTGTTGCCATGGTACATGGGAGTGTTTCCTTAATTTCTCTTTCAGATTTTTCATCATTAGTGTATAGTAATGCAAGAGATTTCTGTGCATTAATTTTATATCCTGCTACTTTACCCAATTCATTGATTAGCTCTAGTAGTTTTCTGATAGCATCTTTAGGATTCTCTATGTATAGTATCATGTCATCTGCAAACAGTGAGAGCTTTACTTTTTTCCTATTTGTATTCCTTTTATTTCATTTTCTTCTCTGATTGCTGTGGCTAAAACTTCCAAAACTATGTTGAATAATAGTGGTGAGAGTGGACAACCTTGTCTTGTTCCTGATGTTAGTGGAATTGGTTTCGGTTTTTCATCATTGAGAATGATGTTGGCTGTGGGTTTGTCATATATGGCCTTTATTATGTTGAGGTAAGTTCCCTCTATGCCTACTTTCTGGAGGGTTTTTACCATAAATGGGTGTTGAATTTTGTCGAAAGCTTTTTCTGCATCTATTGAGATGATCATATGGTTTTTCTCCTTCAATTTGTTAATATGGTGTATCACATTGATTAATTTGTATATATTGAAGAATCCTTGCATTCCTGGGATAAATCCTCTTGATCATGGTGTATGATCCTTTTAATGTGCTGTTGGATTCTGTTTGCTAGTATTTTGTTGAGGATTTTTGCATTTATGTTCATCAGTAATATTGGCCTGTAGTTTTCCTTTATTGTGACATCTTTTTCTGGTTTTGGTATCAGGGTGATGGTGGCCTCATAGAATGAGTTTGGGAGTGTTTCTCCCTCTGCTATATATATATATATATTTTTTTTTTTTTTTTGCGGTACACGGGCCCCTCATTGCTGTGGCCTCTCCCGCCGCGGAGCACAGGCTCCGGACGCGCAGGCCCAGCGGCCATGGCTCACGGGCCCAGCCACTCCGCGGCATGTGGGATCCTCCCAGGCCGGGGCACGAACCCGTGTCCCCTGCATCGGCAGGCGGACTCTCAACCACTGCGCCACCAGGGAAGCCCCCTCTGCTATATTTTGGAAGAGTTTGAGAAGGATCGGTGTTAGCTCTTCTCTAAATATTTGATAGAATTCTCCTGTGAAGCCATCTGGTCCTGGGCTTTTGTTTGTTGGAAGATTTTTAATCACAGTCTCAATTTCAGTGCTTGTGATTTGTCTGTTTATATTTTCTATTTCTTCCTGGTTCAGTCTTGGGAAGTTGTGCTTTTCTAAGAATTTGTCTATTTCTTCCAGGTTCTCCATTTTATTGGCATATAGTTGCTTGTAGTAATCTCTCATGATCCTTTGTATTTCTACAGTGTCAGTTGTTACTTCTCCTTTTTTCATTTCTAATTCTATTGATCTAAGTCTTCTCCCTTTTTTCTTGATGAGTCTGGCTAATGGTTTATCAATTTTGTTTATCTTATCAAAGAACTAGCTTTTAGTTTTATTGATCTTTGCTATTGTTTCCTTCATTTCTTTTTCATTTATTTCTGATCTGATCTTTATGATTTCTTTCTTTCTGCTAACTTTGGGGTTTTTTTTGTTCTTCTTTCTCTAATTGCTTTAGGTGTAAGGTTAGGTTGGTTATTTGAGATTTTTGTTGTTTCTTGAAGTAGGACTGTATTGATATATATTTCCCTCTTAGAACTGCTTTTGTTGCATTCCATAGGTTTTGGGTTGTTGTGTTTTCATTGTCATTTGTTTCTAAGTATTTTTTGATTTCCTGTTTGATTCCTTCAGTGATCGCTTGGTTATTTAGTAGTGTATTGTTTAGCCTCCATGTGTTTGTATTTTTTACAGATTTTTTCCTGTAATTGATATCTAGTCTCATAGCGTTGTGGTCAGAAAAGATACCTGATATGATTTCAATTTTCTTAAACTTACCAGGGCTTGATTTGTGACCCAAGATATGATCTCTCCTGGAGAATGTTTCGTGAGCACTTGAGAAGAAAGTGTATTCTGTTGTTTGTGGATGGAATGTCCTATAAATATCAATTAAGTCCATTTGTTTAATGCATCATTTAAAGCTTGTGTTTCCTTATTTATTTTCATTTTGGATGATCTGTCCATTGGTGAAAGTGGGGTGTTAAAATCCCCTACTATGATTGTGTTACTGTCGATTTCCCCTTTTATGGCTGTTAGCATTTGCCTTATGTATTGAGGTGCTCCTATGTTGGGTGCATAAATATTTACAATTGTTATATCTTCTTCTTGGCTTGATCCCTTGATCATTATGTAGTGTCCTTCTTTGTCTCTTTTAATAGTCTTTATTTTAAGTCTATTTTGTCTGATATGAGAATTGCTACTCCAGCTTTCTTTTGATTTCCATTTGCATGGAATATCTTTTTCCATCCCCTCACTTTCAGTTTGCATGTGCCCTAGGTCTGAAGTGGGTCTCCTGTAGACAACATATATAAGGGTCTTCTTTTTGTTTCCATTCAGCCAGTCTATGTCTTTTGGTTGGAGCTTTTAATCCATTTACTCAACAGTGATTTCTGTATCAAATACAGACTGCCATTTAATACAAGTTCTGTAAAGGACTCTGTTAGCCCAGTGCCTAGCAAAAACCTTCACTGTGTTGGATTTTGTGTTAAGCCCTTGGAAGAAATGGCCACATGAAGAACACTTTGATATGTTTCAATAAAACATTAAGGGTGTTGCTTACTATTTTGCTCACTGAATAATATGGTATTTTACTTTGTATAAGAATCAACCAATTATATGTCAATTATATAGCAATAAACCTGGGGGGGGAAGCTTCATAAATTATAAATGTATTTATAGAGACCCTATGTGCATATCACAGACCATATTTGGGATTCTTCATTAAGTTTTTACGTTGGTTTTTGGATTCAGAACATATGTATTTTAATAATAATGTTAATGTTTTAGCTCATATGTTATTTGTCTTTTTGACTTGCTTTTCCACAATATCCATGTTGTTTTTCAGAATTTTCATGATGTCTGCTGGACTTCTATGTGATTTACTAAACAAAGGAAAATTTTTTTCAGGCATAGAAATCTCTTTCTGCAATATGGAATGCTAAAAACAAACAAATAAACAACATATTTATGAATAAAAAAAGAATCAACCAGATATATCTATTAATATTATGCTGCTCTGTCCTTGGCATTCAACACTTCAAGAAATGTTGATTAAGGCACTATTGGCAGGCACTGTGCCAGGTACTGGAAATACAGAGAGAAGAGACACAGTCCCAAACTTCAAGGAGCTCACAGTCTGGGGCAGGGTGTAGGGGTGTGTGACACATGGAGCAGATAGATAAGTAATAGGCATGTATGATATAATGTGTGTTGTGAGAGACAAAGGGCAAGATGCTATGGGAGCCTGGAGAGAGAAGGTTGAAGAAGGCCTTCTGAAGGAGCTGAGTCTTCAAGGTTGAGGAAGGGTTAATAATGTGAGGAATGGCTAGAAGAATGCTCCCAGCAAAGGGAACAGAATATGCAAATGCATGGAGGAATGAAAGAGGGCGGGGCAGAGGTGGCTGGGAACTCAAGCAGCTACACAGGGCTGTGGTTCAGGGGATGGTGGGAGCATGGCTGGAGTGGTAGCTGGGGCTGGTCACATGGGCCTTGCAGCCACCCCGAGGAGGATGGTCTTTGGCCCAAAGGGTCTGTGCACGTGATTAGTTGCGTATCTTAGAAATGTCAGCTGTGTCAACATAAACTGGGCAGGGAAGGGACAAAGAAGGGAATATGGTTCATCATTTCAGCTGAGAAATGATGTGCCTTTAAATATGTGGAGACAAGGTGGACATAAAGAGGTGGAGAGAAATTCGAGGTATATGAAGGAAGAAGGACGGATAACAATTGGTGAATGACTTGGGGGTAAAGGAGAGACACCTGTCAGATGTTGGATTGGGTGGCCACTCACGCAGATGAAGATTACAGGACGAGGAGCAGGTGCGTGGGGGAAGCAGAGTCTGACCGTGGAAACATTGAGATATGGGTCAGGCGGTCAGATGTGCAGGAGGAAGAGAGACTTAGGAGTTACCAATGTGCATGTGCCAGTTAAAGACAGGAGTGTGGGGCTTCCCTGGTGGCGCAGTGGTTGAGAGTCCGCCTGCTGATGCAGGGGACACAGGTTCGTGCCTCGGTCCGGGAGGAACTCACATGCCGTGGAGCGGCTGGGCCCGTGAGCCATGGCCGCTGATCCTGCGCGTCTGGAGCCTGTGCTCCGCAAAGGGAGAGGCCACAATAGTGAGAGGCCCACGTACCGCAAAAAAAAAAAAAAAAAAAAAGACAGGAGTGTGTTCAAACCTGGTGAACGTGGGATGATGCACCTGCTGTGTTGTCACACATTTTATTCAGTAAGAAAAAAGAAAAAAAGCAGCTTATGGAAGGCCTCCTGTGGGCCTGGAACCTTCACACTTACTCATCTGGCCTGTGAGGAAGGACCTGTTTAATGATACCTGGCCTGGCTGGAGAAAGGATTTAAGTCTGTAGGTATCATTTGCAGCCTGATTTTACAGTGAGGTTCGGAGGCGTGAAATGAGCAGCTCCCAGTCAGGCTGCACAGAAGGTTGCAAAGGGGGATTTGGAGCAGGTCTTCTGTCTCCTGGTCTGCACTTCAACTGCCTTTCGTGATGTGGGTGACCTTTAAGCAGGAGATACTTAGATGGGGTGGAACATGATGATCACAGGGCCGGCATGAGTCAGTGGGGTGAGGGCAACCTGACCATGGCCTTGACCCACGCTCAGGTACTGGGTTCTGCGTCTGGTACACCCCAAGGAGACTCTGCACAGTGATCTCCTGGTGACATTTGGAGAGGGCTTGGCACTCATTATACCATCATTGTTGGAGCTGGAAGCTCTCTGCCTCTCTTGGTCCTCAGCATCCCCTGTGGTCCTGGCTGCTGGATGGGAGGCCTGAAATGAGCCCAAACTAGTACCAGGGCATATCTGTCCCTGGTGGGAAGGGAGGTTCACCAGCATTAGGTTTTTTTTTTTAATTTTATTTATTTATTTTTTTGCGGTACGCGGGCCTCTCACTGTTGTGGCCTCTCCCGTTGCGGAGCACAGGCTCCGGACGCACAGCCTCAGCGGCCATGGCTCACGGGCCTAGCTGCTCCGCGGCACGTGGGATCTTCCCGGACCGGGGCACGAACCTGTGTCCCCTGCATCAGCAGGCGGACTCTCAACCACGGCGCCACCAGGGAAGCCCCAGCATTAGGTTTTGAAAGGTGTGAACAAGGGGGTGGGAGGTGGGGAAAAAAGAGGAGGGGTACTTAATTACTGACATTTATTTAGTACAAGCTTAGTGTAGTAGGTTGAATGCCCACTCCTCACCCAGCCCGCCCCCCAAAAAAGTCCAAGTCCCAACCCCCAGTAGCTGTGCATGTGACCTTTTTTGGAAAGGGGTCTTTGCAGATATAGTTAAGAAGCTTGAGATGAGGTCATCCTGGATTTGGGGTGGGTACTAAATGCAGTGACTGGTATCCTTATGAAAGAGAGGAGAGGGAGATCTGACCACGTGGAGGAAGACAGAGTGAGTCTGGGAGCAGTGATTGGAGTGATGCTGCCACAAGCCATGGGACACCTGGGCTACCAGAAGCTGGAAGAGGCAAGAAAGGATTCTCCCCGAGAGCCTTTGGTGAGAGCACAGTCCTACCAACATCTTGATTCTGACCCAGTGAGACTGATTTCAGACTTCTGACCTCCAGAACTGTGAGAGAATAAATTTCTGTTGTTGTAAGTCACCGAGTTTGTGGTAATTTGTTGTGGCAGTCCCAGGAAACTAATGCAGCTGGCAAACACGTGGCAGGCAAGTACCTCCTTTGCCCCAGGCAGACATTAATAATCATTATCAGAGTTCTTCCCCATAGAAGCTGACACCACCTCCATCATGTCCACAGGGCCCTCCAAGCAGCTGCTACCCCTGACTGGAGTCGACAAGCTGGATGAAACCTATTGGCATCCTTGCTTCAGTGCCTACCACCAGGCATGGCACTGGCAGTTCAGGAAAGGGTCTGTCAGGTTCACTGTTCTCAAGGGGCTGAGTCTGGCCTGTGTGTGGGCGTGTGGGGTGTGGGCAGATCACCCCTGGAGCATTAACAGCTCTTGTGAGTCTTTGAACATCTGCTCAGGCCCACCTGGACTCCTCTCTCGGTCCCCTCGGGCTCCCCAGCAGCCCGGAAGCAGGTCTGCAGACAGCAGCCCAGAGTTGTGGCTTTACCCCTGTGAGGTGATTAATTCACCCACAAAGCCTAAGCAGTGAAAACCACCACAAAGCCTAAGCAGTGAAAACCACCACTTGAGCCAATATGATAAGGAAAATGCACCAGTGCCTAGATTTAAAGGCTATGCATTCCTGAGGAGGCCTCCTTAACTCTTTCTGGAGTCACAGAGAAAGACAGCACAGAGGAGGTGTGACATGGGACCTGGGCTTGAAGGAGGAGTGGAAATTATCTAGGTGTGGAGGAAGAGAGGAGAAGTCATTAAGACTGCAGCCTCCCCTCCACGGGGGACTTCTTATCCTTCTGTCAAGGCTGATTGCTCACCCAGGGCACTTTTTATTTTATTTTATTTTATTTTCCCGGTACGCGGGCCTCTCACTGTCGTGGCCTCTCCCGTTGCGGAGCACAGGCTCCGGACACGCAGGCTCAGCGGCCATGGCTCACGGGCCCAACCGCTCCGCAGCATGTGGGATATTCCCGGAATGGGGCACGAACCCGTGTCCCCTGCATCAGCAGGCGGACTCTCAACCATTGCGCCACCAGGGAAGCCCCACCCAGGGCACTCTTTCTACTTTCCTTCCTTCCTTCTTCCCTCCTTCCCCTTTTTTTTTCTTTTTTCATCCTAGCCCTCCAATTACTTGCATCAGAATCATTGGCTATACTTATAGACTCCTGGGCTGCCTCCCAGACGTAATGAGCTAGAATCTCTGAGGATAGGACCTAGGTATCTGCATTTTTAACACCTTCCTCAGGTGATTCTGAAGCACCATCCACTGGGAATGATTGTACGTAAGGGTATTTCCAACATAGCTTACCATTGCTGGCCTGATACAAAGCAGGTATGTGTGCTTTTCGGTGGAGCCTCGTTCTCAACTTGGGAAACTCGTCTCCATATCAAGGCTTCATGGCTCAGAGTCACCCTGCGCTGTGGGCCAGTTTTGGGCAGGCTGAGCACAGGGGTATAGCACTCGGTGGCTAGTCTGCATTTTTTGTTGTTGTTGTTTTTCCCTGTAAAAACAGGTACAAAGTGTATTATTAGAGACATAGCAGAACAACAAGTGGGAGAGCACACAGAGAAACAGTTTGTTTAGTGAAGACAGAAGCAAGGCAGATACACACACCCTGAGAGGAAGGGTGTGGCATCCTCCTTAAAGAGGAGGAGAGCCCAGTCTGGGATTTGGTGAGAATGGCTTTGCTACTCATTAGCTAGACGGTCTTAAGCAAAGCTCTTTTCTCATCTGTAAAGTGGGGCAATGATAGAACCAACCTCAGTGGGTTGTTGAGAGGGCTACGTGAGGGTGGGTATGCACAGGACAGTTCCCAAAGCAGAGCTCTTGTTTGGTTTTATATTTTGTTTTTAAATAATGATGATCAAGAAAACTAACATATCATATCCAAAAGGGAGAAAACCTGACTGAAATCATCACTACAAAGCCCAGTTGAGGGACTTCCGTGGTGGCACAGTGGTTAAGAATTCACCTGCCAATGCAGGGGACACGAGTTCAATCCCTGGTCCGGGAAGATCCCACATGCCGCGGAGCAACTAATGCCATGTGCCGCAACTACTGAGCCTGCGGTTTAGAGCCCATGAGACACAACTACTGAGCCTGTGCTCTGCAGCTACTGAAGCCTGTATGCTGCAACTACTGAAGTCCTCATGCTCCAGGGCTCACGTGCTGCAACTACTGAAGCCCGCACCCCTAGAGCCCGTGCTCCGCAACAAGAGAAGCCACTGCAATGAGAAGCCCACGCACTGCAGCAAAGAGTAGTCCCTTCTCTCCGCAACTAGAGAAAGCCCTTGTGCAGCAACAAAGACCCAGTCAGCCAAAAAAAAAAAAAAAAACCCAAAAAAGCCCAATTGAAGTTTGGCTTTTTTGATCAAAGTGGTGAGAATAGGGTCAAGTATGCCTGAAGGTCAGCAGTGATTCTCAGTAGATTACACATCAGAGCCACTGTGTTCAGAAACATCAGTCCACCCTGGTTCCACACTGGTTCCACCCGCCCCCCATCCCCTCATTAAACTGGAATCTCTAATGAGGAGGTATTTGCATTAAAAAAAAAAAAAGCCCTTTCCTATGGTAAGAATCACCTGGAGACACTTGTAGAAATATCTTTCCTGACTTCTGGAGATTCTGCTTTAGAGGGTTGGGGATGGGTTCTGGAATTTGCATTTTTAAACAGGTGCTTCTTTTTTTTAAATTGAAGTATAGTTGATTGTGTTAGTTTCAGGTGTACAGCACAGTGATTCAGGTTCTTTTTCCTTATAGGTTATTACAAAATATTAACTATAGTTCCCTTGCTACACAGTAGGTCCTTGTTGGTTATCTATGGTATTGGCACAAAAACAGACATAGAGATCAATGGAACAAGATAGAAAGCCCAGAAATAAACCCATGTACCTATCATTATTAATCTATGACAAAGGAGGCAAGAATATGCAATGGAGGAAAGACAGTCTCTTCAATAAGTGGTGCTGGGAAAACAGGACAGCTACATGTAAATGAATGAAATTAGAACATTCTCTAACACCATATACAAAAATAAACAGGGGCTTCTTTTGAGAAGTTAGGGAAGCACTGGTTTAAAGCAAGCTTGACCTGTGGGAGAGAGAACTTTTGGCACCATCTAACTAGTCAGAAGCCTCCTTCTCTACTATCTGCAATTCTTTTTCTTTTTAAATTTTTATTTATGTTTTGGTCGTGTTGGGTCTTCGTTGCTGTGTGCAGGCTTTCTCTAGTTGCAGAGAGCGGGGGCTTCTCTTGTTGTGGAGCATGGACTCTAGGCACATGGGCTTCAGTAGTTGCAGCATGCGGGCTCACGGGTTCTAGAGTGCAGGCTCAGTAGTTGTGGCACACGGGCTTAGTTGCTCTGCAGCATGTGGGATCTTCCCGGACCAGGGCTCGAAGCTGTATCCCCTGCATTGGCAGGTGGATTCTTAACCACTGCACCACCAGGGAAGTCCCACCCGCAATTCTTTGTGATGGCACTGAAACCGTGTAACTCAGATTGGGACTTGAACCCATGGTGTTTTTTTTTGTTTTTTGCAGTACACAGGCCTCTCACTGTTGTGGCCTCTCCCGTTGCGGAGCACAGGCTCCAGACGCACAGGCTCAGCGGCCATGGCTCACGGGCCCAGCCGCTCTGCGGCACGTGGGATCTTCCCAGACCGGGGCACGAACCCGTGTCCCCTGCATCGACAGGCGGACTCTCAACCACTGTGCCACCAGGGAAGCCCGAACCCATGGTCTTTTAACTGAGATCACACACCTGGTCTCAGGACTTAATGAAGCTCAGGTTCTTGATGTCTCATGGTAGAAATAATTCAGTGAGAGACAAAGTGATAGGTAAGAAGTGGATTTATTTAGAGAGAAACACACTCCACAGAGTGTGGGCCATCTCAGAAGGTGAGAGTGGCCTCAAAATATGGCAATGGTTAGTTTTTACGGGCTGGGTAATTTCATAGGCTAATGAGTGGGAGGATTATTCCAATTATTTGGGGGAAAGGGGTGGAGGTTTCCAGGAATTGGGCCATTGCCCACTTTTTGGCCTTTGATGGTTGGCTTCGGAACTGCCATGGTGCTGGTAGGTGTGTCACTTAGTTTATGCTAATGTGTTACAATGGGCGTATGATGAGGCTCAAGGTCCACTGGGAGTCGAATATTCTGCCATCTTGGACCTAGTTGGTTCTAACCAGCTTTTGCTATGTCCTGTGGCTATGTCATTCTTTTAAAGGCTGTGTCCTGCCCCTTTCCTCCTGTTTCAGCTCCACCTCCAGGCAGGAGTCTGGAAATACTGTTCATGGTGTGGAGACCTGAGAGTTGTGTTTGGAGATTACAAAGCATAAAACCTTAGTTGGTGTGTGTATGTGTTTATACAAACAACACACTTCTGAAAACTACCTAAGATGATGGTAGAAAAAGGATTGGCTGAAATTGTAGAAATTGGGGACTGAGATAGTGCTCAGAGAAATATTACCTCTAACACTAAATAAAAACAAAAGGATGAGGGGATACGTCCATGGACAGATGGGGAGAATTTAGGACTCGATCCTGAATGGAGGGTCCTGCAACTGAAACAGGGAGTCCCCACTTCAGTCACCTTCCAAGATGGTGCAGCTTCACTGACTACTTCCACCTGAGAGGCCTGGGAGCACTAAGCTTCCCCATGTGCTTCAAGCCTAGAAAATGATAGAACCTGTCCTACTACTCTTGGGACAAAGAGGGGCCTGCTTAGCCAATCTTAGCAAGACATGAGCCAGGGGAAGGCTAAGGCTCTCTCTCCCCTCCCTCTCCCCTCTCTTTAGAAGGACCACTCTCCTCATCCCAGCCCGTCCTGTCTGTCTCTCCCCAGGCTGGCTGCCAAAGGGATGGCTTTGCTTGCTGGACCCCATGCCGCTGGTGCCTTAGGTTTTCTGACATGACTTCTGTTACAGGAACTTCAAAATAACTTGAACAGTATCACGCTCAAATAGTCCCATTTTGAGGAACCATCCCCACTAGGCATGTTGAAGTGTGTAATGAACCAGTGCTGGATTAACAGCATTCTTCCAAGACAAGGATCACCAGACACGGCAACAATTGAAGATGATTTGTGAAAACAAAACAACAACAATGAGACTATTGTACAGGTATGTGAATGTACTAAAAACTACTGAGTTGTGTACTTAAATGGGTGACTCATATGGTGTGAGAATTATATCTGAATAAAACTGTAACCCCGCCCCCTACCCAAAAGTAGAAGAATTAAAAAAGTAAAATGGAGATAATGGTTTCCTGAAAAGGCAGTTTCTCATTTAAAGACATAATGACCAGCCTGTGCAGGACTTTTTTTCTCTCCTATCCTGTTTAGAAAATACCAGCATGTGATCATCCATCAGCATGACAGAACCTGACCCACCCCTACCTCTACAAACCATGCCATTATTTAAGAGGGTGACATTTGACAAATGCCAAAAGAGCCAAAGAGGCTAACCATTGGTTTTCAGGTTGGGTTTGCAAACTGAATCCTGACTAGCATTAATAATAGTAGCTAGTGCTATGACACGCCAGGCCCTGCCTAAGCACACTCCAGCCTCACAAGAACCCTATAAGGTAGTGCTGCATTTCACACTGAAAACTGAAGTGTAGTTTGATAAATTGCTCAAAGTCACACAGCTTTATGGCCAAGCCAGAGGCCAACCTCAGGTTCTAACTCTGGCTGCACATTGCAAATATCCAGAGAGCTTGACAATCCACTGGGCCTTGGTTCCTGGCCCTGGAGATTCTGATTTGATTGATTTGGGGGTGTGGCCTGAGCATCAGGCTTTTTGCTTTTGTTTTTTTTGTTTTATTTTTACTTTGGTCTACATATCTTAAGTTTTTTTTTAAACATCTTTATTGGAGTATAATTGCTTTACAATGGTGTGTTAGTTTCTGCTTTATAACAAAGTGAATCAGTTATACATATACATATGTTCCCATATCTCCTCCCTCTTGCATCTCCCTCCCTCCCACCCTCCCTATTCTGCTTTTGTTTTGATTATAGCGCACAGGTGGTTTCAATAAGAACCACTATCTAGGGTCCAGGGTCCATTGGAAAGGGGAGGTTCACTCCTCGCAGGCACCACTGCCATGGTTTGGGCAGCTGTCCCTGGTGGCATGGCTAAATTCCTCCATTTGGGGTTAATAGAAGGAGGAGGAATATGACTTTCAGGACAGTGGCCGTGGCTGCCAGCTTCCACACAACCTGTGAGGCCCTGTCTGATCCTTGACCTCTGCCAGCCTCTCCTCTACACAGCTGGAAACCCTGATCTCACCCCGCAAGTCCAGCCCCATCCCACCCTGAGCCCTCTGACCCCATCTCACCCTGGGCGGGGGTGGGAGGGGATGGGACGGGGACACTGAGGCATCATCAGCTCAAATATCATAGGACATCACTTCTTGTATGTGGAATCTTAAAAAAGGATACAAATGAACTTATTTACAAAACAGAAGTAGAGTCAAGGATGTAGAAAACAAACTTATGGTTACTTATCCCAGGGGATAAGAGGGGGGAGAGGTAAATTGGGAGATTGGGACTGACATCTACACACTACTATGTATAAAACAGATAACTAATAAGAACCTGCTGTCTAGCACAGGGCACTCTACTCAATACTCTGTAATGACTTATATGGGAAAAGAATCTGAAAAAAATAAAAAAAGAGTGGCTATATGTATATGTATAACTGAATCACTTTGCTGTACACCTGAAACTAACACAACATTGTAAATCAACTCGACTCCCATAAAAATTAAAAAAAAAAAAAAAAGTGTGTTAACAGCAAGAATTCCTGGCTGTCAATCCACCCAACCTTGTGCTGAATTCCTATAGCCGACTTGTGGACTTTGTCGTGGGTCTGCACTGTGAACTAGTTAAGGTAACTGCATGCCTGCCCAGCTCCTCCGTGAAGTAAGTCCTCGTCAGGAACGCCGCTCCCTTTCTCACGTGTGGCCCTGCATTTCACTCAGGAGTGAGTCTCTTTTCAGCCTTTGACCCCTGTAGCTGCCCCTTTATAATTCCTGTCCCAGGTTCCTATCCTGCCACCATTCCTGAGTGGGTCTCCCTCTGGCTCGTTTTGCACTGGCCTCCTTTGGCGGCCTGGCAGGCTGCTTCCTACGAAATGGTCCCCTTCAAGACCCACATGCTTGCCCTGGGTTTACATTTTCAACCCTGTTTAAGGATCTGCTCTTCACAATAGCGATGTACAGTCCTCTGAAGTTAATGGGGAAGTTGGGTTAGAAACACATAATGAAAATACTCGAGGAAAGAAAGTGGGACACACGAGGCCCCACCCTCAAGACCTCTCAGCTGAGGGCCGCCACCCTTCCAGCTCCCCTGCTGCTAGGCAGCCTCTCCCCTGCCCTCCCCACCGTGGGCTGGCTTCCTGCCCATCTCTCTACCATCAGGAGGCAGCTGCAGGAAGGAAGCCCAGTCTCCCCAAACTCGACAAGTTCAGCAGGAGACTGCTAAACTCTACTGAAAAATATGAGCCTGGCTGGGCCTTTGGCTCTCACTGTGGACCTCTGTCCTAAATACAGCCCCTCTGTCTAATACCCTCCTAAATACAGACCTCTGTCCTAAATACACACCGCACACGCTCTGACCTGACGCTTCCCAGCTCCTCTTCTCACTGCCAGCTCCAGCTCAGGCCTCTCATCTTTGCCTTTTAGAAACCCTGTTCAGCCATAAAAAGAAACGAAACTGAGCTATCTGTAATGAGGTGGATAGACCTAGAGTCTGTCATACAGAGTGAAGTAAGTCAGAAAGAGAAAGACAAATACCGTATCCTAACACATATATATGGAATCTAAAAAAAAAAAAATGGTGAAGAACCTAGGGGCAAGATGGGAATAAAGACACAGACCTACTAGAGAATGGACTTGAGGACACGGGGAAGGGGAAGGGGAAGGGGAAGCTGTGACAAAGCGAGAGAGAGGCATGGACATATATACACTACCAAATGTAAGGTAGATAGCTAGTGGGAAGCAGCCGCATAGCACAGGGAGATCAGCTCGGTGCTTTGTGACCACCTAGAGGGGTGGGATAGGGAGGGTGGGAGGGAGGGAGACACAAGAGGGAGGGGATGTGGGAACAGATGTATATGTATAACTGATTCATTTTGTTATAAAGCAGAAACTAATACACCATTGTGAAGCAATTATACTCTAATAAAGTTGTTAAAAAAAAAAAAAAAAAGAAACCCTGTTCATGGACAGCACCCTCCCCTGTGGCTTTTAGCTCTTTGCGGAATCTCCCTCTTCCTTCTCGCTTGAGCTAAGGAAGGAATGTAACTGCCCAGAGCCCCTGCGAGGGAAGCTGTTTGTTCTCACACCCCCAAGTTACCTCAGGCCTGGAAGCCATTGTTGATATTCTTGTAGCTTCTTATTACTGTTTATAAGCCAGTACGTGTTCACCCTCCTGTAGAAAATGGTCCTCCTTTGAAATCTGGGCCGTTCCTCATGCACCGTGTGTAACGTTCAGGATTAGTTTCTCTGCTGACAGAAAGCCTAAAATAACAGTGTCTCAAACACAAGATTTTATTAAGTCAAAGAAGTCTCAGAGGTAGGTGGTCCAGGGCAGGTAAGTTGGCTTCGTGGTCTCAGGACCCAGGCTTACTCTCTTCTACTGCTCTGCCTTTCTTAGGATGGGACCCTCGTCCTCATGGCCCAATGTGCGGTGCAAGCTTCAGTCAACACGCCAGGTCGGCTTCCAGAAGTACCCCAGCGTGGTCACATGGCCACTCCAAGCTGCCAACCGGGCTGGGCAATGTGATTCTTAAAAGTCTGGGTGACGATGGTTCCAGCTAAAAGGCCCAACACCTTTTGCTGAGGAGCAAGGGGCGTATGGATACTGGGAGGCAACTCCCAGTTGCTCCCCGACCCTCCACTGCCAGGGTCTCCCCCACAGGCTCTGAGGACTTCGGTGCTGGTTTCCCTCCGACTTTACCATCATCGTGGGAGACATCAGCATCCATGGCAATGAGACCCTCTCCATGCTGACAATCCGTGCAGCCGCCCCTCCCTACGGCCACAGCATGGGCCTCGTCATCCTACCTCTAAAGTGTTGCCTGAGCACAACCTCTCATTCTCCCTGGGCTCTCCTCCCTCCCACCCTTCTATTCTGGGCCCTCGCTAGGATCTTGAGTTCCTGGCCTCTTCACACTTATCCTGGCCTCTTCACACTTATCCTGGCCTCTTCACACTTATCCTGGCCGCTTCACACTTATCCTGGCCTCTTCACACTTATCCTGGCCACTTCACACTTATCCTGGCCTCTTCACACTTATCCTGGCCGCTTCACACTTATCCTGGCCGCTTCACACTTACCGTGCTCAGTTTCCTGCCCCTGTCCCGCAGTTCTCTCCCCACACGGCCCCCCGTCGCAGGCCTGGGGCCCAGGCCCGCCTCTATCGCCTCTGTCGCAGAGCCGAGGGGCCCCGATGCAGCTGCTCTCAGCCCCTTACGTGGACTTGGTCCCTCCTTCTCTCATTTGCGTTCGCTAGTTCAACCCTAACACTTTCCTCAGGCCCCCAGGAATGGCTCCGCTTTCTATGTTTTTAGAAAAGGGGTCCTCAGGTGTGGCCTCCTCCACGTCACGTCCCCACTGCCCAGGGTTCTGGGACCAGCCTTTTCCTCCTGCCCCATCTCCTCGCGGAGCTACAGGCAGCTGGCTGCAGGCAGCTACACTTCTCATCTTCGCGCCTCCTTGGGACTGTCACGCCTTTGCGTGTCCCCTGGATTTCCTGTACCTTCAGCCTCGTCTTCCTTGCCTTTCTCGTCTCTGGACATAAATATGAGGATCTCGCCCCCGCGTACCTCTGCACATCAGTCTATGGAGGTCCTCTGGCAGCCTAGCATGCTGGAAAGTCTCCTCGCTGCCTCTCTCCACCTCCGCACTCCCATTGGTACTATTTCCCCGACACCTGCCCAGGTGCCCACTGACGTGGTCTTTTCACCTCTTGCCTGGTGACTCTCGTGGGCAGGACTGGCTATCAGCCAGCCCCCTTTCTACCTTCTCACAATTTCTGTTCCCTTAGCTTTCCAGGCACCCCACATTCTTCAGTCACTCCTTCTCTGCGCCACTCCCTCCCCCCACAACCCACCAGCTGCTTTCCTCTCCGTGTGGATGAAGGTAATTCGTATTTCCCACAAAATGGGGGCCACCCTGGTGGCCAGGCCCACGTCACAGATCTACCAAACCCAAGTCAGCCCAGCAATTGTAGGACACACCTCACCATCAAGGAAACCTAACACACCAGTCATGATCCTCTAACTCTGCTTTAGCTTACCTTGCCCTAGAAAATAGGACCTGCTGGCCTTGCAAGGACATCCTGACTTCCTAGCCAACCACACCTGTTTCCCGTCGTCACTTCTAAGCTCTATAAACTCGCTCTTGCCAAATCCCTGAGGAGGAGGGCCCCTCTGCTTGTGCAGCACTGTACTCCCTGCACCCCTGGATTGTTTCCCCTTGAATAAAGGATATCACATGTGGGCTTCCCTGGTGGTGCAGTGGTTAATCATCCTCCTGCCAATGCAGGGGACATGGCGTCCAGCCCTGGTCCGGGAAGATCCCACATGCTGCGGAGCAACTAAGCCTGTGCACCACAACTACTGAGCCTGTGCTCTAGAGCCTGCGAGCCACAACTACTGAGCCCACGCACCACAGCTACTGAAGCCCGCATGCCTAGAGCCCGTGCTCCGCAGCAAGAGGAGCCACCGCAATGAGAAGCCGGTGCACCGCAATGGAGGTTAGCCCCTGCTCGCCGCAACTAGAGAAAGACCTTGCACAGCAACGAAGACCCAATGCAGCTATAAATAAAATAATATAAATATATTATATTTATATTTATTTTTATTTATTATATTTATATATTATAAATATAAATATATATTTATATAAATATAAATAAATAAATATTAAAAAAAGAAAGAAGGACATCACACGTGTTACCAAATTGTTTTATTGTTGTCATTCCACAGTGTCTTGGGCATGCTGAGTTCTCCAGCCTTCCTCCCAGGGCCCCGGCTCTCTCAAGGGCCATATTCCCCAGCGAGCTCTCTCACGCCTAAGGGTTCAGCCACTCCCTGCATCCCAGCAGGGCTTCCTGGTTTGAAGGAAGCTAAGGTTGCCCAGTTCTCAGGCATGTTTGGGCCTGTCTGGGAGCCCAGTGGACAAACTCTCCCACGTCTATTTGTAAGGGAACTAGGGATCTCCTGGGAAGAACCCAGCTACTGTTTCATTCCCTCCATCACAATCAACTAACAGATCTACCTCAACACACATTTGTGAGCACTCTTCTAGGCACTGGGGGATCAGAGGGAACAAAACAGACAAGATTTTGGTCTTCATGGGAATACACATAAACAAGATCAATAAGTAAGCTATGCTGTGAGAAATGCTAAGACGAAAAATCAAGCAGGTGAGGGGGTAAGAAGTGTGTGTGTGTGTGTGTGTGTGTGTGTGTGTGTGTGGACGGGTGCTGATGTTTGAGATAGTGTAATCACTGAGAGGCAAGCAAAGACTAAAGGGGGGTGTGTGGCCACATGCAGGGAGAATGTTCCAGGCTGAAGGAACAGCAAGTGCAAAGGGCCTGAGAGGACAGCAAAGGTCCTTGGCCTGAGGACTGGAGGAACAGCCTAGAGTCAAGGTCAGAGCATCATGGGGGTTGTGTGTGGGGGTGGTGGTTGTGTTAAGGCTGAGACCACAGGGTTTGTAAGGATTTGGGTTTTACTCTGAAGTGGGAAGACAGGGAGGGTTTGAGCAGAGCATGGTCTGGTGGATGTTTTACTCAGGCTACTGTGTTAAGAATGGGCTGAAGGGGGACTTCCTGGTGGTCCAGTGGTTAAGACTCTGTGCTTCCAATGCAGGGGGTGCGGGTTCGATCCCTGGTCAGGGAAGTAAGATCCCACATGCCTCGTGGCATGGCTAAAAACTTAAAAGAAAAAAATACGCTGAAGGGCAGAAACAGGAAGACTAGTCGGGAAGCCATTTCAATAATCCAGGCAAGGGAGAGCAGTGGCTGGGTCTGGGCTGGGAACAATGGAGGTGATGAGAAGTGGCTAAAACCTGCATGGGTTTTGAGGGTAGCGCCAACAGAATGATAATGCTGGGCCCACAGACTGGATGATCCAGACTCTGGGTACGGATCCTTGTCTACTTGGACCACGCCTTCAGGTTGCACAGTCAGGGTGGGCTAGGGACTTTTTTCACCCTGAAGCAAATTGATATTCCCGGAGTCAATCCTTATGGAAAGATGCTAATCCTGGGGTAGGAAAGGAGACAGGCTCGGACTGGGGCGAGGGTGTCCATGGGGCTTGGATCCCCAGGTGTGCAGATGCTGGGGACGTTCCCGGTGATGGTGATTGGTGGTGCTGTTGGTAGTGGTGGCTTTGGAGGGGCGGCGGTGGCGGCTGCTTGAGTTGGCCCTGCCCTGGATGGGGCCTGGCCTGTTGAGGGCCTAGGGTGCAGTGGGTTTTGTTGGTTTTCAGAGAAGCCACTTCTAGCAGTGGTCAAACTTCACCTTGTTGAACATTTGTTCTGTCAATGCAGACGTCAGTGCCCTTGCTGGTGGGCCCTGGCGCCAGTGGGTCAGAGCTGGAGCCATGGCTCTTGGGTAGGCATCGGGACACAGGCATGGCTCTGAGGCTGGGGGTTCCACAGGGGGCAGGAGCAGGGAGGGGGAAACAGTGGATGCCACGTGGCCGCAGAGGTCTAGTTCAAGAAGTAAGTTCAGGGCTTCCCTGGTGGCGCAGTGGTTGAGAGTCCGCCTGCCGATGCAGGGAACACGGGTTCGTGCCCCGGTCCGGGAAGATCCCACGTGCCGCGGAGCGGCTGGGCCCGTGAGCCATGGCCGCTGAGCCTGCGCGTCCGGAGTCTGTGCTCCGCAACGGGAGAGGCCACAACAGTGAGAGGCCCGCGTACAACAACAACAACAAAAGAAAGAAGTAAGTTCATGTAAGTAAGTTAAGCTCAAGAGTTCCCTGGGCTTGTGTGTGAGATGAGTCGGAGTTCCCTGGGAGTGGGGAGAGGCAGAGACAGAGAAAGCTGGTCCTGGTGACTCACCGTCACGTTCCTTTTCACTCCAAGCGCCTGTTGCCTGGGAAGCGTGCCTTCTAGTCAGCTGACTCCTGATCTCTCTCCAGGCCAGCCTTCCCTCCCAGTAACCGCACCTCTGGGCACCTTGGCTTCTGATAGCCAAGCTCTCAAACACAGCACGTCCCCTAATGAGCGCTTCCTCCCCTGACACCCTCCTGCTCTCAGTCTCCAGAGCGAGGCTCCCTTACCCTCCAGCCAGCTGCCCGGCCAGAGCCTGGAGTGCAGCTTGACTCCCTCTCTCTTTCTGTCTGTCACAGCCAATTAATCCTCTGACTCTGTGTGTCACCTCCTAAACATCTCTCCACTCCCTCGTCTTTTTCCCACCCTCGCAGCTCTGGCCAGAGTCCTGAGGTGGCCCCTGGCAGGTTCATCTCCCCATCATGTCCTCCTCTCCATCGTCCTCACCCCGCGGCCCCCCTGAGTGCGTCCCGGGGTGCTGGCTCCATCCTGCTCTCCCTTCGTCAGTGGCTCCCCGTCGCCCTGGGGAGCTCAGCTCTCCCACTGCAGGGCATACGAGGCTCGGCTACCTGTCCAGCCTTCGGCCCTGCAGCACTTCCCGGGCAGCCTCTCTGAACGCGTGGTGGGTGGGAGGGTGGAGGCTCTGCCCAGTATCTTCTGTTTCCGTAGACCAGGAGGAATACTCGCCAAGGGAAGGCGTGGAAGAAGCAGCCCTCCCCGCCGCCCTGGTCTCCTGGACTGGGGCTGGGCTCTCTGGGACCTGGGAGGAGGAACCCAGCCCCCTCAGCGGGGGTTATCTCCCCGTTTGTCCTGCAGAAACATTCATTTGGTGACGGTGCGGTGCCATTTGCCGGTGTTCATTGACTGGGCTGAGCTTTGCTTGGGGAAGGGGGAGGCTTGTGGTTTTGGGTAGGAGGAATCCAGTTTAGAGTGCTATTTATTATTCCGCTAAAACCCTAGCCAAGCCAGGCTCTCTCAAACCTCCATGCTTCAGCCTCTGCTCTTCCCTCCCTGAAATGGCCCATCCTTCTTGGGGCAAATTCCTCTCTTGTCTCCAGCCTCCCTCAGGCTCTGCATCAGCCACGGTGTCTCCCCAACCCCTTTCGTGCTCCAGTGCTCCTTCTCCAGGTGACCCCCCACACTTGGTGCCTTCTTCCATTCTCACCAGCACCTAATGCTACTGCAGTGTTTGTGTGGCTAATGCAGATTGTCCCCCTACCCCCTTACTTCCTTCTCATTTTTGTATCCCTTGCTCCTAGCACAGGGTCCGGCACACAGTATTTTGCTTGATAAAAGTTGGCCAAGGGCTTCCCTGGTGGCGCAGTGGTTGAGAGTCCGCCTGCCGATGCAGGGGACACGGGTTCGTGCCCTGGTCCGGGAAGATCCCACATGCCGCGGAGCGGCTGGGCCCGTGAGCCATGGCCGCTGAGCCTGCGCGTCCGGAGCCTGTGCTGCGCAATGGGTGAGGCCACAACAGTGAGAGGCCCGCGTACCGCAAAAAAAAAAAAAAAAAAAAAAGTTTGGCAAATAAGTCAGTTCAACATAGTCTGTGCCACATATATTATGTTCTAGGCACTGTAAGGTAAGCATTGGGATACAAGATGAGTAGATGGGGACCCTTGGAGTTGTACAGTCTACTGGAAAATTGCACACACTTGCAATTAAGTCCTTATCAAGTAATATGATAAGTCCTACAATAAATCTATGTAGAATGCAGCTCTTGGGTAAAGAAGTATTGGATCTGGAGTTAAGACTGGGTTTAAATCTGCCAACTGAAAACTGGCAATTGCCATCTGCCTCTACAAAGATTGTCACTAACCACTGCAGTCTCTGACCTTCAACATAGCCTAAAAAGAGTATAGGGTGGGGACTTCCCTGGTGGCGCAGTGGTTAAGAATCCGCCTGCCAATGCAGGGGACATGGGTTCGCGCCCTGGTCCGGGAAGATCCCACATGCCGTGGAGCAACTAAGCCCGTGTGCCACAACTACTGAGTCCGCGTGCCGCAACTGCTGAAGCCTGCGCACCTAGACCCTGTGCTCTGCAACAGGAGAAGCCACCGCAATGAGAAGCCCATACACCATAACGAAGACCCAATGCAGCCAAAAATAAAAAAAAAAAAAAAAAAAAAAAAGAGTTTAGGGTGGAGATCAGGAATGAGGCACTCTCTGCTCTGGGAAAAACTGGCAGAACAGGCCTTCATATTTTCAGAAGATTTTATGAGCCCAAATTCTTGCATTTTCTCATATCTAGAAAAGCACTAAAATCATTAACGGACACGTCTGCTCCTCGTGACTACCAGCAAGCTTCTGCCAAAATCTGTGCTTGACTGCATGTATCCCTCTTCACCAAAATCACATATATACTGACCTCACCCCTACCTCTTTGGAGCAGTTCCTCAGAGCTACCTGAGAAGCTGTCTCCGGGGCTATGGTCCTCATTTTGCCCCAAATAAAACTTAACTCACAAATCTCACGTCGTGCATTTTTTTTCAGTCGACAAACCCTAGCTCCATAACCTACTAGCCTTTGTTTTCATAACTGTACAATGGGAACAATAGTACCTATCTCAATAGGTTAAAGATAAAATGAGGTGTAGTATGCAAAAGCATTCTGCATAGTTACTGGGCACATAATATATGCCCAATCAACATCTGCAGAATTGTCCCTGCTGCTAGAGCCTTTGATTTTGCCTGGGGCAGTTGTACAGACTTCGCAGAGGAGTGACACTGGCACCAGATTTGGGGAGGGCAGCTGTAAATTGCATTTCTGGACAGACGTCTGGGAGCTGTGGGCTGTAACTTGGGGAAGCTGAGGCAAGGCGTCTTCCAGAGGACAGGAGCAAGGGGATCTGTGGTGATGTGTCCCCGACCTGCCCCACAGCTGCTGAGTCAGGCCCAGGCCCAAAGGGCTCTGTTTTGTCTGAGGGAGCGGGAGCTTGCTGCAGGACAGGCCTGGACAGGCCCTGGGTGCTGGGACTTGTGCCCAGCTGTTTCATGGGAGCAGCTCACAGCCCTGCCCAGCCCCTTCTGTTCCTCCCATCCTTGCAGGGAGGCCCCAGGGGGCCTCAGCCCAGATTCCTAGAGTGACTGCCAGCTGGGATTTAGAGTGGGGATGCTTTTTCCTTGGGGCTTTAAAGTGCCGCCCCCAAAGCAAAGAATTCCTGCCCCAAGTGGCAGAGGTAAAGGTCAAGCAGCCCTGGGTGAAATCCTAGCTCTTTGAGTTTATAACCTTGGGCGTGTAGTCTGACCTCTTTAAGACTAGTTTCTTCATCTGTAAAATGGGGATAAGAATTCCAACCTCCCAGGGTTGCTACCAGAATTAAATAAGGAAAGCTGTGCTTTCTTACTTTGCACAATGAAGACCTTTGTACCTGGCATTTATTGTTCACAGTAGCTGTAGGGGAAAGTTAAAGAAAGGACCTAGAGACTCACTCTGATCTAATCAGTCATGGAGTCCGGAGAGTCCAGTGCTTCTCAGACTTTCCAGTTGAAATCAGCCAGGGATCTGTGAAATGCCAATTCGGATCCAGTGGGCCTGGGGCAGCAGCTGCGAGTCTGCATTTCTAACAAGCTGCCGGTGATCCCATGCTGCCCGCCAGGACCACGTGCGAGCAGCAGGGCTGTAGGTGCATTTCTTCACCTCCGCAGGGTCCTGCCCCGTTCTCCTGACTGGCCCGGCTCCTCCAGCCTTCCCCAGCTCCATGCAGGCTGCTTACTCTTGTCAGATGAATCTTCCTAAAGCGGAGGAGAAAACTTCTGACGTGCAGCCAAGAATGATTGCAGGAGCCGCTGCTTTTTTTTTTTTTTTTTTTTTGCGGTACGCGGGCCTCTCACTGCTGTGGCCTCTCCCATTGCGGAGCACAGGCTCCGGACGCGCAGGCTCAGCGGCCATGGCTCACGGGCCCAGCCGCTCCACGGCACGCGAGATATTCCCGGACCGGGGCACGAACCCACGTCCCCTACATTGGCAGGCAGACTCTTAACCACTGCGCCACCAGGGAAGCCACCAGGGAAGCCCCCAGGGCTTGTTTTTAAGCAGACTTTAAGTGGTATGAGGCTTAGCAAGAAAGGTGGCTGTTTCAGGCATGAGCTCTCTCTGGGTGGGGGATGCTTGCTCTTAGGCTCTTTGCTGGACTCAGTTTCTCTGTTGCGAAAGGGCTCAGCAGGTGCCTGGAAACCCTGGCTGATGGCGGTGAGGAGGACCTGTGCGGGAAGGAGGCCAGATGAAGGGCCCAGAGCCGTCCTCTGTGCCCCATCTCCACGCAGCTCCAGTGTCTGCGGGGAGGAGGAGGGAGAAACAGTGGCCACACAGACATTCAGACCGATCAAGCCCTGCTTTGAAGAGCTGGCAGCCATTGCCCTAATGTGCCTGGAGATGCTCTGGAGAAAAGAGGAAAATGGGCAGAGGCGCTGAGGCATAGGGCTGGTGAGGGGCTCACAGCATTGTGGGGGGCTGAATCCCACAGGAGTCTTCCCTCAGGTGGGAGGACTTCCCCGGTTTTCTGGTAGTCACATTGTCAGCCTTTGAGCTGGCTTCACGTAGTTCTAATGTCAAGAAATATAAAGTTGAGATTTACTATCGATAAATTGCATGAAACTGAAGAAGGAGCCGTGCGCTGGCAGGGTCTGGAGTTGCGGCAGAGATTCGGCCGCCAGGGGTTGCACTGGTGGAGCCCTAAGGTCAGATGCTAAGAGTAGGTCTGGAGGAGTGTAATTTTCGAGCTGATGAATGAGAAAATGCAGATGGCAATTACTGCACATAAACCACATTCAAGAGGACATTGGGGCCCCTGTGAGGCTTTATCAACGTTTTTGTTTTTGCATAAAAGAGATGACTGGCATGAGCCTGGCTGGTCTGTTAGCTAAACACAGATGTGCATTTGCAGCTGTGGTTACACTTGCCGGGCTGTCAGGAGGAAATTGTATATTGAGTATTAATGAACAACTGATTGAATAGAGGAAGCTGACTGCCCACCAGTTGTGGCTCTGAATCCACTTTGACAGCATAGATGTGAGATAAGGAAATGCTTTAAAACATGGGAGGGCCTGGAGTAGATCTATAGCAAATTATTTTACACCTATGGTGGCTCCATGGGATTAAAAAAAACAACCCACTCTCACAATATTCTTCTTTCATTTATTTATTAATCTACTTCCAGAAAGTGATGGAGGCAACTTACAATTAAAAACACCTATGTAAACTGGGCAGCTTAAATATAAGTCAGAAACAGCAGAAACTAGAGAGGAAGTGGAGAGAAAATTCTGCCCAGAACCCAAGGTAAGAGGTACTAGGCATTAAATATAGGTCCGATGCTCTCTTGTCTTGCTTTCTTCACCTTTCTATACATAAGACTCTGAAGAAGTTGCATTTCCTGTGGCTTCCATCAAAGAAGTTATGAAACATTTCCCCAGGAGCTCAAAGCTGGATTCTGGCTCAGCTTTCAGCAGCTTTCTGAGCCCAGAGAGCACTCAGCACCATCTTTTTGGTCCTGTGGCCCCCTACTCTGCTTCCCTCTCCTCACCCTGGAAGATTACTGCTAACTCCCCATGTTTGTTCTGGACCCCAGGCCCTGAGACAGCCGCTGTCTGGGCCTCAGCTTGCAGGGTGGGTGTCCAGTGGAAAGGCAGCCTCGGTGAGTACAGTGAGGCCAGGTCCTGAGGACAGGCTCTCAGCTGGTGTGCCCACCTGGCTGGATTCCCCTCCGAATACCCTTCTGAATTGGGGCCGGGGGACCAACAGTGCAGGGAGAAGTCAAGAGTGGGAGAGACAGGAGGCTGGGGAGTGGGCGCGGCCTTGAAGGCGTGTTGAACCTGGAACTCTGTGTTTTAAAGCAGGGAAGTGACCTGCCCAGAGTTGGTCCCCACATTCACGCAGCACTGGTTCTCTAGCTACTGTGAGGGGCGACAGGACTGAACACAGGGAATCCATCAGGTGTGGAGCTTGGCAGTGGACCATGACTTGGGTTAAAGGTGGCAGGTCCGTCCTGTGGGCTCCTTTCCCATCTAGTGTCGGTCACTCCCCACTCCTGCTCTCTCGGCTCCAGTCATATCCTAGATCTTTAAGTTCCGGGAAAGGGCTTCATTCTCTCCCGTATCTGGGCCTTCCCAAGATAGTTTTCCCTCCTATGAATATAAACCCACGACCTTCACTGGCTATTACCCGCTCCTTCCTTCGGGAGAATGTCCCTGAGGCCTCACCGTCCATGGCACCCTGCAGTTCCCCTTTGAAATAGTCACTGTGCTTGTAATTACATGGATGGAGTGGACATTCCCTATTTTTGTGGACCAGCAACCTATTTTGTACGTATGGCTATAGTACCCTTGTCTTATTTGGGGGTACCACCCCTCCTTCACTCTGGACCTATGGGCTTTGGGTAAAGTTGACCCCTGCCCGTGGGTGCTGAGAGTAGAACATGTGACCTAGGCTAGACCAATCAGTATAGTCCATCCCTGTGGGCTTCAGTGATTGGTCCAGGAATGGGCAGGTGATCCAATTAAGCCAATCAGGGCTAAGGACACTCAGCCCCTGGATATTTGGGTTTGGGGCACTGATTCACGTCCACAGACCTGAGGCTGTGATGATGTGAACCTGAGTTTTCCTGGACCACCGTGACTGAGATTGAACCAACCCAGAGGGAAGAGAGCCAAGAGATATCTCCTAGTGACATCGCTGAAGCTCTGAATCAAGCTGTACCTAAAGCCCGCTCTATCTTTGCACGTTTCAGTTATGGGAGCTAATCAATTCCCTTATAATACATAGACCTGTTTGAGTTGAATTTTCTGTCAGTGGCAATTGAAATAATCTAAATGATAGCATTGGTCTATGTTGTCTTCCTTTTGCCGTGAGCACAGGGACTATATCTGTGTCTCCGGGCCTGGCTTAGTGCCTGGCCCATAGGAATGTTCAACAAATGAATCAACCAATGAAGAGAGGGGTCTCAGAGCTTCCCCAATCTCACCCTTTTTTCCTTTCAGACCCGGAAATGAGGCAGTGGCTTGTGGTTCTTTCTGGGTGATGATTTTGTTACAGAGTCCCATTGGAACCAATTTTCTTTAGAGCTGGAAACTTCAGCTACAAGAAAGCAGCCCCTTACAAGTCATGACAAAAGGGCCTCTGGGAAAGACCTGTTGCTCAAGGAGATTTTCAAAGTGTCTAAAGTTCTACTGTTGGCAGGATTCCTTTGGTTTACAGTTCTGAGACCTTTTAGGAATTCTCTGTAAATACATATCTATATCTGCTTATATGAGTATGTAGAAGCTCTGACAAGATACGCAAGAAACTAATAAAAATGGTTAGCTGCAGAGAATTGGGATGGGAATTGGCTCGATGGAAGACAGATGGGTGTAGGAATGAGAATTTTTATACCGTTTAAGTTTTGAGCCATATGAATGTATTACCTTTTCAAAAATTAAGAAAGAATATCCATGAGAGTGCAGAACCACCAGAAGCCATTATCAGCTCTTAACAACTGGGGTGGGGGGCATTTATTTATCAGCTTGTTTTTCAACTGGGGCAGCTGGTTTTATTGCAGGAGGCCATGATAGACTGGGCAGGAGTGGTTTGTCCTTGTTGAGGAAGGGGAGTCAGAAAGAGGGATGAAGAATTCGGGGGACCATTTGGAGAGATTTGGCCTGGGCAGATCACACACCTGACAAGGTGAGAGGGAGAAGAATCAGGCAGGTTGAAGGGAGGGGTAAGGCATCAAGGGCCCTCTTTCCCAGGGGCCCACTTGTCTCTGGCTGGACTTGATAATTTCCAAGACTCCTCTTATCTAAAAGAGGTCCTGACACCCCCATCTGTGTATCTGTAGGCACGTCCTTTCAACATTCCAAGCCTGTTGACTCGTCTATAAAACAAAGGGGCTGGATGAATGATCTAGTCCCAGGTTCTTTCCAGTTCTGATGATCTTATGCTAAGATGCTGTCTTCTCTCCCTGCGACCCCTGTGATAAAGCCCCACCCCTGTTCAGAAAAGACACAAGTTATAATCAGGGAATAACACATGTACCTTCAGGACATGCCAAGCTTAAACCCTGAAGAGAGCTTGCCTGGCAGAGCCCCTAGCAAGAACATTCACGGCTCCTTCTTATGTTGAAATGTTGCTCGCTGACGTTAAGTGAACGAGCAGGTGGTGAGTCAGCTGACAGTGCAGTTGATGTGCTTCCTGCCCGACTCGCCCTGCATCCTGGGGACTCCCTTGCAGGCCCTCTAACGCCCTCCTGCTTCAGCGCGCTCCCCCACCGGCCAGTGGCCCTCTGCAGAGCTGAAAACCTGTGCTGGTGACTGTGACCCTTGAAAGGCTGCTGCCCCCGCACCTCTGAGAGAACCCCCGTGAGAACGGGGAAGGCCCTCACCTTAGGAGCGCAGTGGTGGCAGCTGCTATGGTTGTCAGTGGTCAGAGCAGCGAGGTGGGCGACAGGCATCATTTGGTGATGACTGGAAGGACACTGACCTGGTGTGGGGTGATGGTGGAGCACCCAGGCTGGTCCGTGGGGCTGGAGGATGGGTGCCCCTCAGGCACAGGCTCTGTTGAGGGGCAGGAAGACAGGTGGCCCGGTGGGAACATTCACAAGGGCTCAGCTTTAGATTTTGATATGACAGCAGATGAGACAATACATTCAGGGATAGAGGTAGAGTGACAGGACAGAAAGTTGTTTGTCACATCACTGAAAATGGGCAGCTCCTGGCATCCAGACCTTATGGTAGGGCAAGAACAGTAGCAGCTGCTCACAGAGGGGTGGAGAGAGTGGGGGGCAAAGGTACCATTCAAGCCCCATAGACCCTACTGCCTATAATGTGCTGTAGAAGAAAAGATATACAGTTTATATATTACATATGTGTCATTAAATTCTGTAATGATTACATGGCTTGTGCTTTTGTGTTAATACAGTACTTTGCTCAACGTAATCATTTAAATGATATCAGTATTTCTGTGACTTTGTTTTGAGCCTTCATTTCCTAACTGACTGGGAGTCACCGTATGTGGAGGGGGACCAGGCTCTTCTTTCCCGGAGGCTCCGTGGGGAGCCCCCCTCTGAGGGTGGTGGGCTCATGGCTGCCCGCAGCCAGCAGGGAATTGGAACAGCAGCTGAAGAGCTGACTCAGCTGTCTTCTGGCATCCTGAGCACAGGGCTTTGCCCTCCGTCTCTTTACCTAGATCACCTGCCCCAGGTGAGGAGCATACCACTGGATGTCAGGTGCCTTTCTGTGCCAGGGGCTTCTGCACTGGGAACTCCAAGTTCCTATCTCCAGGCGGCTGGGACTGCATTGCCTGAACCCTCTGCCCAGGCGGTCATAAGTTACACACCGATTTTAGGAATATGACTTTGGTTGGCTTCTCCTACTTGGCATTTCTCAAAGCGTTTTCATTTCCCTATTTCTCCCTGACCTCCTCCCATTCTTAATCCTACCAACAGGGACCTCCCAACAACCTCATGTTCTCACTCCCTCCCAGCCTCATGTCCTGTCCCCATTTCCCCATGAAGCCCTTTGCTGATTTTGAAATTATGGCTTACATCTTGTCAGCAAGTCCACTAATCTCAGATTAGTCGGACTTATTTATTTATTTTTTTTGCGGTACGCGGGCCTCTCACTGTTGTGGCCTCTCCCGCTGCGAAGCACAGGCTCCGGACGCGCAGGCTCAGCGGCCATGGCTCACGGGCCTAGCCACTCCGCGGCATGTGGGATCTTCCCGGACCGGGGCACGAACCCGCGTCCCCTGCATTGGCAGGTGGACTCTCAACCACTGCACCACTGGGGAAGCCCTGGACTTGTTATTTGATGGACTACTTACGTGACCTGGCTGCTCGAAATTTGGTCCATAGGCCAGCACTATAGGCATCACCTGAAAGCTTGGAAATGCAGAATCTGACCAGAAATCCCATTTTTAATAATCTGTAGGAAATACTAGTAAGTGTACAGATATCTCTACAAAGATATTCCCTGAAGCATTGTTTTTTACAGAAAAATATTGAAACAGAAATCTCCATAAATAGAAAAACAGTTAAATAAACCTTGGAACATCCATACCATGGAATACCATGAAGCCATTATAAATGAGATAAATCTATGTATACTGGTCTGGAAAGATGTCCATGATATACTATTTGGTAAAAAAACAAACAAACAAATAGCAAGATAATATATCTATATCTATCAGGACTCCATTTTTGTTCAGAAAAAAAATTTCAGGAAATATCTCTATCATCCATCCATCCATCTATCCATCCATCCAAAAGTTCAGAAGGATGGGCATCCAATGAATAATATTTACCTTTTGGGATAGTGGAGAGATTTTCACATTTTTCTATATTGTATTTTAATGCACAAAAAAGTGAGAGTAGGAAATAATTTTTTATTTTCTGTTTTGCTTTCTCTATATTTAAATGAATAAACAAGCCTTAAAATAAAACCAAATCACTGTATTTTGGAAACATTTGTGCTGAACAATCATGCTTAAAGTTCATGAAGATATGGTTTCCCGGTCTCAGAAAGCCTGTCAGCACAAACACCCTCACCCTTGCAGTTTCCTCAATTGCTTTTGACAAGCCTGTCACCTTGATTTCCCATCTTTTGTTGTGAGGAGTCATTTCGTTGCTCCTCTTTAACTTTAGATCCTATTATATTCCTTGAAGTGCTCAAGGAGTTGATTTTTGAAGTGAATCCGTTAAAATGTTCCACTTTTCTTCCTCACCTGGGTTCACAGCTCAAGACGACAAGTGCTTCCATGTAGAAAGGGCTGTGAAATATTCTCGGTAAGACTGATCTGGTGTTTAGTGCCTACCCTTTTCTCCGAAGAACAGAGACAGGTGGTTTAGACTAGGGAGGATTTCTATTTTCAGGCAGAGAAAAACATTGAACTCCACCACTACAAGATATCTTTAACACCAGCAGGCAGATTTTGATGAAAAACCGGAGGGCATGGCGTTTGGGAGCGTTCTTCTGGGTGCTTTTCCCAGAGACCAAAGCCTAACAAAGAGATGAGATCCGGTCCTCAGTGCAGGTCTGCCCCCTATGGGCTAGATTCTCAATTTATTAGTTTCACTAAGTCAGCCTTATTCAGAAGAAGGGTCTTTTTAAATCACCAAGTAAGTCCCTGGAACAAAATGTGTCCCTTTCTTGTCCACTGTGATGCGCTGTTGCCGTGAAGGCTTCTTCAGGACTTGCTTCCTTTTGTGGTCCTTCAGGCCTCAGGGATGGCTGGTGTTGGGCTCATAATGTGGGGTGATGACTGGACAGCTGACCTGGAGTTGCAGCAGGAATTTTAGACTATGAAAGGGGAAGTTTAACAAAGTGCTTTTCTTTCTCCCTCCCTGGGGGCAGTGTATGTTTCTAGCACAAGCATTGACACATGGGTTAGCAGTTTCCATTTTGGTCACATTAGAATCAATGATGAGCAAACGGGGATGTCCAGCAGTGAATTTCACTCGGTTGTGAAATCACCTCCCTGCACCAGCTCTGCCTGTAGATGTCGACACTTTGATGTTTGTTACTGACCAGATTCAAAGACACCTAACAGAAAAGACCAGTTATCACCATTCATTAGGAAATGACCCATGTGTTACCAACTCTACTCCTGTCTGAAAACCATCACCTCTGGGCCCTGCTGCCACAAACCCAGCACAGCGCAGGCAGACACTTTAGGTGAAACGTGCCTGTGCTTTGAAGCTCCTTTTAAATGGGTCGCTTTGGGTCTCCTGTTATAAGACAAAACTTGGTGGTACTAAAACATGCTTAAGGCAAAATGGAGAATGCTGAAGGAGAAGACCTATCTAGAACCATGGCAGAAAGTTATCTTTAAGGTGTGCATTTTTATACTGATAGAGATCTTAGCAAAGAATTCACACTTACTAAGCACCAGGCACCACATTAACTGTTTTACGTGGGTTATCTCACTCACTTCCTCCAGCAATTCTGTGAGGTCAGCATTCGTACCGTCTCTGTTGCACAGGTTGGGGAGAAGGGGCTCGGGGTGGATAAGTGACCTGCAGAACACCATGTCCCGTGCATGCTGCACAGCCAGGATTCCAATCCAGGCCATCTGCTTCCAGGTCTGTGCTCTTTACCTCACCCACTCCAGCAGCTCATGTAGGGCACTAAATACTGATTAACTGGGCAAAGGCAGGGAGGCACAAGGACACCCTTTGCTGAGGACACAGTGCTGAGCCACGTGTGTGCCTGCATAATCTATGCCTTTACAGGTGGAGCCATATAAATCCTTTCCTTCTCATTTCCTGGGTTTATTATTGGACCGGGTACATTTCAGAATAAATGTGCTGGCAATTAAATTAAATATATAAACGTCTTCCACAGAAGCTGAGTGGAAAGAAGCCTGAGTGGTCTTTTGTGCATAGTCAGCTGTGGGGAGAAGCCAAGAGAAGGGATTTGGAAGGCGCTTGCTGGGTCCTTCCAGGCTCCAGATGCTGAGGCTGAAGAGACTTATAATAGGCTATGCCTCAATCCACTGGGAAAAATCTTGTTTAATCCCCTATCCCTTAAGAAAAATATAAAGGTAAAACATTATATTCTTTCAGAGCAAATCTTTCATAATCTCCCCTACACATCTTGTGGATGTCAATTTTAAAAGAAAAATCTTGAATACAAGATACAAGCCAATATATTGGCCTCTAAGTTCTGTAAAGTTTCTCTACTGACTTAAAATTGTCCTTCATCTATTTTCTAGAATCCTGTTTTCTACCTAATATTATTAGTGAGTGCTGCTGTTTGCAGTGGAAGATGGTGCCAGTGACTCACTCTCTGGAGGGCACATTTCTGAGATGCCTCTTCTAGTGGGCAAGGATCTGCACTGTCCACATTTGGAGGTTGCTATTCTTATCCATGTAAGGCGAATGAGTCGTTATGGGATTCAAATCTCAAACTCAGCATTGACCCCACGCTGTTTCTAGGTATAAGAAAAACACTGATGACAATACACCCTGAACCCTATATGAAATAATTACTTTAAAATGCTTACATCATGAAAAGAGATTCATGAAAATTTAATCCTGGGACATTAAAAATCACTTAGTACAACCTCATATTTTTATATTGGCAGTAAGAGCTCTTAGCAAATAATTTTTTTTTAAAGCAAGTGAAGATACTAAAGCCCAAAGAGCAATGTGACATGCTCAAAGATCTTATCACTGCTAGTAGATTATCAACCCTGGCCACGCACTGAAATAAGTGGGAGAGCTTTTAAAAAATACTGATACGTGGGCCTCACTGAAGACAAGAGTTTCTGGGCCTAGGGTCTGGTTACTGACACTTTTTAAAGCTCTCCAGGCAACTCAACTTAAGCCAAAGTTGAGAACCGCTGAGGCTAGACAAGAACCCAGACCCTAATATTCTCCCAGGGTTATCAAAATTGGGGCAGGCTCTCATTCCTCATTCCTGAGCACATGGAAGACTTGACTAATGAATTCTGGAACTCCTTCCTGCTGCGTCTAACCTGGCCTCCTTCTCATTGGAAGCTACCACCTGTACTTCGGTGTTGGGGAGTGTTGGTTGTGCTTCAGTGTTGGTTGGAGACAACCTGAAGCCTAGCTCCACCTGGGCACTCTATCTTGCTTCCTCTAAACAAAGTCATGGAAAATATCTGAAAGTATTATTCTGGTAAAGCTGGGATTGTGTATTCTCACAGTCCAGTGTATTCATCAGTTGGTCTACCAGGGCTCTGCTGGGGAATACCAGGGTGAAAGCCCTGGGTTACTCAACTGAGGTTCTGCTCTAGCTCATCTTGCAGAAAGCAACTTCTCCTTTCCCTTTACACACAGATGTAGAGTCCAGTGGATCTAGGTTTGAATCCTACTCTGCTATTTACAACCTATGTGATTTTGGGCAAGTTCTTTGTGTCTCAGTTTCTTCATCTGTAAAAAAGAATAATGATAAAACCATCTCCTGAGTCCCGCCTTCTTGCCTCTCCTCTGGTATTGATCTCTAGCAAAACTGAAGCCTGGGACAGCCGGTCTTCTTTATCTGTCTGAATCTCAATCCTATCAGGCCCCTGATAATAACTTGTTTTGATGAACAAATCCTTGAGAAGAAAGGCCCTGCTCACTAGTATTCAGAGTTCCTATAAATGGCCTTCTGAAGACAATGACTACATTATAAAACATCTTTGCTTGGGTACTTTGTACTTTTCTAGCCAGAGATGAGCTCTGTAGTCTCCTAACAATTTGGATTTTATCAGAATCAATTCTATTCAAATCTGAGAGTAAAGGGTAGACGGCTGACCAGATGCAAGACACAACAGTCCAGCAGCCTGGGTCATCACTCAGGGACATGAGCCTAGGTCATGCACAGAAACCACCTTGCTTCTAGTTGGAACCAGAGTTTGGTTAGATCTGTGAGGTCAGCCAACCCCCCAGGTCTCTCTCCCTGTTGCTTTCTGGCTAAAATGTAAGTTCCTTCAGGCTCTCAACACTGCTCAACATCTCTAGCCATCCCCTGCTCACTCACCTCCCCTTAGTGTTGCCCCTGGGCAACTTCATTCCCCACACCTTCCGGAATGCCCTTTTGTGGTGAACTCCGCATGCCCTTACACTGCCTTAACTAACAAGGCTTTCTTGCAATGGCTCCCTGAGATCCTTTCATTCTCAAAGTTTGAGATGCCATTCTTCTCCCCCTGAGTTCAGATGAGGACATGCAGTCCTCTTGGAAGGAAGGGGAAGATTGTGAACAAAAGTTCCACACACATAGTACGTGTCACTCGGAAAAAGTGTTCGTCATCTTTCTCCCTCGACTGCATCTTCCAATTAGTTCCATTCCCATCTCATGGAACTACATGGGACAGGTTCTTAATCCAATCCTACTTCTCCAGTGCAGCCTCTTATCTAACCACACTACTCTGCCATATTTACGGTATAAATCAAGCCAAAGAAATTTACTTGCAGCTCTTTAAAAACAACTTAAGAATCATTACCTACAAGAAAGAAGAGCCTCCTTCCCTCCCACTTGGATTTCAATGCCTATGCTCTGTAAGGACCCTGTTTACTTCTCTCAGAGAGTATTCATGGCCTCAGCAGTCAGTGGTTCACTTCTTTCTGCCACTGACTGAAAGCTCCAAGAGGATGCAGATCATGCGTTTTGGAAACCTGCATCTCTCTGACCCCAGAATCTGGGCTCTTCCTCGCAACAGGAATGCCATCTCCCAACGTATGGCTAGCACAACGCTGGACCCACAAGGCATTCTAAGAGGAACAGTATTCAGGTACCTCAAGCTGGAAGGAAACTCGTATGTCATTAAATTCAACTCGCATTTTGAATTTGAAGCCCAGGACACAGTGGCTTACCCATGGTGCCCCAGGAAGTTAGTGGCACACGGTCCCAGATAGTTTTCCCTGTACCACTAGGAGATCATTCAAGACTATAAAGAGATTGCAATCTAATTTCCAAGATGAATATACAATAAGCACACAGATAATTATAATACAAGGCATTATATGAGAAATAGAAAGTTTGAGAGCAGATGGGAGGGGGAGAAATCACACCTTTAGGCTGGGGTGAGGTAATCAAGAATGTGCAACAGTCCTCAACCTTTTTGGTCACAAGACCCTTTTACTGTCTTAAAAATGACTGCAAACCCCAAAGAGCTTGTTTTTTGTGATTATATCTATTGATATTTATCATATTAGAAATTAAAACTGAAAACATGAAAAACTATTTAATTAACTTAAATCCACTGCAAATCACTTGTTCGAATCACTACTAGTCTCATCAGTAAAGTCTCATGCTCAGATTGGTAGATACGAGTTTTCCAAAATTCTAATTTTTGCTTGAAGACTTACATTTTATCATTGGCAACAAATACTAACCAGTAATTTTCCTGGAGGTGACTCACTTTGTTAATTTTTGAGAAAACATATGCTAAATACGTCTGAATACCCATAGTTTGTCAGTTGTTCTTTCAAGCAAAAGTGAATTCCATGAAAAAAGTGGTTTGTTCAGCTCACAGATTGCACAAGTGCTTTTTGTGTACTCCCCATTTAGTCACACAGAATATTTAAAAGATATGCTTTATTAATCTTACTGCCTTTATGAAGGACATTAAGTGAAACTGACTTTTTCTATTGCAAGTGCATGGTGCCACTGCTTTGAATCGTAAGGTGCCAGTAGTTTTACCTACTATTTGCACCACGAGTATAAATGTCAATAAAGTGAAAACGTGAAAAAGCACTAACGTCTTAGTGTTATGAACATAGGTTTGACCTTGTGCGCCTCCTGAAAGACTCCTGGGGACTTCTCTGAGAGTGGACAACACTCTGAGAACCACTAGTGTACAAGACACAGGCTTTGAAAAAATGAGTCAGATTTTGATAGAATAAGATGCGGGAGGGCAGGAACGTTACGACAGTAAGATGTGAAGTATATCTAAGGAACAGTGGGTGGGCTGTAGGTCTAGTTGGAAGAGGAGGGAAGGAGAGGCAGAAGAAGCCAAAAAGATACTGTGAAAAGCCTGGAAGGTCTTTGTGAAGATCATCTAGGCTGAAACCAGACAGAAGAAGAGGCTAGGGTGAGCAGGTGTTTTTGAAAGTTCTTTCAACTTATATAAAAATAAAGCTAGACATGCTTATATTTACTAGTTATAAAATAAAAGTGACAGCAGAGCTACCTTTCTCATATGGAATATTTAGGGAATGAATAAACAAACATGTGGTGAAACGCTTTCCTATAAGAAACATGCTGCACCAATTAATTTAGATAGTATTACTTTTAGGAAGAAGAATGAGAATTTATTAAGCACTTATTCTGAACTAAAAATTATACTGTTATATTATTTTCACATATTATATGATTTAATCCTTACAACAAGCTTACAAGAGAGGTATCACCACTCATACAGATGAGGCAAAGGAAGCCTCAAAAGTTTAGTAACTTTCCTCAGGACATGACTTTCAACTCTGATTTTGTAACACTTCATATTGTCACCCATTATCTTTGGGGAAAGTCTGAAAACAAATTTAATTATCAACCATATGTATATCTATATATTCCATGCAATATTTTTAAATAGGGCACATTTTGGTGTCACAAACCCAAATAAATGTGATACAATGTAAAATCTCTAAAGAGACTGTATATTTTGAATTTTTTCTTTCCTTCCAGAATTACCTTAAACAATATGTAAAGCTGATTACTAGCTGGTATCAGCTGATAGAGGTTTTGTTAAAACCTAACACCTGAAAAAAAAAAATCAACATTTGAGTTACTGTTGAGCCTCATCACAATACTTACTGGATTCAAGAACTTTTTCCCACTACATTAAAAAATATCAGATGAGTAAGGAGCGAAAACAATTAAAAACCATAGTTTGATGCCATCTTCTTTGGCCCAAGAAAAGAAGAGTGTTAAGTGTACTGACATCATCATACAGGTCTGGATGCACACCACCATATCAACATGGCTCCTTCCTGCACTTGGACCTGTTCTTTTAGTTACTACACTCTCTTACACGTGCATGTGCACACATACACACTTACACACACAAAAACTTATGGCATGCTTCTCTTCCCCAATGCAAATAAATAAATTCTTTGTTCAACTGGATGGTTGGAAATATTTTGTTGGTATTTTAAAGGAAATTATCAAAATAATATCAAATTAATCCCCAAATGAATATTTTATTATAAAACAAAAAAATACACCTAAATACATAGTAAAGCTACTTATTATTTATTCATTTCTAGGCAAGATAAGTGTCTGAGAGTACAATGCAGTTCAAATAAAGTAGCTACCTGGCTTGATAAAAAATAGATACTCATTAAAGGTAGAAAATTATTATGAATATTGAAAATAAATATACAAAACATCTTGAAAGTTTTACAGACTTTGCACTTAAAAATTATAGTTGATTAGAAACTATACTGTTCTACATTGATACTAAAATAGCTGCATTTTGGCTTAAATTACAACTGGTAATAATCTATCCATTTGTATATAAACATAATATTCTTTCTACATTTTTGATTAAAAATTATACAATATTAAAAAGCTTATAAAGTAAATTGCCAACAAAAATGTGAACTCATTTATACATTTCTGACATTAGGGAACTAAAATATTATAATTATTATGTTATGGAATGCCAAACATGGGCAACATATCTAAGTTATAGAAGGGTTATGAAGAAATAATTAAAGAGGAAAAAAATTTCAAATCCATAATTTAGTAAATTTGCTCATTAAAATTAAAAAAAAAATCACCATTATGAGTAAATATGCCAAATACCATGAGGTCCTGAATGTGGACCTTGTTGTTCTGCTATTTTTTGAAATAGGCGACTTCAACCCAAATCCCCGTTTCCTTTTTTTTTCTTTAAAAGGATCAATTTTTTAAAAAAATGTATGTATGTATGTATTTATTTATTTGACTGCTTTGGGTCTTCGTTGCTGCATGCGGGCTTTTTCTAGTTGCGGCGAGCAGGGGCTACTCTTCATTGAGGTGTGCAGGCTTCTCATTGCGGTGGCTTCTCTTGTTGCAGAGCACGGGTTCTAGGCATGCGTGCTTCAGTAGTTGTGGCAGGCAGGCTCAGTAGTTATGGCTCGCGGGCTCTAGAATGCAGGCTCAGTAGTTGTGGGACACAGGCTTAGTTGCTCCATGGCATGTGGGATCTTCCCGGACCAGGGCTCAAACCCATGTCCCCTGCATTGGCAGGCGGATTCTTAACCACTGTGCCACCAGGGAAGTCCCCCACTATGTTTCCGATACAATTACACTGAGATAAAATTTTAGGGGTTAAAAAATTTTTATTGAAAGATAAGATTGGTAAACATATTCTTAATACAAAAATGTGAGCATCTGCCACAATGAGATTTATCCTGTTGGAATACTAGACTTACTGGAGCAAGTGATACACATATGCAAATGTGTCACGGTTAGGGGAAGGAGTTTAATGACCAGATCTTTCTTTGCTTGAGTAAAATGGCTGGAACAGATTCAGTATAAGACTACGCAGATCATAACTTTGCTTCAGTTCCTTCCTTTCAGCAAGCCTGTGTCATGCATTTGAACAATATATTAGACACATGCGGTAAAGAGCTTCTGGCAAATTGGAATCTCTTGATGGGGCGGCGAGCTGGTAATTTTGAGGTAACCGATCTTCTGAATGTGCTGCTACTGTAGGGCTCCTCAAGTCTTAGTCATATTAAGAAGGAGCCCAACAGGTTACCTGTTGGTTCAGCTATGCTTTCTTTTTTCATGTACTCACCAATAAATAGTATATCAACCTGATCCTACCAGAAAAATCAACAGCCTGCCCGAGAAGATATTTTACTTGCTGCTCTCTTTACTTAATGGAGTTTTAGGGCATTAAAGGCAAGAAGGTACTTGGAAAATCCAAAAATTACCTGTCTGTATTAGGATCTTTCCTTGTACTTTTAGGTACATCAAAAAACCCCACTTTTTTTTTTTTTTTTTTTTTTTTTTTGCGTTACGGGGGCCTCTCAATGTTGTGGCCTCTCCCATTGCGGAGCACAGGCTCCGGACGCGCAGGCTCAGCGGCCATGGCTCACGGGCCCAGCCGCTCCGCGGCATGTGGGATCTTCCCAGACCGGGGCACGAACCCGCGTCCCCTGCATCGGCAGGCGGACTAGCAACCACTGCGCCACCAGGGAAGCCCCCAAAACCCCACTTTTATATAGAAATGAATACTTGCTAAAAGAGCAAACTAGTAACTTCTGATATCTAAATGAACAAAAGGAGGAGAAATAAGCTAAAACTGGTAATATATGCTTACTACTGTGCATAGTATTGCTTTGAATTGGTGGAGTTAGATCAGATACAGGCAGTGTTTTCACCTACAATATACCTATACTCCCGAAAATCCTTTAATTAGCCACTGATCACATGGTTTCTGACATGTCTAAATTATGATCTTTGCTAACAACAGATTTGACTGGAAGAGGTGATGTGTACACCCCTCAATGACCTCTCTGCAGGGCCAGCTTTATCCCCTTTAACTGCTATAACGAGGAATGTTTATGCTAAGTATATTAGCAGTCAGTAGTACTGCAGTTGCTACTGAATGGCTATACATTTGTATGAAACTCCACAATTAAATTTCTATTTAACAGGGGACAGGCTAGCAAAGAAGTATTTGGATAACCTGTTACCTTACTTACTAAGTGAAATGTCCATATACCAAAAAGGAGTAATTCCAAAATGTTAAAGCACATTATCTTCCCAAGTCCATTTGGTCTTTAAAAATTTGTCCAGCCATTAAATGCAATTTCCTGTCTTTTCCAAAGGGCATGATACTATGTACCTTTACCTAAATGTTGTGACAATTAACAGAGACTGTTCTCATGGATGTATTTGTCTGAATGTGGAAAGTCTGCCTTCTTAGTGTTTACCGCAAACCCAGCGAAGGTGATGATCCGTCTGAAGGTCAATCAGTTCTTCAATAGTTCTCCAGCTGCACTGGCAGGCGTATGCCCGTGTTCCTTTCTTCTTTACCAACTTTGTTTTTAATTTGTGGAATTCTGGCATATTGTTCCTATTAGTAAAATAAGAAGGTTTTAGCACAGTAGCTGTGTTCAGTGCTTAATGACTTAAAAAAAAAAAAGAAATTCTAACTGCTTTATTTTCCTATCTTCACAACATCCAAACGCTAAACTACCTGGTGCTCTCACATGAAAAACAGAAGATACATTTTGGTGTTCTCTTTCTGAGGATTTCAATGTTTTTAAATGGCAATCCTCTAGGTTTATTAAGGCTGTTGTAGAACACAGTGACCTAAAGAGAAGAATTATTGATCTGTCTTATAAGAGATTACATGATATAAGAATAGAGTGAAAGATGCTGGTTCATCTCCTACTTCAAATACTCACCTGTGCCATATTTTATTTTATTTTATTATTTTAATTAATTAATTTATTTTTAAATTATTTATTTATTTTTGCTGTGTTGGGTCTTCGTTTCTGTGAGAGGGCTTTCTCTAGCTGTGGCAAGCGGGGGCCACTCTTCATCGGGTTGCGCAGGCCTCTCACTATCGCGGCCTCTCGTGTTGCGGAGCACAGGCTCCAGACGCGCAGCCTCAGTAGTTGTGGCTCACGGGCCTAGTTGCTCTGCGGCACGTGGGATCCTCCCGGACCAGGGCTCGAACCCGTGTACCCTGCATTAGCAGGCAGACTCTCAACCACTGCGCCACCAGGGAAGCCCAATATTTTAAAAGCCTGCAGTGTGGAGGGGCTTCCCTGGTGGCGCAGTGGTTGAGAGTCCGCCTGCCGATGCAGAGGACACGGGTTCGTGCCCTGGTCCGGGAAGATCCCACATGCTGCAGAGCGGCTGGGCCCGTGAGCCATGGCCGCTGAGCCTGCGCGTCTGGAGCTGTGCTCCGCAACGGGAGAAGCCACAACAGTGAGAAGCCTGCGTACAGCAAAAAAAAAAAAAAAAAGCCTGCAGTGTGGCAAATGGAGGGCATATAAGAGGTATAAAGATAACAGGCTTCTGATGGGTTAACTATAGAAATTTTTCATTAATAGAGAAAAAGTGCTTGTTATTTCTATGTGTTGAATTCATATTATATCTCATTTGTTTCAATGATCTGCTTATTTACGTATACTACCAGAAACAAAACAAATGCCTATCCTGAAATAAATGTCAGTAATTTTTTTTTTTTGCGGTACTCGGGCCTCTCACTGTTGTGGCCTCTCCCGTTGCGGAGCACAGGTTCCGGACGCGCAGGCTCAGCGGCCATCGCTCACGGGCCCAACCGCTCCGCGGCAATGTCAGTAATTTTAACATAATTAAATCTATGCGCAGAACTCATGAAAATGATAACCATCTGACTTGATGCTATTATAAAAAAGACTGCAGAGTTAAATTTAATTAATAGAAAATCAATTATAATTTTCATAATCCATGTACTGAATTTATGTAAATATTCCATGACAAAAGAAAATGAAAAAATTCAAAGTGAAATGATGAAAAAATACATAGTGAAATGATGAAATACAGTATAAGTATTTAAAAAAAAAGAAATACACTGTTAACTGTTACTTGTTGATGTCACTGCAACAGAAAGCAGGAAACAAAGTGCCCTCTGGTGGCCAATGGGCACCACATTCGGTGCTGCACAAAATTCAGGCACAGTTTAGGTTAGACCCTAACAAAACCTAAGAGATTTTCCAGGCCAACTGTCTGACTTCAGGAAACTGAGGCTTTGACCAGCTGAACAACTTAGCTAAGGTTACAGTGAGATAGGGGAAGAACTGAATAAGTTTTACTGCAAAGAAAAAAGCCGAACAAAACTAAATGTGTTTAATGAAAACTAAATGGCTAAATGAAGGACTGTCCTTTATTCAGTCTGCAATATATTTTGACAAACTTAACATGTGACACTTGAGTGAATACTTACAGATTTCAGGAATAGGAATCATAAAAGCCAAGGAACTATCAATAATTAATACATTTAAGTAGTGCATATTTTAAAAGCTGAGAAAGAAAATTTCACTATTTCCCATAAAGCAAACACAGTTTAATAGAAAAATAAGAGCATTTTATTTAGCTATTATGGCAGGATGGTCAAGTACAGCTTATACTTCTTTTAGAAAGTTCTAGAACTTGTCAAAGCTAGGATACACTTATTGCCCTCAAGTGTTTCATCTCCCCTCTACTTTCAAGCAGATCACATCTTCATTCACAAATCAGGCAGTGAGATGTGAAAAGGCCTCCATTTCCTAGCTTTCCCCTTAAACACATCAGTATATGACCTCTTTCCACCCAGGCACAGAGGCAGCCTCTTCCTACCCAAGGCCCACTTTCCATCAGCACTCTAGACCCCAAAGCCTCCAGGACCTTGTTACTCACATAACCTTTCCTTCTCTTGTCTTCCCCACCCCCCCACAATATAAACATCAAAGCATCTCCTACCTTTTTAAAAAAATATTTATTTATTTATTTATTTTTGGCTGTGTCAGGTCTTAGCTGCAGCACGTGGGATCTTTCGTTGTGGAATGCAGGCTCTTTGCTGTGGTGCGCGGGCTTCTCTCTGGTTGTGGCACATGGGCCCCAGAGCGTGTGGGCTCTGTAGTTGCGGCACGTGGGCTCTCTAGTTGCGGCATGCGGGCTCTCTAGTTGCAGCACGTGGGCTTAGTTGCCCTGCGGCATGTGGGATCTCAGTTCCCTGACCAGAGATCGAACCAGCGTCCCCTGCATTGCAAGACTGATTCTTAACCACTGGACCAACCGTTAAGGGAACCACTGGACCAGGGAAGTCCCAGCATCTCCTATCTTAACTAAATGATCCCTTAACTCTGCATTCACTGACAGGCTTCCAAGTCACCTTTCTGGGTAATACCATCCAGTTTCATGGTTTCATCTACCACTTTACAGTCTACATTTCTTATCTGAGCTTCAGAGCCCTAAAGAGTACGTACGGGCTCTTGACCTGGGATTTTGGGACCACACTAGGCTTTATTTGGGTTGGGTACTAAGAAATCTCTCAAATTGTAATTTTTCTATGTATCTGCATATTTGAATTTTTCTGTGCGTATGTTGAGAGGATTCAGATTTTCAGAACAGTTCTTGATGTGAAAAGTTTAAAAACTCTTACATTAACACTAGAGGAGACTCCTAGAGATTTACATGAGAATGGATGCCAGAGAGGTGTGAAGAAAGCCTCTCACTGTTTTCTTTATGCTACTGAAGAGTGCTGTAATAATTCTGATGACTTGTATCTGAAAATATAGTCTTTGCTTAGGCACAGGTTTGGGGGGCCAAAAATGCATGATATATGTACTTTACTAATTTTTAGCCCTTATTTTTTATTTGAAAATGTGAATGTATAGTTCAAATACATTTTTATAACTTAAAAACATTAGGTATTCACTGAGTATTTAAGGATGTACAAATTACAAAAATATGAGTAAGACAGTATCCCAACCACAAGGAGGGAGGCAGACATATACCAACCTAAGATATTTTCAGTCTTTTATTACAGTAAGTGCTATAACCGGTACAACGTGCTGTGGACACACGGGAGAGGATGAGTTTACTTCCAAGTTGAGAGAGTGGTAAGGGAATCATAGAAGATGAGCAATGAACCATACCCTGAGGGACAGGTAGGGTTTAGGTAGATAAAATGGTGGGAAGGTAGCCCAAGAGGTAGAGAGTTTATACAAAGTCATAGGGAATGGGAGCATTGTTTTGATGTAGCTAAAACCTTGCAAAGGTGAAAAGTATACCATGGAAAGACAAACAAAGCTGGGTGATAGATAGGTGGGGACTGGATTATGGAAGGTCTTGAATGTCATGCTAAGGAATTTGGACATTATTCTGTAAGCAGAAGGGTTTTGGGCAAGAGGATGGCATACTCAGAGTTATGCTTTAATTCTCAGCAAGTGAAGGGTGGTCTGGAAGAAGAGACTGTACACAGGAAAGTCAGTGAGGAGGCTACTTCTGAACTCCTGTCCAGAAGTAACATGTCCTTAACTAGGCTGACAGCAGACAGATGGAAAGGAGGAGATGATGCGAAAAATATCAAAGAGGGGGAGGCCACACAATGTGGCCAAGGCCACCAAGAGGCATTACTGCACAGTAAGAAATATAAAGTTGTATATTCAGTACATTTTTCACAGAGTGAAGTTCTTTAGAAACATACCTGAAAAACAGGTAATCACATGATTTGTCCCACCCATAGTCATTGTAGCTTACTACCCAGAAATCACAGGCTATGCAACGCAGATGGTCACACGCTCTGTTCAGAGAAAAAGAACTGTACGTTAGAAATTACTGGTAAGTTTAAATATGAAAATATGCTGATTTATTCACAGACTATACCACATATTACAGATTACTGAATAAACAACAGAAAAGTAAAGATAAATCTGAGTATAAATTTTTATACTATTGGTCTGATTACCTATTTGAACTTTCAGGTTAAATTTCTGCACAAACCTACCTATTTTACTAAGATCTTGCATACTGATACATATATGCACACATGTATATTTACATTTATAAAAGAAAAAAAATGGATGTGTAGATCTTTTAGTTCAATGGTTTTCAAATTTGTCTGAGGCAGATCTTCACTTAAGCTACCTTCTTTACCTGTTGTTTCCCTTCCTAATGAAAATTTCAGGATGCCTCTATCACAGAATTTGCCACATTGTATTGAAATGCTGGGACAATATCTTATTTGTTTCTGTTTCCCCACTACTTGGCATTAATGTATTCATTCACTCACTTAAAAAATATTTACTGAAAGACTACTATGTGCTGGTGAGATTCTGTCCTCAAACATCTTAGATTCTAATTCGAGAAGAAATACTCATAAATTACGTAGCACGTTAGAAGGTAAAAAGTGCTTTAAATGAAATAAAAAGTAGAGTCGATAAAATTGGAAGTACTGGGAGGAAGTGTGTTATAATTTTAAATACAATAGTCTGCATAGGCTTCACTGGTAAGGTATATCTAAGCAGTTTCTTTAAGTGGAGTGGTAGTTGGTACAGGAAGTGGGGTTAAGAGAAGGTTATATTTAAGAAGGAAAAAGAGCAGGTTTGTGTACTGATGGCAAAGATGCAGTGAAGGGAAAAATGCTGCTGATGAGAGAGGGTAGAACTGCTAGAACGATACTCAGCACATAACAGGTACTCAGTGACAACCTGAGGAACCGAAATGCCAAGCAAATCTCAAAATTCATATAGTACGTAGTAACTTCAGGAGTAAAATGATAATATATGGTAAGAATTATGAACTGCTGCTGCAAACCATTTGATTTGTATAATAATTGTGATTTAAAGAAAACTTCTCCATTGTTTGAAGTATTTTAAAACTAGAATCAATATAGATACATTTGATCATCTAAAAATTAAAAGGAAATAACAAGTTTTTAAAATACCAAAAACAAAGTGAAAAGACCAATAATAGAGTGAAAGAAAACATTTTCAACACATAGTCAAATACTTATACTGATAAAGAGTGCTTACAAATGACAAAAAAGAAAAAAAACCTAAAAATATAATTCTGTGTCACTAATATAGGTAGCATAGATTAGTAGTTAAAGAGTGTAGATAAGATTGCCTGCGTTCAAATGTTGATTCCCTAGCTGTGTAACTATAGTCAAGTAACTTAACTTCTCCGTGACTCAGTTTCCCTATCTGTAAAATGGGGATAATAATGCACACCTCATAGAAGAATTATGAGGAGCTAACCAAGTTAATATTGATAAAGTGCTCATGACAGTGCCTGGCATATAGCATTTATTAAAAAGTTAAAATACTACATAAATAACTAAAATTTCAAGCAACCATGAAATATATATTTAAACCAACTAAGTCAGCAAAAATTAGCACTCTGAGACATTTCTGGTGGGTATGTGAACTGCTATAACCTTTTGGCATTATTTTAAGATTAAAATTATACCTAGCTGCTGCACTAGCAATCCCATTTTGGGGACTATATTACATATAAATAAAAGCACCAGAGTATAGGCGTGTGTCTCAAGAATAATTTCTACTGCAGTGCTGTTGAAGTGGCAAAAAACAGGATACCACCTGGATAGCTATCGAAGAGGGAAAAGACTGAATAACATTTGTACTATGGAATATTAGGTAGTTGATAAAAGAGTTAATTAGATTTAACTACTGACATAGAGGTGCACAAGGCAAGGTACACAATAACATATATAACATGATCCTGTTTTTGTAAAACTTACCCCGCAAATTTTCCTGTATATGTGTTTATAATAAGTTTGTAAGAACATGGAGAAAAATGTGGAAGGTAATATACCATGCAGCTATCACTGGTTGCCTCAGGAGGGGTGGGAATGGAGAGGAAGGAAGGAGAGTACTATCTTTCTCCTTATACATTTTGACTTTTTATTTTTTTCAAAAAGCATATAATACTTCTGCAATTAAAAAATAAAATAAAATCCATCATTATATATTTTTTCACTTATTTCCCTCTAAAACTCAGATAACTTAACTTCAGAATTGCAAATATATTTTGGCCTGAAAGTTTCTTTGAGAATAAATGCTTTGTATTTCTAAAAACATTAATCACAACAATAATTAAACACTTAAAATCTTAAGTTTCATAAACAATTCCGTATTTCCTTTTAAACTGTTAGCAATTTATGAAGTTGAATTTGTACATATGGAAATTCAACACAATTACATTTGTACACATTTTAACTTGGATTTTGAATGTACAAGTCAGGAAATGCAAAATGATGGTTCCCAAAGCTGCTATAACTTGCTTTCTTATGCATATGTATTTATTACATGATTGCACAGAGTGCTAACTTTAATGCCTTAATACATATGTGAATTTTGGCTGAATTACTGCTGTTGTGGGAACTATAATTTAGAATTTCCTGACATTTTGTATGTGTAAAATTTCAACCATAATGTTAAATACAGCTTTTTAATTTACAATTTAGGAGTTTATTCAAATCTATTCACACTACCACATTTTCCTACAAACACTGTCCTCTGAGAAAAATAAAACTAACTTGCAGCTAAGAAATCATTCTGCTGCTATGATTCACTCTATTAGACCATTATTATACCAGTCTATGGAATAATCCAGGCTTGCAAGTAGTTTAAAAAATAACAACGAGAGTAAAATTCAATTTGGCTTGAAAATAACACCTTGGTTTCATCTATATCTTATTAATGCCACCACGCTTTGCTACTGCTCTTTCTCCTTTACACCAAGTGGGTAAAAGATTCAAATCTTTACACTCTAAAATCATTCGAGATTACTCTCAAACCAGAGCTTTATCCAAAAACCAAACAAACATAACACATGAAAAATAGGCAGAACAGACTCGATTTCCTTTATGCCCTAGGCATGTAAATCAGTGCTTATTTTCAGGGCTTAAATATATTTTTCTTTTATAACTATATATAAAAGAATATCTAACATAAAGTCACGGTTCCAATGAAAGATAAATTGTCAGGTCTTTCCTCTAAAATCTGAGTAAATACAAACATGGAAGTGTCATCAACAGCTCTGTCCTTTTATCGGGCTAGTAAGTAAAATCTTTACTATTTTAAAGATGTTAGTGGTGGGAATGTCCCAAATATAGCCCAATATAGTCTTCTGCACAGACCCTGGTTCTCAGTCAAAATCCTATCAGATCTACACAGTGGACTGGGGAGTCTTGCTGTTTGGGCAGCTGGAAAACAACAGCTGCAATAGCAAAAGCGGCTTCCCTGTTACATACATTATACAAGCGTCTGCAAATTGGTATACTAGAAGGCATAATGGACTAGGCATCAAGTTACACGTCTGAGTCCTTGCCTTGGGCAAGGCACAGGGCTTGGGAGTCATTCTTGACAACTTTCTCTCTTGCCTCCAACAGCCATTTAATCACTGAATTCTGTCAATTCTATATTCTAAATATCTCAAGTGTGACCCTTTTTGCCTACAGCCACCGCCACCACTTAGGTCACAGCTGCCATCCCTGTCTCTTTCCTGGACCACCGGTACCTACTGCCTGTTGACTGGTCTCCCTGTGTTCTCTCCTGTCTTGTCTCTCCAACTTCCATTCCATTTTCCATTCTGGAACCAAAATTTCTTTCTTTAGAAACACAAATATGATTTTGTCACCCCTATCTGCTTAAAAAAAAAACCCCAAACAACCCAATGGCTTCCACTGCTATAGGACATATTTCTCTAAAATCCTCCAGGGGACCCCAAACCAAACGTCCCCTGACTACCTCTCCAGCCCCACCAGGAGCCATTCTTTCCCCCACTCACTACATTCCAGCTCACCTGGCTGCTCTCTGTTCCTCCCACACCCCTGGCTCCTTCCAGCTCGGGGATCGTGTAACATGGTGGGTCCTCTGGCTCCAACGCTCCCCTGTCTTTGCTTAATTCCTACTTATTTATCATATCATAGTCTGATTAAACGTTATTTGCTCAGGAAAGCACTCCCTAACACTTCATATTAGTTAGGATGCCAATTATCTATGCTTATAGTATTCTGTACTTACCCTTCACATTACATATTATGTGGAAATTAAATAGTTATTTGTGGAATTAAAGTCTCTTTCCTCATCTAGACTGAAAGCTCACTGAGGGCAGGGAAGTGTCTATTTATTTGTTCACCACAATGTGTTCACTCAAAACCTAGGACTTAGCAAGGACATGATGAATTAATACGTGTTTAATGAATGTAACATCAGTGCCTCAATTTCCTCATTTATAAAACGGGGTTAAAAATTCTTGCTCTGTCTGCATCTTGGTTTTTCCCTGTGAAGCAGGTGAACCAATACACATATACTTACAAAAAAGTGCTCTGGACAGTATAAAGTACTTCACACATATAATATTTTACATGCACATGAATATGTATGTGCTTATCTTTCTTTTTTTTTTTTTTTTTTTTTTGTGGTACGCGGGCCTCTCACTGTTGTGGCCTCTCCCGTTGCGGAGCACAGGCTCCGGATGCGCAGGCTCAGCAGCCATGACTCACGGGCCCAGCCGCTCCGCGGCATATGGGATCCTCCCAGACCGGGGCACGAACCCGTATCCCCTGCATCGGCAGGCGGACTCTCAACCACTGCGCCACCAGGGAGGCCCTGTGCTTATCTTTCTGTGTGTGATGATCTATGTCATGAAGAAGGTGGTCAATGATTAGTATCTTTGTGATGGGTGAAGAAAAAAAGATCTGTGAATATAAACATTTACCTGTGCATATATATATGCAAATTGTATGTGTTTTCCCTTCTTGTCACTGTGCAAAAGGTAGGAATGGGGTCGAAAGATTGTGGCATTCTCATGGATCAATGTTATATAATAGACATACATTGAAATTCCATCTGGAACGAGATTCTTCTCTGCTAGAACTAAATCAAAGTACATGTAAAAAATACTACATAAAAGAAAATCTTAATAAAATATTTACTCTTGGAAGTAAACCAGAACACATAGAGATATTTCCTAAGATAAAATGGAAAAGTAGTAGAATATAGGATTCTTGCAGCTGAGGTGTAACACAATGAGAAGGCAGCACAAACAGATGAGAAAGACCCACAAACAACTACAAACAACTGTACCTATAGTAGCTAGCTGACCTGCAACATGGGTGCAATTTTAATGTATTATTTCATTTAATCCTTACAATAACTCAGTTTCTTCACCCATAAAAACTAAAGTATTTATGGGTGAGGATACTGAGGTTTTGTAAGATTATATCCCTTCTCAAGGCTTCACAGCTTGTAACAGGCAGAGTGAATATCTGAACTTAGGTATTCTGTCATCAGAGCCCTTTTTCTTCATGCCCTGGGTATAATCATTTGTTTCTTTATCAGTTTCTCTACTGGCCAGTGTTTTATCTTTTTTGGCATCTAGTACCTAGGACATAGAGGGCATTCAATGAATATTTAAAAAAAGAAAAGGAAAAGGAAGTTCAAACAGAATGACAAAACGAGTCTACAGTAAGTGAATTAAGCAGGTAAAACAGTGGGGACATGCATTAGAAAGGAGTGTCATTCTAGACAGGGAATAAGTGTAAAAATACTCAGAGGCAGAAAAATATAAGTGGAAAGTAGAAGGATAACAAGTGTTCTAGTGGAAGTAGAGTATCTAGCCCAGGCTTTAACCGGAGGTGAAAGAACTAAAAAGAGAAGAGGAAGAACAACAACCTGGTAAAGCAAACAATGAGTTTAGAGTTAATACGAGACAGATGGCAGCTCTCATTTTCCTTCTGAACAGGGGAGAGGTGCTCAAAATGTTATGTTAGGTATATTTTCTTTAATGCTCTATGTGGGTGAGACTACAGAAGATGGAAGTGGATGGTAACTAGGAAACGTTTGCCGTATAGCTCAAGGATGACTTGAGGGAAGCCTGGATTCAAGACAGAGTGGTCTGGAAATGACTGAGACAAATCCAACTGGGTAGACACAGTAAGTCAGGATTGATAAGCAACCAGACTGTATTCTTCTCTAAGGGCAGTATGTGTCTCTAATCCTTTGAATAGACAGTCCTCATCGCACGACGATTCAGGTGCTATCAACTCTTTTATTTACAGCCTTCACAGCAGGCATCACCCCTGTGGGCTGCTATAGCCTGTCTGCTGCCTGGTGTTCCTGGTCCAGGCTGCCCCAGATTCTCAGTTTCCCTCTGGTCCTATAGCCCTTTTTTTCCAGGCCTCCTAGGATCTAGGCCAGCTCTACCACAACCCTCCAACAATGTCCTTTTGGATCCCACTTCCATTATTCAATATAACGGTTATCTCTCCTGAAACGTGATCAGAATGTAATCATATAGCTCAGTCTTTTATTTCTTTTATCAGAAAATGAAGAAGTGCTTTAGAAATAACTAGACAAAATATAATAATCTAGTTAAGTAGGCCTCTATAAAAATAGAACCAAACTTAACAGGACATTAAAATGATTTGCTGAACTACTTACGATAGACAAGACATGGAAACAACCTAAATGTCCATAGACAGATGAATGGATAAAGAAGATGTGGTACATATATACAATGGAATGCTACTCAGCCATAATAAAGAATGAAATAATGTCATTTTCAGCAACATGGATGGGCCTAGAGATTATCATACCAAGTGAAGTAAGTCAGAAAGAGAAAAACAAATACCATATGATATCACTTATATGTGGAATCTAAAATACAACACAAATGAACTTATCTACAAAACAGAAATAGACTTACAGACATAGAGAACAGACTTTTGGTTGCCAAGGGGGAGGTGGGTGGGGGAGGGATGGCTTGGGAATTTGGGATTAGCAGACACAAACTATCATATATAAAATGGATAAACAATAAGGTCCTACTGTAGAGCATATGGAACTATATTCAGTATCCTGTGATAAACCATAATAGAAAATAATATGAAAAAGAATGTATATATATGTATAACTGAATCACTTTGCTGTACAGTAGAAATTAACACAACACTGTAAATCAACTATATTTCAATTAAAAAAAATTGCTGAAAATCGACCTGTTTCTCCACTTTACAACAATGACAATGGAATAGGCTAGGAGTCTGAGGCTGATAGGGGCTTGGGGTAGGTAGCATCATGACCATAAGATTGCCCTGAAAGAGGTACTGAGTGAGATACTGGGTGAAAGGAGGGTTGGGGAAGAGACAACAAAAGGAGGTTTTCTCCTTTTGAAATATGTAAAATCAAGAGACTATTCTTAAGAACTCCTTGGGTACTACAGACCCACAGCTTCTCATGCTGACTGGCCAAGGCAGTGTGGGTGACACGTCATATAGTTCATCTGTCCTACTCACTGGTTTTCACTGCCTGCAAGGAAAAATGGCAAGACAGAAGCTCAACTCCTGGTGTCTTGTGGAAACCAAGCTGGGATGGAAGTGATCCAGGCACTTCAACTGGATCTTAAAGAAGGGTGTCAACACAATGAACAACACATACCCAACACCACAGTTTTTAACAGCTATCACCCAAGAATAATAAACATTTCAGTAAAGTGTTCTTAGACTGGCTAACAAAATATACCTTTTATTATGACACAGACCCTTGCCAAGATGATAAGAACTATGTTTTAACAGGGTTATCAATTTGGAAAAAACCAATTAAGAAAGTATAACATATTTCTGACATCTTACCTCTGTGAAGTATTTGTCCCAATCCCACATGGAACTGTGCTTCCACCAAGGTATACTGGGCTGCAGCTGGACATGTTCAACAGATGGGAGAAAAATAAAATTAAAACATAAAAGAAACATGAGAAGTTAATTTGGCCTCATTGACTCTATATTCTTGTAATCAAATTGTATATTTTCCTGAGCAAGCCAACTATTTCAAGGAAGAGGTATTTATTTCAGGGTCAGTGTGTTATTGGATAAAACCTGTATATTCAGGAACACTCAAGGAGTTAAAATGAGTCACAGAAAAATGTGTTTGCCAAATAATGTAAGGGACAAAGTAAATACTGAAGAATATAACAGAACGTTAATTTTGAGAAACCATTCATACTTTTTTTTAATGCAGCAGAAAGTTATTTACAATAGCAATAACCTCCCATTCAAGTTCCTTTACACTAAGGAGTCACAGACAATAAGAACACTGAAAATGCTGCTGTTGGTCTGTCTCCTGAAAGCCGACCAGTGCTTTGTTGCTCAATGTTGTTAAACGGTAACAAAATCTACTAGACCATGCTCACCAGTGTGTGTAATTCACCAAAGCAATCCCAACTTACCTCTTACCAAGGCCTTGAATGGAAGCTCTGACAGATGTGTTACCTGAAGATTTAGATTTTAATTTCTGTTAAAAAAACAAAACAATAAAAGGCCAAGGGTAACTTAGAGAATTGTAACATGAAAACTAATATTCTTTATTTTATAACAAGAATATTTTTAAAATGCCTTAAAATTTCCTATGATTTTAAAGTTTCTGAAATGAAAACAAGGATCAAAACCCTTTAAAGGCAAAAGGGAAGTAGACCTCCCTGAGGAATTTACGAATTACTCTGCTAACGTTTAGTCTAGAAAATTGATATACTGCCATTATTAGCATGCTAAGATTTAGAGTCACTTTATAACTCTTCAGTTAATACTAGAGTTCAATGATTTAATATGAAGGAGCTGCTATTTAAAACTTCATCCTGGAAAAATTCAATTGAGTAAAAAAAACCTCAGACTCATTTTAAAGGCTGTGAATGGTACTCACCTGAACTAAAAATAAACTAACCAAACTCCTGGGTAACTTCAGGAATATTACTTTTGATCAAATGGAATGGTATCAACCATTAGATGTTCAAGGAAAATGTAGAGCTACCTAGTCACAACCATACAGTAGTTCCTATGTGGTTACATAACATCATCATTAGCAAGCATTTATTAAGTGTTAACTGGTATAAGGTACCAAACAACATGGCCGACCACATACTAGGACCACCGCCAAGGAAAGGAAGTAGGATGGAGAAAAGGCAATTTAAACTATGCAGAGACATGTCATCATTTTACCTAGTAGGTGAGGAAATTTAATGGAGGCAAAAATACTTTACTGTTTCTCTTAACTCTTTTATTTGTTGAATAAAACTGATGTTAAACAGAACTGGAAACATTTTTGGTGCATAGCTGAAAAGTAATAATGTGCCTAAGTCTCTTTTTGTCTTTGGGAGCATGTTCCATGTGCCATCCAGGCTGTATTTACAACTCAAAGCTGGCACACTGGGACATGTGCTGTTGTTTCTGGGCTTTCTCGTGTGAGTCTGAGAGTGGTTAACGAACAAAACAACCTGCAACTGATATAATATTGTAAATCAACTATACTTCAATTAAGAAAAAAAAGAAACACAACAGAATGGGTGAGCAATGGAGGAGGGAGCAATACTCTCAAGAGCATGATCTGGCCTCTGAGGACAAGGTGGGCATGGACTGGCAATTCACAGACACTTCTTTTCCTCATCCAATCAGCGTTTTACATTGATCTGCTTTCCTCCAGAAGTTTACTTGGGTTGCTTTCTCCCCTGCAGGCTGGATAACTGGATATAATAACTAACTTCAAAAAGGGAGCATACAGAAGAAGTGCATAAAAGCTTATATCTTCATGATTATAAGAGCTATTTTTATTTCAAATTAGTATATCTTCTCTAATACTTCTTTAGAGAAATATTTCCTTCTCTTTCTGAAATGCCTCGAACTGAAGAGAGAGTGCCTCACACACAGATACATATCCTGTAGTGCTTAATAAATAATGAATTGCTCAGATGATCAATGAATAACATCATGTAGTTTTTTTCCTACCACTAATTGAATTAGTATTGCTATTCAGCATTTATGATGCATTCTGTTCACAGAGTATCCAACACCATTGCTATTGTGTTGACATGTTATTCAGCTAGGCCATCAGCTTATTAATTTACCACAGATGAACTGAAAATGTTAAATTTAGAGAAATTAAGATTTTTTAAACTTGGTTTTATTTTTATTCTTTTTTTAAAAATTGAAGTATAATTGACCTACAACACTATGTTAGTTTCAGGTGTACAACATACTGATTTGGTATTTCTATACATTACAAAATGATCACCACAAAAAGTCTAGTCATCATACAGAGCTATTACAGTATTATTGACTATATCCCTCATGCTGTACATTTCATCTCTGTGACTCATGTATTTTGTAACTGGAAGTTTGTACATCCCTCATGTATTTTACTCATCTCTCCCACTCCTCTCCCCTCTGGCACAGAGAAATACAAAGCTTAAGATCTATACAAGTCACTTGAATTTTAGTCTGACAAAAAAAGAAGTGGCCCATATCCATAATCTTAACACAATCATTGCCTAGTTATTTTTAGTCCACTGTCTTGCTTTAATCTTCCCTACCTTAAAAACAAACAAGCCAACCCTCTTTGGTATTATATTTATTTCTTAGATTTTTTTCCTTGTGGTCCTTGTAATTTAGACTTCCATTTGGTCTCTTTCTAACAAATATATATATATATATATATGTGTATATAAATAAATCTATAAATCTAACAAATATATTCTGTGCCCACCAAACTGGTAAAAATGAAAGTATATACATTCTCATCACTGCTGGTGAGAAGAATACAAATAAGACAGTTACTTTGGAAAACATTTTGGCAATGGGTAGAAAAGTTGAAGATGAGCACACCTTGTGACTTCCTAGGTTTATATATCCTAGAGAAACTCCTATACATGGGTTAAAAAAAAAGACATACAAAGATATTTGATGAAGCATTGTTTGTAAGAGCAACAACTTGGCATAATCAAAATGTCTAATCACCGGGGATGTAGATAAACTGTGGTGGAGTTATGTAAGGGACTGCTATACATTAGTTAAAACTGTTTATGGCTGCTTACATATGTAATAAAAGTATAAAAGTATGGATGGAAAGGCTAATGGTTACCTTTGGGAAGGAAGGCAGTAGAGTAAGATTTGGAGAGTTCTTAAACTATAATTTTTATTTCTTTAAAAGAAGTCCAGGGAGTTCCTTGGAGATCCAGTGGTTGGGACTCAGTGCTTTCACTGCTGTGGCCTGGGTTCAATCCCCGGTCTGGGAACTAAAATCCCACAAATCACATGGTGTGGCCAAAAAAAAAAAAAAAAAAAAAAATCCAGAGGAGCAAATCTGGCAAAATGTTAAGATACGTTCAGTATGACTAGTAAATATATAGGTGGCTGTTATATTATTTTATGAGCTTTTATAAAGTTGATATAGATATATAAGCATTTAAAAAAATAAAATACTACCAACTTAACTGATTAGTTCATGGGATGAGAGCAACGGCAAAGCATTTGAGATGCTAAGCACATTCCTATAATGAAAGCTGATTTTGGTCTTTTAGAAAAGTATTCTTAGAGTATACAAATAAATACAAGTAACCAACTTCATCTGCAAGTTGACTTTTGTTCAACAGCTTTTCTAATTTCTCAGTCTTTCTGAGAAATAAAAAGCAAAACACAGTTTCTAATTTTTTTCTTATTTAAATCTAAGTGGAATAATTTCTTTAAATAATTGTATTTCTCAGAATTCAAAGGACTATAGATACTTGTGTATTCTAATAAGTTTTCAGACTATTCTAAACATGTCTTGAGATAATGAAAGAATTACTGTACATTTAGAACATTTGACTTACAAAGTGTTTTTTGTCAAAGTTGGGCTCTTCAAATATTTCGTTAATAAGACTGTCAAGATCATGTTCTTTTTTAAATGTTTCTGTTGATCTGAAAAAACAAACAACAAACAAACAAGAAAACAGCTGAAGCTTAAGTGCAGAGAAAGTCAGCCAGCATCAGAAGAGTTTTGTTTAAATAAAGTTCATTACTAGAGTTGATAACAGAAGGACAAATGCGATGTTCTTTTTTTCCTACTATGGACATAGCCTAGGTTTCTTGAGAAAAAGGATGTAGTTCATCAGGTACAAATTCCCACGTGTACTTTTACATACTTAAAATATAACGTTTAAAGTTGTACATTATATATAAGAGAAAGGTGGGTATGCACTTTTCTAAATTACATCAACCATTTTATTTAAGAATACAAAATATGTACAATTATAAGTAGAACCTGAGAATTATAAACAAAGATAATTTTAATATGTCTGATTTTCCCCTAAGGGTTCCATTGTAAGGCAAATAATCATACCTCTTTACTACAGGAGCCAAAGGTTATATAACCAAATGATTAATTACACACATACACACAAAAAAATGATATTTGCTTGACAGAGTATCTCAACTACCTCTTTACCTTCTGCGGGTAAAGCCATCACAGGATTACTAACAAACTGTTACTGCATGGAACTCCTATTTAATAGCTAACATTTACTGAATACTTTACATAGATGAAGATATAGGGACTGAGAGATTCAAAAACTTGCCAAGGTCATATAAATAGTGGGAGGAGAGGCTTGGAATTGAATCTAGGGCAGTCTAGACACCTAACACTAAATGAGATTAACTCTCTTTAGAGTTTACGTTACAGATGCTGTATATCATTATAACTTTATAACTTCATTGGATCATTAAATTATTTGTTTTAAAAGACAGGTTTTTTAGACTAACTCTCTATTTCTAGAAACACATTTGCTCTGAAATTGTTAACATCAGGATTATAGCCCTTCTTTGATACTGCTTAGAGTAAGATAATTAACCTGATGTAAGAAAACGCAGAGGCTACTGCCTAACACTGAATATCTGATTTCATCTATGTCCAGACTTTGCCTCTTCAGTTTTTCCCTAACTTTTACCCTTAATATCTTCCACTGTATACTGGTTTCTTCCCAAGTATGCTAAGTATGCTTTCCTCTTCAAAGAAACATTCCAAAACCCCTCTTGAAGCTGCCACCCTATTTTACTCACTACTGAAGAGTAGTCTATATCCATTATTTCTACTTCCTTACAAGTATATTGGATTTAGCATCAGCTGGTGATCTGGATAAGGGTTTCTTAACCTTAGAAGTACTGACATTTGGGACCAGATAATTCGTTGGTGTGTGTGTGTGTGTGTGTATGTGTGTATCACAGTGAGAGGGGCAGGCTATTGTGCACTGCAGGATGTTTTACAGCATCCCTGCTTCTACCCACTAGATGCCAGTAGCACACCCTTCCCCCGTTGTGACAATCAAAAATGTCAAGACATTGCCAAATGCCCCTTGAGTGGTAAAGTCATCACCTGTTGAGAACTACCCACCTGGTTTAAATTATTTAACCTCTCTGAACCTCAGACATTTTATATGTAAAAAGGAAATCTAGACAACTATTTAAAACTTCTTCCAGGTGTAATATTCCATCTCTGGCCTCTATATCCCTCAACTATAGTGGAACTCCTTTTTTTATAGTCACTACTGCCCAAATCACTACATTCAATGGCCTTTCTCAGTTCCAATTCTCTTTAATCTTTCAGAAGCACCTGACACTTGTGTACCAATTCCTTCAATTTCTTTTGTGACAGCAGGTTGCTAAGATGTCCTCTAGAAATTCTCTCCTCTGGTTTTCATGATGTACTCTCTGGGTTCCCCTCTCTCATGTAATTTCACAATTTCAAGAATCAGATGCATTCAAACTTTACCAGTCTACTCAGTACTGTTAGGGATCCAAACTATCAGCTTCCATAAGATTCTGGTCTGTTATTAGATCACACAATTTCATGATGCCTACGCTTGCCTATGCTTTGCTACAGAAATGGGAAAAAAATGCCATCATTTCATTGAGAAAGCATATAAATTTTAAACGACAGTATACTTTTTGTCTTTTGATGCTATAATACAATAACCTTAGTCAAAGGTTAATAAACATTTATTGGTTCCCTACTTAACTTTGCTTCCTATACTGAATCTTGATTTAAGATATAATTTCTGTCAAAAATAAAATAAATGTAAACACTTGAAACCCACAATTAAATGTGAAACGTATACATAAAAGCTTAAATCTGGATGTACAATGAATGTCCTGGTAGACTTGGAAATATGAACTTGGGCAAGCAACTATTTTTCTAGGTCTTGGTCAGTGAAATGAGCATAATAATAGTATTCACCATGTAGGGATGTGGAGATTAAATGAAATAACACATATAAGACATATAAAAAGGACTCAATAAGTATTGGCTATTATTATAGATATCATCTATGAGATTATGATATTATCTCTAAATATTCCCATCTGTATCATCCTGAACCACTTTATTCTTATTGCAGTTCAACTCACATCAGTCTTTTTTTTTTTTAAAAAAAACTAATAACATATTTCTCTTTATCATTTTGAACTCTTCATCAAGTTGTATATGTTCTGACCATTTATATTAGCAGTGGTTCCTGGTATCCAGATGTGGCATGGTCATTTATTATCTGCAGAGCTATCGTTTTTAAGGGACAATTTTGGTATTTTAACTCTTTTAGAAAAAGAGATACAGGCTATATCACTACACAATTGGCAGGCAGTCTCCTATTAATAAATTCATAATGTAAATCAGTTCCTAACTTTTAGGTATCAATTTTGGCTCAGGACAAAATTTTAATATTTGACATTATATACTACATTTGTTATTAAGTTTAGGGTCTTCGTTACTGGGTTTTTTTTTGCATAATTTACCTTTACAACTACATTGCCAAATGAAGTGAAGGACAACACTTGAATTCAACACATGAATGGCAACAGTACTGGTTTGTTCCAGCTTCTATAAATGTATTATTGAAAAATCTGAGGTACTAAGGTGGGATGGGATGCTACAAGGATTATGGATTTTAGTAGTATAACAACAGGCTACGGAGAGAGGTACAAAAGGACCTGTGCTTGGAGAGGATCCGTCCACCTTAGTAACCCTTTCCATTTTCAGCAGCCTGCTCCAAGACATCCTATCCCTCTGTGCTAGTTCTCCTAAGATGAATAGGCTCTGGAAGGCTCTTTGATAAATTTTCTCCATGCCCCAAAGGAATAAATAAAAAGAACAAAAGAACTTGCAAGGTAACATTGTTGTAGGATAGGAATGGTAGATGTGCTGGGAATGAGTACATAAGAATGTCCAACATTCAAGATAATAATATACAAATTAGTGAGAGTGATATTTGCATAAACAGTCAAATGAGCGTTAGCCCATTCAAAGCAGTCATCTTTTTTGGCCGAGTCCCCACTAGGGATGAACCCATGCCCCCTGCATTGGGAGTTCGGTGTCTTAAACACCGAACCGCCAGGGAAGTCCCCAAAGCAGTCATTTTAGTTGGCTCTACAATTATTGTTTAGAATGCTGCCAAGTACTCGACTAATTTTTAGAACTTCTGTTTCTAAATTTTAGACTCTTTTCAATGTTTTTATCTTCTGAGGGTGAATTTTTATAAACAAATGTCATTAGAGGTAAGTCTTGTAAATTGGGTAGCAATGGTGTTGGGTTCTGACAAATCACACACAGGTGCGCAAAAACAAAACAAAACCCACAGATGCAGCCATAAATGAACAAGATTGACTTTCTTGGGTTGTTCCAAAGCTGCCTCTGTGTAATTCCACAAGCGTCTCCAAGAGATTCAAGCAAGAGTTACTGCAGAGGCTCCCAAGCCATCACTTTGAAGGACAATACTCATTCTGGCCAAAAATTTTGGTTTTTTGGAATTGAGGGGGGAAGTGAGATAAAGAAGAAAGTCCTATTAATGAATAATTACACAGAAAAAAAATGACTGACAAATTTGAAAGATACTTTTTCTGGATCAAAAGCCAAGACTTAAGAAAATTCCCCAAATTTCAATTTGGATGCCCGAGATCCTCTGCTACCCTTAGCTGGGGCCGTGGGGTGAACGAAAGTGGCTGGATTAATAAAGACAGTGTTACAAATAATTAAACCTTTTAATCTTAAATCTAATCTCATTCAATTATCTGAGCTTAAAAAAAAAAATCAACTAACGGTGGAATAGAATGGAATCGTTTTCTCCAACAATTGGCCCAAGAATTGTTCTGCCTTGAGAATGGGGTCCCAAGAGGACCAGAGGCGATAGGGTGAGGTTCTCTGTGCGGGCATCTCAAAGCGGAAAAGATCGCTCACGCAAACGGAGGCCCGGGTCACCGTGACCCCCTCGGGGCTCAAGAGAGACAGCCTAAGCTGCACCCCCCCTCCCCCATCGGAACCCGAGCGAAGCCGCGGGCTCTCAGAGGCGGGGCATCAGCGGGGCCAGTCCTCTGGGGCTTGCTCGGGGGCGGAGTCGGGCCTTGGGAAGAGATGTTAGGATCCTCCAGGCCGGGGAGTTGCAGTGTGTGCGGCCCCGGAAGTGGGGAATTGAGAGTCTGGGCCCTAGCAGGGAGAGGAGCTGGAGGTCGCAGGCGGGGGTACGTTTCTTTGGGTCCGGCGGCGGAGGGCTGGCTTTAGGACCTGAAGCAGGCTTCACCAGAACAGCCCACCCCTCCCGCCTGTTAACCTGAGATTCTCTTTCGCCTCGGCTCGGTTCCGGTCGTTGCTGAGGATGCCACCGCCACCGCCACCGCCTCCGCCTCTGGGCCGTTCGACCATACCCAGTCTCAGAGGGTCTGGTCTGCAAAACTTGGACTCGACCTCATCCAAGAGCTCGTCCAGGTCCTCCGCCATCTTGAATCGTCATGTCCTTCCCTTGCTCTGGTAGCTACAGCACCGTGTGGTTTCCAGGGGCAACGCGAGGATCCGCAGGGCGCGCTGGCCACCCCCGCGCATGCGCGAGCCGTTCCGAGGCTGTCCTAGGAGCTCGCGATGCCTGGGCGCTGACGCGCTCGCGCGGAAGGATGCAGTGGGGTAGCGAGGCTCCGGGGCACAGGCTTTCCCGCGGGGTGAGAGGTTTGTCGGAGCTGTCCCTTCCTGCGCTACTTCGCGACGCTTTGCTTTTCTTTGTTCCAGATTGTCTGGCGTGTTTTGTCCCATCTCCCTCTTCTGGACTCAAGTTGTAACCACAATCACACGACTGCCTAGCTCCCTCATCCGCTCTTCATGTTGCCCCACTGGGGTCCCAGTTGTAATCCAGCAGTTCATAAATTCTTTAAATAATCTGCGGAGAAGCCTGCAAACGGAAAACAAGGATTTGTACTAAAATGTTGACTACTCGTAGTCGGCAGGATTCGAACCTGCGCGGGGAGACCCCAATGGATTTCTAGTCCATCGCCTTAACCACTCGGCCACGACTACTGTTGACGTTGTTTTTGGCAATGAGATCTATGTAGTCTGCACACAAGTATCTACTCCAGTAACAGGTATGTTTAGATCGTGAGGAAAACATTGCAAAGCTGTTCTGCCAGATAAGAGCATATTTGAATGTTATGGCTCTAATAATTTTAACTTCTTGAAGGGCTCTCTTAGAGCATATCTCGTCCAACCTTTTACTCCCCATCAGAAAAAAACTGAATTTTAGTAAAATCGCTAAAGTTAGCGTCAGAAAACAAGAGGTAAGGAAGAAAGCCTAGTGCTGCTGTACACCTGCTTGCAGAGGTGTGCATTTCCAGGAGGGAACCGGCAACCTTGGGGCCACCGACCAGCCTCCGGGCTTCCTTGCCGGGCTCCCAGCTCCCCCCGCGCCCCTCTCTCTTGGACAAACAGCTCCCAAGGACTCTTTTTACCCATTAGACACTAAAATGCTGTTGCCCACTGATTTAAATTCACTACGCAGGGCCAGACTGTCCCACAGTGCCGTAAAAACACTACTTTGAAAAGTGTGATGCGTGATAAAATGCAAGGTATTGTCATTTCATGGTATTGCTGTAAATACTGTGCATACCGAAACCTGAACTTTGAGTATTTCTAACGTGGGATAGCAAAGAGGTTGGCAGCCTTGGAAACTCTGGAGCTAGTTTAATCGAGTTGAATTAGTAGCTTCATTTATTTGGTTTGTTGTTTGTTCAAAATATCTTTAATGTCCCTGAAGAGAAACATGAAGTGGTGTGATGGAGCGAATGTAGAGCCTACCTTTAAATATTCGACTTTTGGGAGGCAGCTGTTAAATACAACCATTATTAAAAAACTAAATTAAATATATTAAAAAACAAAAGCAATACTCAAAATTCCCTACAGTCTAGTTATTTCCCTACATTTTACTATAATTTATGCTGTTGAGGTTATTTACATCTATTGTATATGAAATACTATACAGTGGGTTGTTATTGTGAATCTCTTCCTAACTTCCTGTTAGTGATGTCACTTGGGTAGCTTGGAATCAGGCTTCCTGAGTGTACTTACGCCAGGGAAATTGCACATGCTACAAAATACTTTTCTCACTAGAGCTAGTTGTCAAGCACTTACCAGCACATCACTAATGTTTACCATCAGACCAACCTTGAATACTCCCAGCAAGGCAACATTCCACTTACCTGTCTGGCTGCCCTGGTTATACTCCCTGAAGCTTTCTTTGTTTTAGCTATCAGAATCCTAGCATATTGTATGACTTCCCACTCAATATTTTAAAGTTTTGTTTTGTTTTTCCCTAACTTGCTTTGCTGGGTGATGGTACTTGGAACTGGCCTCCAAAAAAAGACAGGAATAAGCCACTTGATGCTGAAATTGCCCTTGGAATATGGTTCTGGGGGAGGTATGCATAGTTGCCATACAGTTTAATAGGCTTAAATTAATAATCTGATTTTTCTCTAGAAAAGATGAAATCTGAGGTATACCACCAGTGGCTGAAAGAATCTTTTAGCATGTAGAAGATTTGCATGAAGGACTGTGAAAAGATAAAAGAGGAAATGTTTCTAGTTGTGTGTTTTGTTTACATGAATATTGGAAAAAATTGGAGCTTGTTTTCTTCTTCCACTCCCACTCCGGTTTTAATAGAATAGCATGTGTAGATCATCCAGAGGTTTGGTGTTTTGAGAATTTCACTTACAGCTTGTTCAACTCTTCATTGGGTCTTCTGGCCTCAGTTGTGTTGTCTTTCTGGTTTGCGTTAGAGTGAGAAAAGTCAAGTTCAGTGTCTACAATGAGAAATGCCACATATCACATATGTGTATGGCTGTTTGATAAATGGGAAGATGATAGCATACTATTAAAAATCTGCAGGTGTTCCCTGGTGGCCTAGTGGTTAGGATTTCAGGCTTTACTGCTGTGACCCAGGTTTAGTCCTTGGTGAGGTAACTGAGATCCCACAAGCCACAGCGGCAAAAAAAAAAAAAAAATCTCCAGATGTCAGGAGCGATACCAGGTGAACTTCAGTGGCCTCTAAGCAATGGAGGTGGATGTACATGATGAATGTATACTTGGCTTTGGAAGAGTCTGCGTTCGTGCAAATCATATTAGAAGATAATTTTAAAAATATATATTCCTTTGGTCTTTTTGTTTTCCAAAGTGAAGAATATTATTTATTCTCTCTATAATTGTTAATATGTGCAGACAATGATGTGACTCCTTGTCCCTTAACTCTTTCCCAGTCTTGGAAAGCATGCCGAGCGTCAGATGTTTCATAAAGGAGTATAGCCAAGAGTCTTCAGACAATACAATTGTTAAACCTGGTAAAAGTGGCGTGCTGTGTATTATTACATTTACTTAGCATTCCAAGGAAGTATTTTAGGGAAAAGGTGTCCATGATAAGGAAACAAAGCCCCGTTGACTTTCCCAAGTAAATAGATAGATAAATAGATACCCACCGCTGGGCAGTGACAGTGGCGTGGGTGTGAGGGGAGGCATCTTCACAGAACAGTCGCCAGCTTCCCAGCAGCTAATGCTATAGAAGAAATGGAAATAGCACTGGGGGCAGCTCTGATTCTTTTAAGTGGTCCTGAGTTAGGCCTTGATGCAGTGTAGGTAAATTCAGTCCATAACGCACAGAATCTTTACTGGAATTTGTACATTCATCTCTCGCAGCTGTGGAGAGTTTAGACTAGTCACAACTCTCACTGGGATACTATCATCTTTGTAATTTGAAAAAGGATCAGGAGCCTGCAGGCTTGGAACATCTTGAGAAAGCTCTGGCCCTGAAATACATCATCACACGTGGGGGACATCACTTGTGGCATCATCGCAGAGAGCTTAAGAATGCTGAAATCAAGTACTTCTCTGGCGTGATTTCAAATGGCCTGAGAAGTCTGAGAACTGTTTTTTTTTTTAACTGCAAAACAGATTCTTTGCTCTTCCATCAACCCCGTTGCTGTCAATGTGTCCAGTGTTAGGTGCCAGAAATGAGCATAGCCTCTTAACAATAACAATGACAAGGTTAACACGGCCGCCGGACAAAACCTATCACTTTTTTTTTTTTTCGGTACGCGGGCCTCTCACTGTTGTGGCCTCTCCCGTTGCAGAGCACAGGCTCCGGACGCGCAGGCTCAGCAGCCATGGCTCACGGGCCCAGCTGCTCCGCGGCATGTGGGATCTTCCCGGACCGGGGCACGAACCCATGTCCCCTGCATTGGCAGGCGGACTCTCAACCACTGCGCCACCAGGGAAGCCCCAAAACCTGTCACTTTTTTGCCAGACCTTCTCATGCTTTCAGGCCCCTCGGCCACTATTTTTCATGGACCCCCATGTGTCCATATGGTGGGGCTAGGCTCAAAGTTGGTATTTGGGAAGCAGCCTCTGACAGCACAGAGGCCTGGTGAACTATAGTCCTTTGTTCAAAAGGCCAGTACTCACAGATGTGCTCTAAGAGGGTCATACAATTTTTGATCCCACCCAAATGGATATTTTATCACCATGCACATAGCAACCAACAAACAGATCAGCCCGAAGAGGCAAGTGCTAATGTATGTGGCGCAAACCCATCATCCCTCTGAGGAGTCAGTAGTCGAGCCTTTGTTTGAGGCTTTGACATTAAAATAATTTTTTCACTTCTGTAGTTCTGTGAGTCCAGCTCCCTCTTCCCTCCTCCTCGTTTCATATCATTTTTTGCTTTATGATTTTCAGCCTTCAGAAAGTTAAACCTGATTCAAGCAAAAGAAAAAAGGATCAGTTGAGGAACCATGTGGGGCGGTAGGACTTTCAGCTAGGAGTTATAACGAGAGCAAGTGAGAACCAAATGGATGGAGGCCATCAGAAATGTCTCACAGGCCGGGGCTTAGGTTTAGTGCCTCGTAGTCTTCTGCGTCCCCTATTGGCCATAGTGCCTCATAGGAAGGAGGCCAGGGTTTTTTTTTTTTTTTTTCGCGGTACGTGGGCGCCTAACAGTTGTGGCCTCTCCCGTTGCGGGGCACAGGCTCCGGACACGCAGGCTCAGCGGACATGGCTCATGGGCCCAGCCGCTCCGTGGCATGTGGGATCTTCCCGGACCAGGGCACGAACCTGCATCCCATGCATCGGCAGACGAACTCTCAACCACTGCGCCACCAGGGAAGCCCTGAGGGTAGGGCTTTAAGCTGACCAGTTTGCTCTATTTCCTCAGTCACACTTCCACCTATCAATCAATCTTTACAGCTTTAAAAAAGATGCCTGTAGGTTTCTGAAAATCCAAAAGCTCTGCACCTACATGAAAAGCTCACAGAAGTCCCTAAGGATAAAGCCAACAGAACTGTCTCCCTTACAGTGAACTGCCCAAGGAATATTATAGGGGGATGGAAAGGACTTTAGTGATTGTGTATAAAACTCTTTCATTTTACAGACGAAGCAGTTAAGGCCACAGAAGTGAAGCAATTTAGAAATTCTTTAATTAAGAGATTTTCATTGCAACCATTACATTGTCTTATTTCATTATCATACTGGTTATCCTGGATAATACTGTTTTTAGTGGCTATAAAGTTAATGATATAAATTTAATATCAGATGGCCACATTTTGGAATCCTTTCATGCCTGGATTGACCGTATCAATAAACGCTATTTTATCCCCTCTAGTTCTTTGTCTCTGATTGTCTGTGTCATTTGGAGGTACCCACTGCCCTGTAGTTTTTTTTTTTTTTTTTTTTTTTGCGGTATGTGGGCCTCTCACTGTTGTGGCCTCTCCCATTGCAGAGCACAGGCTCCGGACGCGCAGGCTCAACGGCCATGGCTCACAGGCCCAGCCGCTCCGCGGCACGTGGGATCCTCCCAGACTGGGGCACGAACCCGTATCCCCTGCACCGGCAGGCGGACTCTCAACCACTGCGCCACCAGGGAAGCCCTGCCCTGTAGTTTTAAGTGATTATGTCTAGACCTCATATTGCATATGAGGACACAAACTCCTGAAGGACAGGGGCTGGAACTGATGCATATTTGTTTCTCCTGTAGTGCCTAGGAAGGTGGGGGAGAAGTGTGGCTTTTGAGAACACTTAAATTGAAATCCTCTTATTATACTACTTTTGGGGACTAGAAATCCTCACTGTACGCTAACAGTGAGGCTGACTCAACGACCTGTGAATTAGAAGCCTGTAGAGATGCTAAGGTCTTTCTTTCCCCATTCCTGCTAATATGGGCGCAGAATCGTCTGTTCAAGTCACAGAAACTCTCGGCTGAAGGAGAATGAGTCTTCTGAGCATGAAGGGAGGTCTCAGCTCCAGGAGAGGCTGTGGAAGCTACAGAGGAGGGCCAGAGCAGACCTTGAGCTCACCTCTGCGCCCCCAGTGCTGGCACGTGCCTGGCCTTTGAATGAAGCGGCAGATTCCTTCCATAGAAGGAGCAGCATATTTTCTGGCCTTTTGCTTTTTTTCTTATGAAAAGGACATCTTCTCAGACTGCACACAGTCATAGTCTGTGAGTTATTTATCATTTATTGGCAGAACGTCTCTGATTGCTCCGTCAGTTCCTGTTTGCCCTGCTTGGTTGTGGGTACTGAAATATCCCACCTGCAGGATGAACCCCACCAGCCCCTGAGCCGTCCCAGGACTTGCTCACTCTTCTTCATCATGGTTAGATCTGGAATTAGTCTGGGATGGCCTAAGTCTGATATCCAGTGAGCAAAATGCCACATTGATGTCTGCCCCATGAACCCCTGTGTGATGGCATTCTACTTTTAGATTGAACTCCATTTCTATTCTTGGGCTGAAACTTTGTCCAAACCCCAAACCCTTGTCCAGGGCTCTAGTAGTTTCCTAGGCTTTGGGCTTCCAAAGATAAATTGCTACAAACTTCGTGGATTAAAATAACAGAAATTTATTCTCTCAGTACTGAAGGCCAGAAGTCTGAAATCAAGATGTGGGCAGGACCACACTCCCTCTGAAGGTTCCAAGGGACAATCTGTTCCTTGCCTCTTCCAGCTTCTGGTGGCTTTTAGCTTTACTTGACTTGTAGCCTCATCACTCCAATCTCTGCCTCCGTCTTGACATAGCCTTCCCTGTGTGTCTTCTCTGTGTGTCTATTTTATGAGGATCCATCTGATTGCCTTTAGGCCTCACCCAGATTATCCAGGATAAGCCCCTCCTTTCAAGATCCTAAAGTTAATCTGTAAAGATCCCTTTTCCAATAACGTAACATTAATAGATTCCAGGGATTTGACATGGATATCTTTTGAGGGGGGGTCATTACTTAGTTTACAGAGGCCCTGATAGCTCCTGGCCCATGTTGGCCCCTCCTCCTGGGATATGGGCCCCTTGTCTTTCTTGTTTCTGGCTAAGGTTAAGTTTAACATGAATGAGTCTGTCTGGAATTCTGTCACCCACTTGACAGTATCTCCACAGCTGTGGACACATCTTGCGAGTATCTCCACAGCTCCCACGTTCTTACTGCCTTTCCAGGCCTCCAGTTCTAGCCCCTTGGGTATAAGTGTCAGGCTGGATCAGATCCAAGCTTGCCTTTAAATAATGTGATTTTGCCTGGTGGACTCCTTCCCCACCAATAAGCCCAAGGGCAGGGCAGTTCTCTTAGCCTGAGTCGTACTGGAATGGTTTCCATCCTCTTGTCAGCCTGGCATTGAGATCTCAGCATGCCTCATGGCAGTGCCTGTGTCAGGTATAGTTTTCTCATGTCTATAGTATAATTTATTGCACAACTGCCATATTCTGAGCCCTTTGTATAACTTATTTTATTGAATTGTCACATGTGAAGAAATAGGGACAGAGAGCTAAAGTTACTTGCCCAAGGTCAAACAACCTGGGTTTTGAAATTGGGTCTAACTGCAAAATTCATGTTCATTTTTTTGTGCCATACTACATTTTATGTGTTTTGATTATTTATCTTAAGGTTATCTTCTCTCCTCTCATGGCTAGTGATATCCTTAGCTTTCTATGGTATAATCAACTAAAATAAAAATTTAAAAAGATAACTTTCTTAATCTAAAGGAAACATAATTTAAGGAAAGGCAGCATTCTAATGGTGGTGAACATGTGGCTTTAGAAGTCACATGGGCCTTGGTTTCAGTCTCACTTCCCCAGTTTACTAGCTGAGGATGGGGGTACTTGAAGGCATTCTTTATCTTCTCTGTCAGTTTCTTCATATGTTAAAAAATGGGGCTAGTAATACAGTAATGGATGTTGGGAGGGTTGACTGGGAGCCCCAGGAGGAGGCGACAGAATTGCAGAGCCACTGAGAGAGCAGGACAGCCTCTAACAATGAGCCCAGTGGAAAAGACCATCTTTATGGCCTAGCACCTCTCTGGGCTTGCCTAATGTTTTCTGTCCAAAGTCAGGGCACTGCTTTGTAACAGATTACTGGATTAAGTAGAGAGGAGTTAGTTTCATCCCTTTAAAACAAATCTACACATCAAAGACTACTTTGCTTGAGCCCTAGGGAGGGGCACAAGATGGAAGTTAGACCTCCTGATAGTGAGGAAGTAGTCAGGCAAGTCAGAAGGGGTCTTGGAGGGATCCCTATTGAGGGCAGAGAGAACAGGTGTTCAGATGTTCCAGGGCAGATGATGTCAGAGAACACATATACCTGTTGCACAAAATCCTTTCTGTTGAATCCTGCTGCTACTACCCCAGTTCAAACCCTTGTCCATGACAAAAAATCTGCAAATATCCTCTAACTGGTTTCCCTACCCCCAGGCACTCTTCCTCCAATCAGACCTGTATACTTATACTCCTGGCAGTCTTCTTAGAACTGGCTCACAGTAAGAAATGCATTTTAGATGACAGCACAGTAGACACATACATCTCTCTGCTGTCTGTCTATCTAGTCATCTGCTCCCTTACCTGTATGTTATCTATCTAAAGTGAGACAAAAGTTTTATGAAATTGTATTTTAATCTATGTGAGATGCCTTCTGATCTATTCTATTCCATTCCATTCCATTCTGTCCTTTTATTTGGAAAAAAAAGTGCTAGTCAAAACCTACTTAAATTGATTCCTAATAAGTAGTGACCCACGGTTTGAAGTGTTCTGTTCTTAGAGCATTACTCTGATTATGTCCTTAGCTTCTTACTAAAGCTCTGATGGTCTTACATTGCCTTCCATATGAAGTCCAAATCCTTAGCCTGGAAGGCTCCTAGCTCCCCCTCAGATCCCCCTGGCAGGAGGCAGCAGACTGGGGCCTTTGGACTCAGGTGGGCCAGAACCGAAGGCTGGTCTATGGCACTTAGAAGTACTGTGGCCTTGGACAAGTTAACTTTTTTTGTTGTTGTTGTTGCAGTACGCGGGCCTCTCACTGCTGTGGCCTCTCCCGTTGCAGAGCACAGGCTCCGGACGTGCAGGCTCAGCGGCCACGGCTCACGGGCCCAGCCGCTCTATGGCATGTGGGATCTTCCCGGACCGGGGCACGAACCCGCGTCCCCTGCATCGGCAGGCAGACTCTCAACCACTGCGCCACCAGGGAAGCCCTAACTTAATTTTTTATATCCCTGAACCTTCACTTGTAAGAGGGGATAATGATGCCTACCTCACTGGGCTGTTGTGAGGGTCAGATGAGAGTACACACAGTAAGTGCTCAGTAAAATTTAGTGGTGAGGTTTTCTGCCCAGTATGTGCTCTGGTTCCCAACATACTCCACTTCTGGCTGTTTTCCAGAAGAATTTGGTGCCCTCCTGTATCTGTGCATTTGTTCATTCTATTACTCCTTCCCTGACCTGACTGCCTTTTTTGGGGAAATCTAATCAATCTTTCTTGACTCAGCCAAAATGTCACCATTTTAGTTTCAACTGATCGATGAATGAAAAGTGGTCCATGCCTCCCTTGACTATCTGTAGCCCTATAACCATGTTGTGGCACTTATTGTCTGTCATAGTTATTTCTAGTGTCCCTTACAAGAATGTGAGATGCATGAGGATGGGGAATGTGTTCACCCCATGTGTACTCTGCCAGTGTGCATCCCCTCAAAACACTTAGCACAAATAATATATTGAATGATTAAGTGTGTAAAATTGCCACTTGCTGTAGGAAGCTGGGATGAATATGGCTCTTAAGTTTTCTAGTTAAGATAGAATGTTTGATAACTGTGTATATAACTGAGGATGTCTTGCCTACCCTATATTTTTAATTCCATCAGAAATAAAAATAATCCTTGGTTGATCTGAACCTTTCATATATACATAGACTGTTCATGTAAGTGACCAGCTTGGGCTGTTTTTTTTTTTTTGGCTGCGTTGGGTCTTTGTTGCTGTGAGTGGGCCTTCTCTAGTTGTGGCAAGCGGGGGCTACTCTTTGTTGCGGTGGCTTCTTTTGTTGTGGAGCATGGGCTCTAGGCGCATGGGCTTCAGTAGATGCAGCACGTGGGCTCAGTAGTTGTGGTGCGTGGGCTCTAGGGCATGCAGGCTTCAGTAGTTGTGGCTCGAAGTCTCAGTAGTTGTGGCTTGTGGTCTCTAGAGCGCAGGCTCAGCAGTTGCGGCACACGGGCTTAGTTGCTCCGTGGCATGTGGGATCCTCCTGGACCAGGGATCGAACCCATGTCCCTTGCAATGGCAGGCAGATTCTTAAACACTGCGCCACCAGGGAAGTCCCTCAGGCTGGTTTTTTATCAGTGATATCAATGTGGTTAATGACCATTCCCAGAATTATCTTGTATGCACATGTCTGTGTGTGCTTTAATTCTTATATCAGTGTATGGTAGGGGAAAATTAGTTAGCAAAATAACAGAATGGTATAGTTCTAGAAGAAATCCTGGCTTAGGAGTACAGGGTGGTGGTTATGAGTACAGGCTCTGGACTTAAACCTCCTGAATTTAAACCCTATTTATATAGAATTCATCTATTTACTGGTTGTGCTATTTAATCTCTCTATGTGTCTATGTCCTCATCTGTATAATTGGGGGCTAATAAGAGTACCTACATTTTTAGGACTATTATGAGGATTAAAAGAGTTAATACATGTGAAGTATTTAGATAGTATCTGGTCAGCATCTACCCGTTGAACACTATGCATACCCTATGTTCTAGAAATTCCGCTTCTAGGTATATACCCAATATGAGTACATATATTTACCAAGAGACATTTACTGGAATGTTCACAGTAGCATGATTTATTGTTATAATAGCCCCAAACTAGAAGCTACCCCAATGCCCATCAACAGTACAATGGATAAATAAATTCCATTATATGTAAATAATAGTATGTTATATAGCAATGAAAATGAATAAACTTTATGTGCATGTAACATGGATGAATCTCACAAACATAATATAGAGTAAAAGTAGCCAGGTATGAGAAAGTAAATACAGTTTATGATTCCTTTATATAAAGGTCAAAAACAGGCAAAACTAGAAAATAGAATGACTGCCCTAGTTGTGGAGAATGACTAGAAAGTAGCATGAGGAGAGTATCTGGGGGTGCTGGATGTGTTGACTTTTTGTTGTGGATACTGACTATGTGGGTGTGCTCGGTTTGTGAAAATTCACCAACCTGTATACTTGTGATTTCTGTATTTTTCTTTATGTAAATTATTTCTAAGAAGTTTTTAAAAACACTGTTGACCTGAACTTAATAGACTGCCAAATATTTCTCTGGCAAAGATGGGTTTATTCAGGATTGGCAGAGAATTGCAATTTTGGCTCTGCAACCATGGCAAGCCATGTGCAAGTCCCCACACGACAAGGGAAGAATGCTTTTATAGAGGAAAGAAGTAAGTTGGGAGGGCTATTGTAAACCAAGTCCATGGCTTTTCATTGACTGAGTCCTTTCCAAGGAAGAAGAGGAGTCATTCTTGTTCCTCTTGGGCTCTGCTCTCGCTGTAGGGCATGGAGCTCCCTCTTCTGGTCTCCCAAATCTATTTAATTGAGGTTTCTGTTTATTAAGTTTTTGTATTTCCCCCTTTTGATCAAGATCTTTCACTGAAAGCATCCCTGATCAAGAGTCAGATTTTCAACTTTCAGTGGCTTTTTGTCTCTCAGTGTTAAGAAAGATGTAGTGTCTCAGGTTGGAGGGAAAGTGAACAGATTGGAAACTTATTAAGGTCACATTCGAGACAAAGAGGGTTGGAGGGAGAACTCTCAGGCACTTTTAATCTAAAGTCTATATGTTATCAGGTTTATAGACGTTAGAGATCATCTGAAGTGTTGTACAATCTCAAAGGGTTGGCAATAAACTTCCAAGAGGCCTGGTCTAGATATCTTGGGAAAGCTGTGTCATCAGTTGCCTACTCCTTCAATTCCAGGAAGTCTTAATTTTCAGGTCACCAGATGATGTGCAGGTCGAGTCACGTTTCATTGCTTTATTTAGGTGTTTCATGTGAATCCAAGAGTCTCTTTCCTAGAATTTGGTGGCATGTGGGTTACTTAGCAATACCTGAAAGGGGCCTTTCCAGCAAGGTTGAAGAAGGTTCTTCTGGAGGTATCTTTTCTAATAACCAAAATCTCTAGGTTGCAAGGTGTGGCACTTAAGGTCTTTATCTCCCGACATATTTTTAATAGAAGCAATTAGGCCTTTGCAATATTAGACTATCTCTACTTTCATCAGTTGTGGGTCAAAAGAAGCAGTAGCCAAGTACCTTGGGCATCCTATGACTATCTCAAAAGCTGAGTTTATGAGTTCCAAAAGGTGTGGATCTCAGATTTAGAAGCATTAATGGCAATGTTTTGGCCAAGGTATTTGAAAGACCTCTACATATTTTGCCATCTGAGTATTAATAATGCCATTAGTGTGTTTGAAAAACCAGAGGATTGAGGGTGATAAACATAACAAAAGTGTTATAAAACCAGAAAACAGTGCAGACCTGTTGAAGTACATGGCCAGTAAAATGCATTCCTCAATCACTATGAAGTTTTAGAGGAGTTCCCCAGATAGGGGTAATCTCTTCCTAAAGGACTTTAGCCACAGGAGAGGCAGTAGTCTGAAAGGGAAGGCTTCAGTCCAGCATGAAAACATACAGACCATGACTAAAACAGATTTATATCCATTAGACAGAGAAAGTTGTATGAAATCCATTTGCCAGACCTCTAGGCTCTTTACAGTGTTTGGGAGCAGTATGAACAGGCTTCCCTGGTTTGTATCAGGCAAGTGGAATAGTAAGGTAGGCACTTTTTGTGGCCTGGTTAATATTTTCCCTGCAATATTGGCTCAATAAGGCTATCATTTTGTCAGAAGACCAGTGGTTTAATGCATGTACTGGGGTGAGGAGTGGAAATTTTAGTCTCCAGTAGGACTAGGTTGATATTTGGTCTAAACCAGAACTTTCCCTTTTTGTCAAACCAACAGTTGTTGAATGTCCAATCTTTTTTTTTTTTTCCTGAGGCCAATTGTTGGGCTTCTCTAAGTCAGTTTTTCTAAGTTATCATTTGGTGAACCATCCCTCTAGACCGTGACAGAGGTTTGGCTGTTGTTGGTCCCTTTAAAAAAGCAGCATTCTTTGTGGAAATATTAGCAAGGCAATTTGCCTTAGCTTCCAGAGAGTCCAGTTTAGAATGCCTTGGGATCATAAAAATAGCTAAAGCAGCAGGTAAAGTTATTGCATTCAATAATTTCTGAATGTAGGAGCCATTTTTAATTTAATTTCCACTGGAAGTAAGACAGTTACACTGCTTCCACAACAATCCAAAATCATGAGCTACTCCAAAAGCATATCTACTATCAATAGAAGTATTGGCAGTTTGGTCCTTGGCTAAAGTACAAGCTTGTGTAAGAGCAGATAATGCAACCTCTTGGGCTGGAGTAGCCATAGGTGAAGATGCTGACTCAACAACATCAAAAGGAGTTGTAATAGCATACCCAGCACAGTATTTGCTATTTCATCTTTTAAATAAGGGACATGAGTGAACCATTAGAAGTCAGCATTACCCAAAAGATTTTCCTGCAGATTATCACGAGGAATCAGGAAATGGTCTGTCAACGTTAGGCAGTGGTGAGGGACTTTGTCAGTGACAGAGGGGAGAAGGGTAGCTGGGTAAGGTTATTACATAAAAGAGTTATGTGAGGAGCAGTTTACAAAAGGACTTCATAGGAGGTGAGGCAACTAGCTGAGAAGTACTGAATATGAAGAGCCTTCAGGAGGACTTCTACAGCATGAGGTACGAGAATGGTTAAAGGGATCCCACAATGATTTTCTCAGTGGCCTTAACCAAAAGGGCAGTGGCAGTAATGGCTCTAAGGCAAGGGGTGTATCCCTATGTCACAGGGTCCAGTTGCTGGTCCAGTTGGTGGCCCTTGTGTTTTTAGGTGAGTACCCAAAGGGCATTTCCTTCCTTTTCCTATATAAAAAGGAAAAAGGGAATCTGATAATTGGGATGCCAAGGGCAGGTAGGTTCATCAAACTCTTCTTTTAAGCACTGAAGTCTGTGTCTCCAGTTCTTCCCATAAAATTGGGTCAGGGTTGTTATTTTTGAGTAAAACATGTAGAGGTTTGGCCATAAAAGGGAAATTTGAAATCTAATTTCAGTAATAACTAACTAGCCCAAGAAAACCTCCAAGTTTTCTAAGTGGGCACTTAGTTTTGGGTTTTGGGAAACTTAGGACACCAGGAAGTCTATCTGGATCTAGGTGTAGCCCTGTTCTGATATCAGATGCTCTAAATATTGAACCTGGGTTTGGACAAACTGCAATTTTTCCTTGGCGACCTTATATCCCTTTAACATGAAAAACTTTATCAAGTGGATGCTGCCTTCCTGAGGAGGCTTGAGAAGGAGGGCAAAGAAGCAAATCATCTACATCAGCAGTCTCCAACCTTTTTGGTACCAGGGACTGCTTTTGTGGAAGACAGTTTTTCCACAGACCAGGGTGGGGGGATGGTTTGGGGATGATTCAAGCACATTACATTTATTGTGCACTTTATTTCTATTATTATTACATTGTAATATATAATGAAATAATTATACTACTCACCATAGTGCAGAATCAGTGGGAGCCCTGAGCTTGTTTTCCTGAAACTAGATGGTCCCATTTAGGGGTGGTGGGAGACAGTGACACCCGAAGTGTGTTGCTATGTCCAGTCTACTCTGTAATCTTGTTTTGGTTGCTGTCACTGCAGAAAATCCTGCCTCACAAAGACAGGATGTTGGAAATGGAAGCAGGCTTTTCAGTGCTTTTGTGGCAATCTCAGGATATTCTGCCTTGACTTTAATTCGAACATATGGAGATTGGAAGTTGTCTCAAACATACTCTTAAGGGCACCGTCATTTGCGATCTCAAGCAGTTGATCCTCTTCTAGCACGGGCAAAGTCAATTCACCCGGCTTAGTCACAAATGGGTCACGGATCCATTCCTTCCCAGTTTGGAGATCTTTTGTGGTTGGAAAGTAATGCTCAAACTCTTTTGAAAGCTGAGATAGGTGATAGCTGGGAGAAAGAAGGCCCTGGCTCAGTCTCTTTCCAAATCTCTGCTAATGTTTGAAACATGACAAAAATCCCAGTGTTCACTTGTCGCCCCCATAATTCCAGTTTGGGTTTGAATGCCACCACTTTATCTGCCGACTTGAACACAGTTGTCGTTCTCCCCTGAAGTGACAGGTTGAGTTCGTTGAGCAGGTTGAATATGTCACACAAGTAAGCAAGTTTTGCGACCCATTCTGTGTCACTGAAATGTGTGGCCAGTGGTGACTGTTTTTCTAAAAGAAATCTCTGGAGTGGCTCTCATAACTCAAAAGCTCTGGCCAGTGATCTACCTTTAGAAAGCTGTCTCCCTTCTGTGTATAAGAGAAGACGTGTGTGCTCTGTGTCCATCTCCTCACAGAGCTGCACGAACAGACGTGAGTTAAGGGCATGTACTTTAATGTGGTTGATAATTTTAATCACATTCTGCAAAGCGTTGTTAAGTTCAGGTGATATTTTTTGGCTAGCAAGCATTTCTTTATGGATGACACAGCGCGTAGACTCACACTCAGAAGTGACCTCTTTGACCCGAGTAGTGAAACCAGAAAGCTGTCCAGTCGTGGCAGCCACTCTGTCCGTGCATATCCCGACACAAAATGACCAATTCAGTTTTCCTGATATGTAATCATTCACAATTCTGCAGCTGTGATGTTGGTTGGCAACAAAAGTGCACATAACATATCCTCATGCACGTCCTCCTCAAAAATATATCGCACAAAAACAAGCATTGTTGCCTTGTTGTCAACACTGGTAGACTTGTCAACCTGGATTGCATACCATGGTGACCCATTAATCCTCTGTAACAATTGTGCGTCAATATCCTCTATTTCATCAATTCGTCTAGTTACGGTGCTAGCCAAAAGAGGAACACGTGCCACCTTCTGAACTGCAGCCTCTCCTAAAAGTTCATGACAAATGTCCTTATCAGCAGGCAGGGTCAACTCTTCACCAATAGTAAAGGGCTTCTTAGCTTTAGCAATGCTGTTAGCCACTAAGAATGATGCTCTTAGTGCAGACACATTTGATGAAGTGGTGGCTTTCAACAATTGCGTCTGTTCTTCGTGTTCATGTTTTTTTTCTTTTGAAAAACTCCAAAAGCTTGTCTTTTTTTTTTTTTTTTTTGTGGTACGCGGGCCTCTCACTGTTGTGGCCTCTCCTGTTGCAGAGCACAGGCTCCAGATGCACAGGCTCAGCGGCCATGGCTCACGGGCCCAGCTGCTCCGCGGAATGTGGGATCCTCCCGGACCGGGGCACGAACCCGTGTCCCCTGCATTGGCAGGCGGACTCTCAACCACCACGCCACCAGGGAAGCCCTTGTCTTTTAAGGTAGGGTACTTGGTCTCCACGTGGCAAAGCACTTTTGAAGGTTTCATGGCTTTGTTGGATAGCGGGCTTGGAGAATGTGAATCACCTGTTGCAATGAACCTGTAATTTAAGTAGGACTCTTGGTATTTTCTTTTAAATGCAGCTTTCTTTTTGTTGGCACTCTTAGAGCCTTCTGCTGTCTCATCATTGGGTCTTTCCCCCTTTTCAAAAAAGCTCTCCAGCGACATTTGTTTTTTACTCATTTTGGCTAGGGTTAGCTCGTGGGCTTACCATAACTGTGACTGAGACAAGTGCGCAGGGCGGGAAAGAGGCGCGGACAGAAGTGGAAAATAAACTAATGCGCGGGCCACGCACAGACTAAAATAAGTGTCGGATTCTGACTTAAAGCCTGCCACCAGATGCAGCTGTACAACTGAAGTACATCAACTCACTTGCCACCATAAAGCCTGCTACTAGCAGGCTTTTTTTTTTTTTTTTTTGGTGGTACGCGGGCCTCTCACTGTTGTGGCCTCTCCTGTTGCGGAGCACAGGCTCCAGATGCGCAGGCTCAGCGGCCGTGGCTCACGGGCCCAGCCGCTCCACGGCATGTGGGATCTTCCCGGACCGGGGCACGAACCCGCGTCCCCTGCATCGGCAGGCGGACTCTCAACCACTGCACCACCAGGGAAGCCCTAGCAGGCTTTTTTGTCTGCTTTTTTTTTTTTGTTAATGCAGCTTAATTGTCACTTGCCACTCACTGATAGGGTTTTGATATGAATCTGCAAGCAGTTGATTGATTATGGTCTCTGTGCCGTCAAACTTCTCTGCTAATGATAATCTTTATTTGCAGCTGTTCCCCAGTGCGAGCATCACCACGCAGCTCTACCTCTGATCATCAGGCATCAGATTCTCAAAAGGAGCATGAAACCTAGATCCTTCATGTGCGCAGTTCACAGTAGGGTTCGCGTTCTTATGAGAATCTAATGCTGCCACTGATCTGACAGGAGGTGGAGCTCAGGCGGTAATGCGAGTGATGGGGAGCGGCTGTAAATACAGATGAAGCTTTGCCCGCCCTCCGCTCGCCTCCTGCTGTGTGGCCTGGTTCCTAACAGGCCACGGACTGGTACTGGTCTGTGGCCTGGGGGTTGGGGACCCCTGATCTACATATTGCAACAAAGTAGAATCTCTAGGGAACTTTATATCATCCAGATTAGCCTTCAGGATTTGCAAGAAATAATAAGGACTTAGTAAAACCCTGAGGCATTACTGTCCAGGTGAATTATTTTTCTTCCCAAGTGAAGGCAAAAAAAAAAAAAAAAAAATTGGCTAACTTCATCAACTGGAATACTGAAGAATGCACTGCATAAATCAGTTACAGTAAAGAATTTGCCTCTGGTGTAGATGGATGTTAGTAGTGTTCCAGGGTTAGGAACAACAGGGTGTTGAGGGGTAACAAGGTTGTTTATTGCTTGGAGGTTCTGGATAAACCTACACTCTTGGCTCTTAGGTTTTCTCACTGGTGAAATGGGAGTGTTACAGGGATTACTACAAGGGATAATGAGGCCTTGAGCCTTGTAATCTTCTAATATGGGTTTTATACCTTGAAGGTCTTTCTTTACTTACAGAGTATTGATTAATTTGGGGGAGAGATTTTGAGGGGTCTGTTTGAATCTTGGTGGGAGGTACATCATGAATTTTGCCACCATCAGTTGGAGATTTTCCCCAATAGGAAACTGGTAACTGATTCAATAGGGACAGATGATCAGTGTTTCTAGAATCAGCTCTAATATCATCAGAGACCGAAGAAATAAAAGATGTCAAAGGTATCATTTAATTCACCTGGTTGGTTACTTCCATGACTACTTTAAAATTCTAGATTTCTTTCCTCCTTTGGGAGAAAGAAATTCCAGCATGATACTTCTCTAAGAAGTCTCAGTCTAATAAATGGATAGGGGCAGGGGAACTAAGGAGAAAAGGGTGTGTATCTCTCAAAGGGCTCAGAGGCAGGAACCTCTTGAGGTTTATTGGAGATCCCCACTATTTGAATTATTTGAGTACTCCGAGGCAAGGGCTGTTTTATAGTAGTGGGCACTGAGAGTGTGGCTCCAGTGTCAATTAGGACTGGAAGAGAAACATTTCTCTTCCCCAATCTGGAGAAATGTTTCTCTAAGCTGATTAAGAGGGAGAATTGGAAAGAGCCCCTGCACTTCCTTGGAGGCCCATCATTGAGAATTGGGAGGATGTTGGGAAGGCTGGTTAGAGGGCTGAAAATGCCTAAAGTGCTTAAATTTGTAAAGATCTCTTTTCCAGTACCCTAGATCTTTGCAATAATAGCAGAAGCTAGGAGGGTTTGGTTTCATTTAGGAGGCTTCATTTGCTAGAGGTGAAGATTAAGAATTTTGGTGGCCTTCCTTTGAGGACATTCATCTAGGATGAGAGAGAGCTGGTTTGCCAGATTAACTAAATCTGGAGGGAGGTAGTTTCCCATTCCATTCTGGTCCTTTTTACTAGAAGGGAAAGGTCTCAGTTCAGTCCATAAATAAAAATAGAGCAAAAGCTAGCCATGTGGACTCAACATCTGAAGGAAGACCAGAATTTTCCTTAAAAATAATCTGAAGTTGAGTGTAATAATCATGAACAGGTTCATCAGATTTTTGTGTGCAAGCCTGAATTTTATTCCAATCAACAGACTTTGGAAAAGCCCTAGGAATTGCTCAATGAAGTCGCCTAGCAGTTGCGCAAGCCTGACTGTATAATAAGCAGGCCAGCCCCCCAATTGTAATTCTAGAGACCTTTCAGGATTTTCCCAATTAGCAGTTCCCATCCAATGTTGAGGCTGGCCTTTACCGACAAGCATATGAATTAGGTGATGTAAGTCAGAGAAACCGGGTTGATTAGTTTGAACGACTGTGTTAACATTTCTCAGCGAATCTGTGAAGATCTTTGGTTACTTTGGGAAACTCTTTGACTATGGCTTGCAGTTAGGCTTCATTCCAGAGAGTATAAGAAATTAAGGGCTTAGCCTCTCGATCCTCAGGATGCTTAATTTTAAAGGGACAGGTTCTGAAAAGTTCAGAGGAAGAGGGAGTGGGGAGAATTTCAGAGAAAAGGGGAAGTTGGGTGAGAGAATTAGTATGGCAGTATTGAAGTTGAAAAGGAGGTGTCGGCAGGGTAGAAAGGAAGGAGGAAAATGGCACTAGAGGCAGAGTCTGGGCTTGAGGAGCAGGGGAAGAGAGACAAGGTGGCTCTGGAGGCGGAGCCTGAGACAGAGAAGCCTAGGAAGAAGAGCCTGAGGCTTCAGGGGCCACTTTATTTTTCTTAAATCGATTGTTTGCCTCAGTTAATCTTAAAATTTTATTTTGCAGAGAGGCAATTTTAGATTCCTGATAACACTGGGAAGCCTCAAAATCCAACTGAAATAAGCATTCCACTAAATTCTGGAAAATTTTGAGCTATTGTAGTCCAATTTGGTTTTAAGGAAATTAAGTTTGAGGATTTCAGAAAGTTCCCCATAATGGCCATTGATACTTTAGAGTGCCTTTGGTCAGGTTGGTCCTTTTAGTTAGAAATGTGCATGAGGAAGGAAATAAAATTGGCAGGAGTCATTGTGTGGGTGCACCCTCAAAATATTTAGATAACTGGGATCCCATTTCTCAGAGGTTTTTCTGTAGTCTAAAAGAACAGTTTTCAAATGGTTCACATAGCTTACGGTTCAAGTCCAACAGCTTGCAAGCCTGAATACCAGCCAATTCAAAGGCAATAGCCTTGTCCTGGAGGAGTAGCCAGGCTGAAGTCTTTTCCAGCCAGTTTTTGGAAGATAGCCTGAATGGCCACAGTTTCATTTGAAGCAACTTATTCCTGAAGGATGAGCCAAAGTTTGTTGATACAGTTTGACCTCAAGATCAGACCAAAGTGCTAAATGAGTACTCATATACAAATCAAGGCCTTAACCCTGTAAAGTAAAACCTGGAAATCTTCGAATGAAAGAGGGAGTGAGCTTGGATTGAGGATAAAGATGTACCTTCAAACTGCAGGGTTGGTGAGAAAAGTAGTGAGCGACAGTGGGCTCACTTGTGGGTATTGTCCCTGTTTGCTCAGTCAACCCAGAGCTGTCAAGGGTCTTCTCTGGTTCCCATATGGGCCACTAAGATGTTGACCTGAAATTGACTGCTAGACATTTCTCCAGCAAAGATGGGTTTATTCAGGATCAGCAAAGAACTGTAATTTGGGGACTGCAACCATGGCGAGCCACATGCAGGTCCCTGCGTGACAAGGGAAGGAGAACACTTTTATGGACGGGAAAAGGAAGTTGAGAGGGCTAGAGAAAATGAAGAGCCCATGGCTTTTCATTGTTTGAGTCCTTGCCGGGAAAGAAGAGGAGTTGTTCTTATTCCTGTTGGGCTCTGCTATAGTCACGTATGGGAATAGCCCCTTCTGGTCTTTCAAGTCTATTTAATTGAGGTTTCTGTTTATTATTATTTTTTAAAAAATTTATTTATTTTGGCTGCATTGGGTTCTCATTGCTGGGCACGGGCTTTCTCCGGCTGCGGTGAGCCGGGGTTACTCTTCACTGTGGTGCGCGGGCTTCTCATTGCGGTGGCCTCTCTTGTTGTGGAGCACAGGCTCTAGGCACATGGGCTTCAGTAGTTGTGGCACGCAGGCTCAGTAGTTGTGGCTCGCGGGCTCTAGAGCGCAGGCTCAGCAGTTGTGACGCACGGGCTTAGTTGCTCCGCGGCACGTGGGATCTTCTCAGACCAGAGCTCGAACCCGTGTCCCCTACATTGGCAGGTGGACTCTTAACCACTGTGCCACCAGGGAAGTCCCTGTTTATTTTTTTAAAGATTTTTTTTGATGTAGACCATTTTTAAAGTCTTTATTGAATTTGTTACAATATTACTTCTGTTTTATGTTTTTTTTTTGGCTGTGAGGCATGTGGGATCTTAGCTCCCTGACCAGGGATCGAACCTGCACCCCCTGCACCAGAAGGCAAAGTCTTAACCACTGGACCACCAGGGAAGTCTCTGTTTATTAATTTTTTACAGTATACAGTGAATAAAAAGTGCTCAATAAAGGTTATTATTATTATTTTTATTGTTAGCCAGAAAGACCAGGTTTTGAATCCTGGCTCTATGATCATTGAGACTAGGGGGTTTCTTAAACTCTCCATTCTTTAAAACAATAAACAGAGATGATGATAATGATACTTGCCTTGAAGAGATGTTAGGTGTTATTGAAAACTGCTGAGATGAGATGTTTAAAATGGTGCCAGCCTCTTTAATAGCCAGCAACAGCCTTGGAGCAGAGTTTTTATTATAATAGGAAAAATCACTTGAGTGAATCCCTTTGCTGTAAAAATGTAAGGCCAGTAGATATCTCTTATCCCTGGGGTAATATTATCAAGGGATTTTTTTTTATGGTCTGACAGAGGTAGCCCCCTCACCATAGCCCTTGGTATATAGAACTGGTCTTGAGTAGGAGTTGGTAATTTTCCCAAGTAGCCAAGGAACCCCCTGGAAGCAAAGGGATAAAGTCCTTGGTCCTTCTCTTTTGAGAGTTAATGTCATTAGACATTGATGTACTGGACTGACATTTGTTGGAAATAAAGAACACCAAGGGCCCTAGAGTGGAATTCACCATGGGCATATCTAGCCTGGATTCAGAATCTGGGTCAGGGCTTCATGGGGCCCTTGGACTGTGAGAAGGGGTGGTTCTACAGCACTTGGGTGAGGCAGGGCCTTTCTATACCCAGCCAGCTGGGCATTGTTTCATGCTTAGAGATGATGACTGAGTGGATACATTTAGCTTGAAAGGATGGGTGGAGGCTTGACAGTGGCCTGAGCAAAGCAAAGACTTCTCCATGGCAGAGATAATCAGCCATTGGACTGGGTGGGACCAATGTCTGGTATGACCATGAGATAGCCACCAAGCAGTGGTACTGGTGAGCTAGTAGAAACTTTCTAGTTATTTCTCTCACCTGGCATATGGAAGTATGACTGACTTTTTAGAACTGAGAAAGGCCCTAGGATGTTGTACTCTATAGGGATGAAAGAATGGATAAGGCCTCAAGGAAGGAATTTCAGACTTCATGCTGGTAAGGTCTTTGGGCCTTAAGCAATTTACTAGAAGAATAAAATAAATGAAACAGTATTTGTATTCTAAGCTTGTGAAGCATACATGCTGGTTAATAATAATGGCTCTAATAATAGCTATCATTTATTGGGCACTTTATGTCTGGCATAGAGACTGATCTTTGTTCACCAAAATTTGTCCTCTCCTTCTTCCCAGACATGATTCAACTAGCTATCCCAATATCCTTTGAGTCAGACGTGGTCCTGTGACTAAATTCAGAAAAGAAACATTGTGTAGCACTTCTGGTCTTAGGCCTCAGGACAATAGGTTTTCCTGCAGTGCTGTCCTTCCCTGCAGCTGGTTGGAAGCCAGAGTGGTCCAGCTTTGACCAGCTCGATGTTAGCAATGTCCTAGGGGATGACAGAGCAACAAAAAGGAAGGAACCGGGATCCTAAAGGACTGGGTGGAGGAGGGCTTCCCTGCTACCCTGGACTGTTAGCCTGTAACTATTCTGTGAAGAAAAATAAGCTTTTTTTTTTTTTTTTTTTTTGTCATCTAAGCTTACGTTTCTCAAACTTTAATGGGCACATGGCTCACCTGGAGATCTTGTTAAAATGCAAATCCTGATTCCATAGGCCTGGAATGGGGGCTTGAGTGGGGCTTGAGATTCTGCATTTCTAACAAATTCCTAAGTGATGTTGGTTCAGGATCTATAATTTAAGTCTCTCTCCCAGGAATTCTGATTTAATTGGTTGCAGTGGGGTTCTGGGACAACTGAAAAAAAAAGCAAACCCTACCCAGGTGATTCCAATCTACAGATAGGGTTGAGACCCACTGCATGGGGGAACATTTTCTGGGGATGCAGGAATCCTTTCCTGGTGCCCTTCAGCGGAGGAGACAATTCCTTCTAGCTTTTCTAAACAGCCTTGTCATCCTATCTTCTTATTTATTAACCACTTATGGATAATGCTTCTGGTTGCTTGTGTGCACTGCTGGGAGTATTTGTTTTCCTAAACTTCATTTCAGCCAGAAACTTCTTTTTTTGACTTCTTGTTTGACATCTTGTTTTGGATGCTGAGCTTTGCCTTTGAACAAAATAATTCAAGATGATGATGTATAGAGAAGCTGATTGTTGGCTCTTCCCAAAATCTGCCTTTAGGGACCACATATTGAACATTTGATCTTCAACACTACAGCAGTGGTTTAACTTGAGCTTTCAGCCCTAAGACAGACAGACGCTCACCATTACTGAGATGGATGATGTAATAATTAAACTACTATTTTGTGCAATCAGTTTCACTTGACGGTTTCAAAGCCTTAAGAACATCTGGTGGCAATTTGTAGTTAACACAACATTATTTTGCATTTATTAAGTGTTGATAATGCAATAGGTGTTGTACAGAATACAGTCCCTGCTCAGAGGTCAGGAGAGGGCAAATATGTCCCAAAGAAAGAAGGTGAGACTTAGAATAGTTAAGGATTTTCCCTAAACACCCTATGTTAGTTGAAACTTTATAATTTTGGAAAAAGCTGTCACTTGTATAACTTTTCCTCAGTTTATAAAATGCTTTTACATAGATTGGTTTAATCTTTACTTTAGCCTTGTTGCATTGTGATTTAGTCAGTAGCTTACAGTGACTGGTTTCGGTTCCTGGGCCCAAGGAAGGGTGGGGTTACTGTGATTGGCATAGACCAGTCAGGATCCTCTCCTGGAGCTGGGCTGGGAGTCCGTTTCCCATGGGCCACGTGGAGGGGGTGGATGAATGAACAAAGTCAGGTCTCTTAGGAAATAAGCAGAGGGGAACGGATGCTGGTAGCACTCAACAGGGGTTAGTGCCAGTATTTGGCGCTGACTTATAGAGGAAAAACCTGAGGGTTATGGAAGTTGAATGACTGCCCAAGATCTCACAGTTAAGTGGTGGCAGAACGGACACTTCTAATTGTAAATCTGTTGTCCACTTTAGCAGTAGAACCAACCCAAGACAATCGTCAAAGCAGAGGTTTGTCTGCAGTACTTCCCTCCCCCCGCCTTCTCTCTTATCCTCTTTCCCTTACAATTTAGAAAAAAGGACTCACTGGCCTTGTTGTGGGGTCCCAGCCCATTGATAGGGATGCTCTCCGCCAAGAATGTGCGCGGCAGTCGGCAGGCCTGACCAGCATTACTTGTAGGGAAACCCCCAAAGATATTGCCCCCAACCCGGGCCAGTGTTGTGGGTGGACCAGCCCTTGTGGTTCTTATTGTAATCGCAGGACGCACTTCAGCCAAGCCATCAGGGAACTGTGCTGAACAAGATTTATTACTCATGAGTCCCGGAGGGTACAGGGCACACCTGATGGCTACAGAGCCAAGTTGGGGGGTGGGGCAGAGAGAGAGAGAGAGAGAGAGAGAGAGAGAGAGAGAGAGAGAGAGAGATATAGAGAGAATGAGAATGAGAGAGTGGACCTGGGGCTGTGCGTATGTTACGGCCCAAGGGCGGGATGTTGAGGGTTTTGTAAGTTCACTATTGGCTAATTTAAAGCATAACAAAGGGAGTTAGGGCACAGGAAGGGAGAAGCGAAGTCACTCACGTGGTCAGTTATCTAGGTTACCCAGGGCTTTCTGAAAGAGGGACCTTCATGGGTGAGGGCAGCCTAACTCCTTATCTGAGTTTTTGATAGTAGCGGTGTCAGACAGCTGGGAATGTAATTATTAAATGTGGATGTCTTTGAAATGGATGCCTTGATAATCAAAAGCTTAATGTCAGGCACTTACATTAGAGTAATGACGATACCATTTCTGCACTGTCCTGAACCCTAGAACCTTGGCTACACTTATTTTGTTTCTTTGGGCTTCTATTCTTCAAGGAAGGAATTAGAACTGTTGTGGCATTTGCTAAGAACTCTAATTTTCATGAATTTTACAACTCTTTTCTCCCTCTTCCCCTGTTTCCCCTGGAGCCTCTTCTTATCAGTGGTTTCAAACTTTTTTGGGTAAATACACACATAAGGTGTGTATTTTATGTAACGACGCACATACACTGTGAATTAAAAGTATCATTGAACAATGTTTACCCTCGGTACAGAATGCAATGCACTCTTCTAGTATAATCTACTGTAGTCTATATCTTATCTCAACCTTCCTAGCTTATTTTATTTTTTAAAATTCTGCAGAAAAAGGACTACATTGATTTCATGATCCTTCCATGGATCTCAACCCTTAGTAAAGCTGTCAGGGTCAACCTTCAACTGACTCTTTGGGCCTTAGCTAGGCAAGTCTTCAATTCTCCTGATCTCCCCATCCACTACCCAACTCCCAGTAAAATTTCTCAACCTTACATCTCATCTCCTTGGGATCCTGGCTCCTGCTTTCCCCTGTGACAGTCGTCACTTAGATATTCTGACATTTAGCTTAGCTGTGTGCTAACACTGTTTTTCCCAACCCTCTCTGGCCCAAGCGATTATGAAATCTCTTAGATCTGGTGACCTCAGATTTCTGTACAATCAGATTCTCTTCTCTTTCTACCTCTCCCTCCTGTCTCCCTCCCTTCCTCCCTTCCATCTTTTCTTCTCCTCAGAGTGAGGTGCTCAAGTCTAAGACTTAGTAATGGTTCATCCCACTTAAATACTAAACCTCTTTACCCCAAATGTTTGACGTTAGCTCTGCCCGTAGAACTGTAGCTCTGCCCAGAATCCCTGCAGAAATGCTGAATTTGTGCAGGTTCACCAGCAACTTTCACCCCCAGAAATCAAGTCCAGTCTAGCTCTTCATAAGTACATAAATCATTTTAGGGAAGGTGAAAGTTCATCTGGCCCAATATTTCTCCTCTGTTTTTGGTTTATCTTAATCCTGTTTTGCTCTTTTTTCACCACGCCCTCAATCTTCTCTGTCTCCAAAAGAACCATAACTGCCCGTCCTCAACTTTTACAAATTCTGTGAGAGCCACTTTCCTCAATAACTTATTCCATATGTTGCAGACATAAGCTCCATCAGGATCCTCCCTCCCTCCCCCGCTTCCTCATTTTTGTCTGGCATCCCTCAGCGTTTGAATCATTACAAGTAAAAGGAGAAAATACTCTCCAGTCCCATACCAGTGGGGCCTTTCTCCTTGGTGCATTCTGGGTGTTGCACCATTTCAAAGGCTGTGTGGGAGTTTAACCCAGTGAGAAAGAGCTGCTCTGCCTTTACTGTCCTTCTTCGTCCCCTGAAAGCCCCACGTGGCTCGGGTGATGCCGCCCTTCCCTGCTCAGGACACCGTGCTTCCTGGGATAAAGGACAGAAAAGGCCTCCGTCTTCCTTGGTGGGGTCCAGTAAGAACTCTGAGCAGACAGAGGACACCTCTCTGGTTTTCCAGTCAATTTCCTCTGCAGACACGCTCTCAGATTTTAGCTGTTTTTAACTGCAGCTGAGCATAGGACTTTTGATTTTTTTTAAAACAGATTTTCTTCTTTCTGTAAATAACTCCACTTATCTCCATTCTAGTTATTTTTCTGATCTGTGCCCAGATTTGACTGTTTCGTGAGAAACGTACTCTGTTCTTGGTTCTCTGCTCCCAGACTAATTATTTCGCTTTTCACTGATAATCATTACTTTTACCTTTGTTGACCTGAACTGAATAGACCGCCAGCTATTTCTTCAGCAAAGATGGGTTTATTCAGGATCAGCAGAGAATTGCAATTCAGGGTCTGCAACCATGGCGAGCCACATGCAGCTCCCCCCATAGCGAGGGAAGGAGAATGCTTTTATAGAGGGGAAAAGAAGGTTGGGAGGGCTAGAGAAAATGAAGAGTCCGTGGCTTTTCATTGGCTGAGTCCTTGCCAGGAAAGACGAGAAGTCTTCTTCCTGTTGGGCTCTGCTATCGTTACAGGGTATGGGAGCTCCCCCTTCTGGTCTTCCAACTCTATTTAATTGAGTTTTCTGTTTTATTAATATTTTTATACCTTTCAGGTGGATATAGCTTTTCTTTGTGATGGGATCCTTTCTGTGCACCCACAGGCTTTATCACCTTTTACCTTTCTCCACATCTCTCTGAAACCGGAGAGGGAGCCTTGCCTGCTTTGCCCTGGGGTCAGGGCCCCACAGGTGCTAGGACCTGTAAACAGTTCACAGGAGGGAGGGCTGCGGGTAGGGAGTTGCACGTCATTGTTGTTGATTTGTAAGTTTGACCTTTCTTGCAAAGGTCAGCTGCCAGGAAGCTGCTTTAGAGTGTTTGCCATGCCTCAGAGGCATGGCACCCTGTGGATGTGGTGGCTGTGCCAGCATCCATGAAAGGGAGAGTGATGCATGCTGAGTATTTTTTTGCAGTACCAATTTCTTCCTTTTTCCCCCCTTCCAGTCTTTTAAAGATGTCATTGGGTTTGCTCCACAGCTCCAAATGACCACCTCTTTGCAAACACTGGCCTTATGTGCACTGACACCTATCGTTGGAAGCACTTCTAAGCCAAAGGGGACTTGATAGATTGTCTCTCATTTGACCCCATAGTGCATTATTTAAGGGGTTTCTTTGTCTGGCCCCATAATGTAGTATTCAAGTAAATAAACTCCGATGCCATACTGCCTGGATAAAATATTACAGCTGAGCTACCTATTCACTGTGGATCTTGGGGAAATTACTTAATCTTTCTGTGCCTCAGTTTCCTCATCTGTAATATGGAGCCGATAATGCTACTCTCCTGAGAATGAAATGAGTTAATGTATGGGAGTGCTTAAGAAGAGTGCCTGACACACTGTAAGCACCCAGAATATATTGGCTTTTATTATTTGGCACTTCCATATTCTGACTCCATTCTCCAAACCCCCCACCCTTGGACCACTTCTATGAATGGACAGTTAGGAGACATTGGTCCTTGGAACTGTATTCTTTTTTTAAATCTCTGGTTTTATTTTGCCAACTTCTGAGATCCTAGATCTATGCATAGAATGGACATAGGATTTTTGCATTTGGAGCTCCTCTGATGGACACAGTGACTCCCAGCAGGGAGAACAAAAGAGGCACCCCTGTCTGTGCCTCTCCTGGGAAAATAGCTGTATCACTTCCCCGAGTGCCTTGAGGGAATCAGTAGGAACCAGCTCCATCCAGTTGTCCCTTCCTTTTTCTTTTTTTATTAATTTATTTATTTATTGTTGGCTGTTTTGGGTCTTCATTGCTGTGCACAGGCTGTCTCTAGTTGTGTCGAGTGGGGGCTACTTTGTTGCGGTGCACGGGCTTCTCATTGCAGTGGCTTCTCTTGTTGCAGAGCACCGGCTCTAGGCACGTGGGCTTCAGTAGCTGTGGCATGCGGGCTCAGTAGTTGTGGCTCACAGGCCCTAGAACGTAGGCTCAGTAGTGGCGCACGGGCTTAGTTGCTCCGCAGCGTGTGGGTTCTTCCCGGACCAGGGTTTGAACCCATGTCCCCTGTGTTGGAAGGCAGATTCGTAACCACTGTGCCACCAGGGAAGTCTGAGTTGTTCCTTCCTAATTGCCCGTATTACCTGCTCCGATTTAGCTATCACTTTGGTATTTATTAATTATGCTGTGGCTGGCCTTTAAGGTATTGTCTTTTTTTAATGCAACTTAGCCAAAATCACATTTTGGGGCAACACTAATTGTAGTAATACTGGCAGGTGCTATTACTTGGCTTCCTAAGCTCTTTCCATACCTAATTTTTAGCCTGTATTGGTAATTTTATGAAATGGGGTAATCACTTTCTAACTCTTGTTATCTCTCCCTGGGTGAACTTTCATTTTAATTTTTTTGGCAAGTGAGCTACAGATAAAGGCTGGGATTATAGCAAAATATATTTAAACACTTTGACTGAATTGAACACAAGGATAACTGAATCTTTTACTAAGTTGGCAAGTTAATTGAACTACTGATTAATTAACTGGTTCCTTCAGTCAACTTTCTTGAATAGTGGGTCTGTTATCACATAGGTAGAGCCTGCAACAGTTTCACTTCCGTAACCCTATGCAAACACAAGTATTATTTTGCTGTGGTTCTTTGTCAAGCAGTACTTGCTCTTAAAACCCTGCTACTGGGGATATTTTCAGGTAACATTACATGGATTGTCTTTGCAACTCTTCTTATTCCATGTGTGAATCAGCTCAGCAGAATAACAGATTTGTCTGAACTCCCAGATTGTTTCTGTGCCTTGAATCACTTGCCAAATGGTTTTGACCTTGAAGGGCAAAACTTAATATTGGTTTGTGTCCTTTCTTTATCACCAAGCAGACCAACAACCAATTCCATAGGGCTTTGGGGGGCAAGAGACATCTCAGAGGCTGGTGTATTTCTCAGCTTGGGTCTGCTAGTGTGGCAGTCCTTGGGGGTAACTCATTTCTTATAGTTACAGGGTCTGCCTCCTAGATTTATAGGCCTCAACATTTATTTTATTAATTTCCAGGCAGTAATAATGACTACTACATAACTCTTACAGCGTGCAGAGGCAGCTCTAAGTACTTTAGATATATTACTCCATTTAATGCTTTCAACAGCCCTATGAGGTAAGCTCTATTATTACACCCACTTTACAGATGAGGAAACAAAAAGTGCTTCAGAGAGATGAGGTTCTTGCCTGAGGTCCCATAGCAAGCGAGTGGTAAGATCCAAGGTCCCAGAGCTGGTGACGGTAGAGGGTTTAAACCTGGTTCTGGAGTCATAACTATTATACTCTACTGAGGATGGACTTTAACTTTTGCTGAAACCAGAATAGAAATTGATTTATTTACAACAAGAGATATAATAACCATGATAATAAACATTGATTATTTTCTCTGGTCACTCCTTCCCACTTAAGTGAGCAAATACACTTAAAAGTCCAAATCACGATCAACTGTTGTTAGATGAGCATAAAACCAGCACAAAGAAATTTAAAAAATTAATCAGACTGTGTGGGTAGGGAACCAGGGAGCATTGTTGGTCCCTCTGGGCTCCAGGTTACGTGGCCTCAGCCATTTTTTCGGAGATACATCAGTGTTTGGAGCCAAGAGGTGATGCCTAAATCTTGCTCCATGATGTCTTAGGTCAGTGCCAGGAGTCTGGGGCACAATTACCAGCTCCACCATGGGAAATCAGCAGAGAAGGAGCTAAGATGAGATGCCAAGAGAACCGAGAACCATGTGTGATGTGTGAGAAGGCTCCAAGCAGGCTATGGGGAGGCATTCTGGAAGAATTTCCTGAGCTAGAGTCCAGTGTTTGCCATGGCTTCTTATGTGTGCCTCTTCTGTGGGCATCCTGGGAAGAGTTAAAAGAGCCACCAAAGAGGAAGCTTGATTTCTAGGACTCTAGGAAGCTTCATGGATCACCCTTTCTCCTTCTAGGGATGTGCTTAGAACCCTGACAGTGACAAGAATCAGCCTGCCTTCCATCTTGGGTGGATCAGAGTCACAATAACATTCTTAACTTTCAAATTACTTTAAAAAAATCTTTTTATTTTGAAATAATTACAGATCCATAGGAAGTTGTAAAAATAGTGCAGAGAGGCGCTTTACCCAGTTTCCCCTAGTGGTACTCTTACCTAACTAGAGTACAGTATCAAACCAGGAAATTGACATTGGTACAATCCATTAGAACGTTTTTAGATTTCACCAGTTTTATATGCACTTACTTGTGTGTGTGTGTGTGTTAGAGAGAGAGAGAGAGAGAATAATTCTATGTAGTTTTTTCACATGTGTAGATTTGTGTATTATAACACCACCGTAATCAAGATACAGAACTGTTCCATCACCACAAAGATCCTTGAATTCCTTTTAAAGAAGAAAAATCTATTCCTGAAAGCACTATTAGCTCAAGCTGCTACAATACAATTGAACAGGTTAGAGTTTTCTTTATATCCTTTACATTTCATTAATATTTTTGTGTGAATACATCCTATTCACCTCCAAGGACCTAACAACACTTGAATCTTTTTGACTGGATTGGGAAGTTATGTTGCTTCCATTTCCAACATACCCTTTGGTAAGCCACCTAAGGAGGTGGGAGATTGGTCTGTCTTGTTTACCACTGTCTATCTAGTACCTAGAACAGGGCCTAGCACACAGAAGGCACCCAATAAACATTTATGAAATGAATTAACTCATTCTATCTTGATTCTTACTACTAATGCTGTCAGCGAGGGGGCCTCCAACAACCCCATACAGTTTTTTTTAAAATTTTCATTGCTTTACAATGTTGTGTTAGTTTCTGCTGTATAACGAAGTGAATCAGCTATATGTATACATATATCCCCTCTTTTGTGGATTTCCTTCCCATTTAGGTCACCACAGAGCACTGAGTAGAGTTCCCTGTGCTAGACAGCAGGTTCTCATTAGCTGTCTCTTTTGCACATAGTATCAATACTGTATATATGTCAGTCCCCATCTCCCAGTTCATCCCACCCCACCCCTTTTCCCCCTTGGTGTCCATATGTTTGTTCTCTATGTCTGTGTCTCTATTTCTGCTTTGTAAATAAGATTGTCTATACCAGTTTTTTCAGATTCCACATATATGTGTTAATATACCATATTTGTTTTTCTCTTTCTGACTTACTTCACTCTGTATGACGCTCTCCAGTTCTCTATAAATGACCCAATTTCATTCCTTTTTATGGCTGAGTAATATTCCATTGTATATATGTACCACATCTTCTTTATCCATTCCTCTGTTGATGGACATTTAGGTGGCTTCCATGTCCTGGCTATTGTAAATAGTGCTGCACTGAACATTGGGGTGCATGTGTCGTTTTGAATTATGGTTTTCTCTGGGTGTATGCCCAGTAGTGGGATTGCTGGGTCACATGGTAGTTCTATTTTTAGTTTTTTAAGGAACCTCCATACTGTTCTCCATAGTGGCTGTATCAATTTACATTCTCACCAACAGTGCAGGAGGGTTCCCTTTTCTCCACACCCTCTCCAGCACTTACTGTTTGTAGATTTTGTGATAATGGCCATTCTGACCCATGTGAGGTGATACCTCATTGTAGTTTTGATTTGCATTTCTCTAATAATTAGTGATATTGAGCATCTTTTCATGTGTTTGTTGGCCATCTGTATGTCTTCTTTGGAAATATGTCTGTTTAGGTCTTTTGCCCATTTTTTGACTGGGTTGTGTGTTTTTTTGATATTGAGCTGCATGAGCTGTTTGTATATTTTGGAGATTAATCCTTTGTCATTTGCTTTGTTTGCAAATACTTTCTCCCATTCTGAGGGTTGTCTTTTCATCTTGTTTATGGTTTCCTTTGCTGTGCAAAAGCTTTTAAGTTTAATTAGGTCCCATTTGTTTATTTTGTTTTTATTCTCATTACTCTAGGAGGTGGGTCAAAAAAGATCGTGCTGTTTTATAGTGTTTGGCCTTACATTTAGGTCTTTAATCCATTTTGAGTTTATTTTTGTGTATGGTGTTAGGGAGTGTTCTAATTTCATTCTTTTACCTGTAGCTGTCCAGTTTTCCCAGCATCACTTATTGAAGAGGCTGTCTTGTCTCCATTGCATATTCTTGCCTCCTTTGTAATAGATTAGTTGACCATAGGTGCGTGGGTTTACCTCTGGGCTTTCTATCCTGTTCCATTGATCTATATTTCTGTTTTTGTGCCACTACCATACTGTCTTGATTACCATAGCCCTGTAGTATAATCTGAAGTCAGGGAGCCTGATTCCTCCAGGTCCATTTTTTTTTTCTCTCGAGATTGCTTTTGCTATTTGAGGTCTTTTGTGTTTCCATACAAATTGTAAAATTTTTTGTTCTAGTTCTGTTCTAGTTCTGAAAAATGCCACTGCTAATTTGACAGGGATTGCATTGAATCTGTAGATTGCTTTGGGTAGTATAGTCATTTTCACAATATTCATTCTTCCAATCCAAGAACATGGTATATCTCTCCATCTGTTTGTGTCGTCTTTGATTTCTTTTATCAGTATCTTATAGTTTTCTGCGTACAGGTCTTTTGCCTCCTTAGGTAGGTTTATTCCTAGGTATATTATTCCTTTTGGTGCAATGGTAAATGGGATTGTTTCCTTACTTTCCCTTTCTGATCTTTTGTTGTTCGTGTATAGGAATGCAAGAAATTTTCTGTGTATTAATTTTGTACCCTGCGACTTTACTAAATTCATTGATTAGCTCTAGTAGTTTTCTGGTAGCATCTTTAGGGTTCTCTATGTATAGTATCATGTCATCTGCAAACAGTGACAGTTTTACTTCTTCTCTGCCAATTTGGGTTCCTTTTATTTCTTTTTCGTTGCCATGGCTAGGATTTCCAAAACTATGTTGAATAATAGTGTCAAGAGTGGACACCCTTGCCTTATTCCTGATCTTAGAGGAAATGCTTTCAGTCTTTCACCATTGAGAATAATGTTTGCTGTGGGTTTGTCATATATGGCCTTTATTAGGTTGAGGTAAGTTCCCTCTATGCCCACTTTCTGGAGAGATTTTATCATAAATGGGTGTTGAATTTTGTTGAAAGCTTTTTCTGCATCTACTGAGATGATCATATGGTTTTTATTATTCAGTTTGTTAATATGGTGTATCACATTGATTGATTTGCATACATTGAAGAATCCTTGCATCCCTGAGATAAATTCCAACTGATCATGTTGTATGATCCTTTTAATGTGTTGTTAGATTCAGTTTGCTAGTATTTTGCTGAGGATTTTCGCGTCTATGTTCATCAGTTATATTGGCCTGTAAATTTCTTTTTTTGTAATATCTTTGGCTTTGGTATCAGGGTGATGGTGACCTTGTAGAATGAGTTTGGGAGTGTTCCTCCCTCTGCAATTTTTTGGAAGAGTTGAGAAGGATAGGTGTTAACTCTTCTCTAAATGTTTGTTAGAATTTGCCTGTGAAACCATCTAGTACTGGACTTTTGTTTGTTGGAAGATTTTTAATCACAGTTTTAATTACTTGTGATTGGTCTGTTCGTATTTTCTGTTTCTTCCTAGTTCAGTATTAGGAGGCTGTACCTTTCTAAGAATTTGTCCATTTCTTCCAGGTTGTCCATTTAAAAATTTTTTTTACAGTAACTTTTTTTACAATAATTTTTTTTTACATTTAAAAAAAAGCCTTCATTTTCCTCTTTGCTTTTTTTTTTTAAACGTCTTTATTGGAGTATAATTGCTTTACAATGGTGTGTTAGTTTCTGCTGTATAACGAAGTGAATCAGCTATCCCCATATCTCCTCCCTCTTGCGTCTCCCTCCCTCCCTCCCTATCCCACCCCTCTAGGTGGACACAAAGCACCGAGCTGATCTTCCTGTGCTATGCTGCTGCTTCCCACTAGTTATCTATTTTACATTTAGTAGTGTATATATGTCCATGCCACTCTCTCACTTCATCCCAGCTTACCCTTCCCCCTCCCCATGTCCTCAAGTCCATTCTCTATATCTGTGTCTTTATTCCTGTCCTGCCCCTAGGTTTTTCAGAACCATTTTTTTTTAGATTCCATATATATGTGTTAGCATACAGTATTTGTTTTTCTTTTTCTGACTTACTTCGCTCTGTATGACAGTCTCTAGGTCCATCCACCTCGCTACAAATAACTCAATTTCGTTTTTTTTATGGCTGAGTAATATTCCATTGTATATATGTGCCACATCTTCTTTATCCATTCATCTGTTGATGGGCACTTAGGTTGCTTCCATGTCCTGGCTATTGTAAATAGAGCTGCAGTGAATATTTTGGTACATGACTCTTTTTGAATTATGGTTTTCTCAGGGTATATGCCCAATAGTGGAATTGCTGGGTCATATGGTAGTTCTATTTTTAGTTTTTTGAGGAAGCTCAATACTGTTTTCCATAGTGGCTGTATCAATTTACATTCCCACCAACAGTGCAAGAGGATTCCCTTTTCTCCACATCCTCTCCAGCATTTATTGCTTGTAGATTTTTGATGATGACCATTCTGATCGGTGTGAGGTGATACCTCATTGTAGTTTTGATTTGCATTTCTCTAATGATTACTGATATTTCATGTGTTTGTTGGCAATCTGTATATCTTCTTTGGAGAAACGTCTCTTTAGACCTTCTGCCCAGGTTGTCCATTTTATTGGCATATATTTGCTTGTAGTAGTCTTTTATGATCCTTTGTATTTCTATGATGTCTGTTGCAACTTCTCCTTTTTCATTTCTAGTTTTATTGATTTAAGTTCTTCTCCCTTTTTTTCTTGATGAGTCTGGCTAGAGGTTTATCCATTTTGTTTATCTTCTCAAAGAACCAGCTTTTAGTATTATTGGTCTTTGCTATTTTCTTTGTTTCTATTTCATTTATGTCTGCTCTGATCTTTATGATTTCTTTGCTTCTACTAAATTTGGGTTTTGTTTGTTCTCCTCTAGTTGCTTTAGGTGTAAGGTTAGGTTGTTTATTTGAGATTTTTCTTGTTTCTTGAGGTAGGATTGTATTGCTATGAACTTCTCTCTTAGAACTGCTTTTGATGCATCCCATAGGTTTTGGGTCATCATTTTTTTTTTTTTTTTGTGGTACTCGGGCCTCTCACTGTTGTGGCCTCTCCCATTGCAGAGCACAGGCTCCAGATGCGCAGGCTCAGCAGCCATGGCTCATGGTCCCAGCCGCTCCACGGCATGTGGGATCTTCCTGGACCAGGGCACGAACCCGTGTCCCCTGCATCGGCAGGCAGACTCTCAGCCACTGCGCCACCAGGGAAGCCCGGTCATCATGTTTTTGTTGTCATTTGTTTCTAGGTATTTTTTGATTTCCTCTTTGATTTCTTCAGTGATCTCTTGGTTATTTAGTAGCATATTACTTAGTCTCCATGTGTTTGTGTTTTTTACAGTTTTTTTCCTGTAATTGATGTCTAATCTCATAGTGTTGTGTCCGGAAAAAAGGCTTGATATGATTTCAATGTTCTTAAATTTACTAAAGCTTGATTTGTGATCCAAGATGTGATCTATCCTGCAGAATGTTCTGTCAGCACTTGGGAAGAAAGTGTATTCTGCTGCTTTCGGATGGAATGTCCTATAAATATCAATTAAGTCTATCTGGTCTGATGTGTCATTTAAGGTCTGTGTTTCCATATTAATTTTGTGTCTGGAGGATCTATATATTGGTGTAAGTGGAGTGTTAAAGTCTCCTACTCTTATTGTGTTACTGTCGATTTCCCCTTTTATGGCTGTTAGTATTTGCCTTATGTATTGAGGTGCTCCTATGTTGAGGTGCTCCTATGTTGGGTGCATAAATATTTACAGTTGTTATATCTTCTTCTTGGATTGGTCCCTTGATCATTATGTAGTGTCCTGCCTTGTCTCTTGTGACAGTCTTTATTTTAAGGTCTATTTTGTCTGCTATGAGTATTGCTACTCCAGCTTGCTTTTGATTTCCATTTGCATGGAATATCTTTTTCCATCCTCTCACTTTCAGTCTGTATGTGTCCCTAGGTCTGAAGTCGGTCTCTTGTAGACAATATATATATGGGTTTTATTTTTGTATCCATTCAGCCAGTCTGTGTCTTCTGGTTGGAGCATGTAATCCATTTACATTTAAGATAATTATAGATATGTATGTTCCTATTACCATTTACTTAATCGTTTTTGCTTTGAGTTTGTTTGTAGGTCTTTTCCTTCTCTTGTATTTCCTGCCTAGAGAAGTTCTTTTAGCATTTGTTGCAAAGCTGGTCTGGTGGTGCTGAATTCTCTTAGCTTTTGCTTGTCTGTAAAGCCTTTGATTTCTCCATAAAACCTGAATGAGAGCCTTCCTGGGTAGATTAATCTTGGTTGTAGGTTTTTCTGCCACTGCCTTCTGGCCTGCAGAGTTTCTGCTGAAAGATAAGCTGGTAACCTTATGGGGATTCCATTGTATGTTATTTGTTGCTTTTCTCTTGCTGCTTTTAATATTTTTTCTTTGTATTTAATTTTTAATAGTTTGAGTAACGTATGTCTTGGCATGTTTCTCCTTGCGTTTATCCTGTATGGGACTCTCTGTGCTTCCTGGACTTGATTGACTCTTTCCTTTCCCATGTTAGGGAAGTTTTCAGCTATAATCTCTTCAAGTGTTTTCTCAGACCCTTTCTCTTCTTCTTCTGGGACCCCTATAATTCGAATGTTGGTGTGTTTAATGTTGTCCCAGAGGTGTCTGAGACTGTCCTTAATTCTTTTCATTCTTTATTCTTTATTCTGCTCTGTGGCAGTTATTTCCACCATTCTATATTCCAACTCAATTATCCGTTCTTCTGCCTCAGTTATTCTGCTATTGATTTCTTCTAGTGTATTTTTAATTTCTGTTATTGTGTTGTTCATCACTGTTTATTTGTTCTTTAGTTCTTGTAGGTCCCTGTTAAACATTTCTTGTATTTTCCCCATTCTGTTTCCGAGATTTTGGATCATCTTTACTATCGTTACTCTGAATTCTTTTTTGGTAGATTGCCTATTTCCTCTGCATTTATTTGGTCTTGTGCATTTTTACCTTACTGCTTTGTCTGCAACGTATTTCTCTGTCTTCTCATTTTGTCTGACTTACTGTGTTTGAGGTCTCCTTTCCACAGGCTGCAGGGTTGTAGTTCCTCTTGCTTCTGGTGTCTGCCCCCAGTGGGTGAGGTTGGTCCAATGGCTTGTTTAGGTTCTGGTGGGAGGGACTGGTGCCTTAGTTCTGGTGGGTGGAGCTGGATCTTTTCGTTCTGATGGGAAGAGCCATGTCAGGTGGTGTGTTTTGGGGTGTCTGTGGGCTTAGTATGATTTTAGGCAGTCTGTCTGCTGATGGGTGGGTTTGTGTTCCTGTCTTGCTTGTTGTTTGGCGTGGGGCATTCAGCAATGGAGCCTGCAGGCAGTGGGGTGGAGCTGGTTCTTAGCGTCGAGATAGAGACCTCTGGGAGAACTCTCGCCAATTAATATTTCCTGGGTCTGGGAATTCTCTGGCTTTCCAGCGTCCTGGACTCAGTACTCCCACCCCAGAGGCTCAGGCCCGATCCCTGGCCTGGGAACCAAGACCCTGCAAGCTACACAGCTCAGCAAAGAAAGGAAAAAGAAAAGGAAAGAAAAAAAAAAAGGGCAGGAAGAAAACAAATGAAAATAAACAGACAAAACCCTAGACAAACAGCAAAGGCAACCATTAAAAACAAACAAACAAACAAACAAACAAGCAGAGAAACAAAACCCCAGACAAATGGTAAAGCAGAACCAACCAAAACCAAAACAAAACAAAACCCCCCAAAAACACACACATACAAAATAAGAAAGAAAAACAAAAACAGAGAAAACAAAAAACAAGAGAAAAACCAGACAAACAAAAGAATCCCAAAACAAAATTGAACAACTAAAAACAGAACTAACAAAAACAAAAGTAAAAAATAAAACAAAAGCAGAATGCAAACTGAAGGAAAAAGCAAAGAAAACAAAACACACAAAAATGAAAAAAATATAAAAAAAGATAAGAACAAATAGAACAAAGGAAAAAAGATAAAAACAAAATAGAACAAAGGAAAGAAAAGAAACAAGGAAAAAACACAGAACAACAAAAAGTAACATAGAAATAGAAATATGAAAAATATATATAGAGTAAAAAAAATTATAATGAAACAACAACATAACAAAACATAAAAAAACAGTAATAATTATATTTTCCTGGGGTCTTAGCTGACATTGTCCTTGGCCTCACCATGAGTCACAGCCACCTCCACCTTCCCAGGGGGCCCTCCAAAACCTCTAGGTAGGTCTCTCATCCCTGTGTGCACTGTGGGGGCAGCTCATACTCTGACCTGGCCCAACTCCTGTGTGTACTAGTTCCCAAAGCCCACAGCTGCTGGAGCTAGACCTGTTTCAGTTGTGGGAATACTCATTGTCCATTCAGATATTCCAGAGATGCAGGTTTAACAAGCCAATCACAGGGGTTTAATCTGCGGTTTGTGCAGCTGCACGGAAAGATTTTTCTTCCTCTTCCTTAGTCTCCCCGCCCCTGGGGCTCAGCTGTGGTTTTAGCCCCACCTCTGTGTGTGGGCCACCTATAGGAATCTGCTCCCAAGGCTGCCATGGAGCACTCAGGTCTGTCCCAGTGAGGATAGGGCATGGCAGTGGCATGATTTTCTGTGTCACGGGGGTGCCAGCAGCGACAGGTGCATGGGAAAGCTGGCAGCCATGGACACGAGAGATCCGGCTCTATTTGGAGCCTTTTCTAGTGCCTGGTGGCCGGCATGAGAAGGCCAGCTCTGGTGCGGGCTTTTCCAATGCCTGGTGGCAGGTGTGAGAGGCCAGCCCTGGTGGGGGCTTTTCCTAGTGCCTGGTGAGGCAGGGGGCTGGCGCCTGGGGAGAGAGAGGCTGCAATGGCGGTGTCACCCTCTGCGTGTCACTCAGCAGTGGCGCCTTGCTTTTATGATAGTCTGGGTTTCCTCCTCAAGCATTCCTGGTTGCGGACTTCCTCCCTCCCGTCCCCTCAGGCTGTCTACTCGCAGCCAACAGCAGTCCTCCCCCCAGGTTTGCTCTCCAATCCTGATGTTCCAACTCTCAGCCCCCGTGTGCACCAGTGGACACGTGTCCCAGGCTGGGGCACGCAGGGCTGCGGCTCGGACTGTTTGTGTAGGTCTCACTCTGTCCTCTCTGCCACAGACAGGCCAGTTCACCCTCCTCTGACAGCCTCAGATGCTCCCCTTCTATCCCAACTGATTTCCCCATTGGTGAGGAGGCTTCCCCGGATGTGGGAACCTCTTCTCTGCTTCAGCTCCCCCAGCAGGGGTGCAGATCCTGTCCCGCTTCCTCTCCTCTTCCTTTACCCTTCTTCTTTTCGTCCTACGCAGTTATGCGGGGATCTTTCTTGTCCTTTCCAGTGGCCACGGTCTTCTGCTAGTGTTCAGCTGGTGTTCTGTGAGAATTCTTCCATCTGTCTATGTACTCTTGATGCATTTGTGGAGAGAGATGGACTCCACATCCCCCTACTCCTCCACCATCTTGGTTTCCCCTATACAGTTCTGAATCAGCTCCTCAAATGACCTTAATTTTGGGTCTGATTCTATCCTAGAACTTGTTTTAATGGATTATTTTCATCAGTGGACTACCATGCCCTTTTAACACAGTTAAAAAAATTAAAACAATTTTTTAAAACAAAATCGCAGTTAAAAATTGTTTAGTTTCAAGTAAACGTGTCTGACAAATGTACATGGGTAGTGCTCATGCCTGCCCCCTCCCTCCTTATCTGTCTGCTAGCTTGTTTCTTCTTACAGCTCTTCATTTCATTGGGCTAAAACATCTTCCAATCAAATGACATTCATGTCAACCAACCGCCCCCCACCACCACCCCCAATATAAGTTCTCATGAAAATCTCCTTAGCAGAGAGGTGGAGTAAATTACATTTTTTTCGAGTCCCAACTGTTTGAGTTTCTTTACACTGGCAGCATTGCGCTTGTTAAGGTGATGCACATCCAGTCACTGGCCACATGGATCAGAGCTTGTTTTCATGACCAGACTAGGGTTATCTCATAGCTATTGAGTGTCCCAGTTAGAGAGACTGCTAGTTGTAGTGGGAAACCTGCAGGTGAAAGGTGATAGGAGTGATGGGGGTGGAAGGCCAGGTTGGAAAATCAGTAAGAAGCTCACTAGGAGATTTTCTTTGACTACTGAGTTAGATACCTGACTCCTCTCTCTGATACTGAAAATCCAGGCAATCTGTTCCTGTGCCAACAAAGTGCAGGCCTCAGATAGACATTGGTTAAACTGCTTTTTTTTTTTTTTTTTTTTTTGCGGTATGCGGGCTTCTCACTGTTGTGGCCTCTCCCGTTGCGGAGCACAGGCTCTGGACGTGCAGGCTCAGCAGCCATGGCTCACAGGCCCAGCCGCTCCGCGCCATGTGGGATCCTCCCAGACCGGAGCACGAACCCGTATCCCCTGCATCGGCAGGCGGACTCTCAACCACTGCGCCACCAGGGAAGCCCTAAACTGCTGTTTGAACTAGCTTTCCTTTCAGGTATTCTCAGTTTGGGCAGAGGCATTACCTTTTTCTTGTTCTGATAGTTAATACCTGGTTGAAATTCTCTGTGTTTAGTATATTAATTGCCATTGGTTCTTCCTCTGACACAGCCTTCATCTAATGTCTGGATTCTTAAAACTAAATGTCTAAATGCTACCCTGACTTCAGAAACCACCTCTCCCTGCTTACACCCCTCTCCATGCTACCCATTATTTTTATTTATTTTCTTTATTTTTCTTTATTTTTTGGCTGCATCGGGTCTTAGTTGCAGCATGTGGGATCTTCGCTGAGGCACTGGGATCTTTGTTGCGGTACGCGGGCTTCTCTCTAGTTGTGTGGGCTCCAGAGCACGTAGGCTCTGTAGTTTGCGGCATGGGGCTCTCTCGTTGAGGCACACGAGCTCAGTAGTTGTGGTGTGCGGGCTTAGTTACCCCGTGGCATGTGATATCTTAGTTCCCCAATCAGGGATCGAACCCATGTCCCCTGCATTGAAAGGAGGATTCTTTACCACTGGACCACCGGTGAGACAAGAATAAGAGAAAGCAGCTGGGATTAACTGGGGAGAGAGAGTGCCCTGAGGACTTGCCTTGGTGGGACAGCAGGAGCATGAACTATGAGAAGGAGTTAATGCTTCATCATGAACAGACTCACCACCTACCTGCATCAGTGCATCCTAGGTGAAGACAGGCAGGGCTACGAGGATGAAATTCCGAGGAGGATGCTGCCTTCTCCCCAGGCAGTGGTAGCATCTGCAAATGGAAGGACTGCAGAGCTGGAACTGCAGCAGAGGTAAGAAGACCTTCCAATCCCTGTGGTTGGGCTCATAGGTGAAGTAAGGGGCCAGGGTTCAGAACCCTGAAGCTGAAGGGAAGAAACCAGGGTCTTGCAGGACAGGGATGAGGGTTGGGAAGCGATGTGTGGGAGGACTAGAAAGTGAGCTAGTTTGGGGTTTGCTCTTTAGGGCCAACGAGAGGGAAATGCCTAGGTCCAGATTTCAGGACCCTTGATGCGGCAGACAAACCCACCAGCCGAAACTCTGGCTCTTCTGAGGCTTCTCTGGTGCCAGAGCTGCTCCAAGGTCCCAGGCAGAGCCAGTGCTGGAACTCTCGCTGTTTTCCTAGGGTCGGTGGTGGGAGGGCAGGGGCGGAGGCTGTGGACCCTGCCCCTCCACTTGCTGCCCGTCCCCCACCCCCGGCATTTTTAAAGTTCCAGACCTATTTCCGGGCTCCCCATCTTGGACCAGAAACGAACCTCAGCCGTAAGCACATGGTGAGTCTTTAGTTCTCTGATAAGAACTTGAGGTTTGTGTCATGAAGATAGAAGTAGCTGTGTTTGAAGTGGTTGCCATGATATGGGAATAGATGGGGAAAGGCCTCTTGTCGCAAGGCAAGGGACTGCCAGAAAGTGAAGACTGGTCTCTTGGAATGTGTGAGGTGCAAGGAGAAAAGCTGCTGTTCTCTCCTGGGAGCTTGGTGCCCCGGGAGAATGGGTGAGAATGAAACCTTCTTCCTGCCTTTTCATCTTTTTTATTTTCTGTGTCACTGCATTGGTCTGATTCCACTTGCCTTCTCCCTTGTCCTTTCCTTCCTCCCCCAACATCCTTCCTTCCTTCCTTTTGATGAAGGAGAAGGGGATCCGGCTAATGATCTGACATAATGAAACCTGCCGTGCTGTTTAAGAAAATGAGACCTAAATAATTAAAAATAATATATCATAATGTGAAATTAGTAAAATGGAATTGTTATGGAAACAACATGTGCTGGGATTGGTTAATGTGAACAAGCCCTATTTCAGCTTTGAGGAAAAGCCACAGCTTGCTGTGGGTGGTGGATAAACACAGCATGTAGTACATCATATATGCCCATGCAGTGGAATGAGCCAGATGGGCAGGTTCTCAGAAACGATGAAATGAATTAGAGGCCAGAGCTGGAAAAGGTAAAAGGGACCTTCTAATTGTCTTCAAGTAGTTGAAGATGATCAAATCTCAAGAAGAGTGCTTCAGGGAATTTAAGAAGGCACAGGAAAACCAGTATTTTAAGGGCATTTCTTGGCTGGTGGGCTTGGCTAGTAGATTACATTTACGCTTTAGTAGCTAGGAAATAAAGTACCCAATTCTTTATATCCATTGAAATTTCCATAATTTTCTCAGAAAAGCTAGAAGCTGAATTTTATGAATGGTACCCTGAGTCAGTACCCTGGAGTCAGATAGGCTAGGTTCACATTCACTTACTAGGGTGCTTGATCCCAGGGTAAGTTATTTCTCTGAACTTCACTTTTCTCATCTTTGAAATGGGTATGATTATGGGAATTAAATGAGGTAATAATGTATATGATTGTGGTTTGCAAGGTGCTATTCAGTACTAGTTGTTATTCTTCCCAAGTCCTATCTCCTAGAATAGAAGGTTTAGTGCAACACCCTGCAGGGTCTCACGTGTTTGCTTTTTACCCCACTCAGAGGCTTACGTGCAGTGTATTCCAGTATCCTTACCCAAGTGCCATGGAACCTCTGGGACCCGAGCCTCTGTTTCTCCCCCTTCTCTATTAATGATAACAAAATGAACAGTCATAGCCATTGCAGAATCCAGTTAAAGCCAGGCTTTTTCTTTCCCCCACCTTGAGCTCTTTGGACTGGGAGCTTGTATGGGGATAGTGGGAAGGCTTGACTGGCTCCTGTGTTTCCCTGTCTTGTTCTTTTGCTTCCACCCCACTCCCTCTGCTGTCCTGGGTGAGAGTGGGAGGAGAAGGAGGAAGGAGAAAGGGCTTGGAAGGTCTTATTTGACAGAACAGTTGTAACTGGCATTGGGGCACCTGAGTGGCTTGGGTGCTACAGTGCTGATGCTGACTCTTGTGGGGAGAGGTCATCCAGGGACTCTGGCCCTAGCGTCCTCCCACCCGTAACTCCCTTGATGTTGATGGTGGCTCCTGCAGCTGGACATTTGTGACTCTCTCCTCAGTTCCTGACGATCATCTCTCTGTTGGATCACCTCGACCTACTAGGCGGTCCATTTAAAGCTCACCCGTTGTTCTCTTCCATGCAGTTTATAGCTGCCCAGTGAGAAACCTATGAACATCTTTGCCCTACCAAACTCTAGAAAAGCTGGCTGTTCCCTTTGTTGTCTTGCCTCTTTGCCACCAGACAGGATGCTCCAGCCAGCTTCTTACCTTTAACATTTGGGGAACGGGTCAGATGTCAGTCCTGCTATCACTAGGGAACAAATGACAAACTCTTGAAGTTCTTCTCTTAAAGAACCCTTCATTTGGCATAAGGTGGGGTTTGGGGAGAGGCACTGTCTTCTCTTTGTTCACAGTGGGGAGGACACTTGGGTTACCAGCAACTCTCTTCAAAGAAAATCCCAACTACCTCCTAGCTTCTTCCTGCCCTAATGAATTTGTACATTGCTTTTTACAATGTATTTTTTGGAGGGGGCTGATGAGCTCCCCTTGGAAGAACAATATTTTTGGTCATCCCCTTGTAAATCCTGCAGGATGGCCTTGGCATCTGTTTTCTAAGCTTTTTTTTTTTTTTTTTTTTTTGTGGTACGCGGGCCTCTCACTGTTGTGACCTCTCCCGTTGCGGAGCACAGGCTCTGGATGTGCAGGCTCAGCGACCATGGCTCACGGGCCCAGCCGCTCCGTGGCACGTGGGATCTTCCCGGACCGGGGCACGAACCCGTGTCCCCTTGTATCGGCAGGTGGACTCTCAACCACTGCGCCACCAGGGAAGCCCCTGTTTTCTAAGCTTTGAGGCATGGTCCACACTCAGAGATGGGAAGGGTCCCATCTGAACACTGTTTCACCAGGGTAAGGTTAAGTGTTCACAAAGATGGGGCTGTAAACAGAACTCTTTCAGGGCCCTTCTGCTGCCCTTGGATACCTAGAGGCCCCTGGACCTCAGGGCCTCCTTCTGTGTACCGGCCCCAGAATCCTTAATACAAGTCATAAAGCTCTCATTCCCAACTAATCCCAAACCAAGTTGTTAGACAAAGCCAGTCTGGTTCAAGGAAATCACTTAAAGCAAATGCAAAACCAGTGCAGTTAAAAGGAAAGGAAAATTCACGAAGGGAAAAATAAAATCCAAGGAGAATTTCAGCATAGAGTTTTTGGCAGATGAACCCAACATTCTGTGCCGTTGTAGCCACCCTGTCTGAGCTGGGGGCAAGGAGAGGGGAGCTCTCTTTCCCTGGAGGGGTTCTCTTTTTGCCTCCCCCCGCCTCCACCAGTAGTTTGAAGTACCTGTCCCTTCTATTAACACTGGGTCATCGCCAGTATGACTCATAGGTTTTCTCTGTAAGCTTGTAACCAGGATGGTATATGTACCAAAATGTTACCCAATTTGAAGGGTATGTGGGAAAAACCCCCAACCCTAGCACATAATTATTCTCTCAGCATCATTTAGAAAGTCACAGCCATTCCCTCCATTCCCTCAACCTCTAACATGACCAGTAGGGGGCACTGCAGGGTGAGATTCCCAGCAGTACCCCCGCCTCTCTACCAAGTTATTGGAACATGAAGTAGGGAACATAATCCACTTATTTTAGCGATAGTTAGTTACAATCGTTCTTGCTGAGCGATTATCTATGAATTGAAGATCTCAGTTGCTCTTGGGATGTGATTAGCTAAAGAAGGATGTTTTAGCTTGAAGGATATGGGATACATTCTGACTGGGTGTTAGGAAGATGTGAAGCAATGGGCCCTAGTGATTGTCCCTGGAAGAATGGTTCAGAGATGACCACTGGGGACCATGATGTATTTGGCTAGGGCGCTGAGAGAAGGGTCTGGCAGCCTTAGATGCGGATGTGAGGGAGCCAGAGACGTGAAAGCTGAGTGTTTTAAAACCTCAGGAAGCAGCTATCTTCTACGACTGACTTTATTGGATACTGTGAACTTGGGCAATTGAACTTAAAGCCAACAGTGAGTTTATTATAAAATAAATAAAGGCACAAATAGTTCTTTTTGTCAAGGAAGGGAAATTGAGGGAAGAGTGGAGAGTAAAGAGAAAACAAATCATAGATTTTAAAAGAGTCACAGATACTAAAACAAAAATCCAAGGCAGATTTGGAAACTAGGGCTTTTTTATTTAAAACAAAATTGTTTTTCAATCAGGGAATTTAGGTGATTCAAATAAAAAAGTACGAAGAGGTTGATAATGAGAGGTCTACCCCTTTCTACGAGGCACTGTTTTCCCCTCTCCAAGGCTTTCTAGAGATACTTCATGCATATATACAAATGATGCATCATTCTAGTTGCCTTTTTTAATATGACTGTAACTGGGAGATAATTCCTTTTTAGTCCTGAAGTGTTTCTTTGTTCTTTTTTATTGCTGTAAAATATTTCGTTGTCTGTGGATAGACATCTGGGTTATTTTCAGTCATTTCCTACTACAGATGAGGATTTGTTGGACATCCTTATACAGGAAGCCGGAGCTGTGGGGAGAACATTGAAGTTCTCCACAGTGGCCAATTCAGGATCAGGCTGCTTTGAGGGGGCTACCAGGGACGGGTACATTCCCAGGAGGAGACAGGGACCCAAAAAGTTCTTTATATACCTACCAACCCAAGGTTGTAAAAGTTTATGAATCTATGACCTCACCTGTACTCCAAGACCATTTATAGTTTTTGTAAAGTTTTACTTATACCATGGTCTTCCTGTGTAGATCCCGAGGAACTTTCTGATTTTCATCCTATTCCTTTGTCTCCTCTGGGCCTCAGTTTATTCATCTGGAAAATCAGAAAGGTGGACTTTAAGATGTTCTCAAACTTTTTCTTAAGCCACAGTACTTTTATTTTTTTTCTGCCAGATGAAATTTAGGAGGAACTCTAATAAACGGTCCAGATAAAAACAAGGAATGGTATGATTTCATAGTCTCTTAATTATTTCTTGGCAGATAGTTTTCTGTGGAACCCCTGAAGTAGCTCTGAAAAGCTGTGGGCATCTATGGAAGATTGGATGAAAAGAAACAGACACCAGCTTGAAAGATTTTTTGTTTATGTCTGTGATAACATTATAATAATGGCTGGTTACCTTGATTCATAGGGGCACGAGATTCTATTGAGAGTCTATCATCTACTAGCTTCTATATAAATTATGACATTAGATACATTGACCAAAAGGGAAAAGGCCAGGAACATAGAACATGAAAAGTAGGTCTGGGTGGTAGTGGTGGTGGGGAGGTGGGTGAGAAGGAAAGAGAGAAAAGGGAACAACTAGGGAGATAAAGAAGAAAAGATGTTCACGTGGCCTTTAGATTAATGCACTGAGCTGTACTTTTTGTGAGCTGATTCCTGAATGTGGGAGGCTCTGAGGTGGGAAAGGACCATTATAGGAAGCAGAGAGATTGAGATACTTACAATTTAGTTGAGATTTTAAAGAAACAACATGTAGATATTGACATTTTCCAGCAGCGTAAATAACTTCATCTCTGGATTTTAGACAGGTTGGAAAGATTCTAAACATGGTATGGTTCAATAGCCTGGGGGAAGTACATTTCAATCTTGTCTCATCTTCTGGAGGAGGAATCTTGATGGGGGTGTGTCTTTGTCATGTTGCAGGCAGACTGAACCATCAATGCTAGGCTGGTGTTTGGCACCATTCTCCTCTTAGGAACATCCCCTGTGGGTCTGTGGCATCTGGGGAGATTTCTCTGTGGCAGGCAGAGTTCAGTGGAGATTTAGCCCTAAAAATTCTTCAGAGTGAATACTTGTGACCCTGGTCCATTGAATGATAGCAGAGGATCACAAAAGCGATTTGATCTGTGAGTCATGTCTAAAAGTCCCTGAGCAGCCTCATTTTCCTCCTAATCATAGCAAATTGTCCCCCACATCTAAGTTAAGAAAAACTCCCAGCATTGATAAGCTAAGTATTTATCCTGTTTAAAAAATGTATGAAATGTGAATAAGTATAATAAAAATATAATAATATAAATATAATGACAATAAAATCAGGGTTCTATGGGCTAATAATTTTTAATATTTTGCTAGCTTTGAGACTTTGAGTTTGTATCTGAATTTACAAACAAAGTCAGAAGAGGGAATGGGAAGTTCAAGGGGTGTGTGTGTGGGGGTGGGGGTGGGTGAGTAGGTGTGGGTGTGGGTGTGTAGCAGGCAAGAAAAGAGTTATGGCCTCAAACTTTATTCAGGGTTTCCTGAGTTTATAAAGATAGCAGTAACAAAGCTTGGTGGTTCAGATATTCTGTCTCTCCCGGCCTTTAATACCCTTTGGGATTTTAAGAGATTCTGGAACTGTTTTGTTTTGTTTTGTTGTTTCCTGCAAATAGGTGGGAAATTTTATGGATTTTCAAAGTAGGAATTAAAATCACTGTTTTCTGTACTGTCTGATGTCTGCTAGAAGCCATCCTATCCAAGAAATTCTTCATCACAGTGCAGGGATTTCTGAAGTCGTTTGAATGAAATGAGTTTGCGTAGACAAATGATGGGTCACCGTGGGAATGCAGGAGATGAACCTGCCCTGAAAGGTCATAGATTTGCCAATCAGCCTCTGAACTTAAGGGTAGGGAACTGAGAAGGCCAAGGGTAATGGTCTGATCTCCTTAGAGTCTATTAATGGGTTTGCCAACCCCAGAAAGTGATCGCTGCTGCTGGTCACAGGTAGGTTCAGTGAGAATCTCATCATTCCCATTGAAAGTCTGGTTCAAAATTGTTACTAATGTTGGGTCAATGATGTCATCTCTGTATAAAGAGAAAATACTATGGTCGAAGAGACACAGCTAGTCAAATGGCTTATCAAATTAACTGTCTAATTTGAGAAGTGTCTTAGAATGATTACAATTATTTTGAACAAGCAAATCAAGTATGTTTTGACCTGATACCTGTCCAACTATGCATCCTGACCATTGGCAACTGCAGGATTGGTATCCAGTTGTGGCTGATAAAGGATAATAATCCACACCCCATCAAATCCTGATGAACAGAGAAGAGAGTAACTTCCTTTTTTTCTCTGAGGATAGTGAAAAATCTGAATTTTTAAAAAGACTTCTTTGATAAAGAGATTGTAAGCACCTAGAAGGGTAGGGGCATCATATATATATATATATATATATATATATATATATATATATATATACATTATATATAAAATTTTAAAAAATCCCATCACCTCCTCTTATTCCCTCAGGTGTGGTTCTATGGGCAGAGTGAACACTAGTAAGTGTAATTGACAAAATGATGTAGCTTTCAGTATTTGAAATGAGTCATCCTTAAAGATCTCAAAAGGCTGTGGTGATGGAGACAGTGTTATAAAGGGTATGTAGGTTTTGAAAGGACATAGAGAACTTTGAGAATGTTTCTAAGAGACGCAAAAGCATCTTGGAAATGCTAGAAAAAAAGATCCTAACCAATTTGATCTTGCTGAGCTATCTCTTTATCCCTCAGCTGCGTGATTGTGGGGAAGTGGTTTAAACGCTCAGTACCTTAGTTTCCTCATCTGTAAAACTGGAAGAATAATGTATCTAAAATACAGGGTTGTTCCTAGAATTAAATGAGCTAACATATCAGAACTTGGAACAGTGATCGGCAGTAGGAATTGCTCAACAAATATTAACAATTACTATCACTTTCATTAAAGATCTTGGGGGAAAGGATAGATTAGCTTCTCTCCCCCCCCAAATGTAAAATATTTGACTGACATACTTTCAATTTAACATTCTTTTAATGTCAGAGAGAGAGAGAGTTTTGTGAACCTTCCAGCACAGTAATTTACAACTGTGGAGTCTGTCATGCTTTCCCCTTTACTTCAGCTTCAGCTTCTTTGATTTCTCTGTGGGAGATCTGAATAGACATTTCTCCAAAGAAGACATACAGATGGTCGACAGGAATGTGAAAAAATGCTGAACATCACTAATTATTAGAGAAATTCACATCAAAACTACAATGAGTTATCACCTTACTCTGGTCAGAATGGCCATCATCAAAAAGTTCACAAATAATAAATGCTGGAGAGGGTGTGGAGAAAAAGGAAGCCTCCTGAACTGTTGGTGGGAATGTAAATTAGTGCAGCCACTAGGGAGGTTCATTAAAAAAACTAAAAATAGAGCTACCATATATAATCCTGCAATCCCACTCCTGGGCATATATCTGGAGAAAACCATAATTCAAAAAGATACATGCACTCTAATATTCATTGCAGCACTATTTACAATAGCCCAGGCATGCAGACAACCTAAATGTCCATCAACAGATGAATGGATAAATAATACGTGGTATATTTATACAATGGAATACTATTCGGCCATAAAAAAGAATAAAATAATGCCATTTGCAGCAACATCGATGGACCTAGAGATTATCATACTAAGTGAAGTAAGACAGAGAAAGACAAATATCATATAATATTGCTTATATGTGGAATCTAAAAAAAAAAAGATACAAATGAACTCATTTACAAAACAGAAAGAGACTCACAGGCATAGAAAACAAACTTATGGTTACCAAAGGGGAAAGGGATAAGTTAAGAGGTTAGGATTAACATCTACGCATTACTATATGTAAAATATAGAACCAACAAGGACCTGAACCACTGTGCTTTTCACCCCTGAAAATAACACGAGATTGTAAATCAACTATACTTCAATAAAAAGTAAATTAATTAAAAAATACATATGGAAGTTTAATGAAATGACACTGGTAATGTAACAAATGTGACTTTTTATACATGCAAACGAGTACTGTCTCATTAAAATGTGTTCATCGTGAGAGGCAAATGACACCCATAACATTCAAAATAATTTGGTGTTCCTTTCAGAACTGTCTTCAGATTCATGGATGAAAACCAGTCTCTAACTTTATATCACACTTTAAACTTTTTAATTAAAAAAACCTTTTTAGTTTAAAATAATTTGACTCACACAAAAGTTGCAAAAACAGTTCAAAGAATTTCCACATACTCTTCATCCAAATTCCCCACATATCAACAGCTTATACAACCACAGTGTAATCATGAAAAGCAGGAAATATAATACTAATCTACACACTTTATTCAAATTTCACAAAGTGTCCTACTGATGTCCTTTTTCTGGTCCAGTTCAGGGCACACATTGCATTTAGTTGTATTACCTTAGTTTCCTTTAATATGGAACATTTTCTTGGTCTTTGTCTTGTCTGATGTTGACACTTTTGAAGAGGATTGACCAGTTATCTTACGGAATCTCCCTCAGTTTGGGTTTGTCTGATGTTTCCTCATAATTAAAGTTGTGGATTTTTGGCAAGAATACCATAGACACGACCCTGTGGCCTTCTCAGTACATCATATCAGGAGGCACAGGATATCAGTTTCTTATTACTGATGAGTGGCCATATTAACTTTGCTTACTAAGTTGAGGTGGTGTCTGCTGGGCTTCTCCACTGTAAAGTTACTACTTTCCCCTTTGTAAATAAGTCTCTTATAGGGAGATATTTTGAGACTATGTAAGTACCCCCTTTCTCATTCATTATCTAATTTTAGCATTGTATTAGAGTTCTCCAGAGAAACAGAAACAGTAGGATATATATATGTGTGTGTAATTACATCTATTCATTATGAGGAATTGGCTCACATGATTATGGAGGCTGAGAAGTCCTATGATGTGCCTTCTGCAAGCTCGAGACCCAGGAAACTGGGTGGTATAGTTCCAGTCTGAGTCCAAAGGCCTGAGAAGCAGGGGGGCTAATGATGTAAGTTCCAGTCCAAGAGTAAGAGAAGACCAGTATCCCAGCTCAGGCAGGCAGGCAGGAAGATAAAAGGATGAATTCCGCCTTCCTCTGCCTTTTTGTTCTGTTCAGGCCTTGAATGGATTGAATGATACCCACACACACTGGGGAAGGCCATCTACTTTACAGAGTCCACCCACTCAAATGCTGATCTCATCTGGAAACACCCTCACAGATACACCCAGAAATCATATTTAATCTGGGCACCGCATAGTACAGTCAAGTTGACACATAAAATTAACCTTCACAACCTCTATCTATAATTCTTTTTATTTTTATTTTTATTTTTATTTTTATTTTTATTTTTATTTTTTTAATTAGTTTCTGCTTTATAACAAAGTGAATCAGTCATACATATACATCTGTTCCCACATCCCCTCCCTCATGCATCTCCCTCCCTCCCACCCTCCCCATCCCACCCCTCCAGGCGGTCACAAAGCACCGAGCTGATCTCCCTGTGCTCTGCGGCTGCTTCCCACTATCTATAATTCTTGCCTGGAACAATGATTACTTAGGTGTTTGCCCAAATGGTCACATTTTTTTTTTTAAACTCCAAACCAGTATGTCTAGATGGGCAGTTCACTCTTACACACTTGAATGGGTCACAGGGTGGCTGTGGGTTGTTCCCACATTCAAATCCAATGTCCGTAAGTGCTGTTCTTATTTTCCTCCTCCCATTCCTCCCTGTCCTACTGTGTTTTATAGCACCTACACAGAGGCTTCTCAGACAGAGGAAAGCACATGTTATTTGGAAACAGACAGCTCTGGATTTGAATCCTACACCCACCACATACCAGTTGGGTAACCTATTCAAGTAACTTAAATCTCTGAGTTTCAGGTGCCTCATAAGTGAAAAGAGTATTCCACTTCATGGGCTGTTTTAAAGAGTATATAAGCTACCACGTATAAAATTTTCTTCATCAAGCATGATGTGAGGCTCTTTAATGAAAGCTGGCTCTTTGTTGTTCTTTTTCCAGTGAAAGCAATCAAATAGTCACAGTAGATACAAAGGCTGAGTTTTGATTTCATGAATTTAGATTGAGGCTAGCTTTTAAAAAATCTCTTCAGGTGATTCTAATGTGCACCCAGAGTTGAGCACCACCGAATTAGATGCTCACTTAAGGTCTTACTGATTTAAAACTCTAAGATAAAAGGAAACTGAATATAGCTTTCCTTTTGTAATTTTAGCATGGTATCATAAAAGGTATGGACAATAAAAATAATAAAATATTGTATAAAGGGGAAAATTTTGCGAAAAGGGGCAATTTGAGGTATTGGTTCATTCATCCACCTAGGTAATCAGTGGTTTCTTGAGCCCCTATGTTTAGATGTTGTGCTGAGCACTGGGCATATAAAGATGAAATGGGCCCAGTCAAGCAGTTACAGCACAGTACAGTGTGATGCAAGCTATCGTGGAGGGAGGTACAGTGGTCTAATACATCACGAATAGTATGCATGGTGTTTGCCATGTGAAGGAGTTCAGTTTTTATTTCATCAGTGTTTGACAACTTATAAAGACTACTGAGTGGGTAGGGGCATCATGATTTGCTAGAAATATTACTCTGGTGGTTTGGAATGGGTGAGCAAGGAGATAGGGTGATCAGGAGAGAGAAGAGGGAGGGGGAGGGAGGGGGAGAGGCTGGGTGCTTAATGCTGGGATATGACAGTGGGGATGAAGATGAGGGGCTGGACTTGTGAGATATGTTAGGAGTGGAATGACAGGACTTGAAGACCAGTTATGTGAGGGGGAGGCTTTGATGTCTTCCAGGTGCCTATGTAGATGGTGCCCTCATTCACTGAACTAGGGGAAGGGCAGGGTTGTGGATGGGGATCTAGTGAGTTCAGTTTTGAATCTGTTATGAATTGAGGCATTTGGGAATATGTTATCTCACTAGATGGTGGTCGATATATGGATCTGGAACTTGGGAAAGGAACCTCCATTAGAGAGAAAGATGAGGAACTATGCAGTTGGTATCTGTAGCCACTGGTATGGATGCAACTGTCCGGATAGAACATGTAGAAGACTAAGAGAAAAGTCAAGGACAGAGCTTAGGAATAATTAGTGTTAAGTGGAGGGTGGGTGGAAAAGGAGCCAGAGAGGAGAGTCTGAGGAGAGGCAGTGAGCATGACGAGGACCAGACGGGGAGCATCTCAGGGACATCAGGAGTAAGACATTTGAAGAAGGGCAAACTGGTCATTAAAAGTGACAGAAGCATCAAATAAAGTAAGTTCTGGACTGAGCTAAAAGAATTGGACGTGGCCTCTAGGTGGGCCTAGGAGACTTTATTGTATTTGTCTAATGAAATTTGTGGAGTTTCTGAGAACAGGTTGAAATGTCCCCCGCCTTCAAGAAAACTTCCATGACTAATTCCACACCACCCTGATCACTCAACACATTAGGAACTTTGAATACATCCTCCCCGAGCTGCAAGTCACTTTGTAGGTCATTTAACCTAGGCCTTACTGAACAGGTAAGGAAATTAAGGCCCAGAAAAGTCATTACTTGCCTGAGGTTAAGTGACAGATTTAAGACATTAATCCAGGGTTTTTCCACAGACATTGGCATTGGTGCAATCACTTTGTACTAATTTACTACTTGTTCATATGTTGACTATTTACACACTGGTGGTTTTGTATTTATGTAGTTTGGGAGTTTTGCAGTTTTCCAAGGTTGTAGGAACTACATATATACGACTTTATTACCTTCTTTCTTTCTCACTGTTGACCTTTTGCCTTTATGGGCTATTTTAAAGAATAAATAAACTATGATCTTGGGCAGAGGGATCCTACAAAGCAACCCATAGAGCCTAGGAGAAGGAGCCTGAAAAGTGTTTCTTAGCAAGTCGCTCAGCAGAGGATCGAAGCCTGATGTCCCAGTCTGGTTTGTCTCTTTGTATCCTTTTACTGCAGAAAACCAAGCTCTGGCCAACATGCATTTTGCTGTCCCGTGTAAGGCATTGCTCAGCAAAGCCCTGGGCTTCTGTCTCCTCCACTCTACCATTCCCTTGGCTAAGTGGCCTTGGGGGCTACCAAGAGGACGGGAGGAGAGCTGAGGAAACAGCAGCCCCATCACTTTCTGACTCTGAGACTCAGGACCTAGTGTCTGAGAAATTTCATCTAGAGAACTCCTTGTCTTTTAGAAGCATTTGTGCTTTCATAACATTCTGGGTGAGTTCTTATGGCACCTGTCTCAACCACTTTTGTTCTCTTCCATTTATTCAGTCTTCATCCATCTTCTCAACCTCTCTCTCCATTTCTTTTCTCTTTGTCTCTCTTTGTGTCTCTGTCAGCTACAGACCTCTTCATTCACCCTGTCTCTACATATCTTTTTCTGTCTTTATCTTTAGGTAGCATGTCTTTGTCTTTAAGCCAGCATGCATAAAACGAATAGCAAAAACTCTGATACATAGTAATTGTTCAATAAACATTGTAATTGTGCAGTCAGAAGGTGTTTAGATGTGCTGGAACCATGGAACCATTGAGTGTATGATAGTACTATATAGAAGTCAATAACATTTCTTTTTAGCTTTATTTTGATCAAGGACCTCCAAGTACCATGTAGTCCTGACTCAGAAAGTTAGCTACAGGGACAGGCAGTGTATAGGACTGGAGCTCAGAGAAGTCCTGCCTTGTCGTTCTACCTGTGGACAGGTACTCCTCTAGGATTCACTATTTCTGAATCTACAGCCACAGAAATCCACCTCACATACATGTGATGTGCATGCCAGGAGAATGGTGAGCCCACAAGGAATTTGTAATGATATTTAGTGCAGTGGATATTAAAAAAAAAATTTCAAACTAACTAACATCTATTCCTCCTTCCTAGAAACATCCTGATTTCCTTTTGGGTCAAGGCCTTGCCCCACTCTGATGTCTTGGGATAATCCACATGTCAGCAGGCTGTTCTGGAAGTGGGAAAGACAAGATTCTTTTTCTCCCTATCCTGGTATAGCTAGGATAACACACGGCCTAGGCTCAGATAATCAGACACATCCTCCTGGGACTTGGAATTTTGAGCGAGTGATGGAAAAATAAGAGAAACAGTTGGAATTTCCTTATCACAGCAGCGGTACCCTGATCAGTGCTCAGTTCCTGATTCCTTTCTCTGGAGCTGACCTGGATCCTGCCTGTTTCCAGGCTTGTTCTTCAGCCTCTCGTCAGTTCTGTAAGCCCATCATTTCCTTTGGCTAGAGTTAACCACTGTCCTAGTCTGCTCGGGCTGCTGTAACAAAATACCACAGACTGTGTGGCTTAAACAGCAGAAACTTATTTTCTCATAGTTCTGGAGGCTCTGAGTTCAAGATCAAGGTTCTGGAAGAGTTTGGTTTCTGGTGAGGATTTTCTTCCTGTCTTGTAGAGGGCTGCTTTGGCCTCACAGGGTCTTTCTGTACATGCATGATGGGAGAGAGTGGGCTTGATCTCTGGTATCTCTTATAAGGACACTAATCCTTTCATTTTTATTTATTTATTTATTTTGTAAAGTTATGTCTTCTTATTTTTATTTTATTTATTTATTTTTGGCTGTGTTGGGTCTTGGTTACTGTGCGCAGGCTTTTCTCTAGTTGAGGCGAGCGGGGGCTGCTCTTTGTTGCGGTGCGTGGGCTTCTCATTGTGGTGGGTTCTCTTGTTGTGGAGCACGGGCTCTAGGCACATGGGCCTCAGTAGTTGTGGCACGCGGGCTCAGTAGTTGTGGCACGCGGGCTCAGTAGTTGTGGCTCGCAGGCTCTAAGAGTGCAGGCTCAGTGGTTGTGGCTCACGGGCTTAGTTGCTCCGTGGCATGTGAGATCTTCCCGGACCAGGGATCGGACCTGTGTCCCCTGCATTGACAGGCAGATTCTTATCCACTGTGCCACGAGGGAAGCTCAGGACACTAATCCTTTTAGATCAGGTTCCACCCTATGACCTCTTAACCTCAATTACGTCCTTACTTCATATACAGCCACACTTGGGGTTAAGATTTCACCATGTGGGTTTTAGAGGGGCACAAACATTCAGTCCATAACACAAGCCAAAGTCAGTTTGTTTTGCTTGCAAATTAGGAACTTAAGCTGATACACTTAAACCTAAATCTGCCAGTCTTACTTTTCCCTTCTGAAATCCAAACTCCGAAATGAAAAAAGTTTTTTGTTTTTGTTCTGCGTCTTGTCCTGCAAGACTGGGCTTTATTCACTTAGTTGAAATAGTAGTCTATTTAATAAAAAGTGAGGATCTTTTGAACAACATTAGTTCTCCCACTTTTCTTGCATCTCCGGCTTCTCTGGCATTTCTTGAGCAAGCCTGTCAGTCAAGCAGGTGATTGGAGAATCTCTGATGTCATTCTCCACACTGATGTCAGATGCCAACCTTAGGGCTGGCTGGGTGGAAAAATGACCAGCTTGGCTCTTAAAGTAATGGCTCCATGTTGCAAGAAGTTGGCAATCCTCTTCTTGCTTTTTTCTTTTTATTGGTTGTTCCACAGTCTGGAGAGCATACACAGCTGCCTGGCAGTTCTGCTCCTAAAGCTGTGGCACTCAGCATCAAAGGCTGTTACTCTGACTGCCGCTCCAGACAGGACAATGGCAAATAATATTAAGTCAAGCTCTTCCCCCAAGGGTCTCTGAGCTAGAAGTCTGCATTGAGCTTATCAGTGGGAAATCTGCCTAAAATTGTCCCCAGGATAATGCCTGTGTCAAACAAGCAGCACATAGTGCCACATATGTATGCAAGGAACTACCAACCAAAAAGGTGAATATAAATATGGCCCTAAAAAACACTTGGTTCATGCTCATTTCATTTTTTATTTTCCCCCAGTATTCCCCTTCACACCTGGAAATCACTCAGTATGAAGTAACCCACAGCACTTTCCATAACTGTTTTTGTGTTTTCTTTTCAACTGCAGATGTCCGGGAAACAGTAAACTCTTGTTTTGAAGCCTTTTAAAATTGAGTTTTTGATTCCAAGCAATTGAAAATTGTTCCTGTTTATGCTTCTTATTGGCGATAGTTTAACTAGCTGGATTTTGTTTTCTCTGGATTATGGTTTTTTATGGTTTTCCTTTAGGAGTTTACCAGTCCCTGGAGCTCATTGGTAGCAAAGGAAAAACGTGTCCAGAGAAATTGAATTTCTTTTATGTCCACAGAAAAAGTAGCCAGTTGCCATTAGGTGATAAAACTGGGGCTTTCTTCCCAGAGATTCATGGGTTAGTAAAGTCTGAGTAATATTAATTCCCTTTTTTTTTTTGCAAGGCTAGGTTATGTACTTTGCAATGTATCTGTAAAAGTAAGTCAAGATAGCCACTTATTTCTGGCATTTGTTATGGGATAATTATCCTAATAGTTCTTTACTCTTGTAATTTAGCAAAAGGGATACTTTACTTACTCTTGAGTTGTTTGGGCAAGCATGAGTAATAGTTACCCAAGTGTAGATCATTTATTAAAATGTCTAAAATTCTTCTTTTTTAGTCAGTCTAACAGGTAGTTGTTACCATCCTGTACCGTTTTCACCAGTTCTTCCTACCCCTACCAACTAAAACCACCCAAGCCGCTATTGAGAATTCACTGTGTGTACATTCCTGGGTTCTGGGATGAAGGCTGAGGGGGATGAAGGTGTGATGAAGAAAGTATTTAGAAATAAAGGTCACATGTTTGTAGTTGGTCCAGACTGTGAATGGTACAAAGTATGTGGAAACCAAAAGGGGGGCAGGGTAGGCTTTGCCAGGGCATGTTTCTTACAGGAGAGTGTAGGCCCCACATGGATTATGTGGAGCAGATGGTGGGAGGTGATAATTTCAGGCTGGAAGATGGCTGAGAAGAGATGTGAATGGAAAAGCCAGGTGGGTAAGGAAACTAATCATTGTTGGACAGTCCTATGTGCCGGGAACTGTGTAAAGTCCTTTACTATGTATCTTTAAAAATGTAATCTTCTTTATTAATTTACAGTGTGGTAGGAGGTTGTATGTCTTTATTTTAGAGAAGAAACCTAAGACCGAGGAAGTCATACAAAGAGTACATACTGGAGTTGATAATAAAATTCAGGTCCACTTGACTCCAAAGAGTGAAAATGAGCGAGACTAGCTTAGGAGAGATTTTCCTGGCTGGAAGGGAGGGGCCTCCATAGGTGGAGCAAGAGATGAAGTTTGATACCTTGGGAGTGGGGCAGTGAAGCCATGTTTCTATCTCATGGGAAAGACAACTGAAGCTCCCATAGGTCCTTGAACGGGGGAAGGATGTGAAGGAAGCAAGGATAGGGAAGTCCTGCCCGGGGAACTTGTGTGCCTTCACAGGTAACCAAGAACAGTTAGTGTGAAGCCTCAATACCCTCGGCTTGCAAATTTCCTACCTTGCTCCTGGCTCTCTCCATTCTAATTGGTCCTGTTCTCAGCAGTGAGAATTGGCTTTCCCAAGCATTATGTGGAGCCCCTTTCCTCTCTTAGAACAGCTCTGAGGACCCCAACGGCTTGCCTTCCTAATTGCAACTCCCTGCCTCTCATTACCTAACTGCCTGTTCTTTTGCACCTTACCTTATAATTCCCTTTCCAGCTCAGGATCCATCCACCCTCCTGGTAGCACAACTTTTGCATTCTGCCAAGTTTTTTTCTCTCTTCAGTTCATTGAATTTGACCTTTCCTGTCAAGTCTTTCTAGATGGAATCAACTTGACATTTTAAGGGGCGTTTTAACAGGGCTCTCAGTTTTTGTGATATGATATTAATATATTTATATTTTGTATTCTTTCATTAGATGCATTTAGACTGATTTGTAAATTTCATGTGTCTGCTCTTAGATTGTAAACTCAAGGAAGGCTGTCAAGGAACTGTCATTTTCAGGGCCTTTCTGTCTCCCCAGAATGCCTGGTTAAATATTTTGACTCTGATAGTCACCGAATCGTTGCCCAAATGAGTATAGCACACTTCTCATCAGACTTTCTCTTCTTGGTGAACATTCCTGCTCGACAGTGGCCTCATTTACTTTAGGCCTGGATTAATAGTTTTGGTTCCCGAGCCTTCTTACTCTTCTTTGCATGTCTGCTTAATCTTACAAGTAGGTCAAGGGAAGCCTGCTGGAAATAAGGTTAATGATTCTGCCATATATTCGAACAAAAAAGAGTAAGAAAAATCCAAACCTCCCAATTCTACTTTTCTCTCACACCTGCTGCGCAACCCTGTAATTCTTCTGGAGGGGACTTCTAGCTGTCCTGCTCTTTAGAAGCCCTATGGGAACACGCAGAGTTCAGCGTGTCCAGCTGATGGAACCCAGCACAGTGCCTGACAGCTGCCTGATTTGGCCAGAGAGGAGCCCCTTGCTGATCTCCTGGTGCCTGCATTGCTGCCTCACCTGTACGTGAGTGTCCAGCCAGGACGCGTCTTCCTTGTTAAAGCCAGCTATTCCATATCAAGCTCAGCCCTGCATGGTGTTTCTCTCTCTCTTTTTTTTTTGGTGTGTTACGCGGGCCTCTCACTGTTGTGGCCTCTCCCGTTGCGGAGCACAGGCTCCAGATGCGCAGGCCCAGCGGCCATGGCTCACGGGCCCAGCCACTCCGCGGCATGTGGGATCTTCCCGGACCGGGACTCTCAACCACTGCGCCACCAGGGAAGCCTGGGTGTTTCTCTTTTTAGATTAGTGTGGCTGTCTCCTGACATAGGAGTCAAGCTCCTTCTGCACAATTGGATATGTGCTCTTCATGCACAGCCAGAGAGACTCATTTCTTGCTTACTTTATGTCAGTCATATTTTTTGGTTAAGAAAGCATTTAATCATATCTTTATGATTACAGTTGACCCTTGAACAACGGGTTTGAACTGTGCAGGTCCACTTATAGGTGGACTTTTTTCAATAGTAAATGCTACATACTACACGATCACCAGTTGGTTGAATCCACAGATACAGAGGAACTGCATATATGAAGGGCCGTATATACATGGATTTTCCACTGTGCGGAGAGTTGGGGCCCTTAATCCCCACATTATTCAAGGGTCAACTATACTTATTATTGTATACTTAGAGATGCTAAAATAGTTCCATCTTAGTAAAGTGAGGAGCTCTCCTATAATATTCTCCTAGTTAGAAGATATTTCTCCAGAAAACTGTTTTTTGTTTGTTTTTGTTTTTTTGTTTTTTTTGGCTATGCTACGTGGCATGCAGTATCTTAGTTCCCCAACTAGGGATCAAACCCGTGCCCCCTGCAGTGGAAGGGCAGAGTCTTAACCACTGGACTGCCACAGAAGTCCCAGGAAACTGTTCTTAAAATACCTTCTCCAGGAATCCTTTCTTGACTCAATGAGAGGAGAGTCGATCTTTTCTGCTGGGTTCCCTTCTCCAGATGAACTTGCCTCAATCATGGTCTCCCCTCTGCTTCCTAGAGCATTAACTGGGCTTGCCTTATGGCTGACCCATCCTGAAAATGCTTTATTGATTAATATCTGTGTTTCTGAGATCTTGTAACAGCTTCTTATCTCTCTCTGAAGGAAGTGAATGGACAACAATTCTTTGGCTATCTTCTTATTAATGGTCTCTTCTCATACTTGTCTAATAGGACTGGTTGACAGTGTTTCAATTAAAAAAAGAAAAAAGGAGACATGATAGCACAAGGTTTTTTTTTTTTTTTTTTTTTTTTTTTTTTTTTTGCGGTACACGGGCTTCTCACTGTTGTGGACTCTCCCATTGTGGAGCACAGGCTCCGGACGCACAGGCTCAGCGGCCGTGGCTCACGGGCCCAGCCGCTCCGTGGCATGTGGGATCTTCCTGGACCGGGGCACGAACCCGTGTCTCCTGCATCGGCAGGCGGACTCTCAACCACTGCGCCACCAGGGAAGCCCAAGGTTATATTTTTTGCATCAATCCAGGTCTGTGTCTGATGCTCTCTGAGGTTAGTTCCCCTAGATGTTGAGTGTTTTAGATTGTAAGATCTTAAGAGGTTCAAGATTTTATCTGTTTTGGCTTTTTATATAGCAACTGGCATTAGCCACGAATACATAGATCCTTGATGAATGCCTTGGAAAAGGACACTTAGAGTGAAATTAGAATATTCAGCCAAGAAATAATAGTGAAACTAACTGAAGGATACTGATGATTTCTCTTGCACATGTGTGTGTTTGTGTGTTTTCACTTTAGTCATGTAGTTTGGGTCCATAAAGCTTTAAGAATATTTTCTATAAATGCAAATGAGTGTACCTAGATTTTGGTTCCACCCAGGACCAGCCAGATGGAGCAGCTCATGGCAGTAAAGAGGTCCTGCATTGAACCTTGAGTGTTTTGAATATGCCCAGGCAGAGAGAAGTGAGAAAACTGTAGCAGGGATGAGGATGAAGGCCAGTGACAAAGTCAGGAGTGCCAAGAAGATGTTTCATGTTGAAGTGTTTTGATAAGAACATGGCTAGAGAGGTCTGAGCAGGGTAGGTGGAGAACAGAGGAAGAATGAGGTACAGAGCAGGTGTGTTTGGCAGTTTCGGAAATAGTCCTAAAAATAGTCTTATGTGAGTCACACCTTTTATGTAGAGTTTAGTGGTTGCTGCCAGGGTGGAGATGACAAAGAGGTGAGAAGCACAGCATCCTTAAAGGAACCTACAAGGCTTTGTCTGTTTTTGCACGTGCAATAATGGAACTATCCTCAAGCTATTCTGACCGTGACTTTCAATCAAGAGTATTAGTCTCTTCTTTCCCCTTGGCAGCATAGTAAGCTGGAAGTGTTGTTTCTTCTGATTAGACAGTCATATGGATAAATTGTAGTTCATTGGTTTCATTAAAGATAGACCCGAACTGATAAGGACTTTTCAGGATTGGGCCAAAGTGGCTTGGGGACAATTTGCAGCAGTCACAAAGTATTTCTCAGACTGTGGCCAGTGTTTTTTTTTTCAACATGTAGGAGTGGGGCTTCCCTGGTGGTGCTGTGGTTAAGAATCCGCCTGCCAATGCAGGGAACATGGGTTTGAGCCCTGGTCTGGGAAGATCCCCACATGCCACGGAGCAACTAATCCTGTGCACCACAAATACTGAGCCTGCGCTCTAGAGCCTGCGAGCTACAACTACTGAGCCTGCGTGCCACAACTACTGAAGCCCATGTGCCTAGAGCCCGTGCTCCGCAATGAGAAGCCCGTGCACCACAATGAAGAGTAGCTCTCGCTCTCCATGGCAAGAGAAAGCCTGCACACAGCAACGAAGACCCAGCGCAGTCAAGAAAATATAAATAAATAAGTAAATAAAAATTAAAGAAAAAGCAAAGAAAACAAAATTGTTTAAAAAAAATGTAGGGGCTTCCCTGGTGGCGCAGTGGTTGAAAGTCCGCCTGCCGATGCAGGGGACACGGGTTCGTGCCCCGGTCCGGGAGGATCCCACATGCTGCGGAGCGGCTGGACCCGTGAGCCATGGCTGCTGAGCCTGCGTGTCCGGAGCCTGTGCTCCGCAACGGGAGAGGCCACAACAGTGAGAGGCCCGCATACCGCAAAAAAAAAAAAAGAAAAAAAATGTAGGAGATATGCATTTAAAAATGTCCAGAGCCACAGATTCCATCCCAGCTAGACTCATCATATCACAAACCTGGGAGCCTGAGAATCAACATTTAAACCCTCCCAATCCCCCAACCCTGTGACTGAGTTGCACGCTAAAGTCTGAGGGACAGTAGGCAGTTGGTTCAGAAGAACTTGTAGATTTTCAAGCCTTCCACGTGAACTGAGCCCAGATTTCCAAGGAGGAATCCTAGAGTGGGGTTAGTGAATTTTCAGTGGTTTGTGGGAGTTAAGCCATAGGGAATGTTCCTGGCAGTCCAAATAGTTCCTATCGTTGTAGACATAGCTCAAGTTCACCTTTTAGATGGAGACCTCCAAGTCCACCCTTGCCACAGAACGTGCTTGTCGTCATCTGCTTTCATAGAGTTTATTTGTACAACTTTTTTGACAACTCATCTTACTCTGCCTTGTGATATCTCTTAGCTAAATCTCACACAGCTATCAAACTTCATTTTAAAAATTACAGTATAACTTACCTATAGTAATATGCACATCATTTAAATTTCATATCAATTAAATTTCATTCCATTTTCACATGCATATATAACCATGTAGTGACCACTTGGATCATTTCCAACACTCCAGAAAATTTCCTTGTGCTCACAGGTAATAGTTTTCTAAAGGTAGCCACTATTTAGACTTTATCACCATACAATCATTTCAGGCTATTTTTGAACTTCAGATATATGGAATCATGTAGTATGTAGTCTTTTGTGTGAACTTCTTCCCCTCAACATTCTGTGATATTTCTCCATGTTTTTGAGAGTATTACTAATTTTTCTTTTTCATTGCTGTGTTATATCCTATTGTATAAGTATACTATAACTTATTAACTTATCTACTGTTGGTGAATATTTTGGTTTCTAGTTTTGGACCAGCAACATTCTTTTTTTTTTGTTTTTAGGGAAACAAATACCTTTTTTTTATTGAAGCATAATTCACATACAACGTGATATTAATTTCAGGTGTACAACATAATGATTCAACATTTTTATACATTGCAAAATGATTACCACAATAAGTCTAGTTATTATCTGTCACCATACAAAGTTACAAAAATTTTTTTCTTGTGATGACAACTTTTAAGGTTTACTTTTTCATGTAACTTTCAAATTTGCAATACAATGTTATTAGCTATAGTTGCCATGCTGTACATTACATCTCCATGACTTATTTATTTTATAACTGGAAGTTTGTATCTTTTTTAAAAATATCTTTATTGGAGTATAATTGCTTTACAGTGGTGTGTTAGTGTCTGCTTTATAACAAAGTTAATCAGCTATATATATACATGTATCCCCATATCTCCTCCCTCTTGTGTCTCCCTCCCACCCTCCCTATCCCACCCCTCTAGGTGTCCACAAAGCACCGAGCTGATCTCCCTGTGCTATACAGCTATTTCCCACTAGCTATCTATTTTACATTTGGTAGTATATATCAGTCCATGCCACTCTCTCTCTTCGTCCCAGCTTACCCTTCCCCCTCCCTAGCAACATTCTTATACAAATCTTTTAGTGTTCAAGACCAATTTTTGCTGGAGATATATTCAGGAGTGGAGCTGCTGGCCCATAGGCATATGTGTGGTTGGTTTCAGTAGGCATTGCTAAACAAACATTTTCCAAGGTGGCTGGAAAATGTTTGTTTAGCAAACATTCTTACCAGCTGTGTATGAGAGTTCCGATGTTTTTAACTTTTTATATCTTGTCTCCCTGACATGACTTTGAACAGGAAAGCATGCAACCAGTTTCATATGTTTTGTGTTAGCCATAGTACCTGCACAGAGACTATGGATGGTAGGGGTGTGATAAACATAAAGGAATTAACAATCAGAAGCTCACCGAAATTAGATTCTCCACACTGCAAAAAGACTACAAGAAACTGCAGGAAAATCAAGATCATCCAGAACTTGAGAAAGAGAACAATATGATTCAAACCTTCCATGCACTGTTTGAAAATCTTACCCCATTCCTTGCCATTTAATATCAGGATATTACTCAAAGGTGAACCAAGTGACTGTCTGTAAACCACTGAGCCAAAAAACCTGTTTAAATAATAGAGTCTTGTGCAAACAGCAATCTTTTTATTTGAGAATAATAAAATGGTTTTGTCATCTTAGATGATCTAACAAATTTTCTAATTTATAAATGTAGCTCTTTGCTCTAAACTCTTTTGTGGGTTCAGGCGAGGGCCTGAAAATAACTTCTAGTTGGTTGTTGATGGTGGATGTGACATGCTCCTTTCTTGGAAGACAGCAGCATGGTGTGGTAGAAAGCATATGATTTGGGTTTCAATCTCACGTTTGATACACCCTTTTTATGTGACCCTGATCAAGTCTTCATCTTTCTGGGCTTGTTTGCTTCTCTTGGCAATGACAATGTCTACCTCTCTCTGGGCTGAAAGGATGGTGATTGTGAAAATGCAAATCCAGAGATGGCATATAGATGGGATATAAAAAAAGGTCAACCTTGAAGAGGGAGGTAGAGGAGTCAGGATCAGCGATGCCATGTGAGGAAGACTGGGCTGGCCGCTGCTGGCTCTGAAGATGGAAGGGGCCAGGAACCAAGGAATTCACACTATTAAAAAAAAGACAGCTTCTCTTCCCTTTGATTTCTTTTCTTTCTTTTTTTTTTTTGTGGTACATGGGCCTCTCACTGTTGTGGTCTCTCCCGTTGCAGAGCACAGGCTCTGGACGTGCAGGCTCAGCAGCCATGGTTCATGGGCCCAGCTGCTCTGCGGCGTGTGGGATCCTCCCGGACTGGGACACGAACCCGTGTCCCCTGCATCGGCAGGCAGACTCTCAACCACTGCGCCACCAGGGAAACCCTGATTTCTTTTCTTTAATTAATTTTTTTTCAGCTTCATTGAGGTATAATTGACATATAACATTGTGTAAGTTTAAGGTATACAGTGTGTTGATTTGATACACTTATAGCAAATGATTACCACCAGTAGTGTTAGCTAACAGCTACATCACGTCATATAATCACCATTTCTTTTTTGTGGTGAGAATATTTAAGATCTACTCTTTGGCAACTTTCTATATACTATTCAAGTATATAATACAGATTATTAACTGTAATCAGAATGCTGTACTTTAGGTCCCTGCCACTTACTCATTTTATAGCTGGAAGTTTGTACCCTTTGACCAGCATCTCTACTTTCCCCCGACATCCCTGCCCCCTGGTAACCACCACTCTGCTCTCCGTTTTTATGAGTTCGGCTTTTTTAGTTTCCACATAATAAGTGAATCATACAGTATTTGTCTTTCTCTGTCTGGCTTATTTTCACTTAGCATAGTGCCCTCAAGGTCCATTCATGTTGTTGCAAATGGCAGGAAAGATTTTCTTCTTTCTCAAGGCTGAATAGAATATGGTTGTATATATACACCACATTTTCTTTATCCATTCATCCAGTGATGAACACTTAGGTTGTTTCCATACCTTGGCTATTGTGAATAATGCTGTAATGAACATGGGGTGCAGATATCTCTTTGAGATCCCATTTTCATTTCCCAAAAGTGGAACCGCTGGATCATATGGTATTTCTATTTTTAATTTTTTGAGGAATCTCCATACTGTTTTCCATAGTGGCTTCCCTTCAATTTCTTGGTGGCATTGTGATGGCTGGTATTAGCCTTGGCTTTGGAGTCTGACCTAGATGGGAACCTGGAACCTGGCTCTGCCATGAATTAGCTGTTTGACTTGGACAACTTACTTAACTTTACTAAGCCTCAGGTTCATTTGTAAGATAACAGTGATATATTGCCCACTTTATAGGGTTGTAGTAGGATTAAATGAGCAAAGTAACCTATTTAGTTATATGTAAAGCAGCCTACTTAGAGGCTGGTGCATGATAGTTGCTCAAGATAGTTGTTTCTTCTCCCATTCTAAGATTTCTCCCACGTGAGGATTCTGACTCTTAAGATTTTGAATTTCTCAGAATCTTAGCATAAAAGGTCCAAGTTGCAAGGTGTCCAGAAGACTTGAAGTTACGCACTTATTTGAAGCAGAATGTGCAAGACTTGAATTCTGGGGGGCAGAAACTCTATCTTTTATGGTTCAGTAAAAGAATGATACCATTTACCTGAGTGTTTTGGTTATATGAATGATCATGCAGTACCTAATGTATAAGCCCCAGCTTTTCAGTTTGTATTTATTGTATAGACTTAGTTGAAATAGCACCTTACTGCCTGCCCCCTCCAAAAAAGAAAGAATCTTGCCAGTGAACCCAACTTCCATGGTGGTCAAAGTGGATGTACACTGAAATTCAAGAGAATAGCCTTTTTCTGGATGAAGACTTTTGGATCAGTTGTTCTCACTGGGGGCATTTTTGAAATCTGTGGAGGCATATCCTATGAAGCACCATTAGCCTGTAGTGAGCAGAGCCCAAGAATGAAAGATGTCCCTGCAGCACACCTTTGTCTCCCTCCCCCATATTTCTCACTCACCTTTCTAATGTCTTGATCTTCAAGGTAAGGTCCCCTGTTTTCCTTATTATTGCCTCCAGGTATGAAGTTGTTAGAGGTAAGTGTGTATTATAATAATTTTTTTTTTTTTTTTGCGGTACACGGGCCCCTCACTGTTGTGGCCTCTCCCGTTGCAGAACACAGGCTCCAGGCGCACAGGCTCAGCGGCCATGGCTCACAGGCCCAGCCGCTCCGCAGCATGTGGGATCTTCCCGGGCCGGGGCACGAACCCGTGTCCTCTGCATTGGCAGGCGGACTCTCAACCACTGCGCCACCAGGGAAGCCCTATAATAAATTTTAGTATGCACCAGTACCTTCTTTCATTTTCCTGTTTTTCCCATACCTAATGGCTTCTGATCTTTTCTCAAAAATGAACACTCATAAAGAGCAAATGCATACATCAGACTATTCTGTTACATTTTCTGCTATGTTGTCCTGCACAAGCATTAACATACTTAAACATAAAGTAACACAAAAGTTACTTTATTATAAATTACTTTCATCTGTCCTTTATATTATAGATAGGGTAGTATTTTCATATTCTGAAATAGTATATATATATATATGTAAGTTAGATTTACATATATATATGTAAATCAATGATAAATCTGCAAGATTTATCATTACAGTACAGTGATGAGCCTGATGGGATTAGATCCCTTCTCCACAAGTCCTTTGGAGATTTTTCTATTTGGTCATTTCTCCAGTTCCTACCCCTCTTCAGTGCAAAATTTTTACGTTACAGAAAAATCACACTAGTGCTAAAAAATGAGAGAAAGAAATAGGTGGGCTGAGACTCTTTGCACTGTGCCCTGGTTATTCTCTTGCTGTGTACTTGGGATTCTTACAGGGGGCAAAACATTTTTTTGCTATTAAAGGGCAGGACATGAGACATCAAATTTCCCAAAGGAGTGACTCTCACTTCCTTCTCTTCTGTCCTACCTGCTAAGAAAACCTGCTTGTTCTCTGATTACCTTAAATCACACACCGTACCCTTTGGAGATTTTCCTGATCTTTTTAGTCTTATCTGCCTTGGATTTTTGTTCCACTTTCTGCTGGATTTAATGTACCCCCTCCATTTCTGGTCCTTTTCCTCACTGTCCCTTTTTCTCCCTCCATTCCCTTACCTGCTCATCTGGTAAACACATGAACATGTACTTCATGGGGTTTACCAGCAGATCCCAGCTGAGTAAGAGACAGGCTCAGCCTACAGCAAGCCACATGGCAGGGAATGACCTAGAGAGGCCCAGCTACCAGAGAAAATCCTACCAAATAGGGCTGCCCCTCTGGTGCCAGTTTGCTAAAAGGCACAGCTAGACAAAGATATGGGTAGTAACAATTTGGAGCATCAAAAGAAGACTCTCCTTCCAAAGCTTTGGGATTATTTCAAAAGCCTGATTTATTTGTACCATATTGAGCTCGGTGGGAACAAAAAACTTATGTCTTGTGTCCTTGTTAGGGGTGAGTGCAGTGTATGAACTAATCATAACGTAGAGATGATGCAGTGGTTAGAATGCAGGCTCTGGGTTCAAATTCTGGACTCACTGCTCCCTGGCTGTGGCATTTGGAGCAAGTTACAAACTTCTCTATGCTTCAGTTCCTTCATTTGTGTAATGAGGATAATAACAATGCCCACTTCAGAGTGGTATGTGAAGGCTTAGACTTTTGTCTGGCACATAGTAGGAGTTTATATGTTATAATTTTATAATGTAAAAACAATGTTTATAATTTTAATAAACTGTTTATAATTTATAATTATGTAATTAAAATTTTCATATCCTCTGACCCTCTAGAGAGGCCTTATTTTATATCATTGATTTTACAACCTAGGTTCAAGAATAATGGTATTATTAAACATCTTTTGTATTAATTATTATGTTTTGGAAAACAAGATTAAATTTGTAGCCCATTTGAATTCATGTAATAAGTTTTTCTATAGTGGAAGTCTACAACCCTGGCTTTCCTCAAATTTTTACTCCATGGAGCACTATTACTGCAAGATGTTCTCCCCAAAACGGGTTCTATGTTACAATATAATTTGGTTGCAACACACAGTATGCCATTCTTGCAGACTCACAATGCACATCAGCATGTCAAAGGCTTATAAAAGTCCTGTGAAGAAACCTGTTTAACTTAAAAAAGAGATACTATCTTAACACAAGTTTCCTAGAAAATGGAGCCTGAGCCCAAGTTCATATCCTAAGGATTTATCAGGAGGTGCAATCCTAGGGCAGCAAGACTGAGGCAAAAAGGGAATTGAGACAGAGAAAGGGAAAGCAAATGCTGGATGGTGCATTACCTAGACGGCTTCATAAGAGACAGCACCTCATGACCAGGTGAGAGCTGTGTGTTCCAGACAGGCTGTTTGCAATCAACACACTTTTGAATCCTCTGGAGTCATTTTCCATGATTCAAGGTTTACCCATGAAGTGTTAATATTACTGCCCTTAGGGTTTGTTACCTGTCTTCTTTGGGTAGCTGTTAGGTTAGGCAGATCCCATGCTTCACAACATGGCCTTGGACCCTTGGTTAGAGCGGGGCACTGGAGCCCCTGGGAGGCCTCTGCAGAGAACACAGTGGTGGCTTTGTTAAAGCCTTGTCCTCACTCCCGGCGTGAGGACTCAAGGGCAGAGGACAGCCTTTGGTGCTGTGTTAGGAGATGAGGCCATGATTGCTGGCCTGGGAGGAGGGTGTGGGGATGAGCAAGTCTGGAGAGGCACGTAAACTGGCTCCTGTATACCTACCCTTTCACAAACTTTTAACTACATAAAGCTCACTTCCTTCTCCTCTCCCTTTTTAAAATTACTCTCATTATTATCCCATAAAATTCACGTCCTGAGGCCTAAATTATGGAGATGTTGTATACCGTAACTCTTAATAATATGATAGAGAATCGACTGAATTCCATAGCTTTTGAAGATGATTCTAGGTAGAGTGATACTTGCAATTTTAGAGCCCTGTGTTTCAATGATAGTCCATTTTAAATCGGGGACAACAGCCATACTGACTTAGAATCATAGTTCATCTTACACAGTATTCCGATGCAAAGAGGTGATCCCAGGTAATGTACTTGGAGCATTTGTGTTTCTTCCTAATGTCAGTCTCCTCTTTTTCCCCCACCCTCAGTTTGTCATTTATCTTCTGACCAAATGCTGAAATGTAAAAATTCAAGACCACCTTTTAAAATTTGAGAAACTTAATTTAGGAAACAGGAGGAAATACTATTTCACAAAGTAAGATAGTATTTTGAGACTATTTTAAACTTACAGAAAAGTTGCAAAAGTAGTACAAAGAATTCCCATATGTCCTTCATCCTTCATCTAGAGACCCATTCAAGTTTTGCTAGTTGTCCCAATAACGTTCTCAATAGCACAAGGATCTAGGTCTGAATTGTGATTGCTTTTAGTTATCAGGTCTCTCTAGTCTCCTTCAATCTGAAAACTCCTCAGTCTTTCCATGACTTTCATGATCTTTATATTTTTCAAGATTATAAACTAGTCATTTTGTAAAATATCACTCAGACTCACTTTGGTCTGTCCAGTGTTTTCCTATGACTAGACCCAGGTTATGTATTTTTTAAAAATATTGATTGATTGATTGATTGGTTTGGCTGCGTCGGGTCTTAGTTGCGGCACGCAAGATCTTTGTTGCGGCATGTGGGATCTTTTGCTGCAGCACATGGGCTTCTTTCCAATTGTGGCGCACGGGCTCTCTAGTTGTGGCGCACGGGCTCCAGAGTGTGCGGGCTCAGTTGTTGTGGTGTGTGGGCCCAGTTGCCCAGCGGCACAGCATGTAGGATCCTAGCTCCCCGACCAGGGATTGAATACGCGTCCCCTGCATTGGAAGGCAGATTCTTAACCAGTGGACCACCAGGGAAGTCCCCCAGCATTACGTATTTTTGGTTGGAATATCACAGAAGTGAGTCTGTGTTCTTTATATTGTACCAAAGCGTTGCATATGGTGTTGACTTGCCCTGTTACTGGTGGCATAACCTTGATCATTTGGTGAAGATGGTGTCTGCCAGGTTTCTCCACTGTAAATTTCCTTCCCCCTACCCCTTTGAAATTCATAAACATTTTGTGGGCAGGTACTTTAAGACTGTAAAACCCATTCTTTTTTTTTTTTTTTTTTTTTTTTTGGTACGCGGGCCTCTCACTGTTGTGGCCTCTCCCCTTGCGGAACACAGGCTCCGGACGTACAGGCCCAGCAGCCATGGCTCACGGGCCCAGCTGCTCCGCAGCACGCGGGATCCTCCCGGACCGGGGCACGAACCCGTGTCCCCTGCATCGGCAGGTGGACTCTCAACCACTGCGCCACCAGGGAAGCCCTGTAAAACCCATTCTTCATCCCACTTTCACCCACTAGTTTTAGAATATTTCTTGCTTTAATTATTACTATTGTGGTTGCCAAATGGTGATTTTGTAGTCCCATCATTCTTTCTATTTTTAATAGTTGACATTCTACTGTAAGGAAGGTCTTTCTTTTCTCCCTATTAATTTTAAAAATTTGTTTATGAGTGTGGACTTCGGATTCCAGTTTATTCCATGGATCATAATCTATTACTATCATTATTTATTTTGATTCTCAAATTGTCCCAGACTTGACAAGAGGGAGGCCTTTCAAACTGTCTTCTGCATCTTTTGACATGCCCTGATCATTCTTTGAGCACTTCCTTACTTGCCCCACAAGACAGATATTCTAGGTTCATTTTGTTCTTTCACTGCACTACTCTTAGGCTCAACCATTTGTCCAAGGAGCCCTGATTTTTTTTACTGGAGAGTGATATTTAGAAATACATAACTGAACAGTAGGTGTGCTCATTGTTACTGAGATGTAACTGCACCCAGGCCCTCTCAGAAGACAGAACTAGGAAATACATGTGTGTTTAAACATATATGTATGCATTTACATTTGTATTTATTTCTGTATCTCTCCATATAAAAATAATTTATACTGCTATTTTCAGTTCCAGTCAAACACCACAAGGTTCATTCTAGCTTTCCTCTTTCCAAATTTATATCTACCTTCTCCAGTAGTAAGAAATATATGCCCATTATCTTTAATACATTTATTTACTTTATCTCTCTGAATGTAGCTAGTCTTCAGGCCATCAGCCTGCTTGGAAATCCCTTATGCAGACCCCAAACTCCACCCTGTTTAGAATCCCTACCCACAGAAGGAAGGCTTGATGGCAATCTTTAAACTTAGTTATAACCTATGTTTTCTTAGTAGCTATTTCTGGCTTGGTCATTCATGAAATTTTCCAAATCCTTTGGGGCTTAATTTATATTTCCCATTTCTACCACTTTCTTGGTGTAATGAGTTCCACAGTCTAATCTTTACTTTGTGAAATAGTATTTCCTCCTCTTTCCTAAATTAAGTTTCTCAAATTTTAAAAGGTGGTCTTTATACTACAAAGCTACAGTAATCAAGACAGCATGGTACTGGCACAAAAACAGAAATATAGATCAATGGAACAGGATAGAAAGGCCAGAGATAAACCCACGCACATATGGTCACCTTATCTTTGATAAAGGAGGCGTGAACATGCAGTGGAGAAAAGACAGCCCCTTCAATAAGTGGTGCTGGGAAAACTGGACAGCTACAGGTAAAAGAATGAAATTAGAACACTCCCTAACACCATACACAAAAATAAACTCAAAATGGATTAAAGACCTAACTGTAAGGCCAGACACTATCAAACTCTTAGAAGAAACCATAGGCAGAACGCTCTATGACATAAATCACAGCAAGATCCTTTTTGACCCACCTCCTAGAGAAATGGAAATAAAAACAAAAGTAAACAAATGGGACCTAATGAAACTTCAAAGCTTTTTCACAGCAAAGGAAACCATAAGGAAGACAAAAAGACAACCCTCAGAATGGGAGAAAATATTTGCAAATGAAGCAACTGACAAAGGATTAATTTCCAAAATTTACAAGCAGCTCATACAGGTCAATATCAAAAAAGCAAACCCAATCCAAAAATGGGCAGAAGACCTAAATAGACATTTCTCCAAAGAAGATATACAGATTGCCAACAAACACATGAAAGAATGCTCAACATCATTAATCATTAGAGAAATGCAAATCAAAACTACAATGAGATATCATCTCACATGAGTCAGAATGGTCATCATCAAAAAATCTAGAAACAATAAATGCTGGAGAGGGTGTGGAGAAAAGGGAACCCTCTTGCACTGTTGGTGGGAATGTAAATTGATACAGCCACTATGGAGAACAGTATGAAGGTTCCTTAAAAAACTCAAAGTAGAACTACCATACAACCCAGCAATCCCACTACTGGGCATATACCCTGAGAAAACCATAATTCAAAAAGAGTCATGTACCAAAATGTTCATTGCAGCTCTATTTACAATAGCCAGGACATGGAAGCAACCTAATTGCCCATCAACAGATGAATGGATAAAGAAGATGTGGCACATATATACAATGGAATATTACTCAGCCATAAAAAGAAACGAAACTGAGCTATTTGTAATGAGGTGGATAGACCTAGAGTCTGTCATACAGAGTGAAGTAAGTCAGAAAGAGAAAGACAAGTACCATATGCTAACACATATATATGGAATTTAAGAAAAAAAATGTCATGAAGAACCTAGGGGTAAAACAGGAATAAAGACACAGACCTACTTGAGAATGGACTTGAGGATACGGGGAGGGGGAAGGGTAAGCTGGGACAAAATGAGAGAGTGGCATGGACATATATACACTACCAAATGTAAAATAGATAGCTAATGGGAAGCAGCCGCATAGCACAGGGAGATCAGCTCAGTGCTTTGGGACCACCTAGAGGGGTGGGATAGGGAGGGTGGGAGGGAGGGAGAAGCAAGAGGGAAGAGATATGGGGACATATGTATATGTATAACTGATTCACTTTGTTATAAAGCAGAAACTAACACACGACTGTAAAGCAATTATACTCCAATAAAGATGTTTAAAAAAAAAAAAGGTGGTCTTGAATTTTTACATTTCAATGTTTGGTGAACACATTTCTAGTAGTTCAAGTTCAACCTCAAACTCAACAACCACAGGACTCAGCAGGATTTGTTCATCTCATATCCATATAATTCACGGTTTTATTTATTTTGGTCATAGCCTCTTTGAGTTTGTGAGCAGTGAAATCTTTATGGATAGTATTTGTCTTTTACCACTTTCTTCATTGCTTTTCAGAAAATTTCCTCATTCCATTAACATGATCTTTGTTATCTGATTATCAGGATTTTGTATAATGTTCCAGCTGTTTTACATAGTTTTACATTAGGGAAGATCCTAATTTTTTGGTTTTGACTATTCTTGTTTCTCCTTGGGCCACTGCTGAATGTTCCTTGTTTGAGGGGAGCCTTGAATGCAGGTGGCTGGAACTCAGTCAGGAGGGATAATTGTCTCAAGTGACTGGTAAGAGGAAAACCAGAGGATAAATGGTGTTGTTGTCTCAAGAACAAGGGGGGCCAAATAGGATGCAGGGTGAGAAAAAGGGCCCTCTGAGTAATTGCCATAAACAGTGCTGTGGAACATGACATAGTTTTGAGGGGCACTGTCCTCTTGGTTCAAAGACAGGGTTAAAGGACTTCCCTGGTGTTCCAGTGGTTAAGAATCTGTCTTGCAATGCAGGGGATGCCGGTTCAATCCCTGGTTGGGGAACTAAGATCCCACATGCTGCGGGACAGCTAAGCCTGCACACCTCAACAAAGCAAAGAGCCCCTGTGCTGCAATGAAAGATCTCAGGTGCCACAACTAAGACCTGACGCAGCCAAAAAAAAATTAAATAAATATTAAAAAAAAAAAGACAAGGGTTAAGGCAGATGATAGAACATGGAACCAATGTTCTGTAGGAATAAACTACAGTAAAGTTGAGGTCCTTTTCATGGATCAAAGTCTGTTCTCTAGAACCATTCATTGTATATGCATATTTTAAATAATTTCAAGTTTTTACTTAAAACACATTTATTATTCTTTTGGTCACTCATTGAGACTTATAACACCAGCTTTTGACCTATCTTTCCTGTCTCACTGGACTGCCTCTTCACCTAAAGCCTGTGGCAACTCCATTTCCAGACTCAGTCTTGATCCAGGACAGGATTTATTAGCAGCTGTGATGCCAACCCTTGGCAGGACTTAGAATTAAATTCTCCTTCAAGACTTGGGAACCCATGGCTCAGTTAACACTGAGAGACAGTGTGGTACAGTAGGAGGTGCTTTGGGTTTAGAGTCCAGCCTCCAGTTTTTACTTTATTACTTAGTAGCTGTAGGTTTGTGAAAGTTACTCAAAACTCATTTTCCTTCTCTGTGAAATGGAGATAATATTCACCTTATAGGATTAATTTGCAGTATATAAAGTGTACCTAAAGTTTCTGACCCATAGACACTCAGAAAACAGTGGCTATCTTTCTAATTAAGACTACTGCTGGACTCCATATTGCTTCTTGAGTTGCCCTATTATGAAACATTACTGGGGTACTCTAGGAATGACCACCAGGTGCTTGATAACTCTGAGGAATAGCAATTTCTTTCTCCAGTCCATGGAACTGGGTCTTGGCCTACAGATTTTACTTATTTCCATATTTTGACCCGTCTTTCTGTATGGCAGAGGCTGGGAAGCTTGCTGGGGTTCTAAATGAGAATCCATTTCCACCAGTTAGACATACTGTATGATATTTGGAACACTGCTTGGCTATTATCTATTGGAAAGCAAGGTAGAAGAGGTGTCTGCTTTTTCTGTAGCAGTGATCCTATCACTGGGCCTCTTGGTGTGAATGTCAAGAGGTGACTTGCAGTGACAGTTGCAGTAGTTTTGTACCGATTGTACTGACTACAGCAGCATCCCCTTGCTTACTTCCTAGCTTTATGGGGTCAGGAAGCTGTTGTGGAGGTGTTAGAAGCATCTTGACTCCCCATATTCTTCATTTTTGGCAGAGGAACCTGCTCCCCTGGCAGACTGATTTGGCAGTGTTTTACCTGGGGTCATTCCTGGCGGCTCAGCCTCAAGCCTGCTCCTCCTGGCTTCCAGTTAGATTCCAGACAAAACTTGCCTGTGTTGAATCCCTTTTTCCTGAAACTAGCTAGAATGGTTTTATTTCCTTCAACTGAACCCTGCCAGATATAATTCCTACTCTCTGATTTTGTCCAGGTTTTCTTGGTCATATGCTGAGGCCTGTGACTGCAGACCCTGGTACCTTGTCTTCCTCTTTGAAACTTGCTTTCTGGGGTTGGGGTCTTGACTCAAACCTGTCCTACAGCCATGAAAAGATATTCTGATTGGCACCTGCTGGCCTGACTGAGCTCCAGCTTTTACTGCTGCTTTAGTTCTTTGAGGGGCTCCACCTGTATGAGTGGACTGCTCAGTGCAAACTATTGCTTGAGGTATCCTGACCTTGGCACAGCCTTTGAACTCCGTGCCTGGATCTCTTGCCTGCCTGCCTTAATAGCCACTCAGTTCTCCCAGCCCCTGACTCAGGTCTTGAGCTGAGTCTTATGGTCTGTTCTCTGTGGCCAGGAATTATTTATGGCACCGTATATCCTGGGCCTGATCAGAGATTTTCCACTGGGTCTGGTCCATGGCACTCACTCTTTACCCGGAAGAGTTTAGAGTCAGCCACCAATTTGTGATACCACTAGGTGCTCCTTTTAAATTACATACCAAAACAGTAACTCTTACAGATTACCTGCAAAAATAGTAAAAGTTCTATTGTTTATATGTTTCTAATTAGAGAAGGCTAAATCTGCCCTTGAATTAGTTCTCTATTGTAAGGTAGAAGTTGAATGGTATTGTGTTTTTAAAATGTTTCTGCTGAAGTCATTGCACATTTTTACCTATACTGTGATTGATAAGAGAAAAAAGATCATTCTTGTCCCATCTTCAAGAAGATCTGAATAGTTTTCATACTGACTGAATTAATATAACCGTACAATTTAAGTCAGAGCATAAGTAGGTTAAACAGTGCTACCCTAATTTTCCTATAACCAATGAGTAAATTAATTTTCTTATGACAGGTAAGTAAATACTGAAGTGTCATTGTTAAAGGTTATATAAAACCATTATAATTAATTAGAATTCATGGTGGAATTTATAAGAAGTAGTCCATTTTATAATGGCCAGATAAAAAATAAATATAAATTTGAAATGATAATATCTTCACCCCCATCTTAGCAAAACTTTATATCTGAAGGACTGATTATACAGAAGGATAATGGCCACACAATATATAAAAACAGAACTTTGACCCACAACCTGCCTCAACCTGCCCAGGAAACCAACCCATTTTTTGTAATAATCAGCCCAGGAAGCCAGTGTGTTATCCATTAGACTTGGAGGAAGTCAGACTGCTATTTTTAGTAACAATCTAGGAACCCAAACATTAACCCCCATAACAGTTGGCCCCAAATGGCCAGGAGTTGATTAATAACTGGCAGCTTCCCTAATTTTTACCCTTGCTTCCAACTTAAGACCAATGGGAGAAAGCCGAGTATGTCTCCTAACCAATCACCTAGGATGCCCCACTTCTAGTCAGTCTGTCTGTAGCTTCCCCATGCCAACAGCCTCCAATCAGGCCATACCTGAAGTCCCCTTTTTTCCACTATGAAGCTTCCCCACTCCTCTGCCTGCCTTTGAGTCTTTGCCAAAATGCGAGTTATGGTGACTGACTCTTGCTATAGCAAGCTCTGAATAAATAGCCTTTGCTTGTTCTCATTTGGTTGGTCTTGCCTTTATTTCCACATATCTGTAGTGTCTTCAAGAAACCTTGTCTTGTAAAGATATTCTTCTTTTCCCTGTTGCCTATAAGCATGCTGGTATTCTCAAAGTCCTGAGTCAATAATTTAAAGTTTCTCAATCTCTCAACTTTCCTGTTATTGACAATTTGTGTCCTCTGATTTGAACTTTCAAATTAGGCTGAATTTTAAATTTTGATTTATAATTTAAAATTCAACATTCTCTGTCCCCAATAAAACAGTTTTCTCCAATAGTTTGCATTATAACTAAAAATTTAACAATCTTTGGTGTAAAATTGATTGAACCCATTTTGAATGTTAACTAGAATACATCCATGAATTTACTTTTATGTGCATGCTTATGTTTCCCCTCTGAGAATACAAATAATTAAGCAGGTGTTGAGAAAAAGCAGTGAATCATTTTTCCTTAAGTGTTTCATAATCTTCCTTTGATTGGCAATATCTTCTCCTCATTATTAATATCATGATCTTTTAAAATTTTTAAAAATTTATTTCACTTAATTTTTTTCTTTTTAAAATTGCAGTATAGTTGATGGTATCATCATCTTATTACAATTTTTATTACATTTTATTGTCTCCTCTTACCTCGCATTACCATAAGTCATTGTTTCTCAAAGTGTGGTCCTCAGATCACTTATATTACCAAGAGGCTTGTCAAAATGCAGGTTCTTGGTCCTTATCCAAGATCTACTAAAGCTGACTTTTGGAGTGTGTCCCAGGAATTTGCATTTCAAACATGTTCTATATATATCATGTTTTTTCTATATATTTGTCTATCTGTTTATGTCTGTGTAATCTATGTATTTCATCATGCTATCTGTCTGTCTAAAGACTAAAATTTAGGAGTCACTGGTCTATTAAATGTCTGTCAAGTGCCTGGCGTAATGTCTTCAATCCTCAAAATGGTTGTAAATTATAATTTCTATTTTATAGTTAAGAAAACTGTGGCTGAAGACAATAAGTGACTTGTTCAGAGTCACACAGCTAGTAAACTGTAGAGCTGGGAGTAGAAGCCAGATTATCAATACAGAAATAATCCTATATGTTGAGGAAAAATGTGTTTAAGTTTCATTACAAATACGTATCTCACAATTTAGCCTATGTTTACACCCAGTTACCAGAGAGACTCTTCCAGCTAAGTTGGATGGTATGATACTCTCTAAGTCCATCCATGTTGCTGCAAATGGCATTATTTCATTCTTTTTTTATGGCTGAGTAGTATTCCACTATATATACGTGCCACATCTTCTTTATCCATTCATCTGTCAATGAACATTTAGGTTGTTTCCATGTCTTGGCTATTGTGAATAGTGTTGCTATGAACATAGTGGTGCATGTATCTCTTTGAATTATAGTTTTATCCAGATGTATGCCCAGTACTGGGATTGCTGGATCATATGGCAGCTCTATTTTTAGTTTTTTGAGGAACCTAATGGGGGCTGATCTTAATGCTCTACTGAATTAACCATCCAATTGAGGTGTAAGAGTCTCTCTGGTAGCTGGGTGTAAACACAGGCTAAATTGTTAAGTATGTATTTGGTAATGAAACTTAAACATCATCCCATTTATAAGATAAGCAATGTCTTGGTGGGGCCCTTGAGCAAAGGTATAAGTGATTAGTTCCCTGGGGCAGCTACAGATGATCAACTCTTAGAGCAGCAAGCAATATAGTTTCAGCAGAGAGTCCTGTGATTGTTGAGATTGGGACAGAATCGAACTGTGGGGATCTAAGTTCATTTTCTGTTGGCAAAACATCTCTAAGGGAAAGTCTTAAAAAGGCTTATAAAAACTTAAAAGGCCCTTGGACATCAAATGGCTCTTACAAATTAATCAGAAACATATGGATTAGATTTCTCATAAAATACATTTAGGTTTAAAATTATGGGAAAAAGCACAGGGCAAAATGTCTTTTAGGTTTGTCCAAACCAAACCCTAAATGCTTGCGAAAAGTTGGAAATACTGTAACAACAGCAGGATGACGCTGAGCACATATGTGGCATCTTCAGGTGACACAGGAAAAGAGTCCCATTCTCCTACAGTGGGCAGAGCCTGAACTTACCTGGAAATGTGGATGACAGCTCTGGCAGGTTTCTGTGAGGCTGGCTGGCTCAGTAAGGATGGTGGCAGGAGATGGGAAGGGAGGAGGAGAATTTGGAGGCAGAGAAGATAGTCTTTCATTCTTCCCAGGAAGTTTGGCTAGTGGCATTCTTTTCCCCCTCTAGGTGCTGGCCCATTCCACCCTTGGAAAGTCTTCGGAGAGCAACCTTGGTGTAAAGGAGGGATATCAGGCTGGGTGGAAGAAGACCTGCATTTTAATCCTAGCTCTGCCACTTCCTGGCTGGCTGATGTTCAAGGCCCCACCCTAAGACAAATGAATGCCCTTCATGATTCAGGAGGCTTACTAAGCCTCAGTTTCCCACCCGTTGAATGGGAGATAGCACAAACCTTTGTGTGGTGTTGGGAAGATTTAGGTGAGATGGTGATCTCCTCCACTTAAGCACAGTGCTTGGCACCTTCTAAGAGCTCACTAATTGACTATATTATTGTTATTCTTTGGCATGATCCTAATGTTCTTGTTCTTAGATTGCTAAGGAAAAAGGAGTCAGTTGCCACCCAGAGTGCACCAGGAGGGAGGAATGGAGGAAGGGATGTGGGAACAAAGGGTTTTCCTTATATCTAGGAAGAAGATAAATTTTAGAATTGAATTTAAAACTAAATATTGGAACGAATGTTCCCTTGCAATGAGGAGTGAATCTGATCTGTTAATTCCTCCTTTGGATGCAAACAACTTTTTGGCTCTTTCCTTTAAAAAATAAGCACCAGTCATGGATCACAAAAGGTTATTTAGTCTTCTAAACTCGTGTTTTGTTTGGAAATAATCTGATTTTCAAGTAGTAGTATATATTTTTGTATGAACGATTATCTCAGAGTTTTGAAGCTATAAGGAAAAAAAAAAAAAAAAAAAAGTCTTTTCATGGATTCAGTGCCTTTTCAATACCAAAAGAGACTGTTACTGGAAATGGATAATTGAGTGTCACGAAAACCTTGTCTATTTTGATCAGTTTCTTCCCCCTTCTCTGATCTAGGCTTCCACACTTGACACCTATCTGCCTAGAGAGCATGGCCCTCCATGGGGGCAATGCAAAGCCATAAAGCCAGCTACATCTTTGGAAGTAAGACATCTTCCTGTTTCCCCCAACTCTTCTCCCTCCTCCAACCCCACCTCACAGCTTACTCAAAGCTCAGGGAGACTGAATAACTGACTAAATTTGTCTATGTATGGAGGCATCTGTCCACAAAAATGTTTTCTTGTCCTTGAAAATGTTTTGGTTGCTGTCTTCTAGGTAGTTCAAAAAAGAGCTTGAATCAAAATGCATACAACCATCATATGGTTGAGTATATGGCCATTCTGTAGCAGTATTAATTAGATACTTGAAAAAATATATAAGTATCCGTATGTTCTGTTAGTAATTTGTGTCCTTAGATCTTTTACATTCATTTTTGTGCTCATGTTTGTTTATGTGACCTTGTAGCACCTTGCATCAAATAAAACACACCTGTCATATCTGGGAAAATGAATGCGAAACTCTTCTGTTGCCTAACCATTTTGCATTTGTGTGACTGCATACATATTTTATTTAATTACAGATTTTAAATGAAAGAGAGAGGACTAATAATTTAATGTTACCATGAGAATTCAATTTATTTTATTATCCTGAAATTTATGGTTAACTCTAGTGTTGCTTATACCTTATAATGGTTACACATTTTAGGGGTATATCTACAATGGAAAAAGTCCATCCACTGCTGACAACTTCTTGTTAAAACTGGATTGCATAAACTCAGAGCAGTGTGTTACATAATAAGACAATTTACAATCATCGTGATAACATAGGATGTTTTCTGGAAAGAAAAGATAGAAATATTTGTAAAACTGCACCTGCAGGGAGGCTATAATTTCTGTGTGGCTGTGACAGACAATGTGAATCATGGATTATTACCATTTTTTTAAGGGCTTCATGCATTTCCCATTATTTATTATAGCTCCTCTAGGATTTTCCCCAGTATACTCACACGGATTGAGATAGATATATATTCAGACACACAGATGTGTTTACAGTTATATACTTATACACATATATTATACACACACATTATGCTCAAAATTTATGGCAAAGAAAATAAATAAGCTCAATGGCTAAAACCTCGCAAAACACCCAAACTCAGACAAAAGGAACCTTTACATCTGCCTATTAAACTTACGGCTAAATCCCTAGAAGGATTCTCAAAGCTGCTGCGCAGATTTTCAAGGAGAAACCTCAATCTCGTTAATGAACCATAGCCAAAGGCCAGGTTTCCCTCTGGTGTACATGCACCCGGTGGCCTCATTTGTCATTTTGCTCTGGGCCCTGCTGAGCTGCATCCAGCCCCAAGTGCCCATGGATGTGACTGATTCCAGCGAAACCAAATGGAGCTCTTTCTTTGCACTTTCCTGTTGTCATCACAGGTTGTTTATAAGCCCCACTCTCTTGGTGCCAGATGATTCCCTGCTGCAAATGAATCAGTTCTGTGAAATATTTATAGTTCAGTCTATTAGATATTTAATAATTGTACACAGCAACAGTTAGGGCAAAAATTGAAAGTGTGTCAAGTTTGATTTCTGTTTCCTTTCTTCTTTCTTGATAACTTGACTACTCTCAGACATCTCTAGTCCCAACACTCTTTCTGTATCAGTTACCTGTTGCTACAATAATGCTGAGTAACAAATAGGTGTACAACCTCAGTGATGTAATTAGCATTTATTGTTCATTCTGGAGTCAGCTGGGGGTTGGCTAGAGGGTTCTGCTGATCTTGGCTGGGCTTGTTTACTTATCTTGGGCAAGGTCCGCTAACTTTTCAGTGATCTAAGATGGCCTCAGCTGGGGCAGTTGGCTTTGCTAGGTGTCTCATCTTCTGTCAGGTGAGTCCAAGCATGTTCTTATGATGTTGGCAGAGTTGCAGGAGGGAGGGCAAGCTTAACTGTGAAGCACCTTTCAAATTTTTTTGCATCACATTGCTAACATCTCACTGGAACAGCAAATCACTTGGATGAGCCCAGAGTCAGAGTGGGGGGCATTAACAAATTACATGGCAAAAGATGCAGATACAGAAAGGGTTGATGAACTGGACTGTACTTTTGATGTATTATACTCTTTCTCCCATGGAATGACCTCTCAGGAAAGGATCCAAGCTACACTTACACCGAGCTGAGGTCATGGTTTTGTGCAAAACTAACGTATTGCAACTGCCATGGCTATCTGCTTCATACATGTGATAAAAATACGGAAGAAAAGGAATGAGGCTCTGTGGTGGAGTCAAGATGGCCACAAATTGTTTGTCATTTTCCTGACTGAGGAAGAGTCTGTTCCTCCATCCCCTTGTATCTGGGCTAGGCCAGTGGTTATATGATTCATAGAACACCGTGGAAGTCCATCTGGGCCCAGTCTTTCAGTGGATTGGCAGCTCCTATGTGCTCCCTCTTGGAATGTTCATTCTTGTGCTCTCCTCTCTCAGAACACAGTTGCCATGAGATAAGAAGCCCAGACCACATGGAGAGGCTACAAAAGGTAGCCTCAAGTGCTAGCCATGTGCATTGGTGGTTCAGCCCAGCTGGGCTCCAGATGCCTGCAGCCCCACCAGCGTCATGTGGATGAGAAGACCTGCCCAGCATGGCCCAGAATTGTGAGAGACAGTAAAATGGTTACAGTTTCTTTAAGCCACTAATATTTGGGATGGTTTGCTGTGCAGCCATAGATAACTGAACTGCACCAGGAGTGACATTCTAGGCATTCGATCAGGGTGAAGGAGGGAGGTATTTTCGATCTGTAGGTTTTTCTAGAGCCTTTGTAAAAGGTAGTGATGCATTTTATCTAAACTCATAGCCAACTTTACAAATAGTTCTATGACAAGGTAAATGTAGTTTACCAAGTATGCTGATTCCCAAGTACAGAATCACATAAACCTCAGAGGGATCCTAGCCATTGTAGACTTTGCCACATCAGCACCTTGGGCTCCATTCTCTATTTTTGACTCCAGAGAGCACTGCAGAGGGCTCCTCAGAGCAGAAAAGAGGGACTCCCTTCTCTCTTGTCACTTCCTAAGACATGCAGGTGTGACTGTGTGGGTGAAAACACACATATACAACACGCACACACTTTATTATTATTTTTAAAACTTAGATGCACTTTCCCTGCTGCTGATTTCATTCTTCGGTGACATCCAGCATGGTTCAGGGCCCTATGTCCCACCCATCTGTTGAGGAAGACCAATCTCTGCCCATGGCATTGAATTTAATTTTGAAAGAGATTTGCTGTTGTGGCTGAGAAGTCACATTGTGCCTTCCCAGGACAAGCAGCGTTTCCATTTGAATTGTCACCTGCTGTGAGTTGTCCTGATTTTTGTTCTCTTCCTTGCTGCAGATGGTTGGAAGCCAACTGCACTGTCGTTTAACTCAGGTAGTTGTCCTTTCTAGCCGCAAATTCCTATCTTGTCATTCCCTCTTCCCCCCAGCTTTATCGAGGTATAATTGACAAATATAACTACATATTTAAAGTGTACAACGTAATTATTTGATATACATGTACACAATTTGATATACATTACCACAATCAAGTTAATTAACACATCCATCACCTCACAAAGTTACCTTTCGTGTGTGTTGAGAACGCTTAAGATCTACTCTCTTAGCAAATTTCAAGTATACAATACAGTATGAAGGATGATCACAGTGCTATACATTAGATCCTCAGAACTTGTTCATCTTAGAAGTGAAAGTTTGTACCCTTTAGTTAACTTCCTACCATTTGCCCCACCCGCCCCCCAGCCCCTGGTAGCTACCATTCTACTGTTTCTATGAGTTGGACTTTTTTTTTTTTTTAGATTCCATATATAAGTGATACCATGCAATATTTTTCTTTCTCTGTCTGGCTTATTTTGCTTAGCATAATGCCCCCAGCTTCATTCATGTTGTCAAAAATAGTGGGATTTCTTCCTTTTTTATGGCTGAATACTTGTCCATTGTATGTATGTATGTATGAATTATCTATCTGTCTGTCTATCTATCTATCATCCGTCATCACATTTTCTTTATCCATTCATCCATTGATGGACGCTTAGGTTGTTTCTATGTCTTAGCTATTGCAAATAATGATGCAGTGAACATGGGGGTACAGATATCTCTTCAAGGGGCTGATTTCATTTCCTTTGGATGTATACCCATAAGTGGGATTGCTGGGTTTTATGGTAGTTCTATTTTTAACTTTCTCCCCCTATTTTTAGCCCCACACACTTCTCTGCTTTCCTTTGTGTTTGGTGCCCCTGAGTCTGGAGCCTCTGTAGCTTGGTTTCTTGCAGAGAACAAGGCTGTGGTGTCTGGCAGGAGCCAGGGCCAGGTCAATTCTTGTTTGGGAGAAATAGGGGAAAGGACCTACTTGGAGAGAGATATGTCTCCTCTCCTAGTCTGCCCAGGCAGGGATTGTGGAGGCAGAATTTCACAGCTGCCTCCTGTGGGGCTTGTATCTCCAAATGTGACTCTGTCAGAGGTTCTTTGTGGCAAGCTGACACAACTCCCCTTGGTATTGTGACCTCTGTAGACTCTCAAATCACAAATTTTATCATTTCTCCTGCTTCGCTAAGTTGCACATCATTCCTTCAACTCCATCTTTCCAAAATTAGTGTAAATGTTTTGCCTTCTGAAATCTCCCCATTGCCTTTATGGGTTAAAAGATTTAAAAAATTCCTTTGCTGTATTTTATTTGGATTTAAGTAGGAAGACGTGATAAACTCATGTTGTCAATGCTCCATGTTTAACCAGAACTCTTTCTTTGAATTTGAACTGATATAGAGTCTAGCAATATTATGATGTTAATTTAGTTATCTCTCAAGAGACTTCAGTGGAGTCCTCTAATTTCTTGAGGAACTTCCATACAGTTTTCCATAATCGTTGTACCACTTTACATACCCACCAACAGTGTACAGGATTCCCTTTTCTCTACACCCTCTCCTAAATTTATCTCTTATCTTTTTTTTTTTTTTTTTTTTTTAAATGGAATTCTGTCCTGGTACCAGTTTTCTGGAATCCTTTCTTTCCTGTTTGGTATTATCCTACTACTGCATTTTTTTTTTTTTTAAAGAAGATGTTGGGGGTAGGAGTTTATTAATTAATTAATTTATTTTTGCTGTATTGGGTCTTCGTTTCTGTGCGAGGGCTTTCTCTAGTTGTGGCAAGCGGGGGCCACTCTTCATTGCGGTGCGCGGGCCTCTCACTATTGCGGCCTCTCTTGTTGCAGAGCACAGGCTCCAGATGCGCAAGCTCAGAAGTCGTGGCTCACAGGCCTAGTTGCTCCGCGGCATGTGGGATCCTCCCAGACCAGGGCTCGAACCCGTGTCCCCTGCATTAGCAGGCAGATTCTCAACCACTTTGCCACCAGGGAAGCCCCTATCTCTTATCTTTTTGATAATAGCCATCCTAACAAGTGTGAGGTGATATCCCACTGTGACTCTTAAGTAGGTAAACCACCAAAGGGCTAGGGGTGAGAGGCACCAGGGTGCCAGCTGATGCAGTGAAGATAGCTCTAGGCTCAGGCTATGAGGCATATTAGGTGGTAATAATATCTGCGATGTCTGCGGGTCTCTTCAGCTTCTCTGGGCCTCATTTCCTCATCTATAGGGTGGGGGTAATTAGAGATGATAGCCTGTAAGGCCTCTCCTAGCTTTACAATTCTCAGGTTTTACAGAACACCTGGAGATACTGACACTGACTTTTGGAGACTCCTTTGAGGGTTCTTCCATGAGGTAGGCAGTGTGGGGTGTCATAAGGAACATGTGCCTTAGGAAAGTGAGCACACCTATCATGCCTCAGAGCCTTACCCCAGTTTCTTTTGCTTACTTTCCATGTTTAGTTTGAAAATGAGATCCATGGTCTTACCTTACTTCTTTGATTCACTGCCAGTATTTTGCTGAACCAAACCAAAGGGAGAGTTTAGGTTAGTGTACAGTAAAGAGGGACAGATGACAAAAATAGTCCTTTCACTTCAATGAATGCATTAAGAACCCAGTTATTTTCTTCGTGGTTCAGAATGGTCTTCCAAGAAAGCTCCTGAGTGTGGAGGCTAAGTTCCCTGTCCCTTTGCCCACCATACACACTTGTCTGTTTTCTGAGCTGTTGGCAATAGCCCAGATCTCCTAGGGTAGCTCTGGGATTAGCACAACCTGGCCTGGACCCATTCCCTCAGGAGGTGCTGGGGGGCATAGACTCCAAGGTGCAAGCTGAAGGGAGCATACCAGATGGCCGGATGAAGGTCAGTCATGTTGGCATTTGTTTCTGTGGCAGAGCTCTGGGGTGATGAATGGTGCACTAAAATGATGAGCATTACATGAGAAACTTGGAAAGGTGTATTCACTTACTGATGGCAAACTTAGCAATGATTTGGACACACCCAGCCACTTTTCAAGTGCTATGGGGTTAGCAAAAGCACAGAGCTTGTTTTGCCCAGAATTTTTTCCTCATAATTTTTAAACTTGTGTGCATTTTAATGGAAATTTAATCATATGTTTCAGATTTATTTACACTTAACTCATCAAAATGTTGTTTTGCAAGAGGGAGTCAAGGTCCAAGAAGCCTTTTGAGTTTTTTTTATAAGCTTTTTAGGGACTTTTCTTTTTTCTTATAAACAGGAAACCATGTATCACTGAGAGAAAACAAACTTGAACCCCAAAATGTTCAAGTTTGATTTGAAACTCAGGAGTCATGAACACCAGGAATACTCTGAGGTGAAATGGACTTCCCCATTCTTAGAAATTCACAGGGAAACAGCTGAGGATTTCAGCAGAATACTGTCTATTTTTCTAAAATTAGTGAATATCCTGAAATGTAGCATACAAATTAGAAATGTTATAACTCTTTTTCTTTTTCACATCACTTGCTTTTGATGCATTTTTTCATTACTTTTTTCCTGCATAAAAATTTGGTGAAGTAAAAAACCACATCATAAGCAGAGATTTCATTTCATGTCAAGTTTCTTAGTAGCATTATAATTATACCAAATAAATAAATGTTGTACAAACAAAAGTAACCAATTACAAGAAAAACTGTCTGTGGCCTAACTTCACCCAAGTTATTTTGTCTGTACTGGCTGTGTCTATACAGGTAAAGTGGACAGCTGATTGGTTCATTTGTACATGTCTGTAGCAGATTTTTTTTCTCCTCCTCAAGGGGTTGAAGCAATTATCTAAATATTAAGGAAGGAATTCATTGTTTTGATAGTCTGAATTAGTATTTGTATACTTTTATATACTCATACCTTTAGACTTACATGCTTTACTTTTATACTCTATGCTTTTTACTTTATTTACTTATGTAAGTATATGTACTTATATACTTTTAAGCTCTAAATATTTTACTTATATACTCTTTATTCACTTTTATTTATTTTACTTTATATTCATATACTTTACTTATATATTATAGAGTCTGGATTAGTGCTTATATTAGAGTTCATACAATACATTACGTATGCGGTGCCTATGTGTACTTCATCATCCTTTTGATATCAATTTGTTTATTTCCTCTTGGAAATACAGGTCAATTAATTGATTGAAAAAATGTCTATCCAACTTTAGTGCTAGAAGAGTTGAAATGAGCAAAGTGGACTGACCATTCAACTAAGAACTCAACATTTAGTCCTTGGTCTTTGCAGTGGTTGGAGAAACAGAAATTGACCTAAGAGCATTCAATTCATGCTTGCTAGAGAGGTGCCTCTAAAGACTGAGGCTCTGCCAATAGGGCCAAATGCAGAATGGGAAGTTTTTCCATGTCCAGTTTTCTGGAATACATGATATAAATTGATCTTTTGTGAACCTGTCATTTTTTCGCCTGAAATTTTTTGTGTTTTAGTAGGAGGAGTAGCTCTTCTAGTTCACCATCACCTGACTAAACTTTATACTCCTGCTACTATGAATCTACTACTGTGATTTTAAACTTGCTTTTATAATTAGTTTTATAATTAATTAGTTTTATAATTAATCTTAATATAGAAGCAATTTATCATTTGAATTTTACTACCTACATGTAACAAGTTGGATTGGTCTGAAGAGTATTTTCAACAATATCTTACACATTACGAATTCTTGTTTTATTACTAACATTTTATTACAGGTTAAAAAAATGTATAACTGGCAGAAACAACTTTTGGAGAAATGAATAGATTGTAAAAAAATGAACCACAAAATAAAATTTATCAATGCCATGACCACAGCCAATGAAGTAACTGACTAGAAACTTCCCAGGTTCATATCCTTTACAGCTGTTCAGAGGAACTCTATCAGGTCTGCCCAGGAGAGCAATAAAGAGACTTGGTGGCAAAACACAACACAAATAATCGCTCATCCTGTGTGAAATGCCTTTCATCCTCTTTGGGAAAACCTCCTTGTGGCAGGAAGAAGCCAGGTAGCATGGAATAAAAGAGTATGCGGTTTCTGCCAAGTAGGTACCCAAGAGCCAGCTGGCAACCAGGGACTCATGGGTGGAGATCCAGATTTGAATGGCAAAGGTCAAAGGAAAAACAAGGATTGCACCAGCTTCAGAACCCAGCACTTACATGGCCTCATCAAGGAGGCTCAGGGGGGAGGGAATAAAGCACATAAATAAAGATAAAACTTAAAAACAGGCTTCAGAGGCCCGGTGTAGCATGTTAGCTATTATGGGGCTTCCACTAGAGCCCAAGGATGCGTCATTGTGTGTGGTTATGACTCTTGGAAGAGTGCAGAGCTGGGCAGTTTCAGCTGGGGTGGTGCAGGTAAGTTGCTGGGCTTTTATGTGGAGGTTGAGCCCTTTTTATGATCCATTTGCAAGACTATGCCCTCTGTGTGGCAGTCACATTCATGTGCATTCTGAATTTGACCTAATCAGTCTGTATCATCAGTGTTACTGCTTAATGATTATATATTCTATGCTCTTCTGTGAAATAATTGAGAACACATATTACATAGTTAAATGCTACATCGAAGTGGATATCCTCACAAAGTATGATCCACTCATCAATGTGTATGTATGTGAAATTCACCTTTGAATGCACATTATGTTATTTTTCTCTTCTTTTTTAGATTTAAAATTGAAATATTTTGAAAAATGACATGGATTTCATGTGAGAAGAGGGCTTCTAGACAGGCTTGTAGGAAGTTAGCATCTTCCTGGCAAATTTTCCTTTGGAGTTTTTGTCATTCAAATCTTTATTTCGTTTAGGTTCATGATTACAGTAAAAAATCAGAATTTTTCTTTTTTTGAATTTGAGAAGTAGAAATACACAAGCTTCTCTTCTCCTTTCTCCACAATCTAAACAAAATTCAAATACCCATCACAATTTTTTTCACCTTTAAAGGGCCTTTACTGGAAGGAGCCAAAGAACTTGGATTCCTCTCTCCTTCCCTGGAATACATTCGGCTTTGTTCTTTGCAGCCGAGGCAATTGCTGCTAAAGAGGGTTTCAGTTTAATGTGTAATTAATAGTTTGGCATTTCCCAAGGGCTTTCCTCGGGACCCTTTCTGTATCTGTTTTGTATTACAGGGCTCCCTTGCTAAATAGTTCCAGATCACATAGATTTAGATAAGACAAGTTCCAGAACTTAGAGTATTTTTTATTTTGACATTTACAGTATTTATTAGTGTAATGAAAGTAATACTTTGACAAGTCCCCAAGTAATAAATGGCAATATTCTCGAACCCTGAGTAGTTTAGAGTAACTTTCAGTGGCTAGTGACCACCTAATATCCAACTGTTCTCCTTTCAGAGGTGTTAGCAAATTTGAAATACCTCAGGATCAGCCCTTTTAGGCTGCTTTCCCGTGATGGTAATTGTATTTCCCCTCAGTCCCTCTGGGTGGTCGGTGGGCCTGACATATCTTGTTCCTTCATCTGTGAGAATTAAAGAGTTAGGAAAGGATGAACTACAGCTCCAGGCAAATCACATTCTTTGTGCCTGGGCTGAGCATGGGGCATGCTGGGACTTATGGTGTGTCAAGGGGAGCAGCCATTACCCCCAAACCGTGTGTGTTAACCAGAGGGCAGTATGGGTCACCCTAGTATCAGGAGACAGGACTGTACTGAAACATAACTTCAACTCAACCTGGGAACTAATTATGGTTCACTTGGATGTTTTCCAGAATAGTCTTCAGTGAAGTGCATTGGGTGGGCTTTATTCATTCTCCCTTTCTCCCTTCTCTACAGATCTTTGCTTTTCTTACGGAATTTATCTCATTTTGCAACATATAGTACTATGTTATGTTCTACTAGGAATGTACGTCTCTATGCTCTACTGGGTTTGAGCCTGGGAAAGGACTATTTTTCTCATTGTTCAGTCTTCCCAGCTCTTAGCATAGTGCTTTCCATAAATATTTTTCAAATTGTATCAAAGATCTGAATCATACAGAACTCTGTGTTTTTTTTTTTTGTGGTAGTTAGGGTAATGCTAGCTGCTTGTAACAAGTAAGCTACCAAATTTCAGTGGCTTTACCCAAGAAAAGTTTACTTCTCATTCATGGAATTGTCCAGCGTGAGTATGCCTGGTCAGTGCGGCTTCCTCCATATGGTGACTCAAGGACCCAGGCTCCTTCTGTCTTGTGGCTCTGCCTCCTCTAGGCCCTCAGAATTTTCTGCATCCAGCCAGAGACAGGGGAAGAGAGTACGGAAAAAGGACATCTGTGTCTTAATGACCTTGCCTGGAAGTGACATGCATCACTTTCATTTGTATTCTGTTGGGAAGAACTAGTTACGTGGTCTTACCTAGATGCAGGGGGATGGGGAGAAGAAGTCCCTGGCAGGCTGCGGCTTCTCAGTAGAGAAGGGGAAGCTATAGGAAGAGGAGCACATGTTTTTGGAGGCCAGCTGTCTCTACCATCTTTCCCAAAAGGTAAATACCTTGAAGAATGACAGAATCATACAAAATTATCTCTCAAAGGACTTCAGGGCCATGATAACCCCACTCTCCATTTTACAATTGAGGATGCATGGACTTAAAGAGGGAATGAGAATTTTCCAAGTCCATACAGCTAGTTAATGGCAGAGTTGGGATTAGAACCTGGGTCTTCTGATTGCCAGTTATTTCTGCAGCACTATGTACAAAGTGCTTGTGATATTTGCACTGCTCAGGTATAGTTATATATCAGGTACCTGAGAACAGTGGATGGGTAACTTTTTGTGGGAAGTTCAGTTGTGGTTGTTGAGTCAGGTTTCCTTTTGGTGTGTTTAATTTGGCTTCCACTTTCCCCTTCTAGTCTTTCACTTCTGACTTAACAGAAGTCCCCTCTCCTTATGATAAGGAACAATAGTATAAATTGGCTGGATTTGGAGGTGAGTGAGAAATGGGAGCATGGTGTGGGTCATAGATGTAGCCAAAGTGACCAGTACCATTGATGGAGTGATTCCAGTGTTGTAAGGTGAGGCATGGTATGATTTGAAGGAGCATGTGTCTAAAACCTTCTAGTGGTCAACATGAATCTCCTCTTAAAGTTTTTTTTTCTTTTAAGGGCTACTAGAAGGTTCTTGTTAAAATACATTTATAGAAATTATTTGAGTAATATACAAACATTCAAAGCTATTTCTTTACTGATTGGTTTGTCAGCAT